>NC_090941.1:553863737-554528091 GCF_040938575.1 Ambystoma mexicanum | reverse complement strand
GTACTTAAAATTCTGGACAACTTCCAAGCGTTTCTTAGATATGCACCAATTAAAGTTTAGTTTTTTAACATAGTTTATTATTAACATTTTTGATTTTTCAACATTAATTTGTAGACCTAAAGATACAAAATACACACAAGTCGCCGTCGAGGCTTTTTTGAAGGCCAATAAGAAATGTGGAAATTAGGCAAAAAGATAAAAAAAGATTTTGTGCAATATGTTTAATTGTGCTGGAGGAAGGCACACATTTTAGGCAGGTAACTGCTACTTTCAAAATAACAATTCCCGATTGCAGTTCTTAATACAGAAACGGTCTCTTAAATAGGTCATCAATAGTAAATTGCACCAACTTTAAATGCTCTGCTTTATGAAAGAAAGTGATCAGCAGTTTTTATGAGGCCTTCAGCGCCTATTGGGTTGCTGGGAGGGGGGCATGTGTTGCTCCAGAGTCGCAGCAGGAGGTTGACAAGTGACAAGTTGCCTCACCAGAGGAAACAAAAGGGAGCCAAACCTCGAGGGACAACAGCAGCTTTTGAAAAAGATATTCCGGCAAGCTTCCCTGTTATCATGCATACAGCAGCGTGTGCTGCCCGTGAGCTCAGAGTGCACTGCAGCAAGTTTAGGTACTCTGTGCACACGGTCCACGCTGCAGCCTGCAAGAGGAGGAAGTGAATGGTACCCTCTGCACGGGGCCCTAGCAGGCACAGGGCCAAGTGCAGCTGCACACGCCTACCGCCGGCCTTGAGAGATACTATTTTATGCCCTAATTGTGAGCCCTATTTATAGGGCTATCAGCTGATGAGCCGTCCCTACGGGCTACTGCGCCGGTATAACGAGCACATGATCATTGGGTGCTTGCAGGTTAATTGCCGTTCTGCAGCCCCTGATCCCTTTTTATTACTCAAGAATGGCCTGCAAGGTCTCCACGCTTTAAGAGATAGCACATCATAACATTCCTCCTTTATCATAACCATTCAAATTTGACAAGCAACCATAAACTGCGTGTTACAAATCAACAGTTGAACTTGGAACCCAACTGTCCAACTAATCATATTAATTCCAATGTTTTTGGCTGGTGCAATGTCTTTTTTGGATATCCCGACTCGTATACCATGGCAATGACAAAGTGGTATTTGGGAACCAGTTCTTTCTCTTTTTCACTCTTTCATATATATCACTTTTTGCACCAGCACTTCATCCAGATCGCCTAGTAAATCATCACTAATGAGTCCTCAACAAACACGTAGTCAATAAGACGTCAAAAGTATTCCAATAAGGAACGTACACCCGGCAAGTAGTAACGCTGTTTATTACAGCTGGGTAAGCACAAATCAAACAGCACAAAAGAGTAGAACTGGTGATAGGAGCTGACAACACACCTGCTGCAGTGAAACCTTTTATAAAGTTAGAGGTTATTTGGATAGCAGGAAAATGTTAAACATCCTACAATCTGAATGATGGGACTACAACAGTCCCCTATAGGTAAACATTTGTTAATTGACAATGAATGGAACAGACCCTCTACACCCTCTTTCCATCACCTCCCGTGTGGGGCCACATTTCTTCCAACTCAGCCCCAAAAACTACTTTTTTATTTATTTGTGGTACGCGATCGTGCTGACCTCCGGGACCTTATTATTCTGCCATTGGTCAGCACACTAACACCCAGACACCCTAAGCTTGTGGGAAGGGAGACATTCACAAGGCATCCGACCAATGAGGTGCCTTGCGGACATCAGCGAGAGCACAATATCCTTGTTACCTTTCATGGACACCGAAACTCACCTTCCAATTGGCTCCTTCTCGTATCAACCCCTCGTCCCACATCCTTCTTCTCAGGCACATCTGCCAAGGGGCAATTTGAAACCGCTGACCACCCAGTGTCTGCCTCCCAGAACATGTTTTTATGAGTAATTTACCATGGTCCGCGCGAGCGCCTGTGAGCCTTGCTTGCTGACCTTGTATGTATCTTCTGAATACTGCTCCCAGCGACTGCTGTCTCCTGAGAACAGCCAGCTGGCATTGGTCCTCCCCCACCCTGTTACCATGAAGTGCTCATGTAATTTTTATGTTTTATGCAGGGCCTGTCAGTGTTACCCTCATGTTATTTACTTACCTGTAGTTCTTGCCTCATAATGGCGGCTAGGTAGTTCCCGCTGCAATAGGTTACCCTAGTTACCCTCGTCCTCATACCTCATATTCCCAAAGCTCTCTCATGTCCACCCTTGAGCAGCTCTTGTCCGTGCACTTCTCAAGCTGTACATGAGCCTTAGGCAACTTTATGACAGCTGTCAATGATATCCTCTCCCCCCTAAGGGTGCCCCAACCTACTCTCATTCCTGCAACTGGTAGGTATGCCCCCTTGGCAGTGCTGAATAAGCATCTTCACTGCATTCCCGCCTTCGATTGATCTATCAATCAACACTCTTTTGCCCACCATTTCTTTACTTGCTGTTTTGGGCATCCATAACCTTGCTACCCTATCCATGTCCCCTCCCTCTTCATGTCCCTTCAATGCCGATCCTATTATCATGGCCGTCGCGCCCATCTACGGAACACGCTACCCACAATGCATCATAATCCTCTGCATTCGGTGGTGGCACTGCAAAGACAACCTGCTCTAATTCTTCACCATCATTCATTCCAGGATGCTGGGCCTTCCTTCTATCATCTCTCTTTTCCCCCATTAGTACCAGACATTATGTACAGAATTCTTTTCCTGCTGCAATTACAATTTTATTGTATCAACTGTCCTGCACAGAAGACGACAAGCATCATGACAATCAGGGGGTCAGTCACCTTAAACATTGCGGCCAGCCACTCGGGCACCAGGGCAAATAGTGTGTCCAGCCAGCTGTCCAATGGGGTATCGTGTGTTTCTTTGGTCATCTTCTCGTGAAAGGTACGAATTTCGTTTGACGGCCTCAGTCAACGTCCCATTGACGGCATCGTTGGTGGGCATTGCCATACAGCAGCTCCTTCCTATCTTGTGACAGACGCCGCCTTCCATGACTGTCATGTCCAAAACAAACCTGTTTTGGAGTGCTACCAGACATAAGGCACAAAGTGCTTCTCTCACTGCATTCATCCCTTTTTCAGTTGCATTTGCTAGCTGTAGCACTTCATATCGGGTTATCTGCAGCCACTTGGCATTAGTGGCTGCTCGCACCCCGGGCAGTAGTAGCGAGGCAAAAATGGCAGACGCTTTGCTGAATAACCTAGAGTGATGTGGAATGGCATTCAAACTTTGTGATGATTCTTTCGATAGGTAGTTGCTAATCCTTTTCCTCCTGCTCATGGTGTTTTCTTGCGCCTTCACCAACTTCCTTTGCTGTAATGCAGAGTGGTCGTTGAAGGGTAATAAGTCTGCTCGAGGCACGACCAATGCAGAGCTATGGACACCCCATCCCAGCCCGGAGGCAGCTGGGCATATGCTTTTGACCCATAAGCCTACTAATTGTCAATCACAGCCGTTGTCCCAATCTGCAGTGCTGGGGTGCTCATCCTCTTCTCACAGCCAATACACCCCTGCTGCAGTCGACCCTTTGGCCCTGAAACACAAAGAGAATTGTGTAAGAGGCTTTATGCGGACTGGTTGATGTCTCTCACCTATCCAAGTTAAAGCAGGTATATAAATATTCCACACTGCCCGACAACTGTCATTTATCTTCCTTGCCACATCTTCCTCAAATCCCAAAAGTCCCTTCGTACTTCACTGCACCGTCCCCCATTCCCATTTTCCATCGTGAAACACTGAACCTCTTATTCTCATCAGTGGTCTGGTGTGGGACCATGGGATATCGTATCCCGTAGAACTTTTACAATATATTTTGTTGTGGGTTGTGAACAACTGCTCTCCCATCCTTGCCCCATCTGTTACATATTCCAGTATTATGTGCTTGGCGATGTCATTTTTTAACATGCTCTCCAGTTGTATGTTATTGTATGTTATTGTCTGGGTTACCTTCCCCTTCAATCCCTTACATAGAGACAGGTGCATTTGCATGCCTCCTCTCCTGTTGCTACCTTCCGGGGCAGAAATAGCCTGGGTGTCCCCGTCACATGTGGGATTAGAGAGCACACATAGCAAATGCCATTAGCCCTCTCTCGCCCCAAACATTTAATTTCTTCATGTCACATATTCCCAGATGCCGTGTCCTGTCCCCCCTCCACCATCTCATGAAATTTGTCTGCACTAAATACACTTCTTTTCGTTTGCATACTCTTTTAATTTTCTTCAAGCATTTAGCAAGACTCTTAATGCAATAGAAACCATAAGAGAAAGAGAAATAGCAGAGAAAAGCATGACAATTCTACTCCTATTCATAGCACATCTTTTTTATATTTTCTATCATTACCCCCACCCATTCTTCTCCTCTTCTATGGGCCACCTGTAAAGTCTTATGGCAGAAAAAAAGTGTTAGCCATAGCTGCGTTATACTCCCCATCAAGTTGATCTCCTCTCTTCCTCTCCAGAGGGGGCAACGCTGTTGTCTTTTGTGAACGTCTGACACGTGGATCCATGCTCTTCTATCTTTGACCTTCACAGCTGTGGGTGTCGAAAACACTACTTTGTGTGGGCCGGTGAATTTAGGTTTGCGCCATTTCCACCCAAAGTTGCAGACGAATACATTTTCTCCGCGAAAGAGGGGTGTCGCTTGTGGAAATTGGTCTTTGTTATGTGTACTTGTGGCAGGTCCCTGTCAAACAGCTACCCAATTGAGAGAGCATATGAAACACGTTTGAAATCATGGAAAAAGCCCAAGCCCAAGAAAGGTCCACCTATGATAAGAAGGTAAACTTAAGATCATTTTCAGTAGGACAAAAGGTGCTAGTCCTCTTACCTACCTCTGAAAATAAATTTGTCTCAAAGTGGCATGGGCCATGTGAGGTACTAAAGCTGTACGGAATGCATGGTATCAACAGTAAGACACACACAAGTGACAGTTCAAGGGTGTTTATTGAACTGATGTGAAAAACACTTATCTAACCCTAAATCTACAGATGGGAGCAAGCTACGACCATCAAATAATAATAATGTTGCCCTAGTGTAGTCTTGTCAAAGTAAAAAGGCCTATACTAAAAAAAAAAAAACGATTGCCAATCCTTACTGCTAAATACAAATAGTGTGGGGTAGTGTTCCTCAGAAAGAAAGAAGTGTTTACAAAATTATATGTCAGGATGTTCAGGCCGTTGGCCTCACTTCCCCACGTTTTCAGCACGGAAAAGGTGGTTCAAACGAGCATAGCACACACTCTGGCTTCTTCGGCCCGAGGATACAGTTTCCTTACCAGCATCGGGGCCTTCTGCACCCAAGTCTCTTTCCTTCCAAGTCTGTTGATTCAAAGGGCCTGATGTACCAAAACAAAACACAAAGTACCTTTCCTCTTATACGCACTCAATTCTTGCGATTCACCTTGGCTCCCCCTCAGCCAGGCTCAGATCCCCCTTTTCACAATGTTCAGAGAATATTCTTTCTCGGGTGACACACGGTTCACCCTGGATCCCCCTCAGCCGGGCTCAGATCCTTCCTCTTACACAATTAGTCTCCCTCGGCTGGGCTCAGACCAATGTCAGTTCACCTTAAACTATTGAAGACTTTTGAATAGGTACAGGGTTTAGCTTCACCCGTTGCAGGACCACTTCAATCTCCAATTTTCCTTTTCACAGTTACCAACCCATTGGATACCTAACAGAGACCTTCAAATGAGCACCCACGTGGCGCTGGACCACTCTGTCTACGGTATCTTTCTTGGCTTCCAAAAGTTCAGTAACTCCTGTTTTTCAATTATATTTGTGTCACTCATTACATAATTTTCACACAGAGTTCTCTTTAGATTTCTTCATACAATGTTGCTGCTTGCAAACTTGGTTCTAACACAGGCTGGTCTCGTATCAGTCTCTCTAACTCACCGGCTGTGCTGTCTTTAATGGACCTGCTTTGTTGTAGGAGCCAAGGACAGTACCATGGCGGCAACCGCTCCTCCCTACCTTGGTTACCGATGCGGGAGAGCCCCGGGTACCTCCGACACACAATGCAGGTTTCTTCAGCTTTAGTCCCCGATCCTAGGTTTCTTATTTTCCAAATTTCACGAAAGTAACGGTCTGAAAAGGTCAAGGGCACGTCCCTCCTTGCACCCTCTCTGGTCTCGCCGTCTTTCTACTTGTATGAAACTGCCATCTGTGAACTACTGTTTCCTCATGCGCTTTGCCTTGCTCAGAGTGTGCTTACGTGCTCCGCCTTTTATCTGTGTGGGCAAGTGTGATGAAGTCAGGTGTGTCTAATGGTCAGTAATTGCCTGACCATTGTATTGGAACATCTCAGGTATACTGCTCTGGTGTTAGTCCATTTTCGCTGACAGTGAGCTGCCCGTGAGAAAGTGTTTGTGACGGGAAAGGGCCGGTGGTTGAGTTCCTACGTATCCTACCTGGTAGGATGGGGAAAAGCTGTTACAGGGGAGGGAATACAGTGTCTCACCATCCAGTGTCCCACTCCCACTCCCCGAAGACCCCTTATCCAGGGGATCCTCCCACACTGGTCCACCCCCAAGAACTGGTTCCAAAAGCGATGGCCGGGTCCTGGCCACCTGGATGACAGATCCCTGTGGACTAGCGGGTGAGACACCTTCAGATTTCTCCCATATCCTTCCCCTATGTGAGGCGGATATGACTGGTCTTTGTCCGGGTTCTTCATTATTGAGACCTTGGGAAAGAAACAGGATGAGATATAGCCAAGGACTCTCGCATATTCCACTGATTTTATTTTGTCTGTGTAAGTAGAGGAGAGGGGGTTTTATTGGTCTCTCACAAATAACCAACCAACTGGTCGCTAGAGGTTGACTCTGGTTTTTTGGGTTCTTTATATCTTATGGGAGGTTCATGGGATTCCGCCTTTTCCCAGTCCCATATTGGAGAGTTTTGGGAATAGTAATTGGAGTGCCAGCAGTCCTGGGGTGAAAACCCTCTATTGGGAGGTGGGGGTTCCTGTAAAAGAGTTGAAAATGTAGGGAAATCTCGAACCACAATGACTTCCTCTGGGAGCTCAGGGATGATGGCTGAGGATATTAAACATGACTCACCTCTGATGTTAATGTGTACGGGTATCGTGGGGTATAACTCTAACTAGGGTAGCGTTCTCGAGGTGTGAAGTCAGCAGAAGGCTGACATAAACATATGCTGAAGGTCTCTAGATCTTCTTTGGGTTCTTCCCACTCTTCTCACTTTACACAGCCTATTTCCATAGGTTCTCCTTTTACATTTTTATGACAGTGCCTGGCCAAATGCCCAGTTTCTCTACATGAAAAGCAGATACGAGGGGGTGGTCAGCTTCCTTTAGGTTCCTCCCTATTACTTTCTTCTCTACTTTTAGGGTCGGATCTTTTGGCTTCTATTCTTTCCTTCGGGGTCCATGTCTTGATTTTATATGGCCCTCCTTGTTTGTCTACTCCGTCAGGTTGATCTCGGTGGTGTGAGAAACCTGAAGAATCCTGCATTGTGTGTCGGAGATACCCGGGCCCTCCCAAGTCAATAATCAAAGCGGGGAGAAAGCACCAGCCGCCGTGGTTTCGTCCTTGGCTCCAAGAAAAAAACAGCATCAGTGAAATCAACGCAGCCAGTGAGTTGGGGAGACCGATACAAGACTGGTCTGTTTTGAAGCCAAGGTTGCAAGCAGCAACATTGTATAGCGAGCGCTGGAAGGAACATTGTTAAAAAGTGTGTGATAAGAGACACAAGTAAAGTTGTACTGCTGATGAGTGACTGAACTTTAAAAGCAAGTTGCAATACCTTTGACAGCGTGCAATGGCGCAGACGGGCTAAAAAATGGTGGTGTGGAAGGTTGCCCAGAGCAATTGCCAGTGGTTTAGATTCATTCGAAACCTTCCACCCATCACTTTTGTGGTCAGTTTGTTTCTCCTTGTGAGAGAGGGTATGCCCAGACCTGGGTCCCTTGCTCGCTGCGCCACAGGGAACCAGGCTGCACCTCACTGAGGAGGTCCAACAAGGCGGAAACATGTCTGGGGTTGCTTGGTTTTCTGTGCAGAGGGGACCTGGCCTAGCAGTTTGGGCTGGGCTGCTACCTTCGGTGGCGGCAGCTGCTGACTGATTTGCACATGGCTGGTCCCCTTTTGCAATGGCGCAGACGGGCTAAAAAATGGTGGTGTGGAAGGTTGCCCAGAGCAATTGCCAGTGGTTTAGATTCATTCGAAACCTTCCACCCATCACTTTTGTGGTCACTTTGTTTCTCCTTGTGAGCGAGGGTATGTCCAGACATGGGTCCCTTGCTCGCTGCGCCACAGGGAACCAGGCTGCACCTCACTGAGGAGGTCCAACAAGGCCAAAACATGTCTGGGGCTGCCTGGTTTTTTGTGCAGAGGGGACCTGGCCTAGCAGTTCGGGCTGGGCTGCTACCTTTGGTGGCAGCAGCTGCTGACTGATTTGCACATGGCTGGTCCCCTTTTGCAATGGCGCAGACGGGCTAAAAAATGGTGGTGTGGAAGGTTGCCCAGAGCAATTGCCAGTGGTTTAGATTCATTCGAAACCTTCCACCCATCACTTTTGTGGTCAGCGTGGACCGGCACTGCGTGGGTGCTCAATCGAAGAAGCGGCAAAAGTGAAAGTGAGAAAACTGTTATATCAAGAAGAGAACGAGTAATTGTGAATCTAAGGGGTCCAGCGACGGGTCAAGCAAAATCATGCGCATAGTCGAAAGTGTTCAATTTTGATTATGTAGAAAAGGTTTGGAAAAGTAGATCAATTTGGTCCGTGCCTGGCGGAGGGAGACCAATTGAAGGTTTTGTGTTAAAGTGGCTCTGAGCCCAGCGAGTGGTCTCCCTGTAAACAGTAAATCACCCGAGAAGTTGTATATGTGATATCCTAAGAAGAAAGGAACTTTAATGTTTGTCATGTTGTATCAGGCCCTCTGAAATGAGAGACTTTGAATGACAAAGAGACTTTGGCACAGAATGTCCTGATGTTGAAGTTTTGAACTGCATCCTCGTGCTAGAGAAGCCAGAGAGTGTGCCAAGCTTGAGTATGCCGCCTTGTCCCGTGCTGAAAACGTGGGGACGGGAAGCCAATGGCTTGAATATCATGACATAAAATTTCTTGAACACTTTTCTATTGCATAACATTGTTTCCTACACTGTTTGTATTTAGAAGTAAGGATTGGCAATAGGTTTATTAGTATAGGCCCTTTTATTTTGACAGACTCGACTAGGACTGCGTTATTATTACTTGATGGTCGTAGCTTGCTCTCATCTTTAGAGTTAGGATTAGATAGGCGTTTTACAAACCCAATGAAAGTTCAATAAACAACCTTTAACTGTGATCACTTGTGTCTGTCTTATTGTTTGATACCATGCCTTCTTTACTCCTGCCCCTGGAGCAACTCCTGCAGCCTCAACAGAGGGCCAACATGAACTCTAGTCTCTCCCCTATAACAGCCTCCCATGCACATCGGTGCATCTACAGACGATGCCAGCAGGAGGCCTGGGACACATCCGAGTGGACATCTAACACACCCTCTACCACCATCTCTTTCAGCCCCTGCAACATCCACAGCCCACCTCCACCACCCATCCCCAGCCTCAGAGATATGGATGCACACCTACGACGCATCAAGGAACGGCATGAACAGATGGTGGGACTCATGCGACAGCACCTGGAGGAGGCCAGGTTGATGCGAGAGGAGACCAGGTTGATCCCGTAGAGCGTGCAGGCCACCAGCCGGCCCTGTGCATCTGTCCTGGGCCAATCATCATGCACAACTGTCCTGCTTGAACAAAGGGTCTGGGAGGGGAACAAGGTAATCCTGGCACTGGCTGAGACCCTCACCCTTACCCTGCAGGTGGCACTAGAGTGCAGGCACATGGCAAGTTCCGACCCACCCTCAACCATCACCACACCTGCCAACTCAAGACAGAGCAGCCCGAGGCACAGATCCCTGCGCCTGTCAGGCTCTCCACAAAAGGGCAGATCAGGTGCTAAAAAGCCACAGAAGTGAGTCAGTCCCAGACATCAAGTGACACTGATGCTAACCAGGGGTTGTTTTTGGGATGGTGTGTTTGGGAGGCTTAGTCGGGGAGGGTAAGTTGGGGTGGATAGTCATAGGTGGTGTGGGGGGCTGGCCGGGGGAGCTGCCATACACTTGGTTGGTTTTTGGCAACGAGGTTGGGAGGGTATGAGGAGCGAGGGGTGGAGGACACACATGCACCTGCCAAAGCCACAGACTGGGCGACTGCCTTCAGAGGATCTCTACTGAAGCTAGTAAGGATGGGCCAGAAGAGGGGGACAGAGGAGGGGAGGAATGACTGACAGGTTAAAATTCCTCACTTACAACATTAGGGGATTGAATTCCACGGTCAAACGTCGAAAGGTGGACCATTTCTTGAGGCGGTGGAAACCGGATTTTCTAATGCTCCAAGAGATCCACATTCAGAAGTGTGACAAATTGAGGCTCTAACTACCAATGTACCTATATCTCTTTCAGGCTAATGCAAGCAATAAAACAGCAGGGGTTCTGGTAGCCTTCAAGAAGATACCCAGCCTGGGGATTCTAGACACTAAGGGGGATAAGCTGGGGCGATTTCTATTGGTAAAATTCTGCATTAGCACAGACATATTCACCCAGGTGATGGTATACGTGCCCAACGCTGGGCAAGATGGGTTTCTTAAAATGGCACTGGCTGAACTTGATGGGTTCTCCAGGGACATATTATACTGACTGGGGATTTGAATGTCTGGTGGGTGCCAGGAGAAGATCGCAGTGGAGCGGTGCGGGGAGGAACAAGCAGCCCAGAGCACACCGTGTAAGAAACTTAAAGGGAGGTTCATGGGGTTAGGGCTAGTAGATGCCTGGTGTACATGTAGGGGTTCAGAAGCGGAATATACATACTACTCGCATGTCCATAGAACTCTATCCTGTATAGATTATATCTGGGTGGTGGCCAGGCTTGCAAGATGTGTTCGACAGGTTTCCCTAGGCACAATAGCATTGTCCGATCACACCCTTTGGGAGCGTCAGTAGACATTCCTCAAGGACAGAAGAGGTTCTGTCAATGGTCTCTATCGAAATTGATCCTAGAAGATGTAGCCCTCTCAGAGGCTATAGGGGGGGAAATCCAGACTTACTTTTGGGAAAATGCCATAGCCGACACCTCCCTGGGGAACTGGTGGGATGTCTTTAAGGCAGTAATAAGGGGAGAACCTATCACTCTCAAGGCCATAAGGGACAAACAAATGAGGAGAATGGAAGACAATCTGGAATCACAACTTAGAGATATTATGCATAAAAAGGGGAACTGCCTGGCAAGAGCCACACTAAAATGTTACAAAGCAATAAGGGGCCAGCTAGACCTCCCGGGGGCCAGGAGGGTGGACAGAATCTGTCTCAATGCAAAGCAAAAGTTCTATGTGAGAGGGAACAAGTGTTTCTATGTGAAACACTTGTGTACGAGCGTGGTACAAATAAAATATCAATAACAATAACAGAGCAGGGCAGCTTCTAGCGAGGTAGCTCAGATAGAGGCGAGCATCCCAGACAATTCTGAAAATGTGGGGTAGAGCGGGGAGGACGTGGTAGACACAGAGGGTATTCTCAGGTGTTTGAACACTTCAATGGTGATCTCTGTGCCTCAGACAAACCCAAAGGGGACTTGAAGATAGCATACTTAAATGCAATTGAGTTACCAACACCGTCAGGGGCAAAAAGAGAGGCACTTCAGGGAGGAGGTTTGGGTGGTTATCGGGAAACTCCCCCTGCGCAAAGCCCAGATGGCTTTACGGCCATTTTCTACAAAAACTACTGCTCTATTCCTGCCCCGCACCTAGCACGTTTATACAACTCTTTTGAAGTGGGAGGGGGGCTCACGAAGTCCATGGACCAGGCAAAATTGGTGGTGTTTCCGAAGCCAGGCAAAGACCCGGTGCAAGGTAGCTCATATCGCCCAATAGCTTGGATCAACACTGATGCCAATATATATATACTTAGATCCTGGCGGCTATACTCGAGGGTTTACTCCCAGGCTTAATCCATCCCGACTAGTCAGGGCTCATTCTAACCTGTCAGACATTTGATAACTAGGCGGTGTGTCATCTGATGGAGAAGGTGGCAAAGCGTGGGATCCCGGCAGTTCTGCTTGCCTTAGACACTGAAAAAGCATTTGACTGCGTGGAGTGGTCCTTTCTATTTCTCACCATGGCGCGCATGGGATTTAGGGAAAGGTTTCTACGGCGAGTGCAAGCAAACTATCACACGCTTACCCTGCGTATTTCTATAAACAGATAACTTTTGCGCCCCATTCGCCTGGAGAGGGAGACTAAGCAAGGCTGTCCGCTGTCTCCCTTGCTGTATGCAATTTCTTTAGAACCATTTCTACAGCGCCCGCAGGAGACACCAGAGGTGCAGGGCATCCTGTTTGGGGGGTGTGGTGGTGGTCCACAAGACGATGGCATTTGCCGATGACATGCTGCTGGCACTCAATGAGAAATTGCATCTCTCGAGGCGGTGACCTCGCAGATCGCGCTCTTTGGGGGTTTGGGTGTAGGACGGGGTGTCAGGGCTAAAAATAAATCTGCACAAATCAGAGGTGCTAAACCTCACATTACAGGGGATGACCTGGGGGAGGCATGGGGTGCTCCCTGTTCCAGTGGGCGATGGAGAGAATGAAATACTTAGGCGTCCATATATAACAAATTCCCTGGACTCATTGTACACAGCAAACTACCCCCATTTGCTTGATGCCTTGAAAACAGACTTGTCATGTTGAAACCCTCTTCATATATCCTCGATGGGACGGATGGCCTCAATTAGGATGGCAACCCTTCCACACTTTCTCTACTATTTCCAAGCCCTGCTGGTTCCTCTCCCCCGGGGGTGCTTTCGATCGCTCAACCGGCTCCTATCCGCTTTTATCTGGAGCAATAAAAAGTGGAGAGTGGCGCTGTGGGTACTTATGGCCCCCGAGAAGTAAAGGGGGAATGGCAATCCCTAACTTCAGACTTTACTATCAGGCTGCCCAGCTGGGGGTGATAAAGCATTGTCTAATGGGGAGGTGGATGTTTTGTGGCTGGATAATGCGGACCACCCAGCTAGTATACGGCATCCCAGATTACGGCATTGGTGGGGGAGGTGTGGGATGACCTAATAAAAAGAGGGGGAATATCAACCTTACCGGGACTGTTTATGCCACTGCTTGGGAAATTGCAGTTCACGGCAGGGCTGTGTGAAAAACCAGAGGGTATTTCACAACCTAGTCCCCAGGGATCCTGTACTCAGCTGGCCAGGAGAGGGCCATCGCTTTTGAATCCCGACCCCGTGGGTGGACAAGCGAGGGAGAATTACCTGGGTAGTGGGTCCTCAGGGACTGGGGGAGAAGCACCCAATGGTGAGACAAGCCAGAAGCGTTCCAAGACTGAGACCAAGTGAGCAGAAGAAAGAAACCTTAAGGCTACTTGAAAGCAGCCCGCGACCCTCCACGGTAAACGATGGAGTTGGGGAGGAGCAGAAGAGGCGTTGGAAACGGCCTTGACTGCTGCATAACTGTAACTCAAAAGTTGAAGGTTGTGTGTGTTCCGATAAAACGTGTAATGAAAAGGACAATTGCTGAATTGTAAAAGGAATGGATACAAAGTAACAAATTAGTCCTGAAAGGTGAAATCACACATTTGAAAGTCTCTGTGAAATGCTTTGAGTTGATTGGGAACGAAAGGCAAGAAAGTAATTGTGATCCCGAAAGAAAGTTGAATGGGTGGAAAGCAAAGTATGTGAACCCTAAATATGCCAAGAAGTCAAACTATATGAACTTGTAAGAGGGCAAGGCGGCAAACTAAAAAAGATAAGAAAATACAAATACCAAAAAGTATTGGTGTCACATGAACTTTCAAAGAGGCCATGAAGGCAAACTAAAGAAAATAAGAAACTACAAAAACCAAGAAGTATTTGTGTTAGATATGAATTTTTGAAAAGGCCAACAAGGCAAACCAAAGAGAATAAGAAACTACAAGTACCAAGAGGTATTGGTGTTGTGAGACGAGGAAGATTGTGGATTTTAGAAATTATTGTACGAAGAGAGGTTGAAGTGGTCATTCAGAGGTCTATATAAAATCCTTGCAGTTTCAAAAGTCTTCGACAGTGAAAATACACCTGAGACCAAAACGTGGGGAAGGGAATCCCCACAAAGAGAAAGACAGAACTGTGTCATAAAGTGAAAGGTGAAGGACAGGCTTCAGCTCGGCAGAGGGAAGCCTTTGCAGGACTGTGTGATAAAGTGAAAGGTGACAAACGGGCTTGAGCCTGGCAGAGGGAAGCCTGTACAGTAAAGGTCAAAAGTGGAATTGTATATTGATGACAATGCAGACAGACCCTAAGGAAGTGATTCAATTACCAAAAGCTTGTAGGCCAAGCCTGAACGGTTAAGTTATACCAGCAAGCCAAAGTGTTCAAGACTGAAAGAACTGTGCCATTCACATATATGTGAATGGCACAGTTCACATATATGTGAATTCACTTTTATTTAGGAAATTCTCTAGACCCCGTGGTGCTGAACGTGGGGAAGGGAGTTATTATAAAAGCCATTCTGACATTTCTTTTGAGACACTATTTTCCTTTTGTATTCCCTAAACACATTTGTCATTTTGAGAAGGAGGGCAAGGTTAATTGTTTTTAGTATAGGCCTTTTTATTTTGACTAGACTGACTCAGACTTGTTTGTTATTCATTTAATGGTCAAGAGGACTCCCATTCTAGAGTTAGAGCCAGTTAGGAATTCCACCAACCCAACCAAAATACCAAATAAAGGTTTTCGAAACTTGTATCCATTGTGTCTGTATCTGCTATTGATACCATGCCTTCCTTACATAGAAGTGGGAGCAATTGGGAACTGGAAAGCGGCTGGGTGCACACGACTCATACATGTTAGGCAGGGACAAGAAACAAAGTCTTTTGAGCAATACAACCAGTCTTTTAACTTATTTGAGGGGGACAGGCTTTGGTATTATCAACTACAGCTTTGGGTGTTGTATCAACCAACAAACTAGCATTGAGCAGACAATTTATGGCTTTCGGGAAGCATATCACATCGCATTCGGGGACTCACATCTAATTTGTTCATTATATGCCATCTTCACAGAGGGGGCTGTAAATGGGACATGGCCCTACATGGGGAAATTGGAGAGAACGTTGGGGTGTCAAATATCACCAGAGGAGTGGAAATTCCTTTAGGGTAATATACCTAAGCTCACCCATTCAATTCAGCTAAGAGAGATGTGGCACAAGGCACTCACCCAATGGCACTATACCCCATAAAAGCTGAGATCCATGTCCCCAGGGACAGAGGCTGGAATGTTAGTGGAGTTGCAGGGTGATCAGGGAGTGGGCACACATATGGTGGTCATGCCCGGCACTACTTCCCTTTTGGGAGCGGGTACAAGAGTCCATCGAAGAAATGCTGAGCCAAGATCTACAGCTGAAAATGGGGGTGTGCATTTTGGGGCTTTGGGAAAGGGAAACGGCGCGCCAGAGGAGGGCTTCATTCAAGGCATACATGGTGTTGGTATTAGCGGCACTGCTAGTAGTGGCGAAGAAGTGGAAGAGCAGGTAAGTTCTGACTCTCCATAATCTGGCACATCCTAGCTATGGAGTGGGTTCTGTATAACTTCCAGGGAGACTATAAGAAATTCAGTGAAGATTGGGCGATGGTGCTTACCTACCTCACGGAGGACTATCGATTGCAGATGTGCCCACAAAACATTTGGATTTTGGACATTGTTTGATGTATCCACCGAAGCCTAGTCTCTAGGGGTGTAGAGCAACCATCTGAGTGCAGGGGGGGCAGCTATGGGGGAGGAGCAGTGGGAGAATTGAGATGGTTTGGGGGTGTCTGTTTTGTAATGTTGCTTATTGCAAAATGTCAATAAACAAATCTTTAATAAAATAAAATAAAAAGTGTGAAATCAGTATAAGTAAGGGGGACTAGTGGGATCAGTGGCTGAGGCGAAACAATGCTATTACGCTATTGAAATAAGTGACATGGGTGGTGAGAGATGAAAAATATAGTTTTTTAGGAGAAAGCAATAGGGAGTCATAGAAAGAATCGAGTGAAGGTAGAGTGAGGAGATTGTCAAGTGCGCAAGACCTCTTCCAGCAGCACTCTGCTTTACGATGTGTAGAGCAAAGAGATAGAAGAGAAGGAGAAAGCCATGCTTGAGGAGACTTCCTGGAGGGGGGAAATTGACAAGTAGGGTATAGTTGATTGAGAGTAGATTAGGGAGTGGAGTGAAGATGGGAGGAAGTTGCATCAACAAAGAAAGAGGATACATTTTCAATGGGCCAAGAGAAGTACAGAGTGAAGAAAGGATGAGTAATTCATCAAGCAAGGTCACGATGTAGAAATGAAGCATAGGGATGAGAGGAGAAAGAGGGAGAGGGGAGAAGGTGAGGAGAAAGTAGTCAGAGGAATAGATTGGATAGCCAGTCCCTGAGGTATTTTCCATAGCCTCACCGCCCCCGGCACCTGAGTCGCGCTTCTCTTTGGTGCTGAAACTGGGCCAGGGGTTCCTCTTCCTCCTCCCTTGGGCCCCTGCAATCTCTGCGGAGTTGCCGTGGTACTCTCGCTCCACCTACCCACAGTGACAGGCCTTCCCTCCGCCTCACTGCACGGCATCCCGATGCGCTTGGAGGTTGCCATGGCACCTCCTCGATGCCAGAGCATGACGATGCTGTGCGGCTTCCGTGGCCCATAGCAGTCATGTGACCCCAACCAGGAAGACATTGTAAAAGCCCCGTAAAATTGAACTATTACGTTTCTCAACGTTCCTGTGAGTGGAATGTTGCTTCGTTCTTTCTGTTACTGTGCTTTTTCATCTTTTTTTAACCCTGGCTCTACGCTGCTGGATTTCCTCTTGGCTTAACCTTGGCTTTGGAGATTTAGTGTTGTGACTTTTTCCGATTTTGGCCTTTTGACCCTAGCTTCTGCTCTCTTGGGTTTTGGCTTGGATTGTACTTCTGTTTTGGCATCTTGGAACGTACTCCTGGACTTTTTTGGACACTTTGAACTTGGTTTTATGTTTGGATTTGTCCCTGGATGTTGCCCTTGGAACTGTCCTTCACTAGGAACATTGACTCTGAACATTTCATTATTGCCTTTCGGCTAATGGGATTGAGCACTTCAAGGAACTGTGGCCTTCAATGTTTTCCTCCTCCCGCACAGGGCTACTCTTCTCCTTGTCTACAGCTGGTGTTCCCACTAGGTAGGTTTATTCATTTAGCTCTCTGTTGCTGTATACTCTGTGCTATTAGTTAGGTTAACCATATGCTTTTTTTCTTCTTTAGCTCCTTGAGATATATCGCTGCAGTTCCAGTCCCCACTGGTGGCCCCAATAACTGGTTATGGAGTCTTCTTTTCTCTCCCTGGCTGGTCCTTGGGGACATAGGTATAGTCCACCTGGGAGTTCTCCTGTTGACGCCTGACAGTATTGCAGCAGAATGAGGAGAACATTAGGTCAAGAGAGGAGCCCAAGGAGTGAGGCGGTGTAACAGGGAGTTGAGTCAGATGAAAAGAGTTAAGAAGAGCTAGAAATGAAAGAGAAGAGTGAATAGTAATGAGATGGAGATTCAAGTCGACAAGAAGAATACAAGAAGAAGGGAGTGAAAAAACAAGAGGCATGAGGATTTCAAAGTTGCAAAAAGTAATAAGGGGCCCAGGAGAACAGTAGAGAATGAAGAAAATAGAGAGAGAGAAGTTGAAAGAAATTAGAAAAGTGATATTCAAAGGAAAGATAGATAGAAGGAGATGAAACGATTATCCAAGAAGAATGGAACAGAATGCCAGCTCCACCACTCTTGTCATGGAGGTAGGGGGAGTGGGCAGATTTAGTGAGGGAGGAGATAAATGAAGCTTGAGTAATAGTTTATATTGGATATGCTTAAGGAAGGCTGGGAGAACTACGCAAAAGTTGTCCAGACTACCAATGAAAGACTTTGGTTGAGGAGAGAGGTTATTCACTAGGACCTACAGGTCTGTTTACAACAGAAGCACCTGTATGACAACCAGGCCCACCTGACGAAGTTGCAAGTTGGTAATCAAGTTCTAGTTCTCTTCTGCACAACTGAGAACAAACTCCTCGCCAATTGGCATAGATCTTATGGAGTCACTGAGGTTCTCATTGATCTGAACTACTGCATTCAACATATCAACTGTCTAAAGACTTCCTAGGTCTACTACACCAACTGGCTCAAATTGTGGAGGGCCTTGATGACCCCAATTGATGGCCAGTACTAGAATTTACCCTGAGAATACCAAACTATGGAAAATAGTATTAGAGAACCTGAACCCATATTAGGCTGCTAATCTCTGGGAGTAACTAAAACATTTCCAGGATGTCTTTGTGGAAAAGCTTGGAAGATCCTCTGCATTTCTGAGCCCAATAGAGACTCCACCAGGCAAAGTGGTCTGCCTCAGGCCCCATTGATTTCCAGAAGACAGCAGGAATTCATGCAAGAGGACGTTCAGAAGATGCTGGTGTTGGGTGTCATCAAATGTGAGGGGTCAGGAATGAGTGACGGACATACGTTTGTTGTATTGTTCGTTAAAGACATTTTTATTAAATAAAAATGGGTTGGGAAAATTACTCTCTAGCTTTATTCTAAAGAGGAACTTCCCTTCCCTACCTAGAAACTAAAACTAAGGATCCGTCCGTGTCAGGATGTCAGTAACTGAACAGTTGTTCTTGTGTCCAAAACAACATATCCTGACCCTCACAAGGGAATGTCTTTAACTTAATGTTAGACAAAGTGTTGAAAACCAAAAGTATAAGAATAGCTTCAACGAAAATGTCCTGCAAGGTAAAGACCTTTGGATCCAGAAGGTGGTTCCCTTCGCCTGAATTCTTAAACAGGATGGCAAAAATGTCTCTTTAGCTAACAGTTCCTTTGTGTCTTCACTGGACTAAAAAAGTTCTTGTTCAAGCAAAATGTTGTGTAACAGTCTTTCTGTAGAAGTTCTTGTAACTTTGAAGATTACCTGGTATACTCCCCTGCCAGGAATCTTTATCCAATGTTCAGCTGCCTGGTGTACTCGTCTGCCAGCACTTTTCTCTCTGGTTTTCAGATCACCTCTTATACTCTCTTGCCAGGAATCTTTGTACAACTTTAACTGCCTGATATACTCACCTGCCAGGACTTCTTATGTGTTTCACAATTCCTTGATACACCTTCAGCTGCCTGGGGTATTCACTCATGCGTTCCACAGTTCTTTGATATACTACAATAGCTTATACCATGTGGTGCTTGGTATATCTATCTATGATAATATTTGCTCAAATGTATTTGCTCAAAACGTCTCCCCCACATTGGCATCTCATACATCTGTACTTGGTTGGGGTTCGCCTTTATATTTTGCCTTCTCTGCATTCAAACATTCTTCTTATTGGGTATTGAATTAGTGCTTTGCCTTGATTACATTAAAAAAAACTTTTGCTTTTGTATATTTTCTGCATTAGCACTCTTGTACCATTCAGTCACTTGTTGGCACGCTTGTCGGAATGACCTGGGGTCCCCAGCTGCTTTGGGCAGACTCACCTGTTTCCTTCAGCATCTGTGATGCTGCTCACGCTTCAGTGATGTGACTTCTGCAGCCAATTTCCAGTTTGGAGTGTGCAGACACTCTTCCAGCATCCAGCACGGGTCTGCGGTCACACGCCAGCTTTCCTTCGCGGCCCGGGTTGAAGACTGCAATTTCTCTGATTGACCTGACATCTAAGAGATCTGCACCACTCCCAGAATCTCCACAGCCCTCCTTGCCTGCACGCAATGTCTCTCTACCTGCCCGGTGGCCGTCTCTGCTTTGCTAGTTCCGTCAGTGTGTCTCGTGTACAGGAGCCCTAGCGTGGATGACAACGTCTCCTGCTGCACTGCTCGTCTCCATAGTGCAGTTGCCATCTTTAAATATCCCGCTCATTGAAGGTTTGAAAATACAACTAGTCTGCATGTTGTACTTCGGGTTAGAGCTCGTGTCCCTTGTCCTCCTCGTCTCAGTACCCAAGTGATTATGGGAGTTGAAGTCCATAACTTCTTCTGGCTTTTAACTCCTGGATGGTTTTTCTCACTGATGTCACACAAAGGCACATCAGAAACAAAAGGTGTAATGTGTGAGTTGTGGGTGTTTGAGTGAAAGGTGGGGACCTGACTAGAATGACAATAGGCCATTAAGAACCCAGGTATCAAGAGAGTCTTCCTCATGGGTAAGGGGGAACACTGTGACTCCTCCAATTAAGTCATGACATCTTCCCGGTAGTTGTCCCCTCCCATGTGATCCTCCCTTATACAACTACCCCAGGGTCAGGATCAGGTAGCAGCTGCCATCCCCTGGCCACATGGGAGGAGGTTACCACTGGGGAATCCGTGATGGCTCCATTGGATTCATCAAACAAATCTTCCCATATGTCAAGTACCGCATCCAGTCTCTGCTGCGTACATGTTCTCTGATGAGCTGCGTCAAGGCTGGAGGTCCCCCCTAGATTGCAACCAGTGGCTACGACCCAACAGAGGTACGTGAATGCTGGAAGATAGTTCCTCCATGTTCTCCACAATATAGATCGTGGGAAAGCACTTGGAGACCGCCTCCGCCCAGCACCATTGGCACCATGGGCAGGAATCGAGCTCTGAAAAACTTGAGTATGAGTGCGATATAAATAAAATACTATATCATAAAATTATAATATCCCCGATTAACGTGGGGCACAAACAGTGTGGGCACTGACAGGAAAGCCCAGGTGGAGCTGCAGCATGCCAGTTGAAGAAGGCCAGAAGCTGGAGGGCAACGCAGACCAAATAGGGATGGCAAAGGTAGGAAAAGAACATAAGCAGAACAGCTACGGTCAATAGCAGGATAAGAACCATGTTGACAATAGGCAAGCAGAGAACCAGAGAAAGACAAGAGAAAAGGTGAAGGAGGGTATTGCCAAGTTGGGAGGGATCAGGCAAGAAGAAAGGCAGTATACAAATGCTGGAGCATGATACAGGGGAGACATGGCAAAAATGTCCAGGGAGCGTTAAGACACACCAAGTAGCCTGTGGGCAGACCTTAAATAGGAACCTGGAAGCGTCTCCTGGGCAACAGGAGATACGTGCCACACACACATGTACAAAACCCAGCCATGGGTCGCCTGTGCTTGCTCAATGATGGCAACATGGCTGCTGCGATCTTCATGCACCCAGCACCGCACTAGTATCCCCGCCTTCCTCCAGTCCATCAGTTGCACCATGCCACAAGATGCCAACGCGGATAGGTCCACCAAGATAAGCGGGGAGCTACGGGTATGCAGTGTGCATGACACCACATTCAAAGGTATTCCAGTATGTTCTCATAGGTAACCCATATGGTTCATAGAGGTTTGTCAGCAACTTGCTAAAAGTCAATGAAGTGTTGAGATTTCAGATATATCCAAAGCCCTTTTATAAGGGTGCAGAAGGCATAAACTTTTATTTAGACAAAAATAAAGAGGAAACCTATCTCTCCCTAACTCTAAGAGGGGCTTCCTTGCCTGTGCCTTCCAGAGGAGGATTTAGTTGGGGTTGTAGCTTCATCACTGCCACCTTCCTTCTTGGTCATCCGACCCATGAAGCGCGTGTCAGTTGAGGCTTTTGCTGCCACCTTCTCGCCCCCTCCTCTCCCTTCGGCTGACTCCCACCCTGACACAGCCCTCTCCACTCTCCACTCTGCTATATCTGATACTCTTGATATCCTTGCCCCTGTCATGAGAATCCGCCTGAAGCCCAAAGCCAAATGTAACTCCTGGTATGACTCGGATCTCGTCATCCTTAAACGCAAGTGCAGGGTAGCAGAGAGGAAATGGCGTGCTTCATGTGCATCCTCTGACAAACTGGCCTGTCGCCTGCTCCAAACGTAATACCGGCTCTCCGTTCTCTCCAAGAAGAGAGCCCTCATCCAAGCCCGCATCTCTGCGGCATCTAAAAATTCGGCCGAACTCTTTAAAATCTGCAAGGAACTGGCCAACCCTGCCGCAGTCTCTACCTCTCCTGTCCCCTCCCAGGCCCTCTGCACGGCCCTGGCCTCTCATTTCATCTCTAAAACTCAGGACATCCTGTCCTCACTCTCCTCCTATCCCCTCCCCCGCTCTATTCCCTACTCTCCCTCTGGCCCTTCTGAAGCCACCCCTCCTCTCCCCTTCTCTGCCTTTCCCCTTTTTTCTGCTGACGAGGTTGCGAGACAAGTCCGATCTATGAAAGTCTCGTCAAAACAGGTCCACCCCTGTTCCTCCAAAACCATCAAGGACCACATCGACTCCTTGGCCCCTGCCCTTGCCGACTTCTGCAATCACTCTTTCGTCTCTGGAGTCTTCCCATCCCCTCTCAAGTACTCCCTTGTGCACCCCCTTCTTAAGAAACCCTCTTCCGACCCCTCCTGCCCAGCCAACTACCGCCCTATCTCTATCACTCCCTTCCTGGGCAAGCTCCTGGAGAAACTGGCCATTTCCCAGCTTAATCTCCATGCTGAATCTGTTGGCAGTCTTCATGACCATCAGTCTGGCTTCAGAGCCGCCAGAAGCACGGAAACTGCTCTCCTGAACATCCGTGAGGACCTGCTCTCGAACCTTGATTCTAACATTCCTTGTGTTCTCATTTTGCTTGATCTCTCTTCTGCCTTTGATACTGTCAACCATACCATCCTGCTCAACCCTCTCCGTGATAACCTGGGAATCACTGGTCAGGCTCTGGTGTGGCTGACCTCTTTCCTCTCTAATCGACCCTCCCAGGTCCAACTGGGGTCTTTCCTTTCTGATATCTTTTTCTCTACATGTGGTGTCCCCCAGGGTTCTAACCTCTCCCCCTGGCTTTTCAACCAGTATCTGGCACTTCTCGCCCACCGCATGGCCGCTCTCTGCCCCTACTTTCAGTGCTATGCAGATGATACCCAGCTCATGTTCAGGTTACCCTCGGCCTCCTCTTCTCCTTCCCTCATCTCTGACTGTCTTTCTGCTATCCAGGACTGGTGTGCCGCCAATGACCTCTGCCTTAATGCCAGTAATACTGAGATCCTACTCATCGGCACACCCACTCCCTCCTTCCCTGCAGCTCTCTGGCCGGCCTCTCTTGGCCCTCTTCCTGCTCCTACCTGCAAGGCAAAAAACCTCGGGGTCATCTTCAATTCCACACTCTCCTTCTCTCCTCACATATCTGATGTCTCTAAGAAGTCACACTACCAGCTACACCTCCACAGAGGTATCCTTCCCTTCCCCTCCTTCCCCCAGAAGCTCACTGTCTCTAGAGCCCTGGTTCTCTCGAAGCTGGACTACTGTAACAGCCTCTATCTAAATCTTCCTGCCTCTACTTTCCGCCCTTTGCAACGCATCCAGACCAGAACTGCCAGACTTGTCCTTGGCCTCAAGCCCATGGACCGTATCTCTCCAGGATTGAAATCACTACACTGGCTCCCAGTGGCTGAGAGGATCAAGTTCAAAACCCTCTGCATTGTCCACAAGGCCTTCTGGGGCCTTGGGCCAAAATACCTTCAACTCCCTCTTCCTAAATATCTTCCTTCTCGAGCTCTTTGCTCATCCGCCTCCAACTCCCTCATGGTCAGCCGCTTTTCCAAATAACGAGTTGGTGGCAGATCTCTCTCCGCTGCAGGGGCCTCCCTCTGGAACAGCCTTCCTGCCCCCCCCGAAACTTGAGGAGAACCATCTTTGGTTCCGGAATGACCTCAAAACCTTCCTCTTCGCCTCCGCTTTCTCTCTCCCTCTCCCCTGCTAAAGTTACTAAACTGCACTGAATCTGCAACTGGGCCACTCACCTTCTCGGTCCTTGGCCCAGCCACTCTCCCCTGCACTGCCTCCCTGGCACCCCCTGCATTACGGGACTGTGTCTGTATCCCTACAGCCCCTCCTTCCCAGCACTTATCTGCACTTACTCGGACTGCCACTAGCTGGCCCTTGTTACTTTCCTGTATGCTATTACCCTGTACTGGACTTTCCCCTCTCCCTTTCCCCTTGCACTTCTCCCTTTCCCCTCCTCCCTTGCACTTGCGCGATCTGAATGACACCTGGCCTAGTAGGATCGTTGTATGTCTCCCCTCCCCCACCCCCGCCTCGTCGCGCCTTGAAACACTTGTGTATAGGCACGTTATAAATACCATATCATATCATATCATATCATATCATAATCATTGCTGTTTTCATTTTCATTCCTATTTGGGCCACGTGGGAGACCCATTGGTCAAACTGGGGTAAGTTACTTCCTAGGACTAACTGGTCTGGTAAGTGGGGGATTACGGCCACCGTGAGCCACAGTTCATTTCCCAGAATTGTCATGGGTATTCTGGTCCAAGGGTAGGTTTCGGTATGGCTATGTACACACCAGACTTCCTTCTTGAAAACTTCACAGAAGCAGTATATCTTGATTAAGCCATGACAGAAGAAGTATATCTTGATTAAGCACAATGGGTAGCTGGAGCATGACTCCTGCTTGCGGTATTATCCTAGTGGGCTGCTTCCCACGTCCAATCTGGATCTTGACCGTTTTCAATACCCTCCAGGTATTTTTATTTCTCAGGCCAGGAGTTCAATCTTACTTTTATAATGTACTCCCTAAAACACACACACACATATATATATATTAGACCCTCGACCATCCACCATATTGGACCAAACCTATTCTAAGGTTAATTGTAACCTTATCGATTCATTCTTTACAGCCATATAATAATTGGTAAGCCAAATACTCCAAGTCAGGAGCATCTAATCATCTTTCCAATTGACTGACCAAAACACTCCATTTTTTTTTTGTCCTTTCTAACTTTTCTTTATCTCTCTCCCTCATTCTTGTATCCTTTGACCCCAAAATTGGGATTGACACTGATGACTGTTTATGATTTTACACATCATGGGACGACGTTAACATCTATTTTTCATAATTGTGATGACATATGCCTCTGTAAATATGTATTGGTTTGTTCAATGATTCACATTTGACTTATACATATGTGGTGATGGTGACTCTTTCACTTGGGACACACAATTCATGTGGTTTGCATGATTTGCACATGACATTTTGTATATCCTGCTTATCTAAGCCTTGACAAATACCCAGGAAGGTCGAAACACATGTTGGCTACAGCATTAAATTAATTGTACAATATATTGAGTGTTCTCATGTCCTTTAGAATTTAGACACTCGTGTCATAATCTGTTATCACCAAGCACTTGTAATTAGGGTTTGCCTTGTATGTTTGTGGTAATATAAAAGGGATAGTGTATCTTCCTGGTCCAGAAGAATGACTCCCTTCTTCTGGACAATCAACCACAATTCCAAAGGCAGGTGTGAATTTCACCTCAGAGAGTGACTCACTTTCCCCAGGTCTCAGTTCCTTTCTATAGTGGGTCAGAAATGACAGGCAGACACAAAGGTGTAATGTTTTCAACATCAGACATCTTTATTAAACAAAAAGGGTTGGATGAAAGCCTTTCTGTCCCTAAAATAATGTTCCTACCTAGAAAACTAAAACTACGGATCAGTCTGTGTCTTTTCATCAAACATATAAACTGCCCTTGTGTTCAAAACATACTACTAAAAATGAACACCAAAAGTGCAAGGAAATGTATCTGACTTATATTTGGGAAATGTGTTCACAACTAATGCAAACAGACAACTCCAACAGAAACAGTCTTTTCTAAGGAGGAGTCCTTGGATCCAGAGGGTGGTTTACCTTGCCCTGGATTATGTAAGTATAATTAGCAACAGTGTCTCTTTCAAATAACAGTTTTTTTTAAGGATGGCAAAAGTGTCGTTGGTGTACTTCTTTACTATATACTTTGCAAAACAAATACATTTTTTTATACCAATTTAATTGAACTCCTGGTATTCTCCCCTGCCATGAATCCTTGATCCACTGGTATACTCTCCTGCAAGGGATCTATCCACTCTTTATACAACTTGACTGCACCTCCTGGTATACTTTCCTGCCAGGAAATTCCTTCTAGATCTTACAGAACCCCTGCTGTACTCTCTTGTCAGGTAGCTTGCCTACCAATGTTCACTGTCTGGTGTGTTCTTTTCACCAGGACCTCTTCTTCTGCTCATTGTCTTTTAATTCAACACAGCTGTGTTACTTCACTGTGCTTTATACTTCATTGGCTTGAGGCACTACTTCTTCCAACTTTCCCCACACTGACATCTCCTGCATGGGGATATTTTCAGTTTCTGCCTTTTTATATCTCCGTTAATATCCATTTGCTTGGGGTAATACTTGCTCCTATTTTCCCCACATTGATATCTCATGCATGGGGTCTTGTTCAGGTTTTATCTTTGTATTTCAATGCGTCAGTATTTAAATATCCTTGTCTGTTCAAGTGCCTATTGGTATGCCCTGGATCCTCAATGGCTCTGGGTAGACTCACTGGTGTATTGAAGTGTCTCCAATCCTTGGCACGCCGCCACAGTGAAGCTCTCGCTCTGGGACGGCCTCCCCTGCAGTGCAGACCTTCCTCCAGCTCTCTGGGCAGCCCGCCTTCACCTGCCAACACAACCATTGCTCCTCGCCATAACTGTGCTCCCAGCAGCTCCGTTGTCACTGCCGACTCTTTGATGGTTCTCTCTGTGTGCCTGCAGTGTCCCTTCTGGCCTCGTGCCACACAGGTATGTAACCCTTGCGTAGTGAAATGACTTACTAGTGTTCACTACTCCTAGTTGCCTCTTCCTCGTCCCAGTACTGCAGTAGGTTGAATGAGGGAAATGAGGGGAAATGTTTTACAATAGCCCATAAAGGCCGGGGGAGGGTTAAATTGGTTCTTGTAAGGGAAAGGAGGATACCATATCTCACCTGTGGATATCCTCTTCCCAGTGCCCAAAGACCCTCTACCCAGGTGATCATCCCTCTCTTCTCCACCCCCAGGGACAGGATCCAAAAGGGATGGCCTTTCCCTGGCCACCTGAGAATAGGATCGAAGGGGAGTAGGTGTGAGGATACCCTCAGGTTTCTCACACTACCCACTGAAACTGTTGGACCAGTCACTCAAAGTTTAAGAAAACATGTCCCAAATCTTTCCCTTCTCTATATGGTTGTAAGACTGCATGTGATAATTTGGGCCTTTGGGACGATGCAGTCATTCTTTCCAGTCTATCTTGGAATCTATTTTACTGCCTGGATTTGATGAGCTGTGAGTCGGGCTAAATGATTCTCTAAAGTTGACATTTTGCTGCACTTTTCAGGATCTTCTTCCAACGATAAAGTGATATCTGATTCAGTCGTAAAAGGTATCAGAACCCTTATCTTCTGGTTAAACGAAGGAAAATACTTCCTCCTCCTCAGGAAAGGGGTTGACCACTATTTGGTAATTTAAAGCGAAATTGGAATCATTTAATTCTTCCTGTTTTAGTGGGGTTTGGATAGATTTCTTGAGACTGGGTTTGATACTTGGAAAAGCAGATGGAGGTACATCTATCTCTGCTTTTATGACCAATTTTAGTTTACAATTAGGTTTTAAGTAATAACATGATGCCTTATAAGTATCCTGGAACGGTGAACCCTAAAATAAAATTTGGGATGATTTAACAGCGCTTTGGGATCATACCAATGGTGCAAAGGCGCTATACAAATGCCCAATAACATAGCATAACATGACGTAACATGTATGGGGGAAACACATTTCATCAAGATCTTTTGTTTAAGACTTAAAATAGTATCACAGGGTTTAAAATTAAGTGAAAAATGTCCTTCCTCTAACTGCTGGATTATACGTTTCTTTAGAATATAAAAGTTGTTTTAGTGGGTTCCCAATTTGTATCAACTGTTTCAACAACCCACCATATGACACCATATGTGAGGGGTCAGAAATGAAAGGCGAACACAAAGTTGTAATGTTTTCAACATCAGACATCTTTATTTAAGAAAAAAGGTTTGGATGAAAGCCTTTCTGATCCTATTCTAAAGAGAGTTTCCCTAGCTAGAAAACTAAAACTGGGGATCAGTCTGTGTTTTGACGATATGCAGTAATAAAATCGCAGCACAAAAGTGGCCTGTACAAAAAATCATGGAAAACAATCATGGAAAATATGCTGTGCTTTGACCTATAAAGGTGTACCCCATTATACCATTTAAGGGCAGCAGGAGTTGCAGGGGTGTCCACCGCTCCCCTTAAATGGTATAATGGGGTACACCTGTCACAATTTGCTCCCTTAGCTCCCGTTCCCACCACTTGGGAGCATGATTTGGGGTTTATTCCCTACTGGACTTTCCTTCTGAGCCTTATGCTACAGTGCTGTGATGAATTGGGGGCACTAACTCCTTATTTTCCAAGCCACTTCCCTTCCGGATCCATTCCAGGTTTTTGGCAGCCAGCATGCTCCTTTAATCAAATGACTATGCTTCCCAGAATGCCTGGCCCACTGCTTCATCTCCACCCTTGCAGGACAAGGTAGGGTGGAGGATAGGCAACACCTGTGGCTGTGCTCGTTAAGCAGCTTTAAAAGCCTCAAATCGCTTCAGTCCGGCGCTGGTCATTGATGCAGTGTTCCTGTTTGTGACTGGTCACTTGTTTCTGGTTCTTAGCTTTGTGCCTAGTTCCTAGTTTCTATTTCTTGTTCCTTATCCCTGGATTTCGAATTGAATGTGCTTAATCTTGATTTCTGCTTGCTAGATTCCCTTTTTGTCTTCCTCTGTTTGCAGGCAGCATTTGTCAGTGCTTTCCTTTTAGGTGCAGCCCAGTTTGCCTGTGTTCTATATTTCTTTGACTTTGCCCTTTGCTGCTGTAAACCTTGATGCTTTAGTCTTTCCTCATTATAAATTTAGCTTCCTGCCTTTTTCCTTGGATGGGTGGGGGAGGTTTGCCTTTGTAATGTTGTTTTCTATTCTCCTTTTCCTTTACTTTCTCTTGGAATCCATTCCAGGTTTTCCCTTGTATTTCTGCATTTATTTCCCATTGATTATTAGGTGTGATGGGCTGTTGTAGCTAGCTCCTGTGTGAATGCCTATGTTTTCCTCACTATTCTGTAATCACTATTCCTACTTGCCCTTTGTCTTGAGTCTTATGTATTTAGTTATCCTCCCATTGCTGTTATGGCCTTTCTGGGACCCTGTTTGATCAACAGGGTTCGTGGGCTTTGCTGACATTCAAGTGGTATTTCTCGTCCTCGTGAGTACTGTTTTTAAGTTACCTTATTCAATACCATCAAGAGTGTTAGCTCACAGATCCTGTCGTTGCTTGCCCTGTACGTGGGCCTAGCGCTGTCAGTACCTGTAACAGCAATTGTGGGTAAGGAGCTTGTTGACTTTCCTTATAATCATAAGGAGCTTCTAAGTGCTTACTCCACATCCCTTTTCATATTTTTGTGTTGTTGTCACACTCTATTTGCACTGCTGGGTTTTAGTATACATGTGTATTGGTTCCTGTGTGCATGTTGTTTGACTCAAAGCTATTCACTGTGTGATCTTGTGCACATTTCCCTTGCCATATTCACTGCCTTTGTCCTCACCTGACAACACCTTTGCACATCATTTTTTCCATGATTTTTTGAACAGACGACTTTTTTTTACATAGATTGCGGCCGCAAAACTACTGCCTTTTTGCTGCGATTCTTTTTGTGTTAACGACAATTTGTGCCGCAATTTTAACACACGGAACTGTTTTGTCATCAAACATATAAACTGCCCTTGTGTCCAAAACATACTACTCTGGCCGTTACACTAAAATGAACACCAAAAGTACAAGGAAATGTATCCGACTTATATTTGGCAAAATGTGTTCACAACTAAGGAAAATAGACAAATCCAACAGAAACAGTCTTTTCCAACTAGGAGTCCTTGGCGTCAGAGGGTGATTCCCCTTCCCCTGGATTATTTAAGTATGATGGTGAAAGTGTATCTTTCAAATAATAATTACTTAAGGCTAGCAACAGTGTCTCTTTCAAATAATAGCTTCTTAAGGATGTCAGAAATGTCTCTTTCAAGTAATTGCTTCTTAAGAATGGCGAACATATCCCTTTCAAATAACAGTTTCTTAAGGATGGTGAAAGTATGTTTGGTGTACTTCTTTTCCATATACTATGCAAAACAAACAAGTTTCTTTATAGCACTTTAATGGACCTCCTGGTATACTCCCCTGCCAGGAATCCTTGATCCACTGGTATACTCTCCTGCCATAGATCTATCCACCCTATACAGCTGGACCAGACCTCCTGGTATACTCTCCTGCCAGGAAATCTGTTAGGAATAATGCTCATAAATGTGCTAATTCCCTTCACCTTAGAGACCCCCAGCAACTTCGCTGGATTTTGAGGACTTGATTTTTTACCTGGAGAGAGTGTGAGCCTTTTTTCCCACTCTTGCATGTATTTTGATGTGTGTTTTACTCTTGTGTTCTTTGATTATGGAGTTTTAGAAAACTCCATAGGCATAATCTTTCCATTTGTGTCACACAGCACCCTCAGTGCAGTGACATAGGGGAGCCTTTTAGGCTGTCCCAAGGTTTAAATACCTTCTCTGGGATGAACTACTGTTTCCCAGAGAATGTAAAGTGAAATTGACTTTACTAGTCTTTCCAAATTCCAAGACCCAGCACACCCTATCTTACAATGGAATGCCCTCCACTCAACACCAGAGCAGACCAATCCTACCACAGCTTTAGGCAAAACATTCTCACCTGGTTACGATCCAATGACCCCTACGACTGATCTGCGTACCCTCATACTAACAAATATAGCCAACTTGACTGCATATATGTATATCCCTTAAACTGACCTGCCGAAATGTAATTAACTGAATGTATATTTGTAAATATTTGCCTATCTTGTAACTAAGTTTTTATGTAACCTTATCTTCCTGCCCTCTGTTGCGCCCTGTTACCGCTGGGTTTTGCGCACCATACTAAATAAACAAACAAACAAACAAGCAATAGAGTGCTGGAGGGGTTACTTAGTATCCCCTGTGTCTAGAAACTCATGTAGCACTCAAATGCTACCCCTTCCTCTCGAAATGGCTGGTGGCAGTGGTTTTACAAAGAGCGACCATGATTTTTCCCGACCGCGAACAACGGTAGCGTTAAATCGCAGAAGCCATGTTTTTCAAGATGGCGTCTGAGCCCCCTCTGTTTAAACAGGTCCCGGTCTTCTTTTTTCGCCGTTTCTATTATTGACAAAAAGCCATCAAAATGTTAGGAAGGATTCAGCCTTCCTCTCTGTGAAGGGAAGAATACTGCATATCTCCTGATGGCGTCACCACCTTTCCAAGGCAGCCGTCTCCTCCCACATGATCCTCCCTCATAATACCAACCCCAGGGTCAGGACCCGGTAGCGGCTGCCGTCCCCTGGCCACGTGGGAGGAGATCTTTGTCAGGGAATTAGTGATGACTCCACAGGATTGATCACATTTCCCAGGAAACAAACAAAGTAACAGTTGGTGATGCTGTACAATTCTCAATTCCAATTCAACAGCCAAAGTTCCAACTCAAACATCATTCCTTATCATCCGTAGTTTGCTTAACTATTGGGTTCCTGGATAATGCCTTCCTTCTCCAGATATGTTGTTCTCAATGCCTCCACAGTGCCGGGGGAATTACACCCTTCCCCAGGCCTTCTTCTGTTTGGCTTCATGATATAGACCACAATTGATTGGGGCTGCCTTCCCCTGGTCTTTCTTGGCTTCATGGGGCACAACACCAGGAGGTATTGCTTCCTTATCCTGATGCCTCTAGGCTTCAGGGTTCACAACGTATAGTGAGAATGACTCCCTTCCAGCAAGCCTTTGTTAGACGTTAGTATGCAGTTCACACTGCCAGCGAGAATGCCTCCCTTCCCCTGGATTCTTTGCCCCTTTTGCTTTTGTGGTATCCCTGGTTCACTATCCTGCCAGGTACTGTGACTATAAAGATGACTTGGGTTGTTCTTCATAAAAGAGTAAGGGCCCCAGACCTGTGGTATTCTATCCTTTTGGTGCTGCAGACCTGGATCATCACTATCCTTCTGGGTACTGTGACTATAAAGATGACTTAGGTTACTCTTCATAAAAGGGTACAGCCACCTGACCCGTGTTAGGACACTTGTCAGCCCTTCTGAAGGCTCACCAACCATCCGGGTAACCCAGGTACCTGAAAGGAACTTACCGGTGGTCTTCGGTCAGTTGCAGGCTCTTCTCTGTGTCCTTTTAGCCTCTCGTGGCTCCTGCTGCTTTCCTGTGTGCTGCGGCGGCTCATCAGCATTTGATTCCTAGCGGGCTGCACGTCTCCTGTCGACCAAACGTTCCAGCTGCTTCTCATAACTGGATGCCTGCTTCTCCATGGCTCTGTTCGGTCGCTCCACGGCAGACCGAATAGGCACAACTCTGCATGCAGGGCAGCATCCCCAGTGACGACCCTCTCTGCTCCGCTTCGGTCTGCTTCCCATCTCACGGTTCCTCTAGGGAGAGGTTCTCTCTCTTTCCTGGTTTCCCTCTTCAGTTTTGAATGGGTTTTTCCGAATCAGGTTTCGGGAAACACTAGGCTGTCCATTCAAATTCTCATGAGTGCTCTTTATGCTTCTGCACTTCTGCTTAGTCCCAGTACTGATCTTGAGGTCTTCCAGTGAGTCAAGGGATACATGTCCCTTGAGGAGTCCACACTCTTCCTCGCTCCAGTACATCTTATATTGATGGTATGGTAAAAACATATAGGAAGACTAGTGAAAGTGTTGGTGGGAGGGGGTAGGAAAGTGTGTTAGGGTTAGGTCTGCTATAGAGATGCCATGTTTTCCCCAAGTCGTCACCAATACCACAGGAGGTTTTCCTCCCCCTGAGATCCACCTGCTGAGTACCAGCCCAGGGGGACTATCAGGTAGCTGCTTCACCTCCCTGGCCTCATAGGAAGGGTCTCCCCACAGGGGAGAAGGGACACAATCTGAGGATTCGACTGCCTTTGTGATGCCTGTGGGGCACATTCACTTCATGATGTTGTCTTTTGGGCTCAGTGGAATCTGAGACACTTTAAATTGTGTCATAGACTGCATCTTGCAACCTTACCAAGCTTAGGCAGGTGCACATCTCATTGATATTGTGCTATACAGTATGTGCTGGGAAGACACATACAGCATTTCCACCTTGTAATCACAGACCCTCTGGAAGGCAGGGATGAAAGCTAATCTGGAGAAACGCAATCTTGCTGTATCCACCATGAACTACCTGGGATTTAAAGTTTGCAGTGGGCCGGTAGAAACACAGGGGGCCCCAATAGAGCCCATAAAAAAAGAGTCTACCATCAAACTACGAGCTTTACCAGGGTTAGTGGAATACTACTGACTCTTCACCTTGAACTTCACAACACTGGTAGGATTCCTAACTGAGCAACATATGGTATCCACATTCATCTGGATCAACTAGACTGATAGAACAGAAGAGGCTTTCAAAAGATTGAAAAGCCCACTTTTGTTATCTACTACTCCTCACTGCGCCTGATTTCAAGGAGCCTGTCATCTTAAAGACCAATACTTCCATGGTCGGTCTCATAGACGTCCTTTCCCAAGTACATCATGGGATGAAACACCTAATTATTTTCTTTCGTAGAAAGCTCATCCCCAGAAATTATGCCCCAATTAAATGTGAGTGTCTGGCCCGCAAGCATTGATGACCGTAAGAACTACCCGACAGGGAGAAAATGTACATTAGCCATAGATCATGAACCTCCTAGATAGCTTGCAAGAATTAAGGACACATTCACACTGCCCAGGTGGAAGAAATTGCATTTTCACTGCTCCGGGTGTGTTCAAGGACTCCTCCTGGTCCTGCTCCTCCCTGGTAAGTCTCTTCCAGGCCTTCAGCTCTCCAGCCCTCCATTTGACCTCTTTCTCGCTCCCCCTACCCGCTCATTCTTCTTGCGCTACTGCACTCAGCACTGCCTCCCTTCCCCTCCAACCTGCTTTGGTTCCACCCTCTGCACACACACCAACATCAGATTGGTGTTCCCCATGGGTCAGGTGACCCAAGCACACAGCTACGTAAGAGCCACTCACAGGGCAGGCTTGCCCTTGCAGCCAGCAAAGGGCACAGGCAAAGTGCACCTTCATTTGGGTGTTGTCTATTGTCTTGTATCAGAAGCTGGGTGTGAGGGGTGTGGATGGAATGAAGAGTGTGGAATGTAGAGTGTTGGGATGGAGTTTGTGGAGTGAATGTTCCTGAAGAGTCAGTTTGCCAGCGTTAGCTATATGGTGGTGGCTGTTATGCAGTAACCTCTCAAATGCCAATAAAAGATGTTTACATCTTATCCCTGCATCAATGTACCTTCATATCATTGGCGATGAAGATATGATGTAAACACCTTTTATTGGCATTTGGGTGGTGGTGAGAGAAGTGAACATGGTCATGGTAACAGATTTTTTGAGTGACTTTTTTGACAGGGTAGGCTATTCGGGCAGACTTTTAACAGATAATGGGAGCCAATTTGTGGGAATGGTGTTTGAGCAATTTTTGAGAAAGTGTGGTATTGCTCACTCACAAAAGGACGGCTCTCTATCACCCAGAATGTAATGGCGTGGTTGAGATGGTCATCAGGAGTATCATGGATGGAGTAAGGTTGGCTGGTTTGTGTTGGAGAAATACGAAAGAGGCTGTGAGGGAACGGTTATATGCATTAAGGATGTCTCCATATTCAGCAATGGGTGTGAGTCTGTTGGAGATTATGAGAGGTAAGAAGTGTAATACCAGGATTTTTCCAGCATTGTTGGGGAGAACGAGAGAGTCGGATTATGTGATGGAGGAGGTAAAGAGAGGTGTGAATTGCAGAAAAGAGGAATGACTGAGGAGGGACTACTCTCTCCTGACCACCTAGGAGGAGACTCTAGGTAGGGCTTTAGTGAAGGATCTGCAGGATTCTCCACATACCCTTCCTCTAAAGAACTGACCTCTTGGTCCAACTTCCACCTTTCCCTTCATTCTGGGCAGCCCTACATTTTTGTCAAATGTCTCAATGTCTGACTTTTTAATTGACTCATAGTCCAAGGAAGATTTATAAATGTTTGTTTTCTCTGACAAGGGAAAGGGTATCATTTCCTCTCTATGTTGAACATTAGTTTCTTGACCTTTTAAATTCTGTTGTGCAATATTAAAGACCCATTTGTTAAAAAATGGGATGTCAGTACCTAGAACTAAGGTAACAAGGTAGATCAGACATTACTGTGACTGATATGGAACAGCTTTTCCCTAGAATGCTAACATCAAGGATGGTGATAGGGTGTTTTTCAAGATATCCATGCACACAGTTTATCTCCTTATATTACAAGATTATCCAACCTTCTGGCAACAAACTGACTTGTGTAGCTGAGGTTTTACTTCCAGTATCCAACTGTGCCCCATGCATTTATTGTGAAAAACCACATGTATTCTATACATGGTTTGCTCACCTGTACATAATAGGCTATGTTTCTGAACTTGTTGCCTATAATTAGATAGATTTTCTGGACCTGCTTTATCATCAGAGATAACCTGTTTTTCTTCCTCCCGGTCATCATGTAATACTCTGTATTGATTTTGAGGTCTACATCCATATTCATAATTAGCAAACCTCACCAAATTCTGGGGATGTTTCTCTCTCATTGAAACCTAAATCACTGAAAGGGGAAATATTTTCCTGTGAACTCTTAGATTGTGGTGAGGTTTCAAGATTTAAAGGGAAGTTACATTATCCTTCTTTGAAAGCTGAATTATTTTTAGTCAAGGACACAGAATTATCTTCGTATGATTGTTTATAACTGAACATAAGTGTTTCTACAAAAGAATGCAGATTTAACTCTTCCACAATACTCCAGGTGTCATTCTCAGGTTCTGGGAACATAGGTTCCAATTCTGGGCAACTATTGTCAGCTCACCCGATCAAAAGTAAAAAAGAAAAGAAAAGGACCCTGCGGCGCCAGTTTCCGATCACGGAAGTGAAAGGGAACCGGCACCGCAGGGACACAGTGCGTCAGAAGGAAAGATAAGTAAGAGGGGGTGGGCTGTGTTGGGGGTGGGGGTTTGCGGGTGGTTGGGGGTTTGGGTAGAGGTTTGCGCACATCGGGAATGTACAGGGGAGAAATGACCGAAGATTATTTAGAGCAAATAATCTTCGGTCATTTCTCCCTCAAACATTTCCGTTGCAGACAAATCACACAGATTCCTATTGTCTTTCTTATTCAGGGAATTTTCTATTTGGGAGTTTGATGAGTGTTTAGAGTATAAGGAGCTATTTATCCTACCTTTCAATGGGACTTCGTGACAATTATCTCTTTTAATTTTCACCAGGATTAGTGGCAAAATGTTCACATGTAAGACATTTTTTTTCTAGTTTTCCTATTGATTTTAACAGCTCTGTTCCCCTCTTGATGCCATGATTCCCAGGCGACATCATACATTAATCTGCCTTTTCCATCACCCCAATGGATTTCATGAGTAGTTGTTGAACATTTTAGAACCATATACGTTTCAATTCCCTTCCACCAGAAATAAGAGGGTAGATTTTAAATCTGAGTCCTTGCTCTGGTATCACATAGGCGGAGATGTAAATAGGGAATTCCACCTCTACAAACAAAGATACTATCAACTTATCTATTCCTGGTATTATATGATTCTGAGGGAAATACAGATGATATACATTCCTGTGAACATATTGCCTTTTTGATAATATGGCTTGGGCAGAGGTTTCGAAAAATGTCATTCCTACATTCATTTTAAGAGGCCACTGATTGTAAGAAACTTCTCTGACTCTCCCAGTCATTTAATGGAAAAGGATTTGCAGTCCCTTGCCTCCATAGTGAGGGAGGAGTTAGAAACAGATTGCGAAGAGGAAGTACAGGTGGCACGAGTGGGAGAATGAGGCTCAAACCAACTTCTCTCTGAATCTGCCTCTGTCTGATCTGAGTCTACTAAGTACATTGTGGAGCCCAAATTTGTGCCAGCTGAGTCACATCCCATTCCGACACCATATGTGAGGGGTCAGTAATGTGAGACGACTGTATTGAGTTTTCTCAGGATTTGCCATTTTATTAAACACAAATGTATAACAGAAATCCTAACTAAATCCACTCTACCCTACCTATCCTAACATCTATGGGAAAACCTCCTAGAATTTACAAAACAAACCCTCACCATAAACCATATAAACATTAAAAAAACAAAAATACAACATAAATAAATGGTTACCAAACATCCAGTGTCTTGGATGACTTCTTGTGGTCCTGGGCAGATCTTGTTCCCCCAAGAATGCCCCAAAGTCAGTTTTCTCCAAGTAACAAAAAGTCTCAACCAAAGTCTTGAACAATCCCAAAGAAAGAAAAAGTTCACACAAATATAATCCACTGGTAAAAGTCTCCTCCTTGTTTGGTGAAATATTTTGTTCTTTACAGTTCTGCAAAAAATTAAGAGCACCAATGGAGTTTCTTGGATGACTTCCTTCCAAGAAACAATAGATGAAATTGACAAAAGTATCCTCTCCCACTTTGACAATATCTTCACTTTTTTTGTTCTATTGTCAGGATGTCTTGCTTGAGATTTACTCCTCTCTCAACCAACTTCCTTCTGCAATGTGACTGTGAGAACAGGTTCCGTGGTCTGTGAGAAACCTGCTTCTCCCACTGGATCCTATTCTCAGATGACCAAGGTGCGGCCATCGCTTTTGAATCCTGACCCTGGTAGTGGAGATGCAAGTGAGGATCACCTGGGGGGAGGGTCCTTGGGGATTGGGAGTTCAGTGCCCACAGGTGAGACATGGTACCCCCTTTCCCTATTGAAGACCAACCTAACCCTCCGCCAGCCTTTATAGGATACTGTGGAACCTTTCCCTTCATTTCCCCACACTTTACCTTTGACAGTACTGGGACGAGGAAGAGGCGACTAAGAGTAATGAACACTATAACACCATTTCACCACTCTAGTACTAGGACGAGGAAGATGCCTCCAGAGCACTGTGAGGGTCAGGCATGTCTGTTTATCTATGGTTAGGCAAGCCCAATTGAAGGTCCACACCTGCAAACTCTCAAGTGGTTGTAGGTGTACAAAGGGAGACCAAAGAAGCAGCAGGTGGAGCAACAGGGAGGCATGTTTGGGAGAGACTGGCAGGGGACGCTTTTCCTGAGGAGGCAGCCATGGTGGGACCTGAGAGGAAGCCATGATGCTGGCCGATGTCCCAGAGGACCTGTGGATCCCAGGACAAGCTGGGCCGTTAGGCTGCCACAGGTGTGGGAACCTCCTTGTTGGAAAGAGAGCAGCTGGAGCTGCGAGTGAGGAAGAAAGAAGAAAGGATGCCGTCCGCGTCTGTGCCGAAGCAGCAGAGCTGCCAGCGATTGGAGGAAAGCACCCGGAGTGCGAGCAGGGCTCGCAGAGGCTGGCCTGCAGCCTGAGAGGCAGAAATCGGCCAGAGAGGAACGCAGAGGACCGATGAGTGTCGGAGAAAGTCACTCAATGCCGTGGCGCTCCTTGAGGGCTACGCACAAGTAACAAAGTGCTGTATGAGTTATATTTAATCCTCAAATGAATGAAAACTTGAAACAAAGCTGAAATTACATATATTGAATAGCGAACTGAATGAAAACTTGAAACCAAGCTAAATTAACCATATTGAATACAGAACTTAATAAAATGTTATCGATAAAGCCAATACTTGACGAATGCCAAAGAGAAAGTGCCCATTTGAAAGCAACATATGGAAAAGAGCGCAAGTGTGATAAGAGAACAGAAAGGTGGGGAATGAGCAAGACCACCACAAAGTGAATTTTATGAAAGGATTCAGTGCGGCAAGGCCAAAGGCTGGCAAGAGGTGTTTGACACGCTATGGCAAAGACAAGAGGCTAACCAGGAGAAGCCAGGAGAGTGTAAATCTGCACACAAAATTAAGAGGCTGACAAAGAGAAACTAAGTGAATGTGAATCTGTACACAGCGGCAGATAAGGAAGAACATGTGTGGGCTAAAGGGCCTAGGGTTCCTGATTGCGCGACTTGTGATGGGTGGACTGTGTGGTCTGACAACTGCGCCTAGACTAGTGAGCCTTAAATTGCAAAAACCAAAGACACTGTAAAACAATCCAAGGGGAAGCACTCTAAGTGAACTGGTGATGCAATCCAGAAGGAGGTTCAGGTGGACCTAGAGCTGTGTTGAACTGTGAAAGACTGAAACAAATATCATATGCTATGTGGAAGTCTTAGTGAAGGGAACCCTGCGCCTTGTTAATGTTAATGTTAAAGGATATTTGTACCATGCACTATCACCACCGGAGTGGTCCCCTGGCGCTCTGGCAGCTCTGAAAAAAGGGAAGGTGGGGGGTAAGTTAGTGGGAATAAACTGGAAAAGTGCAAGAGAGCAGTGATGTGCTGTTGGCGGCCTCAACCCGGGTAACTCCGTTGGCTGGGCTTGGGGTGTTTCTCGGTCGGTAGTCGTCATGTGCTGTTGTGCAAGTCTATGGGCCTCATTACTTAATTGGGCGCAAAGGGATACCGGGCACCGGTAAGGACACCGGTGCCGGTAATCCCTTTGCGCCCTATTCCGAGTTCCCTTAGTGGGTCCCTTCCTTAATGCCTGGTTTTACCAGGTGTTATGGACGGGACCCGTTAAGGGACTTTAGAGCTAATAACGGTACCGCAATTTGCTGTACCGTTATTAGCACCTTCCCATTGAGCCCTATGCGGGCTCAAATGGGAATGGGGAATGGCTTTTTCAATGGGGACTTACCGGTCCCGCAAAGGTCGGAATAGACCGGTAAGTCCCCATTGAACCAGGGCAGACTCAGTACCGATATTGGAGGTAGTCATGGCGCAAATAGCGCCATGATTACCTCCATTCTCGGAAAGAGGCCCTATGTGTGGTTTGTTTTTTGTTGCAGTGTAGTGAAGTTTGTGTGGATTGTTGTGTCACAGGCTTGTGGTTGTGTTTGGTTAGAGTTTGAGAAGTGTATGCCGAGTGGTGAAATAGTTAGTGGATTGGTTATTTGGCATTGCTGTCTGGAAGTGAGGCACTAAACTTTCATATTCTCTCCAGGTGGGGCGTGCAAGCATCTCTGCATCTCCATCCAGATCCGGAACCGGCCGACACCCACAGTCCCTTCCACACATGACGCCCACTCATATTCATAACCTTGTCCGAGTTCGGCCCCGGCCATCTCCGTCCAACCTGTCTGTATGCAGGGCAAGCGGTCGTTTGTGAGTCCATCCAAATCTGGCCTGGATAACATTCCCAATCTAGTCGGTACGCGGCATCGGTCAGCCAACGCTACTCCATCCATATGTGTCAGTGGTCGGCATTCATCGTCTTATCCAGCTACTCATTCAGGCTACGGATCACAGCCCCTTTGAAGCATGGCACATGCCAGAGCTAGCATTCACGTCCAGGTGCGGCACCTGTCATCATTCACAACTAAAACCAAGCTCGGTCCTTGGCGATGTCTAGAACTTAGTTCAAGTGTGGCAACTGCTAATATTCACACAACTCTATTCAAATATGATACCAGGTAGTGATTATGGGACCGGTGGGGTTGTTGGCAGGAGTTGGCTAGGGGTGCTGATTCTGTCCTTGTGGAGTGTCGCTTGTATCCTATTTGACCTAGCATTGTCTCTCTTGTTATAGTAAGAGTTTCCCTTGGTCGGTTCTGGATGTTTGTTAGTGTCATCCTAGACTCTGACATCCTGTTATTTGTGTTTCCCGTTTGAGTGTTTCGTTTTTTCAATTTGGATCTGTGATGTTGAAGAGCCAGGTTTTTAGTAGTTTCCTGAATTGTAGATGGTCTTTGGCTAGGTGGGAGAAGGAGGAGCCCCCCTAGTTTTTTCTTAAGGTATGGTTTTTGTTCCAGGCGGATTTCGTTGCTTGATCTGAGGAATCTCATTGGCTTGTAGATTATTTTCTTTCGTAGGATTCAGCTCCCTGTCCGCTGTTTGCCCTGTGTCTTATGCACATTGTTTTGAAGGTGATGCGATTTTCGACTGGGAGCCAATGCAGTGTTTCTAGTGCTGGAGTGATGTGGTCTCTTCTAGATATTTTGAGGAGGAGTCTGGCTGCTGTATTTTGGATGTGTTGTAGTTTCTTCAGGATGTATTCTGGCATCCCGAGATAGAGGCTGTTTGCGTAGTAAATTCTTCACATGATGAGGGCGATTATTGTGAGTGTTTTGTGGGTGAAGGAGAGGAAAGGTAAGATTTTTCTTGTTGTGTGAAGAAGGAAGAAGCATTTCTTGATTATTGCATTTATTTGTGGTTCTAAGGTTAGGGTATTGTAGATCAGGACTTCCAGATATTTAATTACCTTAGATGGTGTTGCGGTTCCCATTTCCGTTTGCCACAGAATGTAGGTGTTGTTTTCTTGGTTTTCTAATATATTGATTTCTGTCTTTCCTGGGTTGATTTTCAAGTTGTTGGCGTTCATCCAGTTGAAGACTTCTTTTAGACACTCGATTAGGATTGAAGTATCGGCTCCAGTGTCTTCGATTTTGTAGATGTTTTGAGTGTCGTCTGCGTAGTTGTAGCATGTCATTTTGTATTTTTTGAAGATTCTGATTACTGTAGTCTGGTAGATGTTGAAGTATAGTGGTGATTGTGGGGACCCTTGTGGTACTCCACAGTCGTTAACTCGCTGGGTGCATTTGTAGGGTTATACTGTTTCTGTTCTGTCTGCTAGGAATGATTTAATCCAGAGTAGTGCCATGTCCGTTATGCCTATGTCTTCCAGTCTTTTGATTAAGGTGTCATGGCTAACTGTATTGAAGGCTGTGGAGATGTCGAGCAGAATCAGAGCTGAGGTTTTGTTGGCGTCTGCATTTGTTTTTAGGTCGTCCCAGATGGATAGAGTTCTGTTTCTGTTCCTTTTGCAGGTCTGAAACAGACTTGTGCTTGGTCTAGCATGTGGTGTTTTTCTACATGTTCTTGGGTTAATTTGTATACGTACGTTTCAAGGAGTTTTGCTGGTTAGGGAATGTTTGAAATCGGTCTGTAGTTGGGGAGGTCTTCCACATCGTCACTTGTGTTTTTTAAAAGTGGTTTGATATATGCTGATTTGAAGGATCTTGGTACAGTTCCTGCTGCGAGTGAGAGAATTAGGAGGTTTCTGTAGTATTCTGACAGTGTTCCTTGTGTGAGGATTGATTTGTAGATGTCAGGGGGCCCGAGATCCATGGGTGATCCTGCTTTCTTGCCATGTTTTACCAGCAAGACAAATGCCTCTGCTGATATTCCAGGAAAGATTTGGAGTTTGTGCTGTGACTCTGTTTTAGGTCCGATTGGTTGAATGTTATGGTTGGTTGGTCTTGTATGATTTGTCGGATGTTGTTGATTTTGTTCTTGAGGTGGTCTGCCAAGTAGTTGCAAAGTTTCTCTGAGGGGGTTGGAGTGAAGTCACAGCCAGGTGGGTTTCTCATTTCTTTAATGACGTTGAACATTTCTTTTTGTGTGTTTGTGGCATAGGTGATACTGTCATCATAATGGGCCTCATTACACGGATGGCGGAGAACCATGGCGCTATTATTTAATAGTCCTTATATCTTGTATGGCCCACCAAGAACCTTCAGGCTAATTAATTCTTATTCACCCTCTCTTCCCCTCTTCCATTTTTGATCTGATGAATTCAAACATGCAAATGGTATGAATTTTCCTTTTTCCATTGTAATTACACTGTACATGTTTTTGTATTGTTGACTTATTATTTTTATATTTTGAAATTGTTAATATATTCTTTGCCCTTTGACATTATGGATTGCAAAATTAGCAATATTGTGCCATGTATGACTACTGTACTGTTCCCTGGCTCATCCCTTGTTTTGCCCTTTAACCTTGGGTCCACACAATTTGTTTAATTTATTTGCAATACATTATTTTGTGTTTACCTAAACAAACTTGTAGCCTCAGAGGAAGGGCAAGTGCCCGAAACACGTGTCAGGCTACCTCAGTGTCAATTAAAAATCACTTAATCAACTAGTTTTATTTAGTGTTTATGCGCAGTGTGTTTTCAAAAACTGTATCTAATTCTACCTACCTGGCGGTAGACTTGGCAAACCCTGCCCCCTGCATTCACCTGCAGCTTTCTTCACTACTCCCAAGCTTAGTGGGTCCTTGCGCTGAACCTCGCCAGTCCCCCCTTTGCCAAATAATTTTTTCTTCACTTGGGGCATAGAGGCTCAGCTGCAGACCCCCTCTTTTTTTACCTACCAACAAATTAGTATTATGGCAACAGCAGCAGAATATATTTTGACTAGAGAGGATGACATTAAAGCCTTATTTGCTCCTAAAGGCTCAACCCTGAACCCCTTCAAAAGATTGATAGCTGAAAATGACGATCTCCGATCCAAGTTTATTAAATTAGATCGCCTCAGCATTAGAGAGATTCACAAATTTTGGGAAAAAACGACCCTAACACATTATCTTAAAGAAAATAAAATTCCTAGAGGCCTTCGTATACTTTCAATTCAGTTCAAATACCATGCTCAAACTTCTTATTGAGCATGCAAGCAGAGAACATGATCGCATTGTAACTCAAATTGATGTACTCAAAGATGAGATTGCACAATTTGATGCGCCAAGTGCTACCATAGATAAAAATTACAAAACCCTCTATACCCGCCTACATAGACATCAAGATGAGGTCAAACTTCGTAAATCACGCAAATTTTCCCGTGATGACAGAGACTATCGGGACAATAGGGTGTACACATACCAACCCAAACATGATGAAGTCTCTCGCTCACGACCTACCAGTGCAGCCTCCTCACCAGCAAGCTCAGAAGTAGATAGCGATGCTGACAAAGCTGATACAGATACAGACCCCTCAGTGGGACCTAGCCATAAAGAAGTGAATTTCTCTGATGATTCTGAGGTTTCCACTGGCAATCGAGCCCATATTACTCTACCCCAACCAACCCCTTTTTTAGAGCAGATTCGCCGTTACAAGAAAGGCAATCGTCAAGCCGCACTGGCAGCCATGAAAAAAGTCAGATTTCAAACACCATTAGTCACAAGTACTACAATCCCAGACCCAAGCCTCGGGGCACTAGGGGCAGCCAATCCCATAGGCGCAAACGCCCCCCTCCACCGCAACGCAGAGTGACTCGGGCGCTGTACCAGCAAAATCTCAGGAATCAGACAAGATAGATCTGATTACTAATTTGAGTGACTACCCTCTCTCTCAAGACGAAAGAGTACTCCTGAATAAGGGACTCTTGTTCGCTCCTACTAACACTAATGATTATGTGCAGATTCAGATTGATCTTTTCAAATTTATCCGTAAAATAAAACTTAAAAAATATTTTGCAATGCAAGTGAATCTCTTTAAATCTAAATCACATCAGCCTGCCCCATCAGACGTCACATTACAGATAATGTTAAGTACACATGTTCTCATGTCTTTGGATGAATGCGAACATGATTGAACTGCTAATGTGATGGATGTGTTGCATGATCTAAGTATACAACTGCAAAATTTGAAAATAAAGGAATTATCGAGCAAATCAAAATTTGTGCCTACTTTCCCAAAGGATAATTTAATTGATACATTTCACCAAGCAGTAACTAATGACATACACAAATTGCAAGATTCTACCAATTCGAAAAAAGGATGCAAACGCAACTTATCTCACCAACAACAAATAGCATTGCAAAAGTTAGCCTCCAACGATAACTTGATCTTCAAAGAGGCAGATAAAGGTGGCAATGTGTTAATAATGAACAAGAAGGACTACATTGCCATGGGTCTTGAACATTTAAACTCACCTGGTTGTTATGAAACTTTTCCCTCAAACCCAATTGGCACAATACGGGCAACAGTCAGCCAACTTGTGGCCAGATGGCACACCAGAGGCCTCTTATCAGATGTTGAAAAACGCTTTCTCATTGTAGATGGTCCAGTCATGCCCACAGCCTACTTCCTGCCCAAGATTCATAAAGCCTATACCACAATACCAGAAGGGAGACCCATCCTGAGTGGGGGCGGTGGCATTTTTGAACCAATCTCTATTTATATCAATGAATGTCTTGTACCCCTGGTGATGTCCATTCCGACCTTTATTCGAGATACCATGCACATCTTACATATATTGGACCAATTACCTGTTCTCCCTGATATGTTATTAGTGACGCTTGATGTTAAAGCACTTTATACCTCTATTGACCATGTTAAGGCAGTCACCAGTGTGGATTATATTTTCCGTGAGCATTCTGCCTCGTTCTTCGAACACATTGAATTGATCAAAGAATTCCTTCTCTGTGCACTCTCCAACAATGTATTTCTGTTTAACAACATCTACTACCGTCAACTCATTGGTATAGCAATGGGAGCAAACTATGCACCTGCCCTTGCAAATATATTCATGCATCACTTTGAACAACTGGTTGTGTTTACAAATGTTATGTTTTCACCATATATCCATATTTGGAAGAGATATATAGATGATGTGATTCTGATTTGGACGGGCTCCTGTAACACACTTAATGACTTTGTGAATTATCCTAACTCTAACTCATGGGGAATTCAATTTACTCAGACTGTTAGCCACAGTAGTATCAATTTCTTGTACTTAACTATTACTATTTCAGACAACAAATTGACAACTAAAACTTATCGCAAATCGACTTCGGTTAACTCCTTACTCCACGCGAGCAGTTGCCATAAGAAATCGGTCTCACGTAATATTCCTAAAGGAGAATTCATACGTGCCAGACGCAACTGTACCTCAAATCAGGATTTTCAAACAGAATGTGCATTTATCCGTAATCGTTTTTTGGCCAGAGGATACGACAGTCTCCTTGACAAAGCTCAACGTGAGGTGAAATCGCTAAAGAGAGAGGATTTACTCACTCCAAAAGTACGCCCTCAGAATACTCATAGCAATAAACTGAAATTTATTACTAAATATAACACAGAAAGTTCCAATCTGTACAGCATAGTCAAGAGACATTGGCACATCCTCCAACTGGACAGAGATATCACCCTGGGTAGATGACTCGCCAAATTTCATCTACACCAAGGCAAATAATCTTAAAAACATCCTCTCACCTTCATTTATGTCTAACCCACAACATAAACCAACTTGGCTACAGTTAGCAAGTACAAGTGGATTCTGCAAGTGTGGGGGGTGTTCGATGTGCACCTTTGCACTTGAAACAAGTAAGCTTGAATTTGGCCATTTGGGTACACATACAATCACCTAATTTATTAACTATAATACCAAGTTTTGTGTATCCTGTATTCTGTGTGTATGTGGACAGTGTTACATTGGCAGTACAATTCGGCCACTAAAGATCAGAATTAGAGAACACTTGGCCTCCATCTCCCAGACAGATTCTAAATATTCAATAGCAGTACATTGGCAACAAACTCACCAAATGGATAACAAAGCAGAAATTAGATTCACTGGGATGGCCAAGGTTACACTGCCACAACGAGGTGGTAATTTGATTCTCAAATTGCGACAATTAGAAGCGCGGCTTATCTGCCGTTATCGCACTGTCACACATGGCCTCAATACAGACCATGAACTTTCTGTGTTCTTATGAGCTAAGAGTAATGCACAAATGTAATGTTCAAACTGACTTCTCACTGTTCTCTCTCTCTATTTTGCTTGTGGTTCTTCGTGTGTCATACACTTAGCTGGTTTACAATTTGCCGATCATTGCCATACCTGCTCATATCAGGTGTAACAGGCAGGATTGGTTCTCCATGCCATTTGTACTCGCTACGCAGCTTTTCTCTTCATATATTACAATCTTCAAACCCGTCCCTTTGTTGGGTTATTTCTCCAAATTCGCGTATATTTTTATTTTTAATGCGGTCAAGGGGGTCGAGTCGATTGGATACTGGCCCTTTTCACTTCAGTTATAACTGTCAATCTCACCGCATTTGTGTTAAAAAATAAATAGCATGATGATTACCTGCAGGCCATACCTCCGTCATTCCTATAAAATGGAGCTGGGCTGCTATGAGTACATACTTTTCTAATTAATTAATTCACATTATCTTTTACTTTCTATCTACCATCCAGCTAATTCAGGCAGATTTAATCTGCAGATCTCATCCCCTACAGGGGCACACAAACACTCAAGATGGCGGCCTCATATTCCCACACGTTAGGCCGCGCACGTTGACTTGCACACGCTGCTGCTATGACTATGGCAACACGGGCCGCGGCCGGCAGGCTCCAGATTCATTTCTCAGCGGAAACGCTGGTAAGTACTACACTTGCACGTAGACCCCTAGGGCTCCGAGGGTCTATGCGCTTTGCAATTACCACACCAGACAAGCAGCTGATTCTAATTGCGCTGCCTGTCTGTCTTTTTCTCCCTCTTTCTTATCGCTGGGCACGCGATACACGCTCGTCTTCTCTCCATTATCTTTGCAAAGCAGACATGCGGAAACGCTTCCTTACTTCCTTGTTGCAACTGCAAATGACAGGTACTCATTTGGCAATTGCCCTCCCATATGCTTAACTGGTTTTATTATGTAATTAGTGCACATGTATAACATACTCTTTATAAAATTGAACTTACAGTGGAGCCCACGAGAAATCCATCTTAAATTGCTTACCTTCAATTAGGGTAAGTGTATAGCAAATATTTTGCAGGAATGATAAGATGTCAAAATTTAAATTAGTGATGCCGCCTCTATAAAGTGTTCTAAATTGGATTTTTATTTCACTTTCTCTCAGTTCATATTTGAACTACATCTGACTACAGGTAAACGTATTTAATATTTAATAGTCCTTATATCTTGTATGGCCCACCAAGAACCTTCAGGCTAATGAATTCTTATTCAACCTCTCTTCCCCTCTTCCATTTTTGATCTGATGAATTCAAATATGCAAATGGTATGAATTTTCCTTTTTCCATTGTAATTACACTGTACATGTTTTTGTATTGTTGACTTATTATTTTTATATTTTGAAATTGTTAATATATTCTTTGCCCTTTGACATTATGGATTTCAAAATTCGCAATATTGTGCCATGTATGACTACTGTACGGTTCCATGGCTCATCCCTTGTTTTGCCCTTTAACCTTGGGTCCACACAATTTGTTTAATTTATTTGCAATACATTCTTTTGTGTTTACCTAAACAAACTTGTAGCCTCAGAGGAAGGGCAAGTGCCCGAAACACGTGTCAGGTTACCTCAGTGTCAATTAAAAATCACTTAATCAACTAGTTTTATTTAGTGTTTATGCGCAGTGTGTTTGCAAAAACTGTATCTAATTCTACCTACCTGGCGGTAGACTTGGCAAACCCCGCCCCCTGCATTCACCTGCAGCTTTCTTCACTACTCCCAAGCTTCTTAGGTCCTTGCGCTGAACCTCACCAGTCCCCCCTTTGCCAAATCATTTGTGCAGTACCTCCGCTTTCCTGTCTAGTTCTGTAGTCGAGGGTTTGGTCATCTCCAGTTGTTCGAAAAGGTTGCTTGCTTTGACGGTTTTCCAGTTTCTTTTTGTGACGGTTGTGAGATTGGTGGGCTGGATACAGACTTGAGTTGGTAGTCTGATCACAAATGGGATGATGAGATAGTCGCTCCACAGTACTTGTATCGGTGGTACCGTAGTGCTAAGTTTTTTTTGGTGAGATTGCATCGAGTGTGTGTCCTGCCGAGTGTGTTGCCTCTTTGACCAGTTGTTGAAGTTTCATGGTTCTAAGCTGTCCAATTAGTGAGTTTTGGGAGTTGGCGTGTCTTTCTTCAAACCAGATGTTGAAGTCCCCCAGGATAATTAGATGTTCCTGCTTGATGGCTATGTTGATGATGGCTTCTATGAAGTTATCGACGAATGTTGCATGGTATGTCGGTGGTCTGTACACCAGAATGAATGTGATGTTGGTTTTTGGGTTTGCTGATAGGTGTATGACCATGGTTTCGTAGTTGGTGATGTTGAGCGGTTCGTCTGTTTTTATTTTCAGGTGTTCTTTGAATGCTATTGCAAGGCCTCCTCCTTTTTTGTTTTTCCTGTTTACCTGAAGGCATTTGAAGTTGGTTGGGAGGCAGCTTTGGAGTGCGATTTTGTAGTTGTCGTCCAGCCATGTTTCTGTGATGAATAGGATGTCGATACCGTTGTCACAGAGAAGGTCAAAGATCTCTGTTTAGTGTTTTGACATGGATCTTGCATTTATTAGGTTGCAGTGGAGTTTAAATGTGTAGTTTGGTTTAGGTTTTCTTGCCAGGGTTGTTTTCTGATCAGTGTTAAGGTGTCCTTCCAGGTTAGTTTCATTCAGGTAGGGAAATCCCACTTTAGCATAAGGAAAGTTACGCTTTCTACCATCCTGATATTTGATTGAATAAACCCTTTTATTTTGAACTTTGAATCTGTTGTCTGTGTCCTGCTTCATAGTGCCTCCACAGGCCCCACAGTTAACTTCAACGGTACTGACAGCCACAGTCTTGCTACTGCTCCTATAACTTCTACTGCTTTATAATGTGCTGCTATAATGGCAACTTCACAATTGGGCACTGCTACAAGACATCTTCTACCTCTACAGGTTGGTAAGGCACTCTTCTTTCTATATCTTGAAAAATGGGCAGCCTCTTTGCCTGTCTTGCAACTGCCATAGAGACTGCTTCGGGATTCTAGACTACTTCTTAATTTCAAGCTAGTATTTTCCATGCAGATATAAAACAACTTTGGTGAACAAGTACCCAGCTCCCTTCCCCAGCTTTATATACACTTGGTCTTCAGCAGTAGTTACCCCAAAGTTTCGATAAAGACTCTTGGGTAACCACAAGTTAATCCATTTAAAAAACCACCATGATACAGTTCTTATTTTTTGGGATTTGGCTTCCATGGAGATCCCTCTATTACCTTGGGCAATGCTTGTTTTAGCTTTGACTTCTACTACTTCTTTCTTCTGTTGCTTCAACCTTTGATGTGTTGCAATTATGTATCTTCAATGGAACTCAAAATGAGGCACCCGTGATTGCGTTTTAATATTAAACTGCCACTTTAATGGGAGACACACTGAAGCCTTTCGGTAAGCACTCAGCCTCCAAGGCCTCAGAAAACATTGGGCCTCATTTCGAATGTGGTGGTAAGGCAAAAACGGCGCCGGTAGTGCTACCGGCGCTGTTGTTACCATTCCGCCACATTACGAGTTCTGCTTGCAGGTGCCGCTCTGCAGGTCAGACCAGGCGTGCAGAGCAGCACCCGTGAGCAGAACTGGATGATAACAAGGGTACCGTTATGAACGGTACCGCTGCTATCATCCTCCTCATTCCCATTGAGCCCTATGGGGGCTCAAATGGGAATGGGGACATACCGGCTCTGGCTTCCGCGCAAGGGGAATTACCAGGCCCGCTGAGGTCAGAATGGCCCGGTAATTCCCCTATCGTGGAACCCAGAGCCGCACCCGAGTTTGGGGGTAGCCATGCCGGTAAAAAACGGCATGGCTAACTCCAACCTCGTAATTAAGCCCATTGTCTTATGTGCGCGGTCCCTTTAACAACGCTTGCAACTCTTCAGAAAGTCATTCTTGCTTTGCTTATGCTACTGGCAGCATTCTCCATGTTAATTAGAGACACACAACGCTCTGCAACCAAGTATCATTGCTTTTTGGGAAATAAAGTCTTTTCATCACAAAAGAGCATTTCAGGTAAGCGCATGCTACTTTGCCATTAGCGAAGAGACTTCCCACTTCTGCGGTTGATATTCACTTGCTCATAATTCAACGAGAGTACAAATAAAAGCTGACTACACTTGCCGTCAAGGAACCTCTGCTTCTTAGGAGTATGCAGCTTCCTTTTCCGACTCCCAATTATAATGATTGCAGACTGCGGTGGCTTCCCGACTTTGCTGCTTCTCCTGCTACGTCTGCGGGCACTCCTTGGATCCACACCCCTCTGCTGCACAGGTGCCTCTGATCCGGCCTCATTAAGGGAGAGCTTCCCACTCGCCAGTTTCGCTCGGCATGACTCTGCACACAGGCATTAGGAACAACTGCAACTTCAGTTCCGCATACACAGCAATGAGGCGCACCTGGAAAGACTGCCTGCTGCTTTCTTTCTCTCCAGTGCTGCCACAGCTATTCAGGGTTTGTAAGCACAGGACCAACTCAGAGTTTGCTATTGGAATTTGCCTCTCTACTCCGGCGTCCCTGTTGTGGTCACACTTCCTCCTGGTCTGCTGGCTAAGTGCTCTGTTTCCTCTGCTTCTATGACTTCCAACTTTCAAGCTCCTGCCCCAGATTTGCTCTATTGCTTTACTTTCTGGCAGCCTTTTATGGCCCTCAGGTGGACTGATTAGGTTCAGGTGCAGGTCCTTAGGCTTAATTGCCTGACCTTGTTTAGATTCATTAGGCTTGCCTGCCTGTGTCAAGATCCGCAATCCTTGGTCATTATGGTCTACTTGGCGCTTGTCATCTTAGTTGTGGCGTTACCTAACCCTCACCAAGAAGGTGTCTTGCAGCACTGCGTGCCACTCTAGTGTGTGCTTCTCTAGTGTTTCGACTACCAACTGCTGGTTCGTTTCCATTTCTGGCTTTTGCGTTATACAGTCTGCACAGGCTTCTCAGTCCTCAGTTCTCAATGCTAAGAAATTCCCTTACCGTAGCTCAGCGCTCGTCCTATTTGCTGCCTTTCCACTGTCTTCCTTCATTCCCGGACCTTCGCTTGCAGCGTCCACCTGGCTTCTGTTCTGTGTCCTTCCCTTTATGTCCTTAATTCCTTCCTTCTGTGTGTGCCACCTCGTTCCCTCTCCTTACCTGCCTCCTGTTCCTTCCTTTCATGTTTCTCTGTGAGTTCTGCTGCTGTGGTTGGTTGTTTCCTGAAACCTCATCTTACAGTCAGGAGACTGCCCAGACTGTCTTTAAATTGCTCATCTATCCATCCGGAGCACTCCTTCCACATGCCTTCCTGTCGGACTACGTTGTCATGGTGAACTGCTGGAGCTTATTGAGATGCTGCCGGAGAGGTTAGTTCCCTCTTCCACACCTACCATAATCTGCGTGTCGGTATCTGGTCTTTCCATCTAAAACGTATTCATTGAATACCATATCATCGAAAATTATTCATTGAATTGCCTTTCCATCGAAAAGCATATTCATTGAATAATTTTCGATGGTTAATTTCGATGGACAAGGGTTAGATTTAGGGTTAGATTTAGGGTTAGACTAAGGGTTAGACTAAGGGTTAGGGTTTGGGTTGGGGTTAGGGTTGGGGCTAGGGTTAGATTTAGGGTTATATAAACGGTTAGATAAAGGGTTAGATTAGGGTTAGGGCTGGGGTTAGGGTTAGGGGGATGTGCGTGGGGGTTAGGGGCTGGGGGAGGGAGGAAACCCCGCCCCCCAATATACAATAAACTTTAAAAAATTACAAGGAGCTGGCCAGTTCAGAAATTTCAGCACTGGACAGCTCCATGTAATGTGTTAACATTACAAAAAAATGCATCGAAATGCTATTTTTTACATTTTAAAGTGCATTTCCATCTAAACCTGTCCATTTATATATTCGATGGACTGGTTTAGATGGAAATGCACTTTTACATGTAAAAGATAGCATTTCGATGCAATGGCATTTGATGGATTTCCATCGATGGATTTGCATTTTGATGCATTTCCATCAATGGAAAGACCATAAACCTCTGCGGTCTAGTGTTCTCCCAAGATGGCCACTGTATGTTTATTTTATGGCCAGCCGTACCACTCGGCGCGTTGCAACCCTCCTTTTATCGGGTCAGACGCTGCCGAGACTCGCTCTCTAGTAAGTGCCTCCTGTTGTGCATTCCTGTACTTCCATGTTTCTCATTTTCCTCCGTTGTGCCCCCCTTGATCTTGTTTTTCGCTCCTGTTCCATTTTTTCTCCATCCTGCCTTGCCTTCATTGGATCCTTCTTGCCACTGCCTTCCTCCTTTTATTTTGGTTTTTGCACGCACTGTTTTCGTGTTCCTGTTTCTACCTGGAATACTCCTCTGTGAACTGCGAACCATTGGTTATTGCTGACCTTGTTTTACTTTACCTGGCATCCAACCACCAACTTCCAGTCTTCTACATCGGATACATTGTCAAGGTTTTTTCAGCCAAAAGGCTTTTTTCCTGTCAGGAGGTTGGCTCCACGGGGTCCTTTCTGCCTGGCTTGTTCCCCAACCAGGCTGAGTGGCCTCCAGAGGAGCTTGCCCTTATCTCTTCACAAAAAAGGAAAAAAAGTGTGGAACAAGAAGACGCAAGAAGAAGGGTGACCAGGAAGAGGATTCACCTGAAGATACAGGTGATGAGTCAGAATTACTGACTGTGGAAGTACAGAACCTTAGCGCAGAGAATGTTGTTCTAAGACAACAAGAGGCTGTCAGACACGACCAGAGAGGCGTCCTTCCACCATTGGGATTCCCTTTCGGGAAATACAACGGCGCACCACATCGGCTGAAAGAATTTTTAGATGCCTACCTGGTTTACTACACCTTCCGCCGAAGGTCCTATGAAGAGTTGGTGTTTTGATATCTTACCTGGTGGGTAACGCATTGGCTTGGGCTACACCCATGGTTACCACATCAGATCCTGCCTTGAATTACCACAATAATTGTGTTAGGCTCTTTAAAGAGCATTTTGAGAGACCTGAAGTTCTCTTCTCTTCATTCAAAAACCTGCTGGACATCAGGCAAGGGTCATCGGATGTCCAGACTTATGTTTCGATCTTTCAGAAGATGGCATCGGAGGCTGGCTGGCCCGAGACAGCTCAACAGACCATATTCTGGAGAGGACTGCAGGAGGACATCAAAGATGAATTAGCCAGAGTAGCCAGACCAGCTACTTTCCAGGAATTGGTCTTGTTATCACTCAAAATTGAATATTGGCTGGATGAAAGAAAGACTGAGAAAAAGAGAACCAGAAGTTTTCAGGTTCTACCTCCCCAATTACCCTATCAAGGTGAAGAACCAGTGCAAATCGGACAGCCAGAGGCACTTTAACACCAGAAGAACGGAAGAAAAGGAGAGACCATGGTCTCTGCATGTACTGTGATTTCAATAAACACCTTTTGCGAAATTGTCGAGAAGTTCCCCATGCCGTCAGGGAAACGACAACCCCCGACCTTAAACAGGGCTAAGGGCGGGGAAGGAAGCACAAGTCCCTGTTATCACAATCAAGGAACGGATGTTACCGAAGAACATCACCTAATGGTTTTCGGTGTGTTGTTGACCATAGCTAACAGACCTCCCTTTGAAGCGCAAGCTATGCTAGACTGCGGAGCAGAAGGTAACTTTATGGACGTTGCATGGGCTATGGAAAGAGAAATCCCCAGACAGAACAAGAAGAAGCCTATTCCAGTTGAAGGATTAGATGGTTCTCCATTAACCTCAGGTCCCATCATTCATGAGACCGGTCTTGTACATGTCTCTTTCTTCCACCATGAAGAAGACATTTCTTTTGATCTGATTTGTGCAGCCCACTTTCCAGTCATTCTCGGGATTCCGTGGTTGTGGAAATATAATCCGACGATCAACTGGACCTTAAATACCAATCAATTCCAATTACAATACTGCTCTCATTTCTGTCTGAAGAAGAAGGTTGATGTCTCACAAGCTGGGGTTCTAGTTACCCTATCATCGTCAGTGTTCCTCCCTACACCTCCCTATTATCAGCACTTCTCTGACATCTTTGAGGATGTTAACCCAAGAGAATTACTCCCACATCACATGAAAGACTGTGCCATCAACCTGACACAACAGTTCCATTCGGCAGGATGTTTCCTTCATCCTTACCAGAAAGGAAGGCTCTGAGAGATTACCTGGACTGTAACCTTCAACATAGTTTGATTCATGAGTCTAAATCCGCTACAGGAGCCTCTTTGTTCTTCATTCCTAAGAAGGACTCAAGAGAGCTGAGACCTTGCATCAACTATCACGGACTGAACAGTCTTACCATAGGAGACCGATACCTGATGCCATTAACAAAAGGATGTGCTCCAAGCAGTACAGGGAGCCAGAGTATTACCAAGCTTGATCTCCGCAGGGCTTATCATTTGCTTCGCATTAGAGAGGGTGATGAATGGAAGACGGCTTTCCGGACCCCTCTCGGTCAATATGAATACCAGGTCATGCCGTTTGAGCTTGTCAACGCTCCCACTTTTTTTCAGAGATTAATGGATAAAATCTTTGCTGATCTCCCATTTTCTTCGGTTGGGGTATACCTTGATGACATCCTGGTTTCTTCTTCTTCTGTGGCGGAACATAGATGACACCTCATGGAAGTCTTGTTCCGTCTATGTCAACACAACTTACTGGCTAAACCGCAAAAATTTGATTTGAGTTCCCAACGGTATCCTACCTAGGATTCATTCTTCCTGAGGAAGGGGCCCAGATGGATCTGAGCAGGATACAGGCTATAACACAGTGGCCTGAACCTAGATCTGTTAGGGAAGTTCAGTGATTTCTAGGCCTCGCCAACTTCAATAGGAAATTCATTCATAACTTTTCGGATATCGTTCTTCCAGTAACAGCTCTGGTAAGAAAGGGAATATGCTTCAAATTGAGTCCAGAGGCCGAATCTGACTTCCAGAAACTCAAGACGGCTTTCTGTTTGGCTCCCTTTCTTCAGCAACCAAATCGGTCCACTCCCTTTATTGTTGAGACAGATGCTTCCCGAGGTGCACTGGGGCAATACTTCTTCATAAGGGAGAGGAAGGTAAGGAGCATCCTGTGGCTTACTATTCCCAAACCCTCACCCCCAGCGGGAGGAATTAATACATCCTGGAAAAGGAGATGTTGGCTATCTGTCAAGTGTGTGAAGAATGGTGTCACCTTTTACAAGGAGCTTCCTATCCCTTTGAAGTCTGAACCGATCATTGTAGCCTCTGCATTCTTCAGCAGTTGGAATGCTGCAACTCTAGACATGCAAGATGGGCTTACTTTTTTTCCCAATTTGACTTTGTGATTTCATACATACCAGGCAAGGAGAAATTATTGGCTGCTGTTTCATCGCGAAGCACTGGCGATACCACAGGGAATTTCCAGAGTTGTGAAAGGATACTGGCTGGTAAACACTGCATTGGGGATATCAAGACCTTCTTACAGGAAGTCAAGGATGCCTCCATGGTATTTAAGTATTGCAGACCGTGGGGTTCCTATCCTACCTTGGACTCCAAACAAGGACTTCTCTTTTGGGACTGTTAGGGAGAATTCTCATAAATGGCTAATTTCCCTTACCTAATGAGTCCCTCAGCAGCTTTGCTGGATTTCTAGGGTTTATTGTTTTCACCTGGTAAGAGTGTGAGCCTTTTTCCCACTCTTACCTGGGTTTTTCTGTGTGTGTTTTTACCATTTGAGGCACTGGAGCCTCATCTACTCCATGACCTCATATTTTCATGTGTGTTACACAGCACCTTCAGTGCAGTGACACAGGGTTGTCTCTGAGACTTCCCACTGACTCCATTTTCTGGGGCTGACTACTGTCCCCCAGAAAAGGTAAAGTTGCCATTAACTTTATTTTAGTCACTTTAAACCACAGACCCAGTACACCCCATCTTACATGGAGTATTGGAAAGGGTTAATTCTTATCCCTTTGTGTCTGTGTCTCTTGGAGCATTGTTTTGCTCCCTTTACATCAAGACTTGGCTGGTGGCAGTGGTAACTACCCTAACTTTTCTACCACGGTTATCTTATATAACCATGGTATTGTTTTAGGCTATTATATTAGCCTCGAACATAAACCCGCTTCACCAAATACATTTTATTTTGGCTCCGGCTGGGTTTATTCACCATTTCTTTTTGTTAAAGTCTTTCTCATGTTTTACTCTGCGCGCCAAACCAGGGATGATTCCTTTGTTCGCCGTCTTTTCACAGGCTTCTGTACAGAAGACCTCCTTAAAGCGCCTGAAAGTCTGGGTAGGCAGGATGTGAGGGAGGGATCTTTGGACCCCTGCCATGGGTTCCCTTGGTAACCCAAGTCGCACTCCTGCTTGATTGGCTGAGGGGACTGTCCTTGCCAGGACAGCCACCCTGCTGTGTGATTGACCGCCAGGCCGTATGAATGGGGGAAAACTGCATAAAAAGCAGGTCTCTGGGACTGGAAAGGCAGAGTTGCCACTGGAACGAAAGAACCAATGAGGAGCTGATGGACGAGGACCCCTACAATGACTGAACCACCCGGTGAAGCCCTGCTGCAGGTCCGAATCTTCAGAATCCAACAACAGAGAAGATCCTCCAGGAAACTTCTTCCCTTGAGCTGGTGGGACCAACCAGTTCGACCAAACTGCAAGCCAGGACCCCTCCTCTGGTCAAATTCACTGTACAGAGCTACAGTGGGCCAGATAGCCAGGAAGGCCGGACGCTGCTTGAGTTTTAAGGAGCGCACCTTTTATTTGTTGCTTTGCTCTGCTCTGCTGCTGGTTTCTTCCCTGGGTAGTGCAGGACCCTCCAGTGAGCCTGCAGGAACTACCAGGAACGTCCGCCTCAGCTACAGCTTCCTCTCCGTTTTATGGTACTGTGCAAATCCGGTTGTTCGTTTCTTTCAACCGTGGTGAAAGTGTTTGAAATCTTTCTCCAATCTGAGGGCTTGTCCTTCTCTTCTCTTTGAACTAACTTTTCTGCCAACCCACCTCGTCCACAATCCGTGGCACAAACTTTACTGTGAACTACCCTGAACCATGTGATCGACTTTTGAACCATTGACTATGGCCCTAAGCCTTTTCTACCTGATTCTATCACTGTAGTTCCTCTTGTTCAATTGCCCTGAGTACTTACCTGTTGGTGTGATTTAATTCCTATTAGCTTTGTCTTTCCCTCCCTTTTAAATTGCTGGAGTGCCATTTTGCTCCCACTTCATTTTGTGAGCTTAACTTGTCTGGAATTTAAGGGAAGTGGTGTGGTGTATTAAGAGTGTGATTTTTAAAAAACTGCTTATAATAGTGTTATACAACTGAAGAGTAAAATAAATGTATATGCTTTTACTTGAAAACCTTGAGTCAGTGTTTGCCAGAATCATAGTAATTGCTGTCCTTTGTGTAACTATCTAATACTGCTCACTTACTCTTGAGATAAGTCTGGCTGCTCAGCCATCGCTACCACTTTAACTGTGTAGTACAGGCTTGTACCAAAGGTGAATTTGTACTGTCACTTGTAGTCTTAATTGTGTGTGGTGTTCCCTTCACAAGGACATACTGCCATAATGGGTATGGGTGACTCATTTTGTAAACTTGCACATTTTTCACCACTAACAGGACTTCCTTCAGCTCCTCTAACAGCTTTGTTTTTTTTATTTAAAGGATATAGTCAAATTACATGGTTTCCCCCACACTATCGTGTTTGATAGAGGATCCCAGTTTATTTCTTTATTCTGGGCTACTTTATGTAAACAACTGGGAATCCACTGTGCAGTGTCTTCAGGATATCATCCGCAAAGCAATGGTCAGACAGAAAGACTCAATTCCACATTAGAGCAATATCTACGATGCTATAGCAATCAAAAACAGGACAATTGGTCGGTGTCTAAGAGGGAACTAACCTGTCAAGCCTGGGGGGTACCTCCCAACACTCTTCCTCATCTGTGTCTTCAATAGAACTTTCTTGACCTTCAGAGTCCTTCTTCTTACATGACTTCTTGAGTTCCTTTGGTTTATTTTCCTTCTTCTGGTGAAGGTAGGGGCGGGCTCCGTCGGAGGCCACTTGACCGGGATAAGAACACAATCCAGGGGATCACCAAGGAGCAAGCCCCCAAAAGTCAGGGAAAAAGCCTTCTGGCGTAAAAAGCCCTGAATGGGATTGGTCAGAGTTGTTTGCCCTTCAAGGCTGAGTGAGTAGGTAAAGTCCACCAAACTAAGGAATGTCCTTGTAAAAGGATATCAGTCGTGTTTTGAGCGTAAAATAAACTGTCTTCAGCGATGTATTGAGATAAGCGAGTAGTTCTTGAAGAGCTGGGAACAATGTCTTTAACAGAGTTCCAAAAAGAACGTTCTGTTCTTGGAATGCAGGGCAAGTAGGCTTCAAAGGAATTTTGCCCAAATAACAAAAGGTCAGAAAACGGGAAGGTTCACAAAGGAGAAAAGAATAAATCCCACAAGGAAGTAAAGAGCGGATAGAACTATCAGGATCAGACCTAAAAAGAGGTACACAGCCTTCGACTAGAATCGGAACGTCAAGGAAAGAAAGCATCTAAAGTGTATGCACGGAATAGACAAAGGAAAAGAAAAAGACAGCGGTTGCCGGAGGCGGACAAGGATCGGCGACTGGCAGACGCGAACAAGAAATCAGGAAAGGAGAGGTAGCAGGATATGGCTACCGGAAGTCGACGAGTGTTGGCAACCGACAGACGCAAACAGAAGAACAGCAAACTAGTAAGCGATCAACAGCAGAGAAATCAGGACCCAAGGGTTATAAAAAGCAGAAATCTCAAAAGGCAGCGAGGCAAGTAGATAAAGGGGAAAAAGAAAAAGATAGGTAGTAGATAAAGAAACTGAAGGCGCGGAACAGAACCGCAGGAAAGAGGAGCAACGAGGCATGCTAGGTAAACGGAAACCACTGAAGTTACCTGAGAGGGTGAAATGAACAACCCGAATGGTGACGAATGAAAGGCAGGTACACGGAAGGAAAGGAAATGAAGATGGAAGCAAGAACACTGCGAAAAACAGGAACAGCAGCGTAGTCCAAGAGACGGATACAACACAAGGAGGAAGCGTACCTCCCCTAGCGTTATAGAATGGGCGGCCATGTTGGAGAAAAACTAGACCGCAACAATGGAACCAGAGGCGGCCATATTAGGTGTATTTCCATCTTTTCCAGCATTTCCAGGGGCGGTGTATGCCATAACCTCTCCGCCAGCATCTCCATAAGCTCCACCGGTTCGCCATGACATATCGGTATACCAGAACCAACTTACACCCTTGCAACATCTACTACGGATATCAGGTTTTTTCCCTCTGTTGGAGGTTTTATTTCTCATAAAACACTTGGCGGGTTTCTCCCAGGGTCATCCTGTCAGTTTTCTGATACACAGGCAGGGTGGATTCAGGAGAGTCTTGTCCGTACCTTCAAGACACCAGAACCAAAAGAAAACCCTGAAAGTTTACGACTTTACATCCGTCCCCTTAACCAAAACCAAAGGTGAGCTCGCCAGTCTCTAAATCTGATAAACTGACCTGGACTCCTGACCGCCTCTTTAGCACTCTTCTTCTTCACAGTCCCTGAGGGATTCTGGGACTTGAGTTTAAGTTAGAAAAATTCAATTTCTCTACTTCTTCAAAGGATGTGAAAATGGTTTTTATTGCCCAGATTTTATTAATGGAAGAATTATACGGTTTAACCCTTTTAGAGTCAGAAGGGACAGGAAAGGTTACATGTTCATCGCTCCTGTTGGAATACTTTTGATCTTAAGGAGGATATGGGACACTGGGTGTATAAACAATTGGGTTCTTGGGTTCAACACAAAGTGCAGTCCCTCTTTCTGATTTGGCCCTTTTATTTTTACTAGAGGATTGAGATGTACCAACATGGCAATAAGCCAATTCCTCCTTTAAAATTGGTTAAGGAAAAATATTGTGTCTCACCCTGCTCAATCTCCCCACTTCCCTCAGCCTGGTCTCCACTCAGGTGATCCGCAGCATACCACCCCCAGGATTTGGATCAGGAAGCGTCTACCCTCTCCTGGCTGCCTGGGAGGAGACTATAGGTAGGGTTTTAGAGGGGGTCTGCAGGATTCCCCACATACCTTACCTGTAATCTTTTCATCCATTGCTGTAGTAAATTGCTATTAGGTTGTTCTTAGATAACTGGCCATAGAATCCATGTACATTTGACATTAACCCTTTCCATCTAAGGGGTTATTCAGAGGTTGGTCTTTATAACATCACCTGTCCCAGGGGACTAATAAACAGCATCAGTATTGTATGATTTTAAGTTTTACTATCCCATTATGGCTAAACACACATTGTTGATTGGTTGTACGTAGTTCTAACATTTTAAAAGTGAATAGAACACCATGAAGCCTGGTATCTACTCAAATACTCAACTACTTTATTGCTAATATTAGCACCTGTATATTGTTTGACTATACTATTGTTAATGCTCACATATTATTCCTACAAGAGAATAAATATACATAAATGCGTAATAAGAGAGTGATAGCATTCTTATGTTTGTGTTTATGAGTATAAAAGACACTATAGTGCAAGTGGAAATACTTGGCGATGGCATCCAATGTTTATTATACGCACAGGGGTTATAAACATTGGTACATATGTACTCTAGATGTACACTCAAAACAATATTGCTGTCCAATAGTAAGCCTGTCAGGTGTAAGGGATAGTAGTTTCTCTTGCACTAAGTGCACAGACCCAACTTTATCCAGAGCCTTGCTTTGAGCACAGCACTATTCTCATAACGCAAACACTCCCACAGCCCCAGGTGAGCACTTAGACTGCCTTTGGGTTAGGGTTAGGCTCTGGTATGAAGGTTATTATGGTACTTATGGCTCCACTTGCTGCTTCTGCTATCTCTGTTCTACCACTTCCTGATACTCCTCTTCCCCACTTGACTCCAGTCACCTTATCTGTTTCTGAGCTGCTGCTCCCCTTCCTTTCTGAATCACCAATTTCCTCCATCCTCTGACCATGACCATCTCCTAATGTCAAAACCTCCCCTTCCTGGACATCCCAGTTGTAGTTCGATGCATAGCCCCCTGAGGCTGAGCTAGGTGTTCGGGCCTGCGCTGGTGCCAGCTCAATGATGCTCCAAAGCAATTGGGTGCTGGGGAAATTCTTCCTCCCTGCAGGTGTAGTATATGTCAGCATGTTCTAAGCGGTAGTGGGACCGCAAAAACAAAAGCCAGCCCACCATCTTGAGTTTCATGTTTTGTGAGTCAGCATATGCATGCAGGCAACTGCAGATGTGAATAGAGCCAAGTCTGCTATAGGGCATGCAGTATGCTTTCTTAGTGCTTCAGGGTTGTACAGATCATTTTGGATGTTGTCTAGTCTTATCTTGTTGAGCCTCTGATGGGGAGGGTGATGCCCTTTCCAATGTGATGATGCAGCTTTTCTGACCATGCTCTTAAATAGTAAGGACCACATCTCCTTAGCATGACTGCCCCCTTGCAGGGACTAAGTTGTGGCATCCCTATACCACTTCCTTTGGTCAACCCACTAGAAGTCCCCAAAAAAAGCTAGAGGACTTTATCACAAGGGTCATAGCTGAACCATGGCAGTATGGGGGCTTGGATGAGTTAACCCAGAGAAGGTAGGGGAGAGGGCAGACAGCGCAGAGCATGAGGCAAAGAGTTGGACAGAGGAGGAAAAGCAAGACCAAAAGGATTTGGAGAGATAAGGGCTGAGGGGCATGTTAGACTCCGAGAAGGTCAAAGTGGTAGTTCGGAGAGAGGTGAACCCTGAGACTGACAAGGGCCGGTCTAGGACGAGTGGAGGAACAAGCACGTGGTAAAGCGGCAAGGTTGTGGAGATAATGCATGAGACCAAGAGGAGGAGAAGGAGGGAATAGGCAAAGGTCAACCTGATATGAGCATGTAGCGAGGCATCAAGGAGCTGAGAGAGAGTTGGCTGATGGGCTGTTGAGCCTAGACCCAGAGAAAGGGTGGCGTCAGTGTAAGTTGTAGAATGGCCTCTGGTCTGCCGATGGATCTAGGCCTTTGTGATTCAACTCAGATTCAACGTTTGGCACAGATCAAGTGGCCAGATCTCAGACTCAGCCAGGAGCTCCCCTCACCATACTTTAGCCACCTTAAGGCACAGCCACGAAAGCAGGAGGTTCAAGTGAGATACTTCCCCCAGAGACTGTGAGTGTTGGAGGGAGGCCTAGAAAATCCACAAGGGAAATTGTGTGAGGACCTTGTACTTAAGTTCTTTATGTATACCAAGAGATTGATAAGGCGGCTAGTGTTCCTGGAATGCTTTCCATGTGATTTAGTCTTTTTTAAGGCCACACCATTTATTAACATCTACTTCTACATCCTATTAGCATTGTGTTGCCCTGAATACCATTTTCATATCCAAGATCAAAGATATTCAATCTAACATCTCCCCTTGGAAGGTGGTAGCGAAAATTGGTTTATTCTGCCGAAAACCTGCAAGTATTAAGACATGGGATGGAGACGACTTTGCTCACGGTATGGGATGATATTCTTGCAACTGCCGGTAATTGGTATCTGACCATTCTTGTGATGCTGGACCAGTCCACAGCAATCGATATAGTGGACTATGAGAATTTATTGTCACATCTATCCAGACAAGTGGGTATCTCAGAGCATGCCTTATGATGGCTTTGCTCTTTCTTGAATAGTAGAATAGAACATGTGAAACTAGGATGTTTGTGGAGCTCCTCCGGGATCTCCACTGTCACTGCTGCATTTTAGAGACTGCTATTCAGCATTGTTGCTAAGTTTGTACTCATGTTCCACTCTTAGGGAGACAATACTCAGGTGTATCTCAACAAAAAGGGCCTGGGCTATGACGTTGGAAATCTTAAACAAGTTGTATGGAGGAAGTAGAGCATTGGATTCTGTGAAAGGTCTTCCAGCTTAATTCTAATAAAACTAAGGTCATGCGTTTTAGCCCCAAGGACAAACTTCTGAGCCTCTTTCAAGTCTGTTCCTTACCTACAGTTTTTGATGTACTATCTTTGCATCCAAAATAAAAACTGGGGGTTTCACTGGGAAGCAGATCTTGATATACATTCCCAAATAAATGAACTTACAAAACATAGTTTTATAAACTTTGTCTACTCCAGAGGATTGTTCCCCATGTTGATGTATTGCCCCATATTATTTAAAAACTGGATTACTGTTTTGTATTATACATGGGAATTCCTGAGTTCCAGCTCGTAGCATCTGCAGAAAGTATGTAATGCAGCAGTTCCTTCGATATTTAATTTTCAAGATCGGATTAAGCGATGACTCAGCACTGGTTGCCTGTTAAAACTAACATTATTTTCAATGGCCTATTTTTTTGTTTTTAAATTTCTTCATGATCAGGCACCTAACTATTTGGAAAAAGGGTACAGTTGTTCAGACCTGGTCCTGCCTTGCAGTCAAGGGAATATATGCCTTCTACAGATATCAAAACATCCAACTTTAAATCCATAGGCGATTGAGGATTCTTTATAGCCGCCCCTAGCTTAGGGATTGTGCCTTCAGTTACTATGCGCAAATTGGATAAGTACTTGACTTTCCATAAAACTCTTAGGAAACTGCTTTTCTGCTAAAATGTTGATCCCTATATTTGTTTCAGTCAGTCCACGTATCAGTTCAATGTGCTAAATGTCTCGATGGCATTCATTATAAGTTTGCTGGTCTGTAAAAAAGTGACGGTAACAACGGTTAACAGCATCTTTTCCAGACCGGCAAACTATAAGTCTGCTGGTACAGGCAGTGAACCACTGGCAGGCCTGAGCTGCGGGTAGTTCAAGCCCCTACCGGCAGAATTTTCACTGAAGCACCGGCATCATTAATAACAGTGCTGGTGCTTCAATGTTCCCATTCCGTGGAGTCCTAGTGGACTCCACGGAATGGGAACTTACCGTTCCTCCACCGCCCGTAATATCCCGGTATTACCAGGATATCGGGTGTCGGAAACAGTAAGGTGAGTCTGACAGTAACCCACCGGTGCTACTAGCGGGTTACTGGTAGATTCATAATGAGGGCCATTGTAATGTGTTTGGCAGCTGTTTAACTTGACCAAGATGTTATCATGGGGGCTCTTTTTGCATGTCAGAGGCAAGGGGGACGCTTAAGGACCACTTGGTGCGATCTTTATTATCTCCTATTTATTTGGCAAAAATGTGATAAGTATGATAATTTGGGAATTTCATTACAGGCTGACATGTTAGTTGCAGCACTATTCCATTCAATGTCCACTGCAAAGACCTTTTTGCAAGGACCAATTCTCCTGCAGTAAGTTGAAAGGTACCTCTGACCCAAGGAAGGTCCTGGCTCTCAAAGAATGTCCCAGATGGGGACATTTTTGGCCTGATCTATAATTATACATTGTTTTCAGATGTCCTGGGAATAAAACCTTTTAACATGCAGGATCAGCAACCCAGAATATTCTCCTTAATGAAAGTTTGGTCCATTATGCCTTCAAAGATTGGTCCTGGGTCATGCTTGGAGATTTGCCCCTGAGGCGAAGTTCACTGCCTGGAGCTATGGGTGAGGGATTGTGGTGATCATGGGGTCTAATTACTGCCACCTGATAAGTGATGCAGGATCTGGGTGCAGTATGTGGAGGATCTCCTGATCAACCCCACTCTTCTCTAGGCACATGGCAGTAACTAGTCAATGGGCACCATTGTGAGTTATATTGCTTTATGGGACTTTGATATATACAGACCAAGTATTGAACAGCCAGGAGACCTCTGAACAATAACCGTAGTGTAGCGCACCCTGCGGAAAAATAAAATACAGGCTTAGGCTTACCATATGAAATGTACAAGTCTTATGCCCAGAAAAGTACACACTTGAGCACAGGGACTCGCAAACCAGGATTAAGATTTGCAACATGCTCAGCAGCACTGAGAAGATGACAATGCGCATATGTGAATACCAAATACAAAATGGGCCAAATCCTAGATATCGGTTTGGCCTGTGGAACCCTAAGGTATGGGGTAGGACCCACAACCCAGTAAAGAAAATGCCAGAGAGTTCAAACAGACCAATCATAGACCTCAAGTAATTTTCCTTTTCACCTGAGAGTGATCAAAGAGGGTAGGGCCAAACACGCTGGGAGAGGCCTCTATAAAAAGATATAGGTCAGACAACATGAGGATGAGAGGAAGTATCAGGAGGAGGTCATGCGGTAACAAGCAGGAGGAGGAGGAAGACATATCCGGAAGTTGGCAGTACAGCAGGAGGAAGAGCATGGGAAACAGCAAGAGGTCATGAAAGCGCAGGATGACGTTGGGAGACTACAGACAGTGGTGGCAAGAGATAAAGAGAAGGAAGAACCACATTTTGCTTCCCCACCAATAAACTCAAAGGAGAGTTATTGCGTCTCCTGTTGCTGGCGTTGCACGGCCACTGGGACAGTGTAAACAAATAGCAAGCGGACCACATCAAATTATTTGCCCCCCAGCATCACCAAACCCTGTGACAGACTTGGATGCCATGCTTTTGTTTTATTTTCTGTTGTGACAAGGGCAAAAAGGCTTTTCCACCACTGGAGGGCTGAAGATTCGAGAGTGCATGTCCAAGGCGATTGCCCATCACATAGACAACACTGGAATGATTGTAGTCTTGGTGGAAAGCAGCTTGTGAATATATGTTTTTCATTTGAGTGTTAAACATAGATGTAATGTCCTATCTATGTGCCCATTGTTCAACGTGTGAAGACAGGCGACCACCTGTCCCCTTTTACTGTTTGTTGTGGGTTGCAACCCACCATGTATCTTGTAGGTGGGGTTACCGCCTAATCAGCAGTCCAGGCCTGAAGATTAAAGAAGGTGCTAACACACATCTTGCACACATCTCGAGCTCCGTATATTATTCAATCTGTGTATTACTAGGTCTCATTATTCACAATCGTGGATTCCACATTGGCAACGAGGATGAACCCTGACGCACATTATCCTTGATGGAGCCAGTCGGCTCACATTTGGAACACAGTCTCATCTGCAGCTGCCGCGCAGACCCGCATGAAAGCCAGGCCGATACATATGCACGCATCACTACTAGCACAATTGCTCCTCCCGGGCTGTCCACGAGCCCAGTGTTGAGGCTCCTCATTGACGCCAGTGCAGAAAAGGACGCCCGCATCGTTAAGCCTGAAGCAGGCCCTGCAATGACGCCACATTGCACACGGGGCATGGAGGCCTATCAACACTCTGGCCCGCCCGTGTTTTCTTTTCTACGCTCGCTCATGCTGGCCCACGTAGCACGTGAAGTGCCCTACGCCATAATTGTTTCACACTGCACCGCCACGGGGGACATCATTTAGTCCAATCAAAGGATTGTGCAAGCGACCTGGAAGGCCCCATCTTGCAATCTGCACGAATGCAGCTGATACGAGAAGAGTGACACGTGGCATGCAAGCAGAGGTGAGAGTGTCCCACCTTTCATCATGTCAGATAATGAAGGGTCCGTAGCTCTCTAAGCCCATCATTAAGCTCATCCACTCGAACTACAGCGCCATGGGATGATGGGGGACATGAATCCCTGCAACTCCAGGCTGTACAGTCATTTGAAATCTCAGACAGAAGTAGTCGAACACAACTGTGATAAATGCGGAGGTGAAAACCACTTCCAATCAGGGTGTAAGAACATCAAATACTTCCAGAAGATGGAAAGTCAGAAGGAAACTAGAATGCGGGAAAGTCACCGTCCCAGTCGGGAAAGCCCTCTGCCCAAACGTGGCGGTCTCCAGCCTCCAGTCGACACAGCTCGCACAGCAGAAGCAGAGAATCGGCACACAGGGACAGACGGCATGGAGAAAGAAGAGAAGAGACCAGGCATCCACGGTCCACAGAGGGATCAAAGAGGAGACTGGTACGACAGAAAATAAGGTATCTAGAGGCCTCGCCGAGGCACCACAATGAATCAGAATCATCTTCAAGCGGCGAGCGAAAAAGGGGCTATGTGCATGCCATAGACAATGCCATAGCAACCCAATACAGCCGAACTTTACTACTGCAAATAAATGGACACAGTCGAGAATTCTAAATAGATACCAGAGCCATGGTCAATGTAATCAATGAAGAGCCCTACAAGTCCCTCGACAACAATTGACCACTAAAACTGGCTTATATCGACATATATCCGTACGGCATAAACACACCTTTGACTGCAAGGGCATGTTCAAGGCTACCTGCACATACAAAGACAGGACCATGAAAGCTACAATATATGTGGTCCAAGGAGAAGTTCCAGGAGGAAACATCCTTAGTTTCCGATCGGCCATCCAGATGGGTCTGGTGAATGTGATGTACCAAATCATGTTAGCCTACACAACCAGCCCGAAAGATATGATGACGTAAATGTTCCCGTCTCTATTCAAAGGCCTAGGGAAGCTAAAAAGGAAGCAAATCAGGTAGCACATCAACACCCACATCAAGCCGAAAGCTCAGCACTACCAGGGAATACCCATTAACATTCAGAAACAAGTAGAGGACGCTATTAAACCAGGACATCACAGAACAGGCAACTGGACCTGCACCCTTAGTGTCACCCATAGTACAGGTGCCCAAGAAGGAAAACAACAAAAGCATTTGCATCTGCGTGGACATGAGAGCACCAAATGCTGCAATAGGAAGAGAACGGCACATGTCATCACGAATGACTGACATGATGCAGCTGCTGCATGGTGCTAAAGTTTTTTCCAAATTAGATTTAAATAAAGGATACCAACAGGTTGAACTACATCCGGACTCCGATTACATAACTACTTTCTCCACACACCAAGTGCTCTTTAGATACAAACGTCTCAGTTTTGGAGTATCTTACGCTGCAGAGATCTTTCAGAATGAGATACATCATATCATTAAGCATATACCCCAATGTTTGAACAACAATGATATTTTAATTTTTGGAGCAACGCAAGAAGCCCACAACGACACGCTAAGAAGAGTGTGCATGGCCCTCGAAGAGGCAAACTTGACCTTGAATATGAGCTGAGAAAGTCAACAATCAAGTTCTTTGGGTACATCTTTTCACACATGGGTTTACAACCGAATCCAGGCAAAGTGCAAGCGCTAGTAGAAGCACCCAATCCAACATCAACATCCGCCATCAGATCTTTCTTAGAAATGGCAAGCTATTCTACCAGATACATTTAGGAATTTGCGTCTGTCAGCACACCTCTACGTCTACTTACCGGCAAGGGACATGAATTTTTGTGGTTACCCAACTGCAAAGAAGCATTTCCAGAGATCAAAAAACACAATTCCTCCGCCTTGTGCATGGCCTACTACGACCCAGAACTAGAAACTGAACTTACAGTAGACGCCAACACAGTTGGCCATAGGGCAATCCTCGCACAAATAAAGCCGGGTGCATCACCATTATCTGCACGGTTCAAGCCGCAGCCTGTCCTTGACGGAGTGTGCATACTCTCAACCAGAGAAAGAGAGCTTTGCTGTAGTGTGGGCATGCAAGCACTACCATTCATTCCTGTGCGGCCAGCTGTTTAACATGGTAACAGACCATCAAGCTCTCACAACCATATATGGCAAGCCCACAGCCAAAATGCCTCCACGCAAAGCAATATGGGGGCTGCGCGTACAGGAATACTCATTCACCATCATACATCGACCAGGAAGACAGCAACGCACCTGATTTCCTGTGCAGATATCCCCTACCTGCCAAAGATTAAATACAGTCTGTCCATGCCAACCAATATCTCAGCTACAGTCTGAGCAATGCACTGCCTAAATCACTCACCATACCACAAATTCTCGTGGGCATGAAGCAAGACCACTTCCTCACATCAATAGTGGCATCAAAGGAGTGCCAATGAGACACCTCTGTCAGAACAGAGAAGAGACAACTCCGGACATTCCACATGATAAGGCAACCTGGGCCTCATTACGACTTGGCTGCCTCCAAAACTGTGTCCGGGTTCCCTGTATGGAGGGCCCGGTATTTCCCCATTCAGGGAACCCGGACCTTCCCCATTCCCATTCGAGCCCCAATAGGGCTCAATGGGAATGGGGAGAGAGCTAACAACAGGCCCATTACAAACCAGACGTCCACATCGGATCCCGCGAAGGAACCTCGTAATAGTGCAGAATGCGTTAAACGGCGCCGGCACCATTACCGACGCCGTTAAACGCATTCCGCACAACTTGTAATGAGGCCCACTCTCTGTTTCCACGGAAGGATTACTGTTAAAAGAAAACAGAATTGTCATCCCAGCAAGCCTACAGGATCAAGTAATTGACATGGCCCATACAGGTCACCGTGGCATCGTATCCACCAAGAGGCAACTCGGAACGAATTTATGGGTCCCACAAATGGATGCCAAAGTTGAACAGACACTGGGGAACTGCAAAGAATGCAAAGCGGTTGCTCCTTGCATGTTCCATGAACCACTTAAGATGAAAGTGATGCCACAGCAAGTATGGGACGAGGTTGCAGTCGACATGTTTGGACCACTCTCCAATGGAAAATACGTCTTAGTAATCATTGATGAGATGTCCAGATTCCCGGAAATACACCTACTCCATGCCACAGGGGCTCAGTCAGTTATTCCAGCACTGGGCAAAACATCTGCAGACTTTGGTATCCCCACTGTTGTATTTGTATTTGTATTTATAAAATGTATAGAGCGCTTTATTCCAAAGCGCTGAAGTCAGACAATGGACCCCTGTTCAGTGGGTGTGATTACGCAATTTTTGCGGAGCACCTGAGATTCCAACACTGCAAGATCACACCACTCTGGCTCAAACAAATGGAACGGTCGAGAGATTCATGACAATTCTTAAATGCAATCCGCAAATCTGCTCAATCACAAAAGGATCATTCACGCAAGCCATCTACACACTTCTCTGGGATTATCGGAACATACCACACGGCTCCACAGGTGTATGTCCTTCAGCTCTAATGTTTGGCCTTGTTGTGAGAACCAATCTCCCACAGAACCCCAACAGCGAAGTAGCGGTCAGGAGTGCAGCCAAGTACAGAGCAAACGATCAGGAAGGCAAGGACAAAATTAAGGAATATGCTGATCGCAGAAGGAGGGCACGGAACAGTGACTTCCGTGTAGGAGACCAAGTACTAGCACACCAAGTACAAGGTTTCAAGGAAACACCTGCCTTCAACGCAGACCCCATGACAGTGACACATCAATGTATCCATGGTAACATCAGAGGGTCCCACGGGCACTGTCACAAGAAACTCCTCATTCTTCCGATCGGTTGAAGGTGACCTAACTCCTCGTAGAGATGACTCGACTACATTTGAGGACTCCTCTGATGACGACTGAGTTCAAGGATGGCGACGTGGACCCAGATGACAGCGAGGATGACCACAACAACGTTACCACCCCTCCCCTGCGAAGCCCGTCAAGAAGGGCAATCCGCAAACCCTCAAGATGGATTCAGGAAATGGGCTAAGGGTACACGTTTTTGTTAAGCAAGGAGGAGATGTAATGTCCTATCTTTATGCCCATTGTTCAACGTTTGAAGACAGGCGACGTGGCGCCTGTGCCATTTTACTGTTTGTTGGGGGTTGCAACCCACCATGTATCTTGTAGGCAGGGTTACCGCCTAATCAGCAGTCCGCGCCTGAAGATTACAGAAGGTTCTAACACACAACTCGGGCTCCGTGTATTATTGAGTCTGTGTATTATTAGGTCTCATTATTCACAATCCACGAGCGTGAATTCCACAATAAGCAAAGATAATGGAGGGTGTGTCCCTTAACTGCAAGCCAAAGGGGTGCTGAAAAGAGCATAGGGAAAAGTTAGATTCTACAGTACCAGTAAAGGGACTCGGATATTCCCAGCAGGAGCACGCTTCCTTCTTTGACGCTACTTGCTGAATTTCACATTCGGTTGAGTGGGGAGCTTCATTGCTCCCAGGAATGCAACTGACATGGGGCTGTTGGATTTGCGGGTTATTTTGTTAAAAACTCGTGTAGTGGTGAGGCAAGAATCCCAGGGGTGGTCGGAAGAATGTCCACAAAACTTCCAAAGTAGGTTGCAATGCATTGCCAACAACATTCCCCTGCAATGCTTCTAAAAGCGTGACCTTTTCAAATGGGTTTGGCCAAGTTTAATTTTGTACGCCATTATAATAGTTGTACTTGTATGCCATGGCATGAAATTTGTTCCGGAAAGTGCACTGTTTTTGTCTCCCTTGTTATCTCGCTCTCACCCAAGAGAACATAAAAACGATGACGTGTAGCGGACCGACAAGCTAGCTGCTAATGTTTAACACCAGTGTCTTGATTTCAAATGTATGAAAACTGGAATGTGATGTTTTGTTATTTGCCCGATGAAAAAGACACAAGTGTTAATTGTCTTGCAGCACAATGACTTAGATACAACGATGTTGATTGCAATTAAGAGCTAGCAGGCGGATTCCCTGTCCTTGTAACTGCCCACTGCAAAACCATTGTTTACACTTGCACTCTAGCATACACTATGATCTTTCCTCTTCAGTCTGGCCCATGCCTCTCTCGAATTTCTTTTGATGCTCTCACTGCTCTATAGCTGGAATGTGGTCCCATATGTTTACCTACTGACAGTGGGCCTCATTACAAATCAGGCGGTCTGGAAATAACGGTGGTGGTAAACCCGCCGCCACCATTGTTTCCGGACCGCCTGATCCCGACTCCTGCAGGCGGGAGGTGATGTTCCCGGTGTTTCCATGATCCCCATTCCCATTGAGTCCCATAGGACTCAATGGGAATGGGGATTAACACCATTCCGCCTCCGTGATTCCCGGAAAACCGGGGTTGTAATGCCCCGGTAATTCCGGGAATCACGGAGGCGGAATGGTAATACGAGTCCGGCGGTAACCAGGCAGTTTTACCGCCTCGGTTACCGCCGGACTCGTAATGAGGCCCAGTACATTTAAATGCCGCCAGATGTGGTAATACCGGTGTGTTGTGTTAAAAGTCATAAGTTGCCTCATTACAAGTCTGGCGGTAACCGTGCCTGAAATTCCAGTAGGTTACCGCCGGACTCGTATTACCATTCCGCCTCCGTTATTCCCGGAATTACCAGGGCATTAAGACCCCGGTGACCCGGGAATTCCGAGGCGGAATTCGGTAAATCCCCATTCCCATTGAGTCCCACAGGACTCAATGGGAATGGGGAAGTGGAAACACCGGTACCATCTCGTGGTGGTGCCGGTGTTTCCACGTCCACCTGCAGGACTCGAGATCACCCGGTCTGGAAACAACGGTGGCGGCCACCACCGTTGTTTCCATACCGGGTGACTCGTAATGTATATATGGCTATGACACATTAAATAACTAAAAATACATTTTAAAAAAAATACCAGTGTTTTTCTGCTGGGCGCTTTTGGCCAGGCATTGATGTCAGTGGCTCTGTCGGGCACCAGCATTCCCGTGTTTTTCTCTTTTTGTCATCACTCGGGCACTCCCACATAACCTTCCCACCCTGTGATGCCTTAACCTTCGCCCCGACCTGCCTGCTTCTGCATCGCTTATGGTGAAGGGCTACCTTCCTAACGTCCTGCCCATTCACCCGCTCCCTTACCCATGTGAATTCCCTCAACCCCGCACCCCGTTAGTCTTCTGCATGGCACTACGCGGTGCACCCCAACTGCCCTAGCCTCCACTTCCAGCACGCCACCAGCAAATCTTCTGTGTCGTCACTCATCAAACATGTCGACACACAGTGTGCAGCCGTCTCAATCTTGGCGTTTTACCAGTAACATCGAAACGTAATGCACTTTTTGTCAATAAGAACCTCTAGAGCATCCCGTTAGTTCTGAACCTATACCAGTTCCGTATAGTTCTGCGCCTTTCAATGCATATGTGACTCTGGAAATTCTCCTCGCATGGTGTTACTGGGACAACATTACTATTGGGCTGTAGGAGTATAAGGGTAAGGAGTGGCTCGAGTGCCAAACCAGTAGTGCTCCCAGTCATAGAGGTGAAACAGGAACAGCCCGACAGGTATACCTCCTTTGCCGCATTTGGTAACATGAGCCTAGGGCAGGCTATACTCTTTTGGCTGTGAGACGGTACAGAAGCAATCCAAACAATCAATAATAGTATGGTGATACTAAAATATATGAATGCTCAATCAAGGTTCTATAAACATTAGATTTTTAATTAAATGAACAAAATTGAACACAATAAAAACACTACTGGCCCACCCCTGTGAGGGTAAACACAGAGAAAGCAGATTTTAAAATAAATGGTCACCCTGGGTTTGCAGACATAAGTTCTCAGGCAAGGATTTTAGTCGCAATATGTCAAAGTTTATAAATGTGTCTCCCAAAAGGTAGAGAAGTACCTCAAAAGTTACCGGGGTCCTTTTTAAGTGCACAAGAGGCATAGTGCCCCTTCAAATACCTTATGTTCTTGTCTTTGGGGCTCAACAGGGTAGGGTCAGGCCGTTCGGCATCAAACTTGGAGTCTGGGTACTTTTAGCACTAAGCCAAGGTCGAGTCAGGGAGCAGGGGTGACCGGGTCCAATGATTCAGCAAAGACACACAGGCCGATTCATGGAATTCCTCACAAAAGTGTCGCACGCGGCTGGAGCACAGCGTGCCCGTGCGAATGTCTGCGCCAGCCGCGTGCGATAAAATCAATTTCCGCGCACAGCGTATTCATGGATCCTCGCCTCCAAAAGCATACGTGGCGCAGAGTGGCGCAGCAACCCTGCAGCAGCGCCAGTTACGCCCCCAAGAACACCCTCGCGCAAGGAAAAGCCATCAAGATCGCAAAACCATCGCAAAGGGCTGCGCCAACCCCGTACCAGTTTACCGGACTGGCAAACAGCAAACGCAAAGCGGGGAACGTGTATTACGGGTTTCAGGAACACGCGTGCGCGAGAAGTCTCACACGTGATCTGGCCTGGGGGAGCGTGTGCGTGTATTTCAGAGGTGCGCGAGAAGTTTCACACGTGAACGGGCTGGGTGCCTGTATTTCAGGGGTGTGCGAGAAGTTCCACACGCGATTGGCCTGGGCGCGTGTATTCCAGAGGTGCGCGAGAAGTTCCACACGCGATCGGGCCTGGGGGAGCGTGTGCGTGTATTTCAGGGGTCCGCGAGAAGTTCCACACGCGATTGGCCTGGGCGCGTGTATTCCAGAGGTGCGCGAGAAGTTCCACACGTGATCGGGCCTGCGGGATCGTGTGCGTGTATTTCAGAGGTGCGCGAGAAGTTCCACACGCGATTGGCCTGGGCGCGTGTATTTCAGAGGTGCGCAAGAAGTTCCACACAGGATTGGCCTTGGCGCGTGTATTTCAGAGGTGCGTGAGAAGTTCCACACGCGATTGGCCTGGGCGCGTGTATTCCAGAGGTGCGCGAGAAGTTTCACACGCGATTGGCCTGGGCGCGTGTATTTCAGAGGTGCGCGAGAAGTTCCACACGCGATCGGGCCTGGGGGAGCGTGTGCGCGTATTTCAGGGGTGCGCGAGAGGTTCCACACGCGATTGGCCTGGGCGCGTGTATTCCAGAGGTGCGCGAGATGTTCCACACGCGATCGGGCCGGGGGGAGCGTGTGCGTGTATTTCAGAGGTGCGCGAGAAGTTCCACACGCGATTGGCCTGGGCGCGTGTATTTCAGAAGTGCACGAGAAGTTCCACACGCAATTGGCCTGGGTGCGTGTATTCCAGAGGTGCGCGAGAAGTTTCACACGCGATTGGCCTGGGTGCGTGTATTTCAAAGGTGCGCGAGAAGTTCCACATGCGATTGGCCTGGGCGCGTGTATTCCAGAGGTGCGCGAGAAGTTTCACACGCGATTGGCCTGGGCGCGTGTATTTCAGAGGTACGCGAGAAGTTCCCCACGCGATTGGCCTGGGCGCGTGTATTTCAGGGGTGCGCGAGAAGTTCCACCCGCGATTGGCCTGGGTGTGTGTATTTCAGAGGTGCGTGAGAAGTTCCACACGCGATTGGCCTGGGCGCGTGTATTCCAGAGGTGCGCAAGAAGTTTCACACGCGATTGGCCTGGGCGCGTGTATTTCAGGGGTGCGCGAGAAGTTCCACACGCGATTGGCCTGTGCGCGTGTATTTCAGGGGTGCGCGAGAAGTTCCACACGCGATTGGGCCTGGGGGAGCGTGTGCGTGTATTTCAGAGGTGCGCGAGAAGTTCCACACGTGATTGGCCTGGGCGCGTGTATTTCAGAGGTGCGCGAGAAGTTTCACACGCGATTGGCCTGGGCGCGTGTATTTCAGAGGTGCGCGAGAAGTACCACACGCGATTGGCCTGGGCGCGTGTATTCCAGAGGTGCGCGAGAAGTTTCACACGCGATTGGCCTGGGGGAGCATGTGCGTGTATTTCAGAGGTGCGCGAGAAGTTCCACAAGCGATTGGCCTGGGCGCGTGTATTTCAGAGGTGCGCGAGAAGTTCCACACGCAATCGGGCCTGGGGGAGCGTGTGCGTGCATTTCAGGGGTGCGCGAGAATTTTCACACACGATTTCAGCAGGGTACATGTATTTCAGGGGTGCGCGAGAAGTTCCACACACGATTTCAGCAGGGTACGTGTATTTCAGGGGTGCACGTGAAGTTCCACACGCGATTGGCCTGGGCGCGTGTATTCCAGAGGTGCACGAGAACTTTCACACGCGATTGGCCTAGGCGCGTGTATTTCAGGGGTGCGCGAGAAGTTCCACACGCGATTGGCCTGGGCGCGTGTATTCCAGAGGTGCGCGAGAAGTTTCACACGCGATTGGCCTGGGCGCGTGTATTTCAGGGGTGCGCGAGAAGTTCCACACGCGATCAGGCCTGGGGGAGCGTGTGCGTGTATTTCAGAGGTGCGCGAGAAGTTCCACACGCGATTGGCCTGGGCACGTGTATTCCAGAGGTGCACGAGAACTTTCACACGCGATTGGCCTGGGCGCGTGTATTTCAGAGGTGCGCAAGAAGTTCCACACGCGATTGGCCTGGGCGGGTGTATTCCAGAGGTGCGCGAGAAGTTTCACACGCGATTGGCCTGGGCGCGTGTATTTCAGGGGTGCGCGAGAAGTTCAACACGCGATCGGGGCTGGGGGAGCGTGTGCATGTATTTCAGAGGTGCGCGAGAAGTTCCACACGCGATTGGCCTGGGCGCGTGTATTCCAGAGGTGCGCAAGAAGTTTCACACGCGATTGGCCTGGGCGCGTGTATTTCAGGGGTGCGCGAGAAGTTCCACACACGATCGGGCCTGGGGGAGCGTGTGCGTGTATTTCAGAGGTGCGCGAGAAGTTCCACACGCGATTGGCCTGGGCGAGTGTATTTCAGAGGTGCGTGAGAAGTTCCACACGCGTTGGCCTGGGCGCGTGTATTTCAGAGGTGCGCGAGAAGTTCCACACGCGATTGGCCTGGGCGCGTGTATTCCAGAGGTGCGCGAGCAGTTTCACACGCGGTTGGCCTGTGCGCGTGTATTTCAGGGGTGCGTGAGAAGTTCCACACGCGATCGGGCCTGGGGGAGCGTGTGCGTGTATTTCAGAGGTGCGTGAGAAGTTCCACACGTGATTTCAGCAGGGTACGTGTATTTCAGGGGTGCGCGAGAAGTTCCACACGCGATTGGCCTGGGCCCGTGTATTCCAGAGGTGCGCGAGAAGTTTCACACGCGATTGGCCTGGGCGCGTGTATTTCAGAGGTGCGCGAGAAGTTCCACACGCGATTGGCCTGGGCGCGTGTATTTCAGAGGTGCGCGAGAAGTTCCACACGCGATTGGCCTGGGCGCGTGCATTCCAGAGGTGCGCGAGAAGTTTCACACGCGATTGGCCTGTGCGCGTGAATTTCAGGGGTGCGCAAGAAGTTCCACACGCGATCGGGCCTGGGGGAGCGTGTGCGTGTATTTCAGAGGTGCGCGAGAAGTTCCACACGCGATTTCAGCAGGGTATGTGTATTTCAGGGGTGCACGAGAATTTTCACACGCGATTTCAGCAGGGTATGTGTATTTCAGGGGTGCACGAGAATTTTCACACGCGATTTCAGCAGGGTACGTGTATTTCAGGGGTGCCGGGGAGTCCTACATGTGATTTGGCAGTGTGGGTCCTCCCAGGTGTCCCCTGTACACCCTCCACGGCCCCTGCAGGCAGCCCACACCACAGGGGACTACCCTGCATCCCTGGTCATGTCCCGCAGGCAGCCCACCCAACATGGGCATGCCCCCCAGCAAAGGCACATGTCTCCTTGCACTACTGATCACCAACTCATGTCCCCTTGCACCCCCACCCCCAGCATTGCGGGGCACCTGCCAGCAGGCCCCCACTCATGTCCCACTCATGTCCCCCTGCACCCCCACCCCCCAGCATTGCGGGGCACCTGCCAGCAGGCCCCCACTCATGTCCCACTCATGTCCCCCTGCACCCCCACCCCCCAGCATTGCGGGGCACCTGCCAGCAGGCCCCCATTCATGTCCCACTCATGTCCCCCTGCACCCCCACCCCCCAGCATTGTGGGGCACCTGCCAGCAGGCCCCCACTCATGTCCCACTCATGTCCCCCTGTACCCTCACCCCCCAGCATTGCGGGGCACCTGCCAGCAGGCCCCCACACATGTCCCCCAGCCAACATGTCATCACAATCTAGATCCCTGGCCCTTATGGTCAGCCTCCAAATGCAAAACACCCACTCGAGTATTGCATGCACCCACTTAGAAATGGCAATGACATGCTAGAACCCCAATAGCAAGTTTGGAAATGAACACATGGCCCTCACATACACCCAATGGGTGTCAGTGAAACTCAAAACCCATATCATGATATGCATGATACCAATGAGATGATACTACACATTGAAGTTTGATGAAACAAATGTATTAAAAACAGCATAAATGGAATTAAAAATAAACAAATGACAATGGGAATCAAAAACCAAAAGCAGCATGTCCGTAAAATAATGAAAAACGACAAATCATAATCCAAAGGAAAGGTGTCCAAAGTCACAGTTAAAGAAAGTAAATCCAAGGTAAAAACAAAACCCAAAACCATTGCTCCATGGGTAAATCCAAAAAAAAAAAAATCCAACAGTCAACTATATACAGATAAACAAACCAGGGTCCATGATCCCAACTGAAGAAATGAAACCTACATAAAAATACTACCTAATAAAATAAAACTATATACAAAAATGTGGCCCATTGTCCAAAAGGTCCAAAATAAATAAAAAAGCAAAGGAAACCTAACACTAACTACATAACTATTTACAAGGGCAGCGGGCTAGTCCGACGGCTCACTGGTTGTTGTCATGGGCCAGGGCATCATCGAACTCCTGTTCAATGGCTTGGAGGCGGGCATGTTCCCTGGCCCCGAGGTCCCGCAGGGATAATGCAGTGTCCAGCTCCAACTCCCTGCGAAGACCCTCGAGGGACTCAGCCCGCCTCAGCGCCCTACGCATGGAGTTCTCCGCCCTGACCATTGTGAGCCGTTCCTCCTCTGCCCCCTGCCGCTCCGCACCTATCTGCTGGCCCAACCGCTCCCACACGGAAGCCACTCCCATTCCAGGGTTCTCCTGCCCTCCGGCCGATGCCTGCACCCCTGATGTTGATGGCCCCGAGCCATGATGCCTCCCACGTCGAGCCTGCCGCTGCCTCCGATGCAACTGCCTGCGCCAGCACGACAGCATCCAGGCTGATGGAAACCACCGACGCTGTCGTGCACGTGCCCTGCCCGATGATGCCGTCACATCCTCCATCTGCTGGGGTCCGGTTGCTGGTGTGTCCACCCCTGCTGGTCCTCCGACTCCCGACTGTGGCAGGGATGGGATCCCCACCGAGGTGGCTGCATTGGTCGGGGCAGGTCCACAGGGGGCCCTGGTGGCATCTGGGCTGGAAGACGGCATGGAGTACGACTGGCGCATAGCCTCCACAGAGGAGGAGAGGGTCGCCAGAGTGCCCGATACATGTACGAAACCCCCGACCATGACCGCTCCCAACTGGGCCACGTTGGCACGGTGCTCTTCGTGATGACGTGCGTGCTCCCCCCGGGAAGCACGCACCTCATCACGAATGACAGCCGTGCGCAACGCGACACCAATCAGGACCTTCTCCATACGGCTAGGGGTCCCCTCGCCCACAGGTGGAGGGGAGTCAGATGACATGGACATGGACAGATGGGAGTCAGATGACATGGAGGGGAGTCAGATGACATGGACATCCCCCCTACCTGCGGACGGGCCTGGGATGGGGCATCCCTGATGGTGCATGGTGGTGCAGTCACAGTGTCAGGGACAGTGACATGCACAGGCACCTCCACGGCGACCTGTGCTGCCTCCTGCCCCTGGCCCTGGACTGCACCACTTGCACCAGCAGGGATGCCCCCACCAGGCCCCATGTGTGGCTCAGTAGTGGCCTCCTCCTCCTCTGTGGAAACCACCAACCTGGATGGCTCCACACCGTCTTCCGCCGTTGCAAGCCCCTGTGGGGGCTCACCCACCCCTTCCGCTGCAGCCGTGGGGGCATCCCTGCCGCTTAGCTCCACAGTGCCGTCTCCGCCCTCTTCTTCACTTTGCGCTGTGTAGAGGGAGACATAGAACACAAGCATCAGGGTACTGTACAATGGTCCCCTAGACAGGAAGCAATAGCAGATGAGTGGCACTGTCAAAGATCACTTCCATCATGTCCCTCCACAACACATGGGTCAGTGCAGGCAAAACACATGCAGTAACAGGCCTGGCGCATGCTATGGACATAAGCAAACATGTCCAAGGGACTCTTGAAGCATACAATGTTATTTTTGGACTCACATACATCATGGGTCATGCCTATCACATGCACACACTTCAACGTACTTTCACCCATCTGGACTCGTACACCCCAGACACAGTGGATGCAAGGATAACTAGGCTGCATCAGTGAATCTGAACATTGTCACAGACATATGTCATGCATCCATGGCATCCACAAGTCACAGACACGCAGGTCAGAAACACAGACATGGACACCATGCATGTACATGGCATCATCACCCATCCCTCACCCACACCCATGTCCAGGAACAGAGACTGGCATGCTCTCATGTGTCCATTCCGCATAGGGCTCCCCATGTTACATTTAAACACATACACCAACCGTGTGCTTCACACATTACTGGTCTCACATGCATGACCATGATGTCCCTGCACACACACACGCGTACATGGCCTATGTCACACATACAGGCAAGTATCAGACAACCAGCACGCTGCAACATGCCCTGTCTCACACAGCAATGCTTGGCCGCTCGACTCCAGACGGGTCTGCCTCTCAAGGATCTGGGCATGGAGCGCTGGGCGTACGCGTTCCAGGACCCTCAGCTGGATGGTACTCATGCTGCCCCGCCCCCCCTCCACGAGGCGCCGGGCCTTTATGAGGGTCCTGGACCTGAAGTCCTCCCAGCGCTTCTTGACTTGCTTGATGTTGCGGGTTGCCACCCCCTTTGCGTTGATGGCAACCACAAAGTCGTCCCAGATCCTGTCCCGTCCTTCCTTGTCGGCGCGTGGTGATCCGAAGAGGGCATCATAATGCCCCAGGACAAGCTCCACCAGGACACCAACTTCCTTCTGTTCTGTTCCAGCAGGGGTGGACACAGCAACTGGACCCCTGCAGATGGCTGATGTGCAGGCACCAAATGGCAGGGCACGGTGGCAGCAGGCAGGCAGGCAGCAGCAGATGGCTCGTGGGAGGCTGCTCGGGGCTCTGGGGGGCAGTAATTCGGCCTTTTGGGCAGGAGAGTGGTCTTCCGTGTGCTTACGCGTGGCCAGCTTGATACGGAGTGATTTGGCACGTGAAAATTCTGCACGTCAGCGTGTGAATCGAGGAAAGGCCCTTAGCGCGTAAGCGCGTCAGCACGCATACGCGATTCCATTGGACCAAAGGCCCTTAGCGCGTATGCGTGTCTGTGACATATCGCGCACGGGCATTGCTTTTCGTGGGGTGCGGTGCGTGTGTTTTGCAGGCGTTGGGGTTCACACGCTATTACTTCACAGCGGGTGGGTGTTGGCTACGCGTTCTTCTACACGCAAGGCAGACGGTGAGTGGTGGCCCGATCGCGTGTAAAACCACCTGCGAGCCCCTGAAATACACGTACCCCGCTCCCCGAGGCCCCATCGCGTGTAAAACCACCCGTGAGCCCCTGAAATACACATACCCCGCTCCCCCAGGCCCGATCGCGTGTAAAAACATCCGCGTGCCCCTGAAATACACGTACCCCGCTCCCCCAGGCCCGATCGCGTGTGAAAAAAACCTGCAAGCCCCTGAAATACACGTGCCCAGGCCAATCGCGTGTGAAACTTCTCGCGCACCTCTGAAATACACGCGCCCAGGCCAATCGCGTGTGAAACTTCTCGCGCACCCCTGAAATACACGCGCCCAGGCTAATCGCGTGTGGAACTTCTCGCGCACCTCTGAAATACACGCGCCCAGGCCAATCGCGTGTGGAACTTCTCGCGCACCTCTGAAATACACGCGCCCAGGCCAATCGCGTGTGGAACTTCTCGCGCACCTCTGAAATACACGCGCCCAGGCCCGATCGCGTGTAAAACTTCTCGCGCACCTCTGAAATACACGCACACCGTCCCCCAGGCCCGATCACGTGTGAAACTTCTTGCGCACCTATGAAAAACACGCACACGCTCCCCCAGGCCCGATCGCATGTGAAACTTCTCGCGCACCTCTGGAATACACGCACACGGTCCCCCAGGCCCGATCGCGTGTGAAACTTCTCGCGCACCTCTGAAATACATGCACACGCTCCCCCAGGCCCGATCGCGTGTGGGCTTTCTCGCGCATGTAGAACTTTGGCGCACATTTTTTTCCTGCGCAGGGACGCTACCGCCGGCTTTCGTGTGGCGGACATGTATGGGCCTGTGCGCGTCTTTGGCCGTGCGCTGTTTTTCCCTATTCGATTCCATGAATACGTGTTGTAGGCGAGCGTGTGGGCGTTCTGCGCACTTGCCTCCTGTACTTCCCCCGTGACGCCCACATTTTCACGAGTTGTTCCCCATTCTGCGTGTGACGCCCCATGTTACGCCTACTTTTGTTATGTGCGCCGCGCTATGTGCGAATTCGCTGTGGCCTTATCCCACGGCGTTCGATGACCTGTGCGCCAGCGTGCGCCACGCACTTTTTCAGCGCACATCCCAAATTTTGCACGTGCACGGACTTCCATGAATTGATGTGCGATGTTTTCTGTGCGATAATCGCACTTGCACTGCGATTTTCGCTATTTCACTGCGAATCGCACGTTTTCGCACGCGTGCGCCGTTTTTTCGGCGCACATTCATTCCATGAATCGGCCTGCTAGAGTTGCTCTGGATGGTTGCGCTGGCAAAAATAGTAACATTCCATTGACACGGTTATATTAATAGACTTCAATTCTTATTCAATATAAATCAACACAGATATCTTTGTGGGCTTGATTAGCTGCAATTTAATTTTGTGTGCATCAACAATTCAGCCCTTCAGCCTACATGTGCTTCGACAGAACTGTCTTTGTCAAGGCTAGACAATGGACATAACATAAAGAAGTATAATTTGTGGCGTGTGAGAAAACATATAAATCATTGGTACATACCATTTGATGGGTTTTGGGAGAGCAGGGATGGGAATGACAAGAAGTGGGCAAGCGAAGCATAGTTAGTTGCAAAGAGCATCATCCATCATTATGCTATCAATGGTATGGACTTAAGAAATCAAAGTGGGTCATAAATAAACTGAGCAAAACGGTGGTAGGGGAAGCACACAAAAATCCCATAACTGTGCTTAATAGTGAATTTTGAATTAGGGACCTTAGATTACAGTGGTTGGGGGTGTATCGGTAATAGTGTGGAATGTTGTGATTAATTATATTAATATAGTCTCATGGACACAGTCCAAACCCACCAAGGTTAAATTATATGAGAGACCTGAAAGAGAATACGTCAGAGCAATACATTGTCACCCTGATAGGTCAATCTAGGTAAGTATCAATAATAGTAACTAAAGGCTCGAAGGGCACTGACCTGATAAGTATGGCTAATGAGTCTTGGCAATGATAGGTGGCGTCCTCACCATTAGGATCGTTCAATTGATGAGACTGCAAAATAGAAGTGAGTGTAAGAACATGGTAAGAAAATATTTTTGAACATGCTAGGATTATCAGTTGCGCCCAATATGATGACTAATAGCACTTACCCCTTAGGCATGATTGGGCAGTAAAAATATAGTATCCAAAGGCACAGTGGCTGTATTCAAGTATATATGCCTGCAGATTGAATCAAAAGAGGGAACGGTTAAGTGCCATAGTGAGTATTTTAATCTGGCCGCAAGCTAATAGCCGCTTGGTAGGTCAATCTTAACCTTACCTGTATAGCAAAGGGAATTTTACACATTTGTCACGTGTTAGGCAATGATTCAGTGCTTGTTCATCAGTGGTGACTGCTTACACGTCCAAGATGCTGAGAATGGCAAGTGATGTCAGGTCGACAGTATTGGAAGACTCTGGCACCTTGCATCCGGAGAAGTAGTGACTGGCCATCGGTGATGAGAAGGTTTGGCTTGCTCAGCACGGCGGCATCAGGATATTGCCGCAGCAACAGGTTGGAGCTCTAAGAAGCTCTGGCAGGCTGTGTCGACTTGGGGATGTTAGAAGCATTGGCAGGGCTCAGATTCAGAGCAGATTCAGAGCTTTGGCTTCAGTGCCAGGAGGACTTGGGAATATGGTGGTGGTTGAGTGTTGAGGTCGAAAATAACTTAGTTCCCTTGCAACAGCTTGGATCGAGCTGGATGTGCTCAAACAGCGCCTGTGCAATTTGGAGAGCCAGGGGTTGCTTCCTATGTTCTGTGGTTGTCGGGAGAACCAGTCGAGCGCATCAGGGCAAGCAGAGTCCTTTGTTCTGCCCTTCCAAACTAGTTTATGGAGAGCACTTGCAGTGATGTCACCACCAGTGTCTCAGTTGCATTAGGGCTTGTCCAGACAGTTGGCCATCCTACATAGGACCTTTGGATGGCTAGGGGCAAGAGATAACCTCTTGTTTGGAAGTTTCTGTGTTCACATCTATGACAGATTACTTTTGAATTATAATGTATCCTCAACAGAGTTCCAGGTGAATCCTTCTTGTTTTAAAGCTTAAGGTTGAATCAACTAAGGGAGGGCTCCCCCATTTCTGTAGGCAACAAGCTACAGCGGATTGGTCCAGAGCATGCCTGTGGTCAAGAGTCCAATCCAGGCTGCGGTAACAACTATCCTGCTGATGTCGTATCCAGATTGCATTGGCTGCATTGAAGTGAGGGGTACAGGGCATGAATTTAGGAGCCCTAGCAAAAACCAAAATGGTGAAATCCTTCTGTGGTAGGAACTTTTCCTTTGGGCTGCTCCAACTGTGGCCCCATCAAAAGGTCTGCAGTAATCAGTACCCCGGTGGGAGAGGGCCACTGTCATGACAGGACTGTTTTTGAAGCACTAGTTCCTAGTTGCACTCCTGTGGAGGTTTCCTGCAGCCTGGAGGAAAGTGTTAAGTCTCCCCAGTTAGATCAAAAAGAAACTTCCTGTGCTAGTTCCCAGATGGTAGTTGTTGGTACACTGAGGCCAGAGAGCTAATACACACATAGCCCTGTCATGAATGAGTCACTGCTCACCAAGCCGACAATAATATGACATCCAGTGCTTGTGGCTGTATAATTGTGTAATATCAGTAGCAACCATGTCCAAACCAGACATGGTTTATATTTAGATAATAATAACTGCTACCAGGCACAATTGTGATATTTTGAACAAGAGGAGCAGACATTTAAAAATCAACCTCTGCTTCTTGGAGCTTTAAGTTCCAGCAGCTGTGTTCAGGGACGCACATGTGACATTGGAACCTGATCTTTTGCCACTGTAGGGCAGCTGCTCGGCATGCCAAGAGATGGCAAAGGAAGGTGCATGTGTGAAATAAGCCTTTTGGCATGGGGCATTATGAAAGTGGCACATGATTAGCAGATCTTACTTTCAGAAACATAATTACCTGCATCATTTTGATATTTAAAAATAAAATAACTCAGAATATCCCACCCTCCCGAGACGGCATTCTATCACAGTTTGTAACTATGCTGTTCTACCACCAAATGCCATGTTCAAGATCCTATGGGGTTCAGTATTCATCCTCTATCAACCCCGGACTCTGCATGAACCCAGGTGTCTGTCTAGACATTTCACTAACCTTTATCAAAACCTACTCAAATCAACAATCCATTCCAGGATTTCATATTGCACTCCTAATGCTTTGTGGTCCCTGTAGTATTCTACTTTTTCTGACCATCCATAAACCATTCTAAGGAACTCATGGTAGCAACAGTAAAACAGACACAACTGGCCACAGTTCAAGGGTATTTATTAAACAGTAAAGTGGGTGAGATAAACGCCTAATCTAAACCTAAATTTAAGATGGGAGCAAGCTACAACCATCAAATCATATAATACAGTCCTAGTGGAGTCTAGTCAAATAAAAGGGTGTATAATAAGGAAACCTATTGCCAATCCTTACCGCTATACTACAAAAGAGTGTGGGATAATGTTCACAAGAAAAGAAAGAAGTGTCCACAAAATGATAAGTCAAAATGTTATGGCCGGAGTCTCCCTTCCCCACGTTTTAAGCCCAGGACAATGCAGAACTCTTGAGCACAGCACACTCCTGAGCTTTTTAAGCACATGGCTAGAATTCCTTTCCAAAATACCAGGATCTTCTGTAGCCAAGTCTCTTTTCTACAAAAGTCTCTTGCCCCCGAGGGCCTGATGTGTCAAAATAACAAAAAAAAAGTTCCTTTCAGTAATGTTCACATTGGGTGATGTTCTTCACCCCTGGATCCTCTCTCAACGTCAGCCTCTCTCAGGCCAACAACTCACTGTGGACATCCCTCAGTCGGGTTCACGCATTCCACAGTTCACAATTTCAACATCTCATCAGAAAGCGGGGGTGGCTCCCTTCCCCTAGCTTTCTCTTGGCATCCCTCCATCGGGTTCCCATTTGCCACAGTTCACTTTTCAACAAAATGTAATTCTAGACCTCTTTTGGTCCGGGTCTCAGCCCCCAGTCAGGCTTTCTCTTAAACTCCCAGAAAAGCCTCCAGTCAGGCTCTCTCTAAAGCCCCCAGTCAGGCTCTCTCTAAAGCCCCCAGTCAGGCTTTGCACAGTTGGCTCACACAATGTATGCACAGGCATCCCTCCATCAGGTTCACTTCTGCCTCCAAAACATGTAAAAAATGTCTACAATGCGTCAAGAACGTTTGATTGTACAAGGAGTTTGGCCTGACCCTTGTATGACCACCTTGACACCTCATGCTAGCCTTCCCTATGGCCTCTTGGTACTTGTAGTTTCTCCTGGTTCGGGAGAGGAGGCATCAGCCAGAGACCTTTGAATGAACGCCCACGTGGGGCCGGACCACTCTACCTCTGGTGCCAGTCTCACTCTCAGGGTCTACCTCTGCTGGGCTCGGACTCCTCTTATGGTTCACAAAGGGCCTCCCTCTTCTGGGCTCGGACCCTGCTCCCAAAGTTCACAAGGGTCTCCCTCTGCTCAGCTCGGACCCCTCTCACAAAGTTCATAAGATTCAAAAAGGGCCTCCCTCTTCCGGGCTCTGACCCTTCTCAAGACTCCAAAGTTTACAAAGAAGACTTCCCCCTGCTGGGCTCAATTCTCCTCTCACACCTCAGTTTTCCAAGAGAAAGGTTTTGGGACTTCAACTTCCAGAATGCACTGTCAGGATTTTGCTCCCACTTCTCAGCTCCCCAAAACAGCATTTGGAATTGGGAGCTGCAGGAGCTAAACAGGGGATAATGTTATGAGTCAGGGTCTCTTCTGCTGACTCTCAGAGGCCTGGGTTCACCTGACTGGCCCAGTGGAGGAGTCTTGCTTTTGGTACTGCCAGGCAACCCCAACTGCCCATGGACTTTCCTTCTGGAGGTACAGATCCCCCTCCACAGTGCAGTCTCCTCTGGACTCACAGTACAGTGCCAGAGCGATGCTCTCCTTCTCCATGTCTCGCAGGGTCTGTGCAGCTCTTCTGGTCTTCCTCTGGCTTCCTGCACCTTCCAGCATCCCCAACTCACTCAAAGTGTGTTTTTTTTCTTCTTGTTGGGGTGACTCCCAGAGACCAGGAGCCAGCGATTTCCATCTAAATAGATGATGTTCGCCAAACTTCCCACAAATGCAGCTACAGGCCATCCACAACAACAAACCACCACTAGCAATAGACCCACACCAATATACATCGACCATACCTCACACAATCCCTCTACACAACACCTCATTAAAATGCCCAAAAAATTACTCAGCCGCCCTAACTATAATCATCATCTTCTCAGTCTTTTTCCAAAATGAAGATGCTCACCAAACTTCTCACTTTTGCAGCTGCAGACCAACCACGACAACAAACCTCCACTACCAGGAGACCCACACCACCTCCCTCGTAAAGCCAACAATACCCAAAAACTTCTCAGGCGCCCTAACTATTATCCTCATTTTCTCAGTCTTGCAACTGAAAAGAACAATTAATAACCTCAATCATAAACAACAAAAACTTCTCCTTCGTCAACACCAAAAAGTCACCCACCACCAGCGGCTGCACAACCCCATCCACAGGCACAACCGAGGAGGGCAAGAGCCCATCCCCAGTTAGACAAACCTTCTCAACCTGATCCACACCAGCAGCTGGTAACCGTGCAACAGCCTCGGCTTAAGACAAATTGTGACACACTTTCTCTCGGACTGCACTTGAACCTCACGGACATACACAGGACATCTCTTAAACATAACACAGTGATCCCCACCACAATTCCTACTAACAGGTACCTTCTCACTTAAACACTCCTTGACATCATGGCCCCGCCACACATCGCACAACACTGCTCCTCTCTACAGACACCGGCCACATGACCAAACATCTGACACCGAAAACACCACAAAGGAGGGGGCACATATTTTGCCACCTGGAACCTCTCAAATCCAATCCACAAAAACCGAGGCACCTCCACAGACTGAAATGACACCAAGACAGTAGTCGAAACTACTACCCCATCCTCATTCCTAGGACCCAACCTACGCACCCCAACCCACCAACACCCTTAATCTCAGACATCAAAAAGCTCAAATCGGTACTAGCCGGAACACCATAGACCACCCCCTTACCACTAGTCACACAAACAGGCGGTACAGAACACACCACCGGAGTCCCCACCACTTTACACAAATGCCACATGATCTCCTGTTGCTCAAAAGACACACAGCAAACCAAAAGCTTACCTCCACCCACCTTACGGATAGACCGAAGGTGAATGAGCCCACTCCTCCACTGAAATTGCAATCTCATTTGGGCACATATGCCTGAAATTCCGACCCTCCACAGTACTGGCCACAAGAACCATAAAAGCCCTCTCCTCCAAAGCACCAGGCCCCTAACTCGGCACACAAGAACCAACATCAGACACCACACCACCACCCGCGCAACTCCTACCACCTCAGGGCAGAGAGGCTCTCCCTCCTCCTGCTCAAACACAGAGAACCTTAATGACAGAGTGACACCATTAACAACCCCCACCTGATCCACAGGAGACCGGCTCCTAGACACATCCCATGACTTACCCCTCTTCCTTGCAGGAACCGACTGCCACTCAGATCCAGAATAACTAGAACCAGAGTTCTCCATCGTCAAAAACAAGAATCCAACCCGACCTCTGCTGCGCCCTTCAAACTCCACTCACATGCCCTATCTGAAACTGCCACTCGCCTAGTCAGGCCACCCCTCAAATATCATACATACTCCAGCGAGTCGGTTCCTTCCACAACACAGGCATCCCTCCATGACTCTCTTGCGCACTTTCCAACTACCCCAGCCCAGCGTTCTCTGCTGCCTCGCAGAGTTCTAACAGACAGAAAGCCTCTCTGACCCACAGCAGCCTCACCACCTTCCTATGCCAACCTGCCACTGGAGTAGCATGCCCCGGAACGGTACTGGTGTTTATTACTCGTTTAAAAGACACTCAAAGTGTGCTTTCCTGCCCCACCTTTTATACTTCATGGGAGTAGTGATTGGATATACATCATCTCTTCCTTTGTTTCCCAATTAGGACACCCTCTCTCATCGGTAGGCCTCATGCCAGTGTCTTCTGTTTGAAGGTTGACCTTCCCAGTCTGCACAGTCTCAGGACATCCGAGGCAGTGTTGGTACACTGCTATCTTAGCTCCAGGCCTAATGAATAGCACTTGTTTGCAAGCTCTTCATCACGTGTTGCAAGACCATGAATTTGTTCATATCGACAGTGCTTTTAACCTTATTTGATTCAGCTTTTGCTGGGTGAGTTTTCCTTTTGACCTTTAGAGACTTGCTCACTCTATCCTATATTTCCTTTATGCCTTTTAATCATCCAGTATTTGGCAGTGAATGCTTGTATTCCTCCTAATCTTTGGAAAATATGTCCTTGCGCATGGTCTGCTCGTAGACTCCCTTTGCTTTTTCTTCATATCTTGAAATAGCCCTGTGTTCAAAGCCAATATACACCACTATTTCGCAAGGAAAACAGCTTCTTCATCGTCTTTCCATATTAAAACTCTATGCTCGCATTTTGAGGTAACTGGGTTGATTGACATGAGCCGTCGTCCATCTTGTTCTGATAGTAGTCCTAAACGTTGAACATGTACCTCTCATAAGCAAGCTTCTATGTATTCTTTCTACTTTGCGTTTCAGCATATTTACAGTTATTGACCAGGGGGTCACTTAATTCTTTGTATTCGTATATACTGCATCATGGAGTACATGTTTCTCTTACTGCTTTAGTTTCATCGTCATTCTTAAGTATTTTCATATTTTTTCAGCATAGGGTCATATATCTTCTTTCGGACATTCATTTGCTGTTATAAGACTTTGTTTAACTACATCAATGTCACGCACCATTTTATTCATGGCTGCTTTTCAACAACTCAGCAACGGTCATCCTTCTGGGTAGGTTTCCCCCACTGTTTCAACGTGAGGGTATCTTCTGAATGGCTGCCTTAGTGCATATCGTTTTTCATACAATCAACTTGGTATGGACATGTCACATAAACTTGTACATTAGTTCCCAATTGTAGCTCCTCACTTGTTACTCCAATAGGGTGGGGGTGAGGCGGCATTGACTAGGGAGAATGTGTCCACTTGCTCCTCTACATCTCTCTCTCTCACGCGTCTCCGCTGCGCCTGAGTTTGAGCTTGAGTTTCTCCTTCTAAACTCCCATGTGGGACTGATGTACTGCTTTGGGCTAATGTCAGGAATCAGGAAAAACACCCACCCAGGGATGTTCCTGTTAACAGTACTGTGCGTAGTCTAGCATCAGAACGTGCAAGTACCCGTGTTGGAAGCTATAAACATTCCTTGCTTCAGAGAAAGTCTGTGTTCCTGTTTCTTTACAGGTTGTCATGGCGACACAGGACGCGTGCATTTTCACATCACACACAAACAATAGCTGAGTATCATGGTGCACAGGGATGCGCATGCAGTTCTATTAAAGCCCACCTATTAAGAAGGGCGGGTGCTTCTGATTGAAGTTCTGGATCCGTTTGTCCTCGCTACATACTTTAGATTCTGCAGTTTTGTTTTTGTCTGTTATTTGCTGCCCTTGCCTGTTCACGCCCTGTTTCCCTGCTCCCCGTACTTACGGAACCTTTTTTTGCATTCCACATTCACCCGCTTTGTTTCCTTGCTGGATTGTCCTTCTGCTTGCCGACGCGGACTGTTTATCAGATTGATTTAGAATACACACTTGTCTCCTGACGCCGTCCGAGTGTGCACAGACCAAGCAATGAACTCTGATTTCCATTTGTCACACAAACTGTTTCTTACATTGGCCGCAAGTTAAAATTCCTGCTTGTCACACAGACTGCATCTTGGTACCTGTTTTGACGCTGCCCACACGTTACTAGGCCCTTCTTGTCTAACGGATTGCCTCTGTCTCATTGCTGGCTCTGGATAGTACCTCTCGTTACCGACTTGGATTACTAATTGATCTTTCTATACTAGAACTGCTGCATCCCTTACATCATTGTTGTTACGCCCAGAACATATACGGCACCAGGACTAGAGACGCTTGCAGCAGGTGCTTATAGGCGTCCTCGTGCCGTCTGAGTAGTTTTGGGACTTGGACTTGAAATTCCCTAGGCGTCCTCGTGCAGTCGAGGTAGGTCTTCTGGAGTTATTCAGACTACACAGTCTTCCATCTCTGCCAAACCCTTCTTTAACACCAGCTACACCAAATCTTACACCAGACTGGTTTCATGGTAAGATTGTTGTCAGTATATGTTTTGGTTGTATTTAGTGTTCATGATTGTTTAGTTACTCAAAGTTCACTACCCTAGACTCCAGTACTGGTATCCTGGGGACCCTAACAACATTGCCCTAGATTTACCGGCCCGTGTCATTGTACCCCTTTTAAGGTTGGCCCCATTTTATGGGTGACGAGGGGGGTTTAGGGGTCAATCTGGTAATACTGATATTGTTCTGTCTTGTTTTCCACAGCCTCTGAGTCTTAGGCGTGTGTCTCATCATTTCGAATCATGCAAGATCACACTATCTTTTCATTTAGTTCTAGCTTTTATAAAACTATATGCGTCAACTATGGTATCATCCTACGTTGTAAACTTCAAAAACCTATCAATGGGTGGGATTGGATTAGGGGATCATCTCTACATATAGAAAATGTGCGTGTTAGTCCCTCATTGGTGGTCTCTTTTCTGTGAGACACACCCTGAGCTACTTCTAATCACATGGTGTTAGGTAATCGTCACAGCAGAAAATCTGGCAGCGAACTACTATTTTGCAACATTGTATGAAAAGTCTGCATGGCAGGCTATTCTAATTTGTTGACAACCCAAATCCAACTTTGGACATTCGGCTTGCTAGCAGCACGTATATACAAAACGAAACCCAGGTGGTTGGAGATACATCATCTCTTCCGTTGTTTCCCAATTAGGCCACCCTCTCTCATCGGTAGACCTCATGCCAGTGTCTTCTGTTTGAAGGTTGACCTTCCCAGTCTGCACAGTCTCAGGACATCCGAGGGATTGTAGGTACACTGCTATCTTAGCTCCAGGCCTAATGAATAGCCCTTGCTTGCAAGCTCTTCATCACGTGTTGCAAGACCATGAATTTGTTCATATCGACAGTGCTTTTAACCTTATTTGATTCAGCTTTTGCTGGGTGAGTTCTCCTTTTGGCCTTTAGAGACTTGCTCACTCTATCCTATATTGACTGTATGCCTTTTAATCATCCAATATTTGGCAGTGAATGTCTGTATTCCTCCTAATCTTTGGAAAATATGTCCTTGTGCATGGTCTGCTCATAGACTCCCTTTGTGCTTTTTCTTCATATCTCGAAACAGCTTCCTTGGTTCAAAGCCAATATACACCACTATTTTGCAAGGAAAACAGCTTCTTCATTGTCTTTCCATATTAAAACTCTATGCTCGCATTTTGAGGTAACTGGGTTGATTGACATGAGCCGGCATCCATCTTGTTCTGATAGTAGTCCTAAACGTTGAATATGTACCTCTCATAAGCAAACTTCTATGTATTCTTTCTACTTTGTGTTTCAGCGTATTTAAAGTTATTGACCAGGGGGTCACTTAATTCTTCTTTGTATTCGTATATACTGCATCATGGAGTACATGTTTCTCTTACTGCTTTAGTTACATCGTCATTCTTAAGTATTTTCATATTGTTTCAGCATAGGGTCATATATCTTCTTTCGGACATTCATTTGCTGTTATAATACTTTGTTTAACTACATCAATGCCGCGCACTATTTTATTCATGGCTGCTTTTTAACAACTCAGCAACGGTCATCCTTCTTGGTAGGTTTCCTCCACTTTTTCAACGTGAGGGTATCTTCTGAATCGCTGCCTTAGTGCATATCGTTTTTCATACAATCAACGTGGTATGGATATGTCACATAAACTTTTACATTGGTTCCCAATTGTAGCTTCTCATCTTTTACTCCAATAGGGTGGAGGTGAGGCGGCATTGACTAGGGAGAATGCGTCCACTTGCTCCTCTACATCTCTCTCTGTCACGCGTCTCCACTGCGCCTGAGTTTGAGCTTGAGTTTCTCCTTCTAAACTCCCATACTGATGTACTGCTTTGGGCCAATGTCAGGAATCAGGACAAACAGCCACCAAGGGATGTTCCTGTTAACAGTACTGTGCGTAGTCTAGCATCAGAACGTGCAAGTACCTGTGTTGGTAGCTATAAACATTCCTTTCTTCGGCGAAAGTCTCTGTTCATGTTTCGTTACAGGTTGTCATGGCGACACAGGACACGTGCATTTTCACGTCACACACAAACCAATAGCTGAGTATCACGGTGCACACGGATGCGCATGCAGTTCTAATAAAGCCCACCTATTAAGAACGACGGGTGCTTCTGATTGAAGTTCTGGACCCATTTGTTCTCGCAAGGTACTTTAGATTCTGCAGTTTTGTTTTTGTCTGTTATTTGCTGCCCTTGCCTGTTCACGCCATGTTTCCCTGCTCCCCGTACTTACGGAACGTTTATTTGCTTTCCGCATTCACTCGCTTTGTTTCTTTGCTGGATTGTCCTTCTGGTTGCCGACGCGGACTGTTTATGGGATTGATTTGGAGTACACAATTGTCTCCTGACGCCGTCCGAGTGTGCACAGACCCGGCAATGAAGTCCGATTTCCATTTGTCACACAAACTGTTTCTTACATTGGCCGCAAGTTAACATTTCTGCTTGTCACACGGACTGCATCTTGGTGCCTGTTTTGACGCTGCCCACATGTTAGCAGACTCTGCTTGTCTAACGGATTGCCTCTGTCTCATTGCTGGTTCTGGATAGTACTTCTTGTTACCGACTTGGATTGCTAATTGACCTTTCTATACTGGAACTGCTGCATCCCTTACATAATTGTTGTTACGCCCAGAACATATACAGCACCAGGACTTGAGGCGCTTGCGGCAGGTGCTTATAGGCGTCCTCGTGCCATTGGGGTAGTTTTGGGACTTGGACTTGGAACTCCCTAGGCATCCTTGTGCCGTCGGGGTAGGTCTCCTAGAGTTATTCAGACTACACAGACCTTCCATCTCTGCCAAACCCTTCTGTAACAACAGCTACACCAGATCTTACACCAAACTGGTTTCATGGTAAGATTGTTTGTCAGTATATGTTTTGGTTGCATTTAGTGCTCATGATTGTTTAGTTACTCAGCATCTCTTTTCACTACCCTAGACTCCAGTACTGGAATCCTGGGGACCCTACAACATCGCCCTAGATTTACCGGCTCGTCTCATTGTACCCGTTTTAAAGTTGGTCCCATTTTATGGGAGGCCAGGGGGGTTTAGGGTTCAGTCTGGTGATACTGATATTGTTCTGTCTTGTTTTCCACAGCCTCTGAGTCGTAGGTGTGTGTCTCCTCTTTCGACTGCTAGATCTCTCTGTCTGTTTAATTTATAACAGCAGAGAGCTACAACAGTAGGAAGAATTCTTCAGCTACTGTGCGGGACTTCTGGAACTTGTCCTCCTTCAAAGATATTCATCCTTGGCAGTGGATTTATGACAGCCAATCCCTGGCATTAGGAAGCTAGACCGCTCACTTTCTTTCTCACAAGTGATCTTTGGACTCACGGCCATCTTCTTCGTCCCAGTACCAGCCTTAAAGCTATATACATGATACTTTGTATTCTCTGGCTTTTCAGTGTTGTCATGTAGGTTAGGCAAACTGAGTTGGCAACTCAGTATATGGGCTTTATCCAGTGATGGGGAAGGAGGATTTAAAATTGGAAAAGGGGTTGGAGGTAGTAAAGAGGGGTGAAACCGCATTCTCTGGTGATGGTCGCCCCCAATCCCATATGGGGAATCCTTCCCCATGTGATCCTCCCTTGGTGCACTACCCCCAGGGGAACTATGATAATGTGGACGCATTGTCCTGGCCCCATGGAAAAGGTCTCCCCCTAGGGGAGAAGGGACGACATCCTCAGATTTGTCACAATATATTGTGAAAATCACTCTGCGATCCATCCTTTCCCACTGGCAGTTGGATGACCTTCTGGAATTTGCTCAAATTTCTTGTGAACTTTAGGCAGGAAATATATTTAGAGATATTCTAGGAAGTTCTACGGTTAGAAACCCCTTTTCGTCATCAGTCAGCAAACCGAAGCAGGTCCATTTGGCAATGCGCTCCTGCGACTTTTCCCAAATAGTGCGACTGTGATTCATAGCCAATCTTTCATACCAACCGGGTGTATCAAGGTGCTCCTTTGGCTTCAAGACGTAGTCCTGTCGGTTGGGAATCAAAATATTGCTACTCTTACCAGCTTGTTTAATCACAGTTACATTGTCATTACTCAAATCTTTCAATGCACATCTCTCGGCTAAAGGTAAGTTGTTTCTACTCATACGTGGGTATCTTTATCTATAACCTTAGAGTTATGGCTCTATGTAAGGTGTTAGTCACATTGTCAATGCCAAAGACAGCCCGAAAACAAAAAGGCCGTAGTATTCTACAGGGGGTTAAGTAGCTCCATGAAAGACGCCTTGGCAGTGGTACCGTCACTTCTGACTTTGTATCCTGATCTGGTTGACCTGACACTGCAGGTAGACGCTCGACGCACTGAGCGAAAGGCAGAAGCTGGATTTGCTGGTACACAGGTTCCGATACCGTCTGACCCATCTCGTGAACCCATGCAAGTGGGCGGAATATGCAGCCCTATCACTATGACAGAACGGGAAAGGCGGAGAACAGAAAACACCTGATTTTATTGTGGCCTTAATGGGCACTATGTCAAGGATTGTCCACGCCGTCCAAAACATAAGAGTCAGGGTTTTCCGACTGCTCGTCCCTGAACACGGGGGCCAGGACAAGCTCTCTCCAGTCCCCCTCCTATTCTCCTCCTGCATTTGGGTCCATTAGACCAGTCATAGTCCACGCTTTGTTAAAACCCACTCCTGGTATCATACACCCTGTTCAGATTGTCATTGATTCTGGGGCCATGGGCTGTTTCATCGACATACAAATGGCCAATGCCTTGAATCTCCCATTAGTCACCAAGGAATGTCCGGAGCACGTGCAGGCAGTGGATGGTACTTCGCTTGCCTCTGGCCCTATTCGGCAACAGACTGCTCCATTGGAAGTGGTCATCCAGGATACACATAGGGAAACACTTGCATTTGACCTCATAACCACTCCTCAGTTCGGTATCATTCTTGATATTCCCTGGTTGAAAAGGCATAACCCGCTAATCAATTGGGGCACTGGCCATGTCCATTTTGAATCCGAGGTATGTCAGCACTTTTGTCTTGTTGAGAGGGAGGACTCGGTTGTTACCCCGGCTAGGGCATTTGGTGCAGTGGCACGTCTGACCTTAACTGTGAGTGATGAAAGTCAGTCATCCGCCTCACACGTGGTCGGTGCTGTCCTCGCCAACATACCCCCGTCTATCACGATTTCCAGACAGTCTTTGATAAAGGCACTGCAGAGGGATTACCACCACACAGACCATACGACTGTCCCATAGATCTGGTCCCTGATGCTCCGATCCCCAGGGGCCGAGTCTACTCTCTGTCGCCATCAGAAGATCAGATTATGTGCAAGAGGCACTACGTCTGGGCCACATCCGGCCTTCCACCTCGCCTGCTGCATGCCCTATTTTTTTTGTTCCAAAGAAAGAGGGGGATCTCCGCCCTTGTGTGGACTACAGGCGGTTGAACGCCATCACAATTAAGAACAGATACCCGATTCCGCTCATTTCTCCACTCTTGGACCGGTTAACACATGCTTCCATCTACACCACATTAGACCTCCGGGGGGCTTATAACCTAATACGTATCCGTGAAGGTGATGAGTGGAAGACGGCATTTTGCACCCGACAGGGTTTGTATGAATATGTGGTAATGCCCTTCGGTTTGTGCAACGCCCCACCACTTTCCAGCGGTTTATGGATGATGTTTTCGGGAACATCCTGGACACCTATGTAGTAGTCTATTTGGACAACATCCTGATCTTTTCCTCCTCCTTAGAGGAGCATATCCTTCATGTTCGAGAAGTATTGTCCCGTCTGCGCAAAAACGTGCTATTTGCCAAACCGGAGAAATGTCAATTTCACACAAAAGAGGTTGAGTTTCTAGGCTTCCACATATCACCGGATGGGTTGACCATGTATCAGTCCAAGGTATGTGCTGTCTTAGAATGGCCAGTTCCGACATGCCTGAAGTCCTTGCAGTCCTTCCTTGGGTTTGCTAATTTTTATCAGCGTTTCATCCTCGGGTTTTCCTCTGAAGTGGCCCCACTAACAGCACTAACCAGTCCACATGTACCGTTTATCTGGACCCCCGAACACCAAGCCGCTTTCGAGTCTCTAAAATCTGCCTTTACCTCAGCTCCAGTCCTTCAACACCCAGACCCGGAGTTGCCTTTTGTGGTTGAAGCAGACGCCTCGTCATTTGCATTGGGAGCAGTGCTTTCACAACCCTGCCCGACCTCTGGCCGCCTACATCCGGTGGCATATCACTCACGCAAGTTTACCTCTACTGAGTCCCATTATACAGTTACGGAGAAGGAACTCCTGGCGATCAAAGACGCGTTTCAGGTATGGAGGCACCATCTGCTGGGAGCTAGGCATCAAGTCACTGTCTACACTGACCACCGAAACTTGCAGGACCTTGCATGCCTCAGATGCGTCAACAGTCGGCAGGTGCACTGGCATCTTTTCTTTGCAGCCTGCGACTTCTTGGTTTAACATCGATCTGGGGTATCTCATGGCAAAGCAGATGCTCTGTCCCGTTCCCCTCGGGGGGGGGGGTTGTCACTTCCGGTCTTTCCAGAGACGGTGCTTGATCACGGCCATATAGTCTGCATATGCACACCTTCACCACCCCTATTGTCAGCCATATGCCTCTGGGTCTCCCAACACCCACAACAATTATCGGAATGGGATCCCGTTTACCACAATGGTCTACCTTTTGTACACAAAAGATTGTTCTTACCCACAAGTGACACCCGAAATCTAGCCATGGAATGGTCTCATGACGCTGCCATCCATGGTCACCCTGGGCAACAGCATACTCTGGATTTACTCAAACGCTGGTGCTGGTGGCCTTCGATGTGGCGTGATGTGGAGAACTATGTTAAGACATGCTCGGTATGCGCCCAATGCAAATCACATAGGGGTTGTCCTTTGGGACTACTTCAGCCCCTGCCTATACGTCCGAGACCCTGGCATTCCCTCACAATGGACTTTGTGACCGATCTTCCCCGAACACAAGGCTATGACACGGTTTGGCTTGTGATGCATACACGAAAATGGCCCGCTTTATACCCTGCTCTGGTATTCCCTCTGCACCTACGTTGGCAAGTCTCTTTTTTAGGTCCGTTTTTTGTTTGTTCGGGCTCCCTAAGGTCCTAATTTCTCAAAGGGGTTCGCAATTCACATTCCGTTTCTGGCAAGCTCTCACCAAACTGCTGGTTATTGACGCCCGGTTCTCCTCTGCTTACCATCCAGAAACCGATGGCCAGACGGAGAGGGTGAGCCAAGCCATGGAGCAGTACTTACGCTGTCTGTCGCTGCAATACCAGAAGACATGGGTTAATTTGCTGCATCTCGCTGAATTTGCTCATAACAACACACTGCATTCCTCCACTGGCTTCTCCCCGTTTTATTCTCTCTATGGCCAACATCCCCGAACACTGCCCATCCCCAATTTCGCATCATCATGTACCCCTGCTGCCACATCCTGTGTTCGTGACTTAGCCACTGTCCATGCCCAGACTCTTGCTCATCTACAGGAAGCCCAGGCTTCCATGAAAGCATCTGCCGATAGGAGGCGGGTTGCGGCGCCCGATTATCGCGTGGGAGACCGCGTTTGGTTCTCCTCACGTCACCTGTACATACCAGGGTGTCGCAAACTCCTCCCTAGGTTCGTTGGTCCATTTCGGGTGTCTGGGGTCCTGAATCCAGTTGCTTACAGCCTTTCCCTTCCATCAGCCTGGTGTATCCACCCAGTGTTTCACACCTCTCTGCTCAAACCGTGCCCTGGTCCTACCCGCCTGGTCTCTTCCCCTGCTCCTGTGGCCGTGGTCGACCCTGATGAGTATGAGGTTGGGGGCATATTGGGCTCTCGCTTTTTCAGGGGTAGGCTGCAATACTTGGTGATTGGCTGGGTTACGGTCCTGAGGATTGCTCTGGGTTCCTGCCCGGGATGTCCATGCTCCTCGTCTGGTGGCCCAGTTCCATATAGATTCTCCTGCCAGCTCACGGGGTCGTGGGCCTTTGGGGGGGCTCTGTTATGCCGTCCACTGGTCATACCCCACGAACGAGCACCCATAGGTCTACTGTTCCTTCCCCCTCTGGTTCTGGTCCACCCTCTACCCCCATATCTCCACTCACTCATGCAGTGCGCAGCAGCGGCATGTTGTAATTCACAGGAAGGGCACATGGAGGTAACCTGTTGGCTATGGGCGCACTAACCTGTTACATTCATCTCATCAGTGGCAGCTACCCTGGCATCTCGCAGCTTGCCGGCAGAGCTGCCGACTCCTCCCGCTGCATCATCACGTGTCCAGGAAGACCCGGCAGCATGTTGATACTTTGGGTCACGTGACGAGGAAGCGTGCAGTATCGCGCGTCATGTGACGCTGTCACCTGACGCTCCTCTGCCCATTCAACACCTACGAGGGAACGCTCATTCAGTGCTTCACAGCTGATTAATTCGAGCACTGTTTGGCGTTTTCTGGTGTTACTATCACAGTACTGAACTACGGACTGTTTTTCTTGGATTCCCCTTGTTAAGCCCTTGGTCATCGTATTGTTCCGCTGTCTCAGGACTCTTTGGACTGTTTTTGGATTCCTTTGGGTTACCCTTGACTTTAACGTACACGACTGGTCTCGACCTCGGAACTCTTCATGGACTGCTTACAGATCTCCGCCTCTGCTGCTTCCAAACATGTCATCTTCGCCCACGCAGGTATTGCAGTGCTATTCCATCTAAATTGCCATCCAGTGCAACACTTTAGCTGCCGCCTGCCAGTCGCACAATGCAGCTGCACGGAACACCTTCCATCCTATCTGTACTTCTTAGGAACAAGGCCCTTCCATCTTGGTAAACCCTTTGGTATTAAGTTACATTCTGCTCTCATTGGTTCACTTGTCATTGTACTTACCCATTGCTTGCCTTAAAGCGGTCAGGTGGTCTCCTGTGTTCCTGGCATTTCCGGCACTCAAATACCTGTGGCCTCAAGGATCGCTCAGGGAGTTGTTTAGTATTTCCATGTGTGGTACTTGGGGACAGAGGCCCCATAATCTTCACGACCATCAAGTTACAACAACATATGGATTTCATCTCGTCAACTTTCCTACAAATCCTACTTCAAACAGAAGTATGCCTTCAGCAGATGAGTTAATTTCAGATATAGAGAATGGACATCAACAGGCTCTAACGGCATTGTCCCAATCTTGCACTAAGGCCAATTTATTTCTGACCGCAAACAATCTTAAGAACCAACCTACTGTATCGGTGATTTAGTTTGGTTGTCTTCCCGCTTCTTACCAAAACATTTCGTACCGTCCAAACTGTCTCCACGATTCCTTCTACCTTTCAACATTTTGCAAACGGTAGGACCCATGGCTTATCGTCTTCAACTAGCTAGTTCTTGATCAAGAATACATCCTGTATTCCATATCTCTCAATTGAAGACTCAAAGTGATCGTTTCCAGAGCGGAAAAGCTCCTCCTCCTCCAATAGACAAAGAATCTGGCCCAGAAGATGAAGTTTCTCAAATCTGTGACTTGCGCTATTATCAAGGTCGTTTACAGTAGTTGGTACATTGGAAAGGTTACAGTCCTGCTGACAGCACTCGGGAACCTGCATCTGCGGTTCATGCTCCTCTCCTGCTAAGATGCTTTCATCGATCAAGAACCTGGAAACCTGGTCCCATTTCACTTTGAGGGGACATACTATTAGGAAATCACATTGTTCCTGGTCCTTAGGGCAAAGGTGGAAAAGGTTCCCCGATGTAAGCTATCATCCTTCCAAGATGGTGACTAAATTCGCCATGCAGTATTCAGAGTCACAGTTCAGTTGTTTCCAATATGGCGCGCATGCTGCTTCCGGCACTAACGACACGCACCATTCACTCCCGGCTTTATCTACAGCAGGATAGTAAACATCCTCACTTTGCTTCGCTCTGCAAGAATTCACACTACTGTGTATTTCCTTGCTCCTTCTCTTCTTGCTTCTACGCTTCCTGCTCATTCTCCTCTAGTCATTGAATTCCTGTTTTTTCCTACCACTGCTTACCTGCTGAGGTCTTGCTCCAGTCTCCATCCGCTGCCTTCCTGTAGCAGCTTCCTTTCTTTACTGCCTACTTCGCATTTGTCTGCTACCTCCCTGCTGCTGCCTGTAAACTCTGTTGCCTTTCGCCACACTACTACGGTGCTACAAGAACTCCTGTTTGTCCACTGGAGAAGTCAACATCATTCAAGGGTTTTTCGCTAGGGAAGGCTTCCAATTGAGTGTTTTCCTTTAGGGTTCACATTCTCTCTGTTTATTACAGAGGTACAGTGATCATTTGGGAGGCATTCACTAGCTTCAGATCGGCTACAAGCATCTATATTTCAATTAGTGCATTGCTAACATCCCATGCTCTTATCACCCTTCTTCTTGGTTCTTCTGTTTCTCTTCTTTCTGGTTCTTCCTCATCTCGATCCCCTTCTCAATTTGAATCTGTTGATATATCTGCTGATGTTGGTTCCTGAAACTTCACATGTTTGACCTGTTTTCTTAGGTTCCCTTTGTTGTAGCGTCTTATTGGGACTAGTTGAATTAATCCTCTCAGGTTCACCCTCTATGTCAGAGCTTGCTGGTGAGGACATGAGTGTATTGTCTTTGGATTGAGATTGTTTGGTGTCATTGTATCTGGGCTGAAAAGTGTAAACTCGATCTTCATGGTAGTCTTTATCATCCCTAAAGAATGTGTGGGATTTCCTCAATTTCACATCGTCTTGATGGATTTTACATCGTTTTAAAGTTCTTCTTCTTTGTGGCTACAGCTACATCCATGAGTTCTATTTCTAGCTTCAAAGAGTTGATTTGACTAATTACTCTTTTGTGTTCTCGACTTGCATGTTAAATGAGAAGCTCTATCATATTCCTAGAACTTGTATATAGGTTTTCCTGCCACTTCTCAGCTAGATCAGCATCATTAGGGTTGTCAAAGTCAGGAAAAATCAAAATTCTAAGCACTCTCTGTATCTTACTCTGATCGAGAAAATTCTTAATGGTGGTCCATCTGCCAGAATGTATTAGTCTCCCTCTTTGACAGCCTTTCTAGCCTGACAAACCTCTGTCTTAGCATCTCTTGTGTATTAGGAGTGCTTCTGAAAGCAGTGGATGTATTCCTCCCACCACCCAGTAAAGTTGTAGCCCTCCTCTGTGCCCCTCTGTAGCCTACTCCCTGTATATCTGTTCTGTTGTTACCTCTGAAAAGTGCTCCGTTATGATTTGTACTGTTGTATACCTCTGTAAAGTACTCTGTTGCTTCTCAAAGCTAGGTTTGCACTCAATAACTACAATAATAATAATAATAATAATAATAATAATAATAATAATGATAATAATAACAATAAATGGCCCCTCAGATCAAAAGCTGCTTTAATGTCTTTATCCCTTAAGAGTGAATATTCAGGGCCTCATCACAAGTTGGGCGGTAGCCCTTAAATGTGGTGGTAACGCTATTACCGCTGCATTTATGGGTTGGCCCAATCATGGGTTGGGCGGAAAGTTTGGAGTTTTACTTCCAGCTTTTTGCTGGAGGTAAATCTCCTGCTTCTGCCCATTTTCGGCCATTTTCAGTGCTAAATCCCACAGAGTCGTATGGACTCTTAAAGAAATTGGGAATTACAGTTTTAACACTTTTCGTGATCTGGCGCAAATTACACCGGACCGAGTAGTAACGCTATTGCATTGGCGGTATCCCAGCAGTAGTACCACTGGAATACCGCCAAGGCTGTGATGAGGCTCTCAGCCATATTGGGATAAGCTTTGAGAGATGGGAAGGCATCATAAAGCAAGAAACAGACAACAGATTCAGAATTCAAAACAAACACTTTTATTACCTTAAATGTCCGGATGGAAAAAGGCCTAACTTGTCCTATGCTAAGGTGGGATTTCCCTACCTAAATGAAACTAAGGAAAGTCTGAGTAAAAGAGTCCAATTTATGAATCTGTCTGTGTCCAAAATCTATGCTTGCACTCACAACTAATCTATACAATGTGTGGGGATGTCAGCAACCAAAAGAAAGTGTCCAACATAAAGTTCTGAGCTTCTTCCAGCTCGCAGCTTCCTTTCAGTTCCCTTCCCCAAGACTCAGCTTCATTTATCCTTGATATTTGTTTAGGGTCCTTTATTACACTTATGCCCCTTTTTATTTGTTGGTTTTAATGTATTGTAGTTTTCACACACTTTAGTATTCAAGATACCTATATTTGGTTCAAGGTTAAGGTTCCATTCATTTTAGAATGCAGTATACAATGGTTTTACTTGAATTTAAAGTTTCCTTTAGTTTGAATGTTAAATCTCCAATGATTTCAAAGTCCCATTAAATTTAGGATTCAGCACATTGTTGTTTTTCACTTTAGAGTTTAATATATAGTGGGTTTAAAGTTTCATTCTTTTCTGAATTCAAGATATAACAGTTCTGCTTATTGGTAGTGTTTTCATTTAGTTCGGTATTCAATAGAGGTGGGTTGCATTCATAACATACTTTTAATTCAATCTGTGGTTGAATAATGCTTCGTTTTGCTTTAATTGTAGAGCCCAGCTTTGAGACATCAAAACCGCATTTCCTTCAACACGCGACCACTCTAATACAAAGTATTCTGAGTCATTCCTTAGAAGACAATGGTGCATATCGAATACCTTCAAAAACGTGTTTCCTCCGAAACGCGACTACTCCGATAGAAGGTATTCTGCAAACATGAAAAGGGTTCAAACGCGTGCACGCCGGGTTTCTTACTTGCTAGAAACTTACTGGTTGCGTTCACAGCTTTCCCCAACAGCATGGATCATACAGCCTTCTGTGTGTGATGTCAAGGCCCAACTCCTGCCCCTCGGGCACTCCTGTGGTGTACTCCTGCCACAGGTGAATGAGCACCTTGGCCACAAGGAAAAGGGACAGCCTTTCCACACGGCTCCCTTTACAATGTTCGGTTTCTTCCACGGAGCCCCAGCTCCTGCGCCTCGCTTCTGTAGATCTCCTCTCTCTGCAGACCTCAACGTACCAGCATATTTTCCAAACAAGGTTCCCTGCTGCTTACACCGGCCTTCCTGCTGCTGCTGCTCCTGCTGCTCCTGTCGCTCTCTTTGCTGGTGGGCTGGTCTCCCCTTTTACACCTGTAGCCCCTTGACAGGCTGCAGGTGTAGATGTCCAATCAACCCTGCCTGACTACAATTAAAGGGACATGCCTGACTTTCACTGCTCTTAACAGACACCTTCCTCGTACCAGTACCAGAGTGGTAAAAGAGTCTACTATTCATTGCTCTTAGTTGCCTCGTCTTCATCTCAGTACTGTCAGGGGTAACGTGTGAGAAACAATGGAAGTAGACTCACAATAACCTATAAAGGTTGGGAGAGTTTGGGTTGGTTGTCAGTAGGAAAAGGGGATACCATGTCTCACCCAAGGGTTCCCCAGTCCTCAAGGACCCACCACCAGGTGATCCTCCCTCGCTTCTCTGCCCCCAGGGTCGGGATCCAATAGCAATGGCCTTTCCCTGTCCACCTGCGTAGAGGATCGAAGGAGTTTAGCAGTGAGAATACCCTTAGGTTTCTCACAGAGAGCACAAGAGCCCACTTGCAAGAATGCAAAATCTGCACTTCACAGGTTGGGGCTATGCCAGGGTTTGAGCTACTTAGTCTGTAAATTACTCCTATGATGAGCTGCAAAGGTCTAGAGCAAGGTGTGGTGCTCGGCCCTAGGCCACAATCAACTAGGTTATATACAAGGGTTCATCTAGACCTTGATGTCCTCTAATCAGACAGCATACAAAGATGACTTGTTCAGTTAGCCTTCTGGCTGCTGATCTGGTTCAATAAATACAAGTAATTGGGCTTGAGATTTCCTCAATGTATTTATAGCAAGTGTAGCCATCAAATGAAAACAGTGGCACAGCGAACACATGTTTTAGCCTATAAAGGCCTTCCTCAGGGCTGTTCAATACATACAAATGAATTACAAAAGCATATGAAGGAACATGTTATTCCAAAATCATACATTATTGACACAAAACAAATTCAAAAACAATAACACAACCAAATTAAAGGTAAATATGAGATGATGTCAACCATGAGCAAAAATGAAAGGGTCGTGAACATGACAAAGACACACCAAAGAACAAAAAAGAAACAGAAGAATATGAATGGTTACAGAGGAACGAAGTTCAGGTCCTACATTGCAGTGTATTACATCTGGCTCCCCTTATGTGAGAGATAAGTGTCTGTCAATCAATGTGAGCTTGATATCCCTTCCAGTTGGTCAAGGCCTGTGAATAATCAATTTGGTGAATAAAACCAAACAAATCAGCTGCCATCACAGTTGATACAAAAAGGGTTAATTAAGTGAGATACCCTCTGCTGGTGTATTCAATAACCCACGCGAATATAAACCACCTCCAGGGGAAAGTGACCAGCCATGGCCATGATAAACCTAAACATGATGTACACCCCCAAGTTTCAAAACGCATGCTCGTGCATGACATGCTTGACCATTGCCAGAGAAATGGAAACTTACCTAAATGGTACTCCAGTAAAATGCACAGTTCGTGGTTGCTTCTAGGCTATTCAGTGCAAAGTAATCAATCTGAAAGTAATGTCGAAACTGCGAGATCAGGCAATCTATCCCTGGCCCAAACGAAATATCTGCACTTGAGGAAAACTGACGTACCTGAGTGATAACAATAGTGTGTTCATTCCCGAGAAAGAAATCCAATGCAGTGCGCTAATGCAAAGTCACAAAGTCATTTATATTTGTAAATGGATGGTTCCTTCAAAGAAAGCAAGGAAAAATAAGCGGTCAAAAACACTCGAACTGTCAATCAACACGATAGTGCTTATGAAGGCTTTACTTGAATAGTCCCGATGTCCTGCGGAGTAAAATCGTGACCAAGCGATTTCACCAAGACCCTTATCTGGTGCTGTAGTGGTCTTGTGGGTAAGTGCTTGGCCACAGTATCCTAACAGCGTCGGTTCGCAAGGTGGCTTCGGCAGCATGGCGCCGTTTAAAGCACTCCAGTCACGCTAAAATAATGAAGGGTAACAATGGCTGTCCTCGGATCCCAGTCACAGACCCGGCAATTCCGTCCAAATATCAGCACTGAATCGTGCACTCTAGCAGTGGGACCCAATTGGCTGTAACGCTGACACTTGTTTCAAAGCAATGCTTTGTGTACGTTTTGTTGTAATGCAGACTTTAAGGCTTCAACCAGATAAAGTTTTTCAAAAAAAGTAAGGAAGAGGGTGCATACTGGCTGGCACAAGACTTGAACCCATCTTTTTTTTTAAACCTTTATTTTAATTCTGACAGACATTTCACAGAAATACAAGAGTGGACACCAGGCTATGGCAATAAAACAGCATTTTCATATTTATATTTAGTTCAGCTTGTACATCCCTATATTAGAGTTTTCATTCCATGCTGTCTTGAGTACAGTTAAGGTATTGCCCGCAACTGAGCCCATATGTCCTCTGGTCGACACACTGCCGTTACACTTCTCACGTAATGTTCCTCATTCTCCGGAACATACAGTAGATCCCCTAGCCACGTCTTGTGGTTTGGGGCTGCTTTGGCTTCCCATGCCTTTGAGCCCAGCTTTGGTTTTGCACCATGGCACAGCAATTTGTCTCCGCAGCGGCACAAAGCTGCATGTGTTCCGTTTATACTATGCGATGGTTTTCCAGAAAGCCAAATAAAACATTGCGATATATTCTGCAGCGCAATGGGAGGGAACCCGGCCCTACTTTTCAGAGCCATATTTAGCCCAAAAGGTGACAATTTTCTGATTCCTATTCCTGGCCATAATATCTGTCTTAAATTAGCAATACTCATATATACTGGAAGCTTTCAGTATATTAATATTTCATTCTGTATTCGCTAAGGCTGAGCGAGACAGCAGCCAGTGGAGACATTACAGCAGCGCATTGCTCCAGCGGCAGCCCACCAACCTCTCCAGGGGCAGGCAGCGCCCAGCTGGAGGCAGCGCTCAGGCAGGCAGCGCCCAGGCAGAGGCAGCTGGCGTCCACTATAGCTCCTGCATTCTATTTAATTGTTTTTCTGTTGAAATGAATAATTGTGTTCCTTTTGTCTTTTTTTACAAACCACGGGAAGGCTCATTTAACTTGATGTCTCCCGCCTAATGAGAAGCGCTGCGAGCCCGGCATCCAGCATCAGTCACGCAGAACTGATGTATTTTGACAGCTCGTATCTTACTTTAATGAGATCATTCCTATCCGTGGCCAGATCAGTCCTCTTCAAGGAAATCTGGGACACTCTACGGGGGCCGTTTGGGACATAATTCAAGACTCATAAATGCACATACTGCATACTGAAATGTATACATTATATACCTAGATGTATATACAGTATACTGAGATGCATACATTGTATATTGAGGTAAATATATTATATATTGAAATGTATCCACTGTATACTAAGATACATACATTATATACCGAGGTGTATATACAGTATACTGGGCCTCATTACGAGTCGGACGGAAAATCCGGCACAATTACCTGCATGGCGGGAAGTGCGTGTCCGTGCCCTCGTGAACCCACTACCAGCGGCCGATCACGAGTGCGCGAGCACGCGCGTCCCCCCATGCCGGTAGTGGAAAAACCGCCATCCCGGTAACATCCCACCAACCCCCCTATACCGGCATTGTGGCTTGCTTCCACTCCGTAACCGCCTTCAATGAACCCCTAAACACCGGCACGGTAACTCCGGCACGGAATAACCGTGTTCGCAAAACCGGACCCGGAAATTACGTCATCGTGCTGGAACGGGAAATGGGCTGGCGGCCATCTTTAAAAACACAATCCATTGCAATCCTCCACAACCAACACTCCTCCCGTGTCGTAGTGTGTCAGAGGAGCATCATCATGTCCTAGGCAAGCAGGAAATCCACACAGAGGAAGAGGAAGCATTGTTTCTCGGACGCTGAGCTCACCATGCTCGCCAACACCATGGAAGAGCATGCAGATGTAATACGCAGCACAGACCTAAAGCATGCGGCCCAAACCCGCAAAAAAGAGGTCTGGCTTGAGGTAGCTCAGAGGGTGACAGCAGTGGGGTGCGCCCCAAGGAGTGTGCGCGACTGCCGGAAGCGGTGGGACGACCTACGCCTCTGTGTCCGGAGGATCATGTCTGAGAACCGGAGAGCCACAATGGCGACAGGCGGTGGCCCACACTCCCCAGTCCAATTGATGCCATGGGAGGAGACAGCAAGTGGCTTCATTGACCCCGAAACCATTGAGGGGATCAGAGATCAGGAGGTCAGCGTAGCAATCACCATAGAGGAAGGTGTGTGTACCATCACAACCACGTATCACGATACATGACGTGGTCCAACTGGGGAAGTTAGAGTGGGCAAGTTGATGCATCAACATATCCATAGAATAATCATTGTCACTCCCTGCACCACATGGACGCTGAATAACGACCCCAATCCCAACAGAGGTTCCACATGACCTAACGATGCCCATGCACCCACCACACAGAGACCAAACTAATGCTACCCCACCAGCCATGCATTGATTCCCCACATACCCCCTCAGTACACCTAAAGCAACAAACCAGAAATGAAATGATGGCTGAATGCATGAACATATCCCACCACAATTCAACATAGCTGCCATTTGACACCATTACTGATGACCTGCATCTCTTCTATCCCCCAGGCACTGATGATGAAGGTGGACCACTGGACAGGGGTGCGAGCACGTCCAGTGCACGCAAGGGGACAAGGGACACCCCAACACAACTGTTCAAGGAAAAGACACCTGCCAAAGCCAGTGTGCCACGCAAGGCACCAACCCTGCAGGGGACACCTGCACCCACTGCCCAACAACACAGAACCATAACAGTGGTAGCCCTGCCGCCAGCCAACAGGGACATTGTGTCCACAGAGGTGGAAGAAGAATCAGACATGATGCCTGGCACACCCACCCCAAGCCACATTGCCAGCCCCCAACCTCTAGCGGAGTCTGAGTGCCTCAATGATCCGTGTCTACATGATTCCGACCTCGGGGAATCAGACAATGCACTAGTTGAGGACAGTGCCCCGGAGGATGGCTCCGCACAGGCCCCTTCCTCCACTCTGCCTTCCTCCACTCTGCCTTCCTCCACTCTGCCTTCCTCCACCCTGCCAGCAACCTGCAGACCTGCGGACGACACCTCATTTGATGCCCGCCTGACAAGGGTCGAGGCCCGGCAGGAGTACATGCTCCAGATCATGCGCCAGCAGGTGGAAGCAGGCAATGAGGCCATGAGTGCCGTCGAAAGGGCAATAGCAGCCAATACTGCAGCAGTGGAGGCATCCACGCGTGCCTTCTGGGAGTGCATGGGCACACTCACGGAGGCCATCCTTGCAGGTAACGCTCCGATGCAGCGGCCACACCTTCACACAGACGGTCGATTGACAATAGACTCCTCCGCAACTACTAGCCCTACCACCTCGGCGCAATCCAGTCCGGTGCGTCACATAAGGATGAGCGCACGACAGTCGGCCATGGCACCACCCGACACTAAAGTCCAAAAGAAGTGAATGCACGGACAATGACATTGTGGCAAAACACATTGCGGAAGGGAGCACTGTCCGTTGCACACATGGGGACCCTTTGCATATGTGGGGAGGGAGAGGGAGTTAACAGGGGTGTTTTGAGGGTTTGTGGGGTGGGAGAGGGAGTTAACAGGGGTGTTTTGAGGGTTTGTGGGGTGGGAGAGGGAGTTAACAGGTGTGTTTTGAGGGTTTGTGGGGTGGGAGAGGGAGTTTGTTGGGGGATTGTGGGAGGGGGAGTGGGCACAGTTTTGCACTTTCATATAATACACAAGTTTTCTGGAGAACAATCCATGGCTGGACATTGTTATTCTTGGTGTGCATCCATTTAATGTGTTACAGTGTTCAATGTCCAAATTACAGCATTCCCTTTGTGCATGTTCACATTGGCCCAGTGTCTGACTGACAAAAGTCATTCATGGTCCCTGTATCTGAACAGTATTCGTCAATTAGTGCTTGGCGTACAGCATGACCGTCCCGTGCATCACGTACTGGCAGGGGGGCTCCTTCAGCTCCGTCTCCATCCCCTTCATCCTCACCCGGGCCATGCATGTCAATGTCAGGTGGCAGTGGTACATTCGTTCGGACGCACATGTTGTGCAGCATGACACAGGCCATGGTGATCTTTGCCACCTTCTCAGGCCTATATAGGAGTGCCCCACCAGACCTGCTTAGGCAGCGGAACTGCGCCTTCAACAGGCCAAAGGCCTGCTCAATCACAACACGGGTACGAGTGTGCACACGATTGTACTCCTCTTCATGGCTGTTCTGCGGGATCCGCACAGGGGTAAGTAGCCATGGCCTCAATGGATATCCTCCATCACCTGCAAGCAGATACAAATAGGTGTGTGTCACTCTGAACTGACACCTTCAGGGAGCACGGTCATGGCAGCAGCTATTAGGTGTGAGCATGCACATGTGCCTGTCCATGTACCAAATAGTCACCAATATGGAATGTATACTGTAAAGAGGTGTGGAACACTGGATGGGGTTGAATAGATGATGCAGGGTGTAATCATGCATGCTGAGGCAGATGTGCTGTGGCAGTGCGACAATGTTCAGCCTCCAATTCATGCTGTATACTCTTTACTATGCATGGTCACACAGGCCGCATTGGCACAGTTGCCATCCTATTCAGTCATGGATTGCTTGCCATCACCATGGTGCCCCGGGTGTGCCTCTTACTTGTTGTCTTCCATTTGCATTATTTGTGATATGTGGCCCAGTGATGTGTCATTTTCCATTTGGCTGTGTCAGGTGAGGAGTGTTTAGCTCTGCATTCATTCTCCACTCACTGGCTATTGCCACCCAGGTAAACTATCCTGTTGTGCAACTCACCGAGCAGCCAGGCACGTGGTCCAGCATGTCGCTCCATGTGACGGGGTAGCGTGGAGTTGCACAGTACCATGGCATCATGTGTGGATCCAGGAAATCGGGCGCAGCAATGGGTGATGATCTTGCTGGAGTCACATACCATTTGCACATTGATGGAGTGGTACTGCTTGCGATTGCGGTACACCACCTCTGTGCCATGGGGGACTACCAATTCCACATAGGTGCAGTCGATGGCACCGACACAATTGGGCATGCCTGCCAGTGCATGGAAGCCTACTTTGGTTTCGCCTATCTCCTGGGCAGTCCGTGGTAGGGATATGTGGGTGCTTGCGTGCTTCAGGGGGGCATCCAGCACTTGGTTCAGCATGCGTGAGAATAGTGGTTGTGAAATGCCATGCAGCTGGCCCACTGTGTGTTGGTAGGTGCCTGTGGGCAGGAAGTGTAGCACAGACACCACCTTCAGTAGTGGGGGATGGCAGTGCGTATTTGTATGTGGCTGGCAATGTCGTTGTGTATCATGTCCACTATGGTGGTGATGGTGTCACGGTCCAACCGGTACAGGGTGTGGATCTGCTCAGGGGTTAGGTTGAATGGGCTGGGTCTGGTGCGAGGGATTGGTGGCTGTCTACGAGGCGCTGGTGGCTGGGCTGGTGGTAATTGCTGGGCCTCCTTCTCCTCCTGCGTCTCCTCTGTGCTGCCTGTTCTTGCAGCTGTAGTTGTTGTTGTTGCTGTTGTTGCTGTAGTTGTGGCAGTATAGGCATGTCCTCCAGTGCCATGATTGCAAATGCTAGTGGTAGCATTTTGGTGTAGGAAGGGGTGTGGTGTGGTGTATGGGTGTGCTCCTTTTGTACTGGGCCACTCTGCATTGCCTACACCTGTGGGGGGGTGTGGTGTGTGGGTGTGCTCCTTTTGTACTGGGCCACTCTGCACTGCCTACACCTGTGGGGGGGGGGTGTGTGGGTGTGCTCAGTTCATACTGGCACAGCCCCCTTTGACTCCACCTGTGGGGATTGTGTGCACCTGTGGCAGCTGCCTTGTATCTTGGCTGCTGTTTGCGGGTGGTCCGCAATGCCTGTTTTTCCGGCATCATGCAGCCCGTTATTTCCGTGTTCGCTATGCCGGTATTTGCATGTTTGCATGGGTTGTGATTGCCCCCTATTACCGGTATGCCGGTATTTACTACCCGAAGAGGCGCGTGTACGCGCCTATACCGCTATTAACGGCACCGTAGATAACGGTGCCATTAATGCCGGGTTTGCGGGTCAGAATGCTACGGGACGTTAAATGATGCCGGTATTTACATACCGGCATCATTTTTCCCTTACCGGCATGACTCGTAATGAGGCCCACTGAGATGTTATGTTGCATACATATACTGTATACTGTCATGATGCCTACCCCCGGGGACCCAGACCAGGTCCAGCAACCCCGGAAGTAGGCATCAAGTTATCTTGAGCAAGCCCAAAAACCCCTACTGGGGGCTGTTTGGGTACGGTCGTGGCGCCTATGGTGCCAGGCTCATATGGAGAGTCAGTCCTGGTGCCATAGGCGCCAGGCTCATAGAGCAGAACCTACCTGATACAGACCATGCTGCAAGCTTACCTGAAGCAGACCATGCTGCAAGAGCTCCAAGCCAAATGAGGCTTGGAAGGGACTATTTTACCTAGGGACTATTTTTTACTCAGGCGGGAGTGGGGAGGAATACTTACCTGGGACTACTTTGGAGGCTATTTAAACCATGCCCGAAGAGCAGCACATGCTTCGCGTTATTCTGCATCCAGCAGCGTAATGCTCACCGTGCCTGCAAGTCTGCATCCAGTCTTCTGCCACGCCCGCCTCGAGTTTGGAGCTCCTAGAAAAAGGGAGAAAGAAGGAGAAAAGGTTATAACAAGAGCAATACCTTTGATCCTTACCTGAATTCCTGATCCATCGCGCCTTCGAGCTGGAAGAAAGAAGTTTTTTTATGCGCGTCGCCTCGCCTGCTGCAGCGCCGCGCTGAACTCACCGGCCTCGGCAGCATCTTCACATTCCACTGCATCCTCCTGCATGTTCCCGCCGCATTCCGGCACCTAAGGAGTAGACAAGAACAGCAAGGTGAGCCAATGGAATACACAGAGGAATATTAGTTACCCCCCCATAGACTTATCTGATTTTACCACCGGGGGTACTATTCCTCGTCACGGGTCGGCGCAGCTTCCACTGCATCTTCGCCGAACCCTGGCCCCTAAGCGGAAACAAGAGGACAGCAAGGTGAAACAAAGGGACTATCAAGGGGAACCCTCCTCACCACAATAGACTTACCTGATTTTACCGCCGGAGGTATAATTCCCAGAGGCTTCATACTTTCTCTCAGCGCCTGAATAAGGGAGAAAGCAACAGGTTACATATTGACATTATTTATCGAATGGTGTTGGAAATACAAATCCTTATCAGAATATTACTGGTTGCCACGAGGAACTCTTCACTAGGGTCAAGCTGCAATCTGCAAGGAATAGGACAAGAGTGAAAGTCAGGCATTTGAACTCTTACGAACTACATACTTTTCGGAGTCAATATTGTTCTGGAACTCACCAATTCCTTCGAGCCAGTGAAGCAACTGGTTATCAACGCGCCCCTGCGCTCAATGCAGGATGGAGAGCTCATCTTTTCAAACCATCAGGTGAGACTATAAGAGGGGACATCAAAGGTGATCCGTGGGGAGAACAGCGGGGTGGGGAGATTTACACTCAACTCCACGGGTGGTTAATTCCCTTTCTCCATTTTCAGAACAATATTCCTACGGGCCAAGCAAACGAAGCTAGGAGGGCCAGTCCAGTCCGTCATCTCGGCCCTACGCGTCACATTGGTGGAGACCGCAGCTGTCCAGTTCAGATCGACGCCTCTGTGGGAGCCAGGTGAGCGTAACATATACTGAGATGTATATATTATATATAGCAATATATACACTGTATACTGAGAAACACACATTATACAATACGATTTCTATACAGCATACTGAGATGCATACATTATATTTAGAAATGTACACAATGTATACTTTTATTTTTTTTACGTCTATTGTACATCTTTATTAAGAAGCATTTTGGAGAAAAAAATGCAGCAACTGTTTCACAGCATCATTATATTTAGGAAAATGTTTGGGAGAACAACGTAGAAAGCCTTTTCAGGAAGCAAACAATGTAAACAAAGAAAAACGAAATTTACACAAGTTACACATGGATGCTTTGGTAATACCAAGGAGACGGGCTGTTGTCCAGCTGTGTGCCCAATTCAATTAATGGTCATGGGCCATTCACATCTTCTGAAGAGAACAAAAATATAAATTGAGAAAGCTTGAAAGCAATAATTTCCATCATAAAACAGGTTAAACATTTTAGCTCATAAGTGGGCTAACTGCTTCATGGAGTGGCTCACTCAATATGCTGTGCTCCATGTTCATGGTCACCGTTCCTTTCACAAGAACCTCTTCACAAATTACAAATAGCATGCTTTTTAGAAGACAAGTATAACTTAGATGAGATGCTTCCTCCATCAATTTTCATGATACAGAAATAACCAACAAATCAACTATTATTTATTACAAATACACCACTGGTTACCCAACTTCCCTGCTCATGGGTAGTAAAGTGAATGCTCCTATGAGTGACATTTCATTACACTCAGCTGCATTGAGGACAATTACATCGGTATCACAAAACACATATTTTAATTCGCATATACATGGTTAAAAAAGACCATACGTGAACAAGAAACACTTCAATGGTCACACTAAAAGAACAAAAGACATCAGCGTATTTTTGGCATACTGATCAAGTACAGATTCAGAAGCAACACAGATATTATGTCTACCTAGTTATGACATTTAACATTTCCAGCATAAATGAGTTGAAATCAATTTGATGTTAGTACCATAGGTGACATGTGTTAGCATGACATCATCATTTTTAGTCAAGCCCCTTCGTCTACACCAATTTGTGTTTCTGGGGGTGGAAGACACAGAAACTGAATTGATCTTGATATTAGCTGTATCTTCAGCCCCCTTCTTCAGGATGCTATCAATCTTAATACAAACAAACAGTAGGGCGGTGAGCACTGGACCATGTGCTCTACTCGTAGTACCTACAGATAAAAAGAAAGCTAAATTAAAAACAGTGATACCTGTGTCCTCATTGTCAACCAACATTATTTGGATGACCAGCACTAGGGGTAGACACTCAACTAACCTGCTACTTGTGTAGCTACTTTGTCATGTGGGAGTCAAATTGTCTTATTTGGTGTTGGATTTTTCACCTCTGAATGAATCTTAACTGCAAAATAGCAAAAGAGCACAGGGACTTTTGTTTACTCTTTCGTTGTTATTTATCTCTTACTTGTTTTTTAGATAAATATCATATTTATATGCAAGAATTCCACAATATACCTTTCAGGATGTGGGGGTATCTAATACTTCTCGGTGCTGTGTCACCATTGGTTGTTTTCTCGAACCCGGTTTGGACTAAATTATGTCAGCCATCCCTGCACCCCGCCTTTTTCATAAGTCTATAGAAAGTTAAAGGGGGAGAGATAAAGAAACGGAAGACAGGTGATTGTAACAGAATCTTCCTGTGCATGTGTGTGTAAAACATAATTCATGCTTCACTGTTTCTTTAACTTACTGGCTGCACTCGCAGCGTCTTAGTGTTATGCCGCCGGGATGCTGTTTGTCTTCGGCTGACTTGGACAATACACTCCCTGAGCCCGTTCTGTAAAAAAACGGATACATTTAGCTATATTCTGGGTTTCCTGTTCTTAAATGTCTCGTGGATAACGAGAAGGTGTATAGAAGTGTGTCGTGCTTACCGTTATCTGAAAATAAACCTTGTTTGCAGGTACTGCTGCAACAATGTCGTGGTTGTGCCTTTTCCAATTCAAAATACACGGACGGCCGCCATGTTGGATTGGTGTGGTTTCATACGGCTCACCAAGATCGACGTCTGCGTGTATACGTGTATCCTCGCAATTTTGGACCATGATCCAAAATGTATCATATACAATGTGTCTCACGCGATAATGCCTTATTCAGACAGAGTTTTTCGCTAGAAATTTGTTCGCATCTTATTGCCTATAAAAAAATCCAAGTTGAGTAACATGTAACTTCCCATAATGACCTGTTGATCACTTTAATATGATATTTTCGCACCACTAATTTCACATATCCTATCTTTTTGGATAGAGAGTCAATTTGTCAGTCTAGCGTAATTGGTCCTCATTTAGGTGCATGATAGTGGCTATTTCTATGGTGCCTAGCATTATTTCTTGGGACATAGGAAGTCAGAGACTCATCCTTGGTGTGTGACATGTTATTAGAACTTGGTGTTGATCGTTCATTTACTGATATTGTGCCATCTACTTATGTGCTCCCCTTCACACTTCTATTCCGATGTAAGGGTATATTTCATGGTCCAATCCAATATTCATGCTCATCACTTGTCTAGGGGCCCTGAGATGTTAAACAGCCTATCAATGTGTATTGTTCATATATCTATTTTAATGAAGAGGCGGTTTTGAGAGGTGATATATGCCTCATTAATGTAGTTTCTACTGTCTCCTATTTACTGGTCGATCATGTATAACATGGTGGTAATTTCAAAAGCAGGTTTGTGAATATAGACTGTGGCCTATATGTAATCGGCTTAATGGAAAAACAGATTCCATTCTACTGCCAGATTGAGGCCATTTTTGACTGTATCAAGGTTATAAATCCATTTTTGTTCTATTTTTTTGAGGGCCAGATCTCTATCTCCCCCGCGTGGATGAGCCCTCACTGTCTGAATCATAAACCAATGCATATCATCATGCATATCAGATTAAAGTGATCAACAGGTCATTATGGGAAGTTACATGTTACTCAACTTTGATTTTTTATAGGCAACACGATGCAAACAAATTTCTAGCGAAAAACTCTGTCTGAATAAGGCATTATCGCGCGAGACACATTGGGCCTCATTCCGAGGTAGGCGGTAGCCATGGTGCTTTTAGCACCATGGCTACTCCCTTACCGCATTCGGGGTCCGGGTTGGCGAAATAGGGATTTACCGGGTCATTCCAACCTTGGAAGACCCGGTAAGTCCCCATTCCGAGAACCATTCCCCATTCCCATTCAAGCCCCCATAGGGCTCAATGGGAATGGGGATGGAGCTAATAACAGGCCTGCTAATAGCGGGCCTGTTATTAGCTCCCTGGTCCCTTAGCGGCTCCTGCTAAGGGCGCCTGCTAAAACCAGGCACCCATAGCGGGACCCGCTAAGGGACCTCGGAATAGGGCGGTAAGGGTTTACCGGCACCAGTCTCCTTACTGTTGCCCGTTAACTCTTACCGCCCACCTCGTAATGAGGCCCATTGTATATGATTAATTTTGGATCCTGATCCAAAATGGCAAGGATACACGTATACACGCAGACGTCGATCTTAGAGAGCCGTATAAAACCACACCAATCAAACATGGCGGCCGTCCGTGTATTTTGAATTGGAAAAGGCACAACCACGACATTGTTGCAGCAGTACCTGCAAACAAGGTTTATTTTCAGATAACGGTAAGCACGACACACTTCTATACACCTTCTCGTTATCCACGAGACATTTAAGAACAGGAAAACCCAGCATATAGCTACATTTATCCTTTTTTTACAGAACGGGCTCTGGGAGTGTATTGTCCAAGTCAGCCAAAGACAAACAGCATCCCAGCGGCATAAGACGCTGCGAGTGCGGCTAGTAAGTTAACAAAACAGTGAAGCATGAATTATGTTTTACACACACATGCACAGGAAGATTCTGTTACAATCATCTGTCTTCCGTTTCTTTATCTCTGCCCCATTAAATTTCTTTAGACTTATCAAAAAGGTAGAGTGCAGGTCTGGCTGACATAATTTAGTCCAAACCAGGCTCGAGAAAACAACCAATGGTGACACCGCACAGAGAAGTATTAGATACCCCCACATCCTGAAAGGTATATTGTGGAATTCTTGCTTATAAATATGATATTTATCTAAAAAACAAGTAAGAGATAAATAACAACGAAAGAGTAAACAAAAGTCCCTGTGCTCTTTTGCTATTTTGCAGTTAAGATTCATTCAGACGTAAAAAATCCAACACCAAATAAGACAATTTGACTCCCACACGACAAAGTAGCTACACAACTAGCAGGTTAGTTGAGTGTCTACCCCTAGTGCTGGTCACCGAAATAATGTTGGTTGACAATTAGGACACAGGTATCACTGTTTTTAATTTAGCTTTCGTTTTTTCTGTAGGTACTACGAGTAGAGCACATGGTCCAGTGCTCACGGCCCTACTGTTTGTTTGTATTAAGATTGATAGCGTCCTGAAGAAGGGGGCTGAAGATACAGCTAATATCAAGATCAATTCAGTTTCTGTGTCTTCCACCCCCAGAAACACAAATTAGTGTAGAGGAAGGGGCTTGACTAAAAATGATGATGTCATGCTAACACATGTCATCTATGGTGCTAACATCACATTGATTTCAACTCATTTATGCTGAAAATGTTAGATGTCATAACTAGGTAGACATAATATCTGTGTTGTTTCTGGATCTGTACTTGATCAGTATGCCAAAAATACGCCGATGTCTTTTGTTATTTTAGTGTGACCATTGAAGTGTTTCTTGTTCACGTATGATTTTTTTAACCATGTATATGCAAATTAAAATATGTGTTTTGTGATACCGATGTAATTGTCCTCGATGCAGCTGAGTGTAATGAAATATCACTCATAGGAGCATTCACTTTACTACCCATGTGCAGGGAAGTTGGGTAACCAGTGGTGTATTTGTTCTTTATACATACATATTCTGTATACTGATATGCATATATTATATTTTGAAATATATACAATGTATACTGAGATACATACATTATATACTAGATATATATACCGTATACTGAGATGTTATGTTATGTTGCATACATATACTGTATATCATTGTACACTGGCATGCATATCCTGTATACTGACTTGCACATATTATATATATATGTAAATATATACACTGTATACTGAGAAACATGCATTGCATACTGAGAGGTCTATACTGTATACTGAGATGCATACATATATTGTATATTGATTTGCATATATTATATTTCGAAATATATACACAGTATACTGAGATACCTACAATATATACTGAGATGTATATACAGTAAACTGAGATGCATACATTGTATATTGAAACATATACACTCTACATTGTACACTGAGATACATGCAGTGTATTTTGAGCTGTATATACATTACACTGAGATACATATATTGTATATTGAAACATATGGGCTGCACAGCTCAAGCCCACCAATACCTTGGGGGAGCGAACCACAGTATTGGACTTGCCTCTAGGTTCATTTAAACAACAAGGGCAGACCCAGAAACAAACCCCACAATGAGAAAGGTGTTTGAGGACTGTCAGGGAAAAAACATCTTTGTGATTATGTTCGTGAGAGGCACCCTTTTAGAAATATCCTTTCATTTAGTATGAATTGTTCCTGTGTTGGACATTTGTAAGCATTGCCTGCTTGACTACACAGTGCAAACAAAAAACATTCAAACACATTTCATACTAAATATATCTTATGGCAAATGCAAGGAAAGCAGACAGTAAAATTCTATATCATTTCTACTGTTCATGGATGGTGGTGGATTTGTGTTTTTAGCTGGTGGAGCCCTCTGTGCTCCTTGGTAACTCGTTACGGGACCTCAAGCCGAGCTGGCAGGGTAACTCTACTATGGCTTGACAGTACCTTGACTAGTGGTGGCATGGCATTGCATGGGCTTGCACCGTGGGTGGGGTAAGGATCCCGCTCCACTGACTCAACAACTTCAGTATATGATATGAGGTGGGAAGTGGTACCCCTGGGTGACATATTCATCAGCAATTTGGAATAAGGCAATTTTCCTCCCATATATAATTTCCCTCCTCATCAGTCGGCGGAGCAGCATGATGCCTACTGGAATGGCCTTTTTATGAATGTGTACCTGTCTATCTGTGTAGGGTTTTTACACTGTTTTGTTGGTTGTCATTGGGGTACATTGTGTGTGCTTCCTTGGTTGGCCAAATCAGTTACACTCTTTTCTGGGCCACTTGCTCGACATTATGAAAGGAGCAAATGTTGAAGAGCATGTTTTGGAGTAAATTCAGTGGTCAGGTTTTGTGAAATAGGATTTTGGTGCCTCTTTCCTCAGTTTCTGTTTTCACTCCCCCTTTGCATGCCTAATTTGGTGTATTTACATGTGCATCTTTTGAGCACATTTTGCGCTCCTTTAATAAATGGATGGATCTGATGCACACTTCTGTGAATGAGGTGCATCTATTTCTGGTGCATTTGTGGCACATCTCAGATTTGCACACTTTATATTTTTGAGACTCTAGCCTATAGTTTCAGGGCACATACCCAACCAACATAGCCCACCAAGACATACAAATAGCTACAACAACACCACTAACTCAAATGGCATGACGTTTTTAAATCTGTGCAAGAACATAGGTCTGTAAATCCTAAATGGGAGGATAAACTCTGATATCTTGAAACAATTTGCTTTTAAGTTGAATGAGGGCATCAGTGTAATGGATTATGCTGTCACTGACTTAGCTCCCTCTGAAACAATTGTGTTATTGTCAAAGAGCAAACACCATCCTCAAAATACTGTCAACTTGTTCTAAAAATTCAAACCGCCCTGAGCATGAGAACATGAGAACAGCCACCCCGAAGCAACTTTACAGGACCCTGACACCTTTTGCTGGACAGGACAGTTAAGCTGCGTTAATGTCTACATTTTATTTCAATGAAGAAAGAAACTTGACTAGTGCTGTGCGTTCCATAGTAAAACCTACAACCAGACTGCAGCCCATACAAACCAAGCTGTCAGAGCGATATAAATAAAATACTCATAAGGGCAGCAACAGATTCAAGTTACAAAAGATGTGAGCCACAACGACTAACCAGATACATGGCTTGGAAAGGAATGTAAAAAACAGAAACAAAAATGTGGACACCTGTCTCACCTGAAGCACATGGGCCTAGTAAACGATGAGCTATGGCCAAAATACCTCTGCACACTCAGGGAATATAATTAATAATAAGGAGGTATGACAAGGCTAGTACCCTATGGGAAACCCTCTCCACGGGGGTTGAGCGGCATGCCAGGGAGAAATCCAGAGCCAGCCCTCCAACTGAGGAGGATGGTGACAGTTGAGAGAGTCCCAGTTCCAATCCCCCTGATATGCCAGTCTGTTTTTGTGCAATACAAACTTGTCCCATGCCATGCGTCCTAAGGGAAATGTTCGTGGGAATCTCTCTTTATTCTACAGACAACACACCACACTAGAGCCACAGTAAGAACAAGATGGATGATAGCAGCACAGAGTAGAGCCTCGCGCCCAGAAAGAGCAGCATTGGAGCCACAGGACTTACACAACTGTGTAGCAAACCGTGAGTTGACTCACAACACCAGCGAGTGCTTAGCCGGCAACATGAACAGAACCGCAGACCACAAGGTTGATGGAATAACTACACTTACTTGGGGGACCAGTGATTAAAGGCCCTGTGAAATGGACTGGGACTTGGTGAACCAAAGGCCGCCATTGCAGGATCAGGGTCGACACTTGTGGATGGGGCTTAGCCCGCCATTTACCAACTTTTCTGTATGTAAAACCTCTGGCAAGGCAAAGATAGGGCTACATTGGCTTTGCAGAGTGGAGCAATTGAATCAGGAGGCGAAGCATAAAAATAGTGAGACTGGACGCAAGAGGGTGAGGATTGTTCAGGTGAGGTTGGAGGGGGTGGTGTACAAAGAGACCACAAAGAGAAGGAGGAAGCAGAAGCGGATTGTGGAGGCAAATTCTGAATCAGGCGATGTATTGGTTAGTGAGTGCTAGTGGTACTGCACATTGGGTGTGTGTGGAAGGATAACATATGTGGTCAGGGGGTGAATTGTAGGGAGTAAATATGAAGTGCGCCTGTGAGTAAAAGGAGAATGTCTGAATAGGTGGTCAGGTGGAACTCTAGTAGCAGTATGCGTGAGGGAGTAGTAGTGTTGAGGAGAGGGTAATCGTGTGGAGGGGGAGGAGTATTGTGGCGGAGGGAGTAGTAGTGTGCAAGAGGGAGTAATAGAGTGGATGAGGGAGTAGGAGCATGGAGGAGAATTGTAGAGCAGTAATAAGATAACAAATACTGTCTGTGAGGCACAGATTGCTTTTGGTGCCATCTGTGACACGCAGTGTCAGAGTGGGATCCTGTAGACCCCTACATAAAGGTCGCCCAACGCCAAGGGGCAACAGAAGAGAAAGCTGAAGCAGGAGACTCCTGTATAACAGCAAGTACTGAACCACTAGACCATGACATTTAGGCGATTGGAGTGGAAATAGAATTCCTAAGCCTTGAACCATTGACAGCAGAATCAGAAGACGCCTGGGAGTCAGCAGGGTCAACCCGACTCCTGCTGAAACAGTCCCTCAGGAAGAATCTGGCACCTGACAAATGAGACCAAAAAGAGCCCAATAGTCTAGATACAGGAAGCACGAGCAAGAACCAGCCAGTGAAATAACACTCAAACTAGAGGAAGCAGATTACAAGACCTTCCAACCAGTTCAGCTTTCCAGCAGTGGCAGAAAACCACAAGCTCAGATGAAGAAGAGATAGCGGAGTCCCCACCAGTTGAACAGGGCCCGATTCTCTGTGACACCGTTCCTTCCTTAACACCCATGGAGGATCTTCTGTGGGCCTTATTAGATGGCCAACTCGCCTTCAACACCAACACCAAGAAACTTTGACAGCCCTACAGGTGTGTTTTCAGAGAGGTGAAAATAACCAGTGGTCTACCTGATGATCCTATAAAAACCTGGCACCGGAGAAGACTATCGTCTTTTTTTATCTATTTTCAGAGGGTCACAGAAATAACAGGGTGGCATTGTGATCGCTGGATCAAGTTCATTGCCCCGCTGATTGGGGAAGCCCAACAGACATTTCAAACATTGAATCCTGATGGGAGAATCCAATACGAAGATTTGAAGAGGTACCCTTTTGCAGTTAGGCCAAGACCGGAAGAACGATCACCCTGATAACTGTCCTATCGAGTAAGGGACTTACTCAGCAAGTGGCTAGCAGATATGTATACGAATTAGTGAAGGAAATGTTGGTGTTGGAGGAATTCATAGACTCCCTAGCCCCCTATCCACAAAGGATGATTTGGCAGTTACATGAACCCGCTTTAGAAGTGGCCATATAAACAGCTAATGCCCACCCAAGGCCGAACCCAGTGGGGCACCCAATAAGAATAATGAAACAAAACCATTTGTGAGAGGAAGGGAGGAGAGGACAACTATTGGGAAACGTGGCCCGAAACCCCGCAAAAATAAGCCAAGAACAGCTGCTCCTATAGACGTGTCAAAATCTGGGCCTCTGCCACGCCCTGAAGTCATATTGTGCTATGCTTGTGGGAAACCAGGACACTTGGCCCAAATTTGTCTGTAGAACCCCAAAGAAGAGCCTATTGAAATTGGGCTACTCCCTACATGCTTGAGCTTTCCCTTAGAGACAGAAGAATGAACAGATTAGACAGAGGAAATAGTTGAGCCAGAATACCTTGCAAACCTGTTTGCTGAAGTAGAGGAGGGTCCAGATCCAGAAGCCTGGGCCGTGTGTGCTATGGGAGATACTGACCATAAATTCCATCTTGCCATTAATATCCAAGTTCTCGCGGCCAAAGCTTTGCTGGTGTGAGGGGTCAGGAATGTGAGGCGGACAACATTTTGATGATTGATTAAAACATGCAATTTTATTAAATGATAAATGGCGTCAAATAATGCTCCACTATCCCTACCCTGATGAGGATTTCCCTGCCTAACAAAAAATGAAAGGGAAACACTCTAACACGGGGTGTCCACCCCTCACTCTTAAACACAAATACAGAAATAAAATATATTGCACTTCAAACAACATCAACAGTTATATGCACAGTTTCTTGATAACCTTTTAGTAACCTGGGTGAACTCCCTTCCCCAGGATTGAAACTAAAATGTCAGCTTCAATGTTCATAAAAAGGAAACAAGGAACTCCACATAGGTAGCAAAGTCTCAATTCATTTTTTAGAAAAATGTATATTTTTATTGGCATGTTTACAACATTTGCACCAATTAACTCCCCCCCTCATTCCCTCATGGTTCATGCAGTGTCTGAGCCAGCTTGATCTTCTAAACGCTCTTATTCCACTCGGTTTGCTGAGCCTGGTTCTATTTGCATGTGGGTTCACGTCAAGTCCAATATTCTCAGGTTTTGGGGGCACCATTGTTGCAAGTAATCATTTTTTAGGTATTCTAACACCTCTCCCCAGTCCATCCGAAATATATCTGCGTCCCCTTGTGTTCGGTACGTGATTCACTCCATTGACACTATGTCCCACAATTTATGTATCCATTCTGTCCATGTGGGAGGATCTTTTTGTTTCCAGTTCTTTGCTATCACCAGCCAGGCTATTAAAATCATCACCAGAGCTCTCCTTTGGGGCGCCAAGATTGAATACATTTACGGGTCGATTAGTCAGCATAAATTCTCAACCAGGGATGGAGCATGGAGGTACAGGATTATATTGGTTATTTTAGCCTTCACTTCCTCCCAGAATGTCTTTATCTTGGGGCAATCCCACATATATGCCACCAATCCACTGCCCCCTTAGAGCCCCTCCAACATTCCAGGGAGACCGTTCTATACATTTTGTGTAGTTTACTGGGCGTGTAATGTCATTGTAGCATCATCTTATACCAGGCCTCCCGTAATTGTATAGACCTGGTCAGCTTCAGGATATTCCTCCATAAACCTTCCCCTAGTTCCCGTGGAATATCCGTTCTTGTCTTGCCCTCCCAAGCTATATGGTATGGCCATTTCTCTTGAGCTGAGCATCCCTGGAGAACCGCACAAATGCTCGAGGTTAAATGTTTATCACCGGAATGTGTAGTTATATATCTTTTGAATTCTGTAAGCTGTCTGGTTGCTGCGCTATGTATCTCTGGCTGCCTTAACCAGTGTCTTAGCTGCAAATATTCATATCTATCAGTTTTGTTTACTCCCAGATAGGTTTTGCACTCTTCAAATGTTGCTATATCTCCTTCACTCACCATGTCTCCTACCTTGCTACACCCATGTTTGCGCCATTGACTAAATTTGCCCTTTTCCATACCCAGGGTGAAGCTTGCATTCAGGAACAATGGGGTGAATGGGGAAGGGCAGGCTGAAAGGTGTCCTTTCTTTAGCCATCTATCCCAAATATCGCATGTTGTTTGAAGGACTGCACTGTGTCTTGCACTCAGATGCCTATCCTCCCGTGGCAGCCACAGTAGCCCGGCCAGTGGGCAACCCGCCACTGCTCTGTCCATTCGAGCCCAAACCTTTTCTCTGCTTTCTGTAAGCCATTTTCGTGCCACTCTCAGTTGGGCTTCTTCGTAATATCTATTAATATTTGGCAACGCCAGCCCCCCTTTCTGCTTTTGGGACATGAGAAGATCTAGAGCAACCCTGGGGCGTTTATTCTGCCAGATGAATTTGGAGATCATTGTGTTTAGCGTCTTAAAGAATGACTCCAGGACAGCTATCGGGAGGGTCTGAAATGTGTATAGGAGTCTGGGAAGAGTCACCATTTTGACTGTCGTTAAAAAAAAATACAACTTCTATAAATGTTAATGAAACACCACTATTGGTTAACAGTTATTATCTTTATTCACAAGATTAGGATTCACAACAGGTATATTTGTCAGGATGACTTCACAGTGCTGCTGCTTCTACTTCAACAACTTCGCTTCTGCTAGAGTTTACCATGAGGACATTCTCTTTTGCCTCATAGCATTCCACTTCAGTTATACTACTGAAGTCTTGCATCTACTGACAACCAGATATACCACCACAGCCTCAGTACTTTGTGATTCAAGAATCTTTGTGATTCAAGATTCACTTTGCACTGCAACACCTTCAAATAGGCAAGGAACTCTTCCTCTAAATATCTCGCTTCAAAAGGGGCCGCCTCTGCCTCTCTTGTCTGTCTGAAACCACAACAACATTAGTATTTTGTAATTTATAACAGTTGTTCAGATAGGACAAGATTCACTTTTGGGCACTTCAACCCCTTCAAGTGTCTGACTACCACAACAACAACCGAAGATTGCCTTTAGGACCCACTTTTCTCCTCCTACAGTCTCTGGCAATATAGGTTGTATCAATTTCAAATAATATTTATAAGCAGCAAGGTTTTTCTTCCCCAACTTTGCCTTCATTTCTTTGCCATGACAACTGCTAGCAAAATAATTACCCAGAAGCCTTGCTGCCACTCTCTTGGCTTCAGGTAATGCTTACACACTTTTAACGTAGGCAAGGTTAAACTTCTGTTGGGCTCAGAGTAATTGTCAACTTCCTTAACATTTGAAAAAGATGCCCACACTTCATGCACCTCTTAACTAAAACCTTTATCTCTAATCGTGTTCTCTGCAAACTGGACTGCCATGTGAGCCTACTTCTTGGACTACTTTTTTGCTCCCCTCAACAAAGTCCTCAGCTTTGCGATACCCCCCCTTTTTCAACTTACACATATCCTTCCCACCTCTGCTTTCATTCACTGCTGATTGCTATCCATGCACAATCACTCTATTTAAATTCCTACTGCTCATCTATAAATCCATCCATGGTTTTTACCCCAACAACCTTGCTGAATGCATCTCACTATACACTCCCATTCAAAATCTCTGCTCCTCTTCCCTTCACAAGCTATTAGTCCCCTGCACCTCCCTGTGCCTCCTCCCACTTTCTCTCCCTTTTCCTACCTGCCCCACTGCACTGGAATGCTCTCATCCTTTCCATCAAAGCCATCTCTACAATAGAATGAGGGTCATACTCCACCTGCTAGCAATGGAAAGTACACCCAAATCCACCCACCCGCGTATCCAATTTAACCACACAATTGGCCTCCCCTACATAAGGCTTTAAGACCTCTCTTTGTAATTTGTAAATACTGTACAGGATATCAAGGGTACAAATATTGTTATGTCGTCCAGTCCCTGTTATTTATACCTACCTTTAGCCGTTCACCACCAGGTATACGTCCTTCAGTCCAGCAATGCTCTTTTCTAAAGGCACCTTACCGTAGGCTTGTCTTTGCTCTCTGACACCCCATTTTCAAATTGTTCTTACAGTTCTGATTTTCTAATTCGCAAATGAAGTGTATTAAATGATCATGAGAAGACATGGTCCAAATACGGGAAAATTAGATTGACCTTGAGCAACACTGAGAGCAATGAGGCAGTTTTGAGGGGAATGAGAGTGGCTGGGGCTAAAAGAGTGACATGGGACAAAGCTGAAGACAATGTGACTGTTTGGGGGCAGTCAGAGTCACACTCAGCAAATGTGAAGGCAATGGGGTAGTTTTAGGGGCTATGATTGTGATATGGGGCAGAACTGGGGCAATAAGTGGGACATGGGGGGCAATAAGTGGGACATGGGGCAAATCACTGGCAAAATTCTGAACATGTGTGCCTAATTCCGATTGTGTTTCTTGTTCTGGTACTTTGGGATCAATTAAATGAAATTTCACATGTCAATGGTGTGCACTAAATGATAATGAGAGCATCATGAGGCAAGCCTTTGGGCAATTAGAGTGACCTGGGGGAACATTGAAGGCAATGAAGTAATAAGAATGTAGGAATTGGAGAAAGATGGGATTTCTTTGAAGACGATTTGTCCAATCACATGTGGGCGGTGGGGTGAGATGGATTGTAATCAAATATATGGGAGTGTTTTAACTGTTGCAAAATTGTATATAATGTGTCAACTTGTGTGGGTCAGTGAGACTTGGGTTCGTTTGACTCCACAGAGTCATCTAACTGCTCCCTGCACGATTTTACAATAAACTTGCTTTACATACAAAAGGTGCACTCGTTCCTCAGGTGCTGGGCCCACTTGGGTTAAGGGGATTAAGGGGCTGGTTGGGTTACAGTATGGGCTCACTGATGATGCACAAACCTCCATCCATCCACTGTTGGGAATCATACTCTCAATCATGTCTGTGTGCATGTATGTTCTCCTGATCCTACAAACCATGACATGCTACATGGCCTAATATTCCCTGCCATTGTTGCACAGGTCATAGAATGCCATTCATATGTGCCTTACAGGTCATAGTGTGCTCATTTACAATGTGTGGTTGGCCATTTTCTGTCTGTATGCATTGTTATTCACAATATGCATTTTGTACATGGTATTCATATGTCTGAATGTTGTTGTCTGTCTTTGTGCAAGTGATGACGCAGCAGATGGGGGGGAGGAGGATGCACAACCGTCCACCAGTGCAGCCTGGGATGTTGTGCCTGGTGAGAATCCCTTCCTGTTGCAGTCGATCCTCAGCAGGACTGCAGACACCTGAGATTATGCTACTGAATCTGATGTGGACAACATACTGCGGGACACAGATGGTTCCCCAATGGGTGGTTCCGGATGCCACAGAGCTCCAAGAGTTCCTTGAGGCCACTGAGTCAGAAGAGGAGACCCCAGGCCTGCAGTGGGAAGCCCTGCATCAACGGTGGATACGTCGTCTGTAAGATTCCCTTCACCCATAATGGAACCAGCATCAGAGGCTGGTGTCCAATGGAGGGTTGCAAACCGCCAGCTAATGACGGTGCACTCACTGTGACGGGCATGGTATCTAGCATCCCGGCTTGGTAGGCCCTGCACATGTGGTAGACGCGTGCCTGCTGGACAATCCGAGTGGGAGCAGCAGATGATACGAGCAACCATCCAACATGGCGAGGTCATGCAGGAGATGGCCAGGGACCTCCATAGCCTGACAAATCATGTAATCTCAACAGCTGCATGGGATGCAGAGTATTTGGCCTACAGGGACCATCAGCAGCAGTTGATGGACACCTTAACAGAAACACTCCATGCAGAGATGAAATGCTGAAGGCTCCACCACCATCATGATGAGGAAGCCCACATCAAAAGCCTGCAGACAGATATGGCGTCTTTGAGGGAATCACTTCATAGAGATGCAGTAGTCCAGAAAAAAATCCTGCAGCTCGAGATGTTGGCATCTAGGATATCCCACCATCAAGACACAGAGAACTTGAGGCAGTTTCTGCATGATGAGATGTTTGCCACAAGGGATAACCACCACCAATTTATTTTAAAATGTGTTTATTGGTGAGGTTGTTACAACAGCATTGCTCAAGTTACATTTCAGCAGTTGAGAAACAACTCCACGGTATTATTTGTTAGTCTTCAACATTCGTAACTCAAAATGATTAACAAAACATATACATTCATAACATTACCAGGGCTTGCATGCATTGAAAAAATAATGTTGATCATCATAAAATAGGATAACAGTAGTGTGCCAAGAGCCGGACATATGAGTTACAATAACCATAATTATAGGGGTCCAAGGTCAAAGAGTTCAGTACCGTTTAAGAGTGTAAGCAGGTGTGGGGCAAGGATGCACTCAGGTGGCTTGTCATCCCAGGGATAAAACATTGATGCAATAAGTGCCCTCCAGGCCTCAAAAATGGGGGATAGGTCAGCAGCGTGCGTCTGTATCGCTCCAAGCCACACTTTCATTTCAGCCTCACACCAGATCCCAAATTCCACAAGCCACTTCTCATATTGCCTTTCTTGAGTTTCCATGACATAGCTATGCATCGTTTGGCTAGTATGCATGCCATGTGCATACATTTTATGACACAGATGTGTTTGCTTGCTCTAGTAAGCATTCCAATGGGTCCCAGTGATACCTAGTGATTCCAACCTCTGCACAGGGCTGCTTGATTCAGGACCAAAAACCTTGTTTATTGAGACAATTCCACATCATGTGTATGAAATCGGCGTCTTCCCAGTTACACCAGGGGCAAGCCGAGGATGCATGATAGTTAAACTTAGCGACTCTGCTAGATATGATATTATCTATGATATAGCATTTATAACGCACCTATACAAAAGTGTTTCAAGGCGCTAGGCGTTATGTATGTGCGATGAAGCACATTGATCTAAATCTAGCATTCCGGGACACATTCTTAGCTAATTCCCAATGTTTTTCAGATATCTCTGAACCAACTTGAACCTCCCATCGTGCTTTCAATTTAATGCATTTAACACTAGTTCCTTCTGGTAGGTGTTTATACAATCTAGACACTGGTCTCCAGCCATCTTCCAGAGCATACATCAACTCCAGCATTGTGTCTACATTGGGTTCATCTGGCCATTCAATCCATGTCACCCTAGTCACCCTCATGTACTACAAAAATTGTCCCTTGGAAAGGCCCTCTCGCTGCATCAGGCTATCTAAGTCCTGAATGTCCCACTTTCATACATATCACCCCAGGTGGCAATGCCCAACCTCTCCCAGTTTCTGGTAACAGTGAGTTCACCTGCATTCGTACATATGGTTGCCACAATCGGGATGTTGGGTTAATAAGGGTGCTGTAAGTGAAGCAGTCCAAGCACTCTGGACCAGACCTGCATGCCCAATTTCACTAACAAGGCCTGAGGGCCTGTGCTGCCTGCTGGGAGCCAGACGATCTTGAGCCAGGCAGGTTTCATCAATGACTGTAGTAGTTTGGTTTCAGATGTAATTCATCTGATAGCCATTTTGTTCCAAAACTCACTTGGGCAGCCAGGTAGTAGAGTTCTAACTTAGGTAGCTGTTCCCCACCATCCTTATAGGTTAAGGATAAAATGTTAAGTGCCAGCCTACGCCGCTTCGTCCCCATAGAAAGTCTCACAGAATAACATTGATCGAGTGGAAAAACGCAGCTTCAATATAATAGTGGACATTCGTTAAACCATATAGAAGACTAGGGAAGAACTAGCATCTTAATAATAGCGATTCTGCACATAAGTGAAAGTGGCAGCCGAGACCAAAAGGTCATAGACTTCTTGACATCCTCAACCGCCCTGAGCGTGTGCAATTTGAATCTGCAAATACTTAAATGCGTGTGTCTCCCATTTCATCCCCAGATCAGGTAAGGATGTTTTGTTTACCCTGCATAGCCCCGCCAGGGGGAAGAGGCAGGACTTCTGCCAGTTGAAAGAAATCCCAGATAATCTAGCAAAATCATCCATTACGTCTTATATTATGGGTAAATTATGTTGCGGTTCGCATAGGCAAAGCAGGACATCATCAGCATATATGATAGGAAATTTGTGGAACCACCTATTTGGATGCCCGCCTCCACATATTCCTGTCTCAAGTACACCGCCAGAGGTTCTAAAGCCAATATATAGAGCATGGGTGACAGTGGGCATCCCTGACCTGTTCCCATTTGTATGTGCCATGTTTCTCATATTTGTCTACCAAACCTCACTCTAGCTGTCGGGAGGGTCTACAGCTGCTTCACCCAATGCATAAAGTTCTTCGGAAACTGGAAGCCCTTCAGTGCAGCAATCATCCACTCCCAATACAGTGAGTCGAAAATTAACAGCATCGAGTGATGCCACCAAGTAATGCTCAGTACAGAAATTAGTCTGGTCTCAAATGTGCTGTAATCGACAGAGATTCAGTGTGGTGTTGCGGCCTGGTACAAACCCTGTTTGGTCAGAATGTATGAGGGATGAAATAAATTTGCAAAGACGTACGTTCCTTGATTCCAGTATTCCTTGATTCCAGTAATTTCACCCTTGAGGCTAAGTCACTAGTAGTAGTGGCCGTGTCCTTCAAGAGTGACTCCATGGGCATCACCCTTTCTGCCAGTGACAGCACATCTTGCCTAGGAAGTTGCATATCCACCTTTACTTCCTCTATCTTGTTTTCCAGAGATGATCTTAGAGCTGCAATGGCTGTTGTCAATACCTTATCCTCCTGGGGCTCAGGCTGAGGTGCTTAAGCTTCTGAGCTTGGTGGGTCTGCCGTTGAGCCCAAGTTTCAATGTTTGCCTTGACTCCCAAAGGAATGCATAATTTTACCTGTGCCCTTAGATTTAGTGGGCGACATAGCAAAAGATATGTACTGCTGTTAAATCGTGGCACACTAATCAACGCAATTGGAAAATGCAGCTTATGTAGCCCCATAGGTGGTTTCAAGTCTGCACAAGCAACGTGCGGGCTCATCGTGGGGGTTGTTACTTTCCTCGCAGCTTCAAGGTGTACAAAGGGCAAGTTTGTTTGCCAAATCTACAGCTCACAAGATAGATGCCACTTAACTGCGTTTATTATTACAGTGAACAAGGTATATTGGTTCAGACCAGTAGCAGCTTACCAGACAAAGGATAATAGCACACTCTGATTTCATTCTGCACACCACAGGGCCAGACCTTGTCCCATGTAGGAGTCCTTTAAGCTTGTAGGAGCAGTCCAATCCGGCACATGTGTAGCATGTAGGGTGTGGGCTATTACCTGTCCACTGTCAATATCCACATTCACACTCCGCTCGATGCCAAGTTGAGTCCGTGCACCACGTTGTGGACCGTTAGTTATGTGACAACAGGTGAAATGTGTGTTAACATGTCCCAAAATGGCAAAGGAGCATTCCGAGGGCCACCATCCGCCACCTCAGTCACTGCAACCCCAGTGATGGTGGTGTGTATCACAAGGCCCGGGACCGAAGCAGCCAAATAGAAACAAGCCCCTGGGCTGCCTGTGATCTGTCCCAGGAGCCAGCCACAGTCAAGAAATGCACAATGCACAATGTTTTATTAATGAGCGTCCCTGCCCTTCGGGGCTCAACGGCTCAAAGAGTTCAATGGGTTCCTGCACATGTGTCACAGACATGTTTTAGGAACTCACATGGGTTCCCTCCTCAGCATCGCCGCTCAGCGGGACGGCACCTCTGCCGAGTCCTCCACCCCCCTCCCCCGCAGGCGCAAAGCGATCTGCAGCGCCACTGATGTTAGGGGGCAGGCTGGAACCGCGGAAGCCACTCCACTACAGCACCACCCTGCCTCCACCCCGAGGCTCCGCCAGGTAGGTGGGATCGCCGCCTCACCCTCAGACCGTGCACTGTGCAGTCAGCAGTGGCAAGTCCATCGGGCCGCCATCTTGGGTGCCTGCTCTTGAAACCCACGGCTCGTATTCCAGGCTCTCCAGTCACCAATTTCCATCAGGGCAAAGGCTTAGATGAGGATACTGCAGTGTGCCCACAGGAAACAGCAACGTTATATGCAAAGTTTGCTATCTAAAATCGCATAAAGGATCAGTACAGAGGATCTCAGTGGGAGCTCAGAAGAATTGCGTCCTCACTGCATGAGCTCAGGCCACGTCCCGGGACATCCACCACCAAGAGATGGCCAACCTCAGACAAACTATCACCCTACAGTTGGAGATGTCACAAGTGAGCATGGATAAGGACTCTGTGGCCACTCGTGACAAACATTATCAGGACCTCATCACAGTTGGAACCCTCCTGAACACATCTGTGCCATGAGTGGCAATAGCCAATGAAGACCAGGCTTCAGCACTGCATGGTCAGAGTGCACCATCCAAGGATCCATCACAGGATGGCAGTCCCAGCTGAACCACACCACCACGCCCACCTGTGCCCTGGAATCCCTGAGCCCGTCGAGGGGGTATGATTATTTTATTTTTAATTATTTTTGTGTTCAGATATGTAGACACCACTTCCACCCCCTATCCAGGGTGGACTTTTTTTACGTCCCGGTCCTTGATGGAATTTCTTTCTATTTGTTATGTCACCAGGCAGGCTGGACTGTATTTGATTTTTACCCCTGTCCAAGATGGACTATTTCGTTTGTTTTTGGCCTCGACCAGCGTGGACTTCATTTGATTTGATTTTGACCTTCATCCAAGATGGACTCTTTTTCTTTTTGTCGTCGTCCACAGTGGACTTAAGTTGATTTTTACCCCCATCTAAGATGGAACCTTTTTCCTTTTTTAATTGGTTACATCATTGCCCTCTCATGGGCATTTTGAGTTGGAGGACTGGACAGGTGGCCATGTGCAGTGGAGTTAACTGCCATGATTTTGTGGACTGCTACAACCTCCCCCATAGAGGTGTAAATCACACTCTACATTGGTTCTAATATGTGCAGTCTTTTATGACTGACTCCTCTATCTGGTCCAAAACAATGTCCTATGTTGCTACAGGTATATTGCCTCATCCAGTGCCTGCACTCCCAGAAAGATCCACCCAGTACCCTTTTTCCCCCTAGTGCCCATTCCCTCTGCTGGACACTGGGACTCCATGCCCCAATGCGGAGGCACAGTTTTAGGTGGAGGTGAAGAGGGATTCACGGCAGAACTGCTCTACCAGTAGGTAAGGTTGTGCACTGCAAATCATGTTCATGGCTAGGGACGTTTGCACCCCACTAGTGGCATGCAGTTTCACACGTAGGGTTTGCATGCATGATGTGATTTGGTGATGGTCACTGTCACTGAAGATGTGAGTTGGCCTATATGTCTGTGTGTATGCACATTTCTCCTTGATAAGCCATGCATGTGCTTTAGGTCTCTGGTTGCACATTCACAAAGAACTACAGTCTCAGAAGGTTGTGCTGTACTCATCCTCCTTGACCTATTGGCAGCCTTTGACACTATCAACCACAGCATCCTTGTAAACTAGCCCCACTCTCTAGGCATCAGGGACTCTGCATCAAGACTGATCTCCTCTTACCTCGCTGATGTTTCACAAATCACCATTCTACCACCCTCCTCCTCTCCCCACACCCTGTCTCGAACAGAGATTATAGGGGGACTCCCTATCCTCCTACTCTTTCGAACTCTACCTGAGCCCCCTCGCTGCCCTTATCTACTCACATGACCTAACCTGCTACAACTACGCAGATAACACCCAGATCATCTTCGAGATCCCCAGGACCCCGGCTTCTCCCCATCCTGACCTAGCCTCGTGCCTCACACAAATCAACCACTGCATGACAGTGCTTTTAACACTTTTTATGTCGAGTATGAGTTGAGGAGCTGGGGGAGGTCTACAATTCCTTTGTCTGATCCCCTGGGCCCACCCTACACAATTTTTGGAGCCACTGGTGTGGCAAGAAAGTCTCTTGTCTGCAATCGCTACCTGATCTGATTACTGCTGGACTGGGGTGTACCGGGTGCATGCCTGGTGCCCCATTATTTTCACATTTTGGACATTTCCAAGAGAGGGCATTTTGGGCTGTTTACATGGTGGTGGAGAAGTCATCAGAAGATTCAAGGAGCAGAGCCTGACCAACATCGTCACACTCATCCTCTGAGTGCAGCTTTAACAGTGCCTGACAAACATCGTCACACTCATCAACTGTGTGCAGCTTTAACAGTGCCTGACAAACATCGTCACACTCATCAACTGTGTGCAGGTCAGTGAGTTGTGGCTCCATTTGGTTTGGGTGGGGTGCCTGTGCGCTCACTGCCATGCAGGACACTGGCCAGGGTAGGGGAGCACCTCCTGTTCCCCAAAGACCGCTTGTGATGAGACAGCAAGGGGCACTTACGCCAATGCCTGAATTTGATATCTCGGGTGCCCCGTCCAGTCTGGGGCTGAGATGGAAGATGTGGATAGGCAGGTTGGACATATACTTCAGAGCCACAGGTGAAACCAACAACGACAGCAAGGTGGCAATGCTGTTGTATTCCACAGGGCCTGCAGTCCATGAGGTGTTTAAGTCTCTGCAGCCTCCCAATGCCACATATGATGCAGCCAATAACGCTTTAAGGGAGTACTTCATGCCACTTGCAAATGCTAACTATGAACGTTTCATGGTGTGCTCTGCCCGCCAGAAGGATGACGAAACATTGGACAACTTTTACGGCAGGTTGCTCAGATTGTCTCTGCCATGTGCTTGGGACAATGTGGACACAATGATCCGCAACCAGTTGATGCAAGGGTGTTCATCAGGCAAGCTGCGCAGACAGGTGCTGCGTGAACTGGGGAACACGCTGCCTCGCATCTTGGAACTTGGGCGCTGCCAGGAGGTGTCTGAGTTGAGAGCATCCATAATGTTGTGCACCCGGGGAAGATAGAAGAGGTGTGCGCAGTAGGCCATGGCCAAGGGGGCAGAGGCGTGAGATGTCCAGGTGGCAACCAACGTGATCATAACAAAGAAGGATAGAGGGTGCACGCTCACGGATTTAGAAACTAAAGGTAACAAACTTTAGGGAAAAAGTAACAATAACTTCTGGGTGCGGGGGAGGAAAAGTGGCCCTGGCACAGGGCTACCTAGATATAAAGAGGATCCAAACTGGACCCCTCCCGTACCCTGCACACCGTAATGATGCGTCAATATGACGCCTTAATGTCAATTCAAGAGATTTATAATGGATATCCACATTGCATACATTTTAATGGAAAATAACAATTTTAGCTAAAAGCTAATAATGCAGTCCATTCTTTAAATATAGAAAACAAGTGTTTTTTATTTCAAACGCAAAAGACAGAGAAAATTCAGTTCATTTCATTGAGGACGGCTGAAGCGTTTCGAGAAGTATATTCAGTTCTTCATGAGCCAGAGTTCATGTGTAAGAACTAGATGTAAAAGATGTAGAGAAAATAGAGAAAAGAACAATCAGGATAGTGTTGCTACCAAATCACTTCCACAACCTATATAGTATTTATCATCATACAGTCAAATTCTGCCAGCAAAATGACACACAGTGTCTCAACAATCATATTGTCAACAACAGAATCGTATTTAAATTAAAATAACACAGTTTTCGATTGAGTTATATCCAAAGCCACAGGCAACCAGAATCACAGATGGCCAAATGGTCAATTCAAAGAGGAAAGTTCAGTGAGAATGGATGTTCTGAACAGAAAGGACGGAAAAATGCTCACCATGACTCACTAAGTCCTTTGTGTTAGTGCATTTAGAGGTGACTCTGTGGGAACAGATGGTTCAATTGGACAGTGAATACTGAAGTAGTTCAGCGTGAAGCGGATGTCCAATGAGCTGCAATAGATAATGCGAGTGATCTATTGTCAGTATAGTTTCACTGAGCAAGGGTGTTCATCAGGCAAGCTGCGCAGACAGGTGCTGCGTGAACTGGGGATCACGCTGCCTCGCATCTTGGAACTTGGGCGCTGCCAGGAGGGGTCCGAGGTGAGAGCATCCAGAATGGAAGCGGTTGTGCACCCGGGGAAGATAGAAGAGGTGTGCGCAGTAGGCCATGGCCAAGGGGGCAGAGGCGTGAGATGTCCAGGTGGCAACCAGCGTGATCGTGGCACAAGAACAATGGACTCCAGCATGAAGTGTGAATATGACCTCCCTCACCCCACAGAGTGCCCAGCGCAAGGGAACATATGAGGCTGGTGCAGGGAGTCAGCTCACTATGCCCGGATGTGCAGAGCTCCAATGCCGGTCGTGGTCCCGGGGGGACCCGTTAGAGCGGGTTCTTTAGGCAACAGCACCCGCCTAACATCGCCCAGGTTGATCAAGGGATGAGGGTGCCCTGCAGGAGGACGATGATGAGGAGGAGGAGAACCTCTTCTTTGTTTGAAGCGTTAGCACTTTGTGGCCCAAGAACAGGAGACAGACACAGTGTCTGGTACATGCGAACAAGTCCACGGTCTCTGTGCTGGTCGACACAGGGGCATCTGTGAATGTAATGGGACGGGGACACTATGATGCCATGGAACGTCCACCCAGCTACAGACTCCTATAGCACGTATCTTTACGTTTGGAGGTGAACGACCTATCCCGTTGTATGGGGCGTTTGTGGCCAACATAGGACACAGAGGGTCATCCATCAGGGCCCTTTTCTATGTCACGACGGTCAGCAGCAACACCCTGCTGAGCTGTGCGGCTGCAGAGACACTTGGTATAGTGAGTTTTGCCTACTCCGTCTACAGGGAAGGTGTGCAGGAGATCCTTGCGAAGTAAAGTCGGCTGTTTGAGAGCATCACATGGCAGGTGATCTAGTAAGGCTCAATATTGATGAGCCAATCCACTCAATCACTTTGAAGAATCGCCAGTTCCCATTCCATCGGTGGGACTTTGTTGAAAAGAACTGGACGGCTTAGTCGAGTTGGACATCATTGAAAATGGGGAAGGCCCGACACCCTGGGTTTCTCCTATTGTCATCGCCAGGAAACCCAAGCAGCCGGACTCAATGCGCATATGTGTGGACATGCGGCTCCCAAACAAAGCCATCAAAAGGGAGCACCATGTTACCCCCACCATAGACAACATCATTGCTGAGCTACAAGGAGCCTTGTTCTTCTCTAAACTGGACTTGAGGGCCAGCTATACCATGTGGTGCTACACCCCGAGTCGCGGTACATAACGACATTTACCACCCACCGCGGTCTCTACCGTTACAAGTGCCTGAGCTTTGGGGTGTCGTCTGTGGCAGAAGTTTTCCAGAACATTATCCGCGGTGCCCTTGCTGACTTGGAGGGAGTGTTAAACATAAGTGATGACATCTTAGTATTTGCGCAGTCAGAGGCGGAGCACGTGGGCAGGCTGGCGAGGACACTCGAGTGACTTCAATCCCTGGGACTAACACTGTCAGGGACAAGTGTGAATTCCTGAAAACTAAGATCAAGTTCTTTGGCTTTCTGTTCAAGGAAGGGGGTGTGTCACCGGATCCTCAGAAAGTAAAGGACATCGTGGAGGCACGACCCCTGAGAACGTGTCGGAAGTCAGGAGCATTTTTGGGAATGGTCACATACTGTGGCTGGTTTATCAAGAACATTGTGTCCCGGTCGGAGCCACTGCAGGCTCTGACTAAGAAAGATGTGGCCTGGCAGTGGGAGCCCTTGGAGCAAGCTGCTTTTGAACACGTCAAGGGGGCTTTGACAGGGGAGGACACCATGGCCTTCTTTGACCCGTCCCTTCAATTGGAAATCATGGTCGATGCCCCCCGTTTGTCCTAGGTGAGGTGCTCAATCAGACCGATTCCAACTCGGAGGTCCGGCCAGTCGCTTATGCCAGCAAGGCATTGTCAGAGACGTAGCAAAGGTACTCTCAAATTGAGAGAGAGGCCTTGGCGGTCCTGTGGGGATATCGTCACTTCCGGCTATATGTCCTGGGAAGACCATTGACAGTGTTCAGGGATCGCAAGCCCCTCCTGCCCATACTGGCATGATCGTCCTTGAAGCGCCGGCAAGGATTGAGAGGTGGATGCTGGACCTACTGGAGTAGGGAGTATCCCTGGTATATCAGCCGGGCAACAACAATGTAACCTATTATCTGTCCAGGCACCCGTGAGGGGTGCTGGAGGGGCTGAAGAACATCAGTGCATAGTAGGCCGATGAGCATGTCAGGCTGGTGGTGGAGACGGCAACTCCTAACTCGGTGCCGATCCATGAGCTTGAACAGGTGGCAGCGGAGGACAAGTGTTTCATCATCCTGGAGGCGGCTCTACAACAAGGCTCATGGAACTCTGTAGTGGAGACATTGGCTCTGAGGACCCAGGAAGTGAAGTCAGCGCTTGAACAGCTATGGAGGGTCAAGGATGAGCTGGCATTCTCCGAGTCAGGACTGTTGCTCAGAGGTGACCGAATTGTGATCCCGCAGGTCATGGTCATGCAGGTGAATGAACTGGCACACCAAGGCCATCAAGGTACTGCCAAGACCAATGCCCGGCTGTGACAAAATGTGTGGTTACCGGATGTGGAAAGGCGGGTCGAGAAGTTTGTGGCAGCCTGTGTGTGGTGACAGGTGACGTTCCCGGCTCAGAGGGAACCCATCATAGAGACCATGCCGAGAGGTACCAAGCCCTGGGAGATCATTTGCGCTGACTTTGGGTTCACAGGCCGGGACACTCACTTCCTCGTCGTCGTGGAAGAATGGTCCAGGTATCCGGAGGAGGAGTTCATCGAGTCGGTGGCCTTTGAGAATGTTGCCGTCGCGATGGAGAAAATCTTTGCCACGCACGAACAGGTGGTAGAGGAGGACAATTGTTTCATCATCCTGAAGGTGGCTCTACAAGGCTTGTGGAACTCTGTAGTGGAGACATTTGGCCTCATTACAAGTTTGGCGGTAGCCTTTCCGGTAAAACCGGTAGGCTGCCGCCAAACTTGTGAATTTTTCCAGCGCCTGGCAATGGGGAAATACAGGGCCATTACAACCCTGGCGGATCCTGTATTTCCCCATTGCCAGGCGCCTGAATGCATTACTCCCCATTTGCATTTGAGCCCCACAGGGCACAATGGGAATGGGGAGGTCGGATGCACCGGCACTATTCGTGAATGGTGCCGATGCATCCGACATGCTCTGCTCGCGGGTGCTGGTCCGCCCACCAGGTCAGAGCTGGCGGGCATACTGGCACCTGCGAGCAGAACTCGTAGTTTGCCAGTACGGCAAGCTTACCGGTACCGTTGTTACTGTACCTGCAAACTTGTAATGAGGCCCATTGACTCTGAGGACCCAGGAAGTAAAGTCGGCGCTTGAACAGCTATGGAGGGTCAAGGATGAGCTGGCATTCTCCGAGTCAGGATTGTTGCTCAAAGGTGACCGAATTGTGATCCCGCAGGTCAATGTCATGCAGGTGATTGAACTGGCACACCAAGGCCATCAAGGTACTGCCAAGACCAGGGCCCGCCTGTGACAGAAGGAGTGGTTTCCGGATCTGGAAAGGTGGGTCGAGAAGTTTGTGGCAGCCTGTGTGTGGTGACAGGTGACGTTCCCGGCTCAGAGGGAACCCATCATAGAGACCATGCCGAGAGGTACCAAGCCCTGGGAGATCATTTGCGCTGACTTTGGGTTCACAGGCCGGGACACTCACTTCCTTGTCGTCGTGGAAGAATGGTCCAGGTATCCGGAGGAGGAGTTCATCGAGTCGGTGGCCTTCGAGAATGTTGCCGTCGCGATGGAGAAAATCTTTGCCACGCATGAACAGGCTGCAGAGGAGGACAAGTGTTTCATCATCCTGAAGGCGGCTCTACAACAAGGCTTGTGGAACTCTGTAGTGGAGACATTGGGCCTCATTACAAGCTTGGCGATAGCCTTTCCGGTAAAACCGGTAGGCTGCCGCCAAACTTGTGAATTTTTCCAGCGCCTGGCAATGGGGAAATACAGGGCCATTACAACCCTGGCGGATCCTGTATTTCCCCATTGCCAGGGGCCTGAATGCATTACTCCCCATTTGCATTTGAGCCCCACAGGGCACAATGGGAGTGGGGAGGTCGGATGCACCGGCACCATTTGTGAATGGTGCCGGTGTATCCGACATGCTCTGCTCGCGGGTGCTGGTCCGCCCACCAGGTCAGAGCTTGCGGGCGTACCGGCACCTGCGAGCAGAACTCGTAGTTTGCCAGTACGGTAACAATGGTAACGGCAAGCTTACCGGTACCATTGTTACTGTACCTGCAAACTTGTAATGAGACCCATTGACTCTGAGGACCCAGGAAGTAAAGTCGGCGCTTGAACAGCTATGGAGGGTCAAGGATGAGCTGGCATTCTCCGAGTCAGGACTGTTGCTCAGAGGTGACCGAATTGTGATCCCGCAGGTCATGGTCATGCAGGTGAATGAACTGGCACACCAAGGCCATCAAGGTACTGCCAAGACCAAGGCCCGGCTGTGACAAAATGTGTGGTTTCCGGATCTGGAAAGGCGGTTCGAGAAGTTTGTGGCAGCCTGTGTGTGGTGACAGGTGACGTTCCCGGCTCAGAGGGAACCCATCATAGAGACCATGCCGAGAGTTACCAAGCCCTGGGAGATCGTTTGCGCTGACTTTGGGTTCACAGGCCGGGACACTCACTTCCTCGTCGTCGTGGAAGAATGGTCCAGGTATCCGGAGGAGGAGTTCATCGAGTCGGTGGCCTTCGAGAATGTTGCCGTTGCGATGGAGAAAATCTTTGCCTCGCATGAACAGGTGGTAGAGGAGGACAAGTGTTTCATCATCCTGAAGGCTGCTCTACAACAAGGCTTGTGGAACTCTGTAGTGGAGACATTGGGCCTCATTACAAGTTTGGCAGTAGCCTTTCCGGTAAAACCGGTAGGCTGCCGCCAAACCTGTGAATTTTTCCAGCGCCTGGCAATGGGGAAATACAGGGCCATTACAACCCTGGCGGATCCTGTATTTCCCCATTGCCAGGGGCCTGAATGCATTACTCCCCATTTGCATTTGAGCCCCACAGGGCACAATGGGAATGGGGAGGTCGGATGCACCGGCACCATTCGTGAATGCTGCCGGTGTATCCGACATGCTCTGCTCGCGGGTGCTGGTCCGCCCACCAGGTCAGAGCTGGTGGGCGTACCGGCACCTGCGAGCAGAACTCGTAGTTTGCCAGTACGGTAACAATGGTAACGGCAAGCTTACCGGTACCATTGTTACTGTACCTGCAAACTTGTAATGAGACCCATTGACTCTGAGGACCCAGAAAGTAAAGTCGGCGCTTGAACAGCTATGGAGGGTCAAGGATGAGCTCAAAGGTGACCGAATTGTGATCCCGCAGGTCAAGGTCATGCAGGTGATTGAACTGGCACACCAAGGGCATCAAGGTACCGCCAAGACCAAGGCCCGCCTGTGACAGAAGGTGTGGTTTCCGGATCTGGAAAGGCGGGCTGAGGAGATCGTGGCGGCCTGTGTGTGGTGCCAGGCGGCGTCCCCGGCTCAGAGGGAACCCATCATAGAGACCATGCCTAGAGATACCTTGCCCTGGGAGATGGTCCGCGCTGACTTTGGGTTCACAGGCCGGGACACACACTTCCTCGTCGTTGTGGATGAATGGTCCGGAGGTGCAGTTCATCGAGTCGATGGGCTTCGAGAATGTTGCCGTCGCGATGGAGAAAATCTTTTCCACGCACGGCCTGCCCCAGGTGCTGTGCTCAGACAATGGTCCGCCTTTCCAAGGGGATAGTTTTGCCCAGTCGATGAAGGAGTATGGGGTCCATCATCGTAAGATCACGCCTCTCTGGCCTCGGGCAAACGGTGAGGCAGAACGTTTCATGAGAACACTAAACAAAGTTTTCCGCATCGCTCAGGGCCAGGGGCATAGTCTACGGAGGGCCCTATACCAGTTCTTACGGGAGTACCGGGCCACTCCACACACATCCACGGGTGTGGCTCCTGCTGAAGCAATGTTCAAGCATTGTCTGAGGGGCATCATCCCAGAAGTAGTAGAATGGGATCCAGCGCTCATCAACAACGAGCAGGTGGAAAGGGAGAGGAGAATCAGGACTGAGCAGGAGAATATCAGACGATGACTCCGCCCCCAGCAGTTTGACCCCGGAAATGAAGTATTAGTCAGAATAGACATCCGCAGTGAAAGCTATCTTTGACATACACGCCTGGTACGCTGGACGTGGTAGCAGTACACGGCTCCATGGTAACAGCGTTGGATGGGACTGCCTCTGTCACCCACAACGTCAGTTTCTTCAAGAAACTTGGAGAAGCCAGGTTGGAAGCGTTGCAGAGAAGGGACGTGAATGATGTACCGGACGAGGACAGTGGCCTGGCCCATCCGCCAAACTCCCTGGCTCGGGGGAGCTCTGGCGAGGAGGGCCCACTCCGGGCGGTGAGTAGGAGGTGCCCCCAGAAGGTTGGGAGAGGTAGGCCTGCCCACCTGAGTGACTATGTTCTGGACCCCTGAACTGGTGGGACCACCCTGTGGACTGGAATTGACTCATGGGACTGGGGTAGCTGGATTAAAGGGGTCAGTTTCTTTGTGTGCATTGTGTTCTTATACCATGTGTGTAATTAACCTCTGTTCTTCATTTGTTATGAAAAAGGAGGAGTGTGGTGCTGCCCCTTGAAGGGCACATGCACGGGTCGGAGTGACGTTGCACTCTGCCGCGTGCTGTATAAATAAAGTGGGTGTTCCCGGCTGCCTAAGAGTGACCGGGGAGCCCGAAAAGACTACAAGTGTGCGTGTGGCCTTTGTAGATGGGAGGGGGCTCCCAGACACTCCGGATGCAACCGGAGACTCATCACACTCCCTAGGCCCACAGCATCCAGCTCAGTAAAGCACCTGGGATCCACCATGGATTCTGACAGACGACTTTCTCACCACATCAACGCTGTATGTAGATCCTGTCATCTACACTCCTGCATTCTTAGATGAAACTTCCCTATGGGAATGGCACTGTCATAGCCCAGGGCTTTTAGCCCAACCTCTTCCTTCTTGATAGGCGTCTTCCGACTCTCATCAGCTTCCTCCCTTCCACTGCCTCTGTCTGTGACCCCCCGTTAGCCCTTCCCCATCACAGATGGGCATACCACATCCCTGTACCCCTCCTCAGAAGACCTTCAAAGGTGGCAACCAGCTACACCTAACTACCCCCAACTCTCGCTCTGCTGTTAAACATTCCACTGATATCTGACTCCTTCTTGAAGACTTTGACCTTGACATTCTCGCTCCTAATGAGAGGTGGTTCACTGCCAGCTCTGTCACTGCCTGATTTTGACACACTGCTCCCTGAGGGCCACAAGATCCTCTCCAAGCCCAGGCCCAACTGGTCTGGAGGTGGAGTGGCCTTGATTTTCCCTGAATGGTTCCCTGCTACTTTCATTCCCATTCAGACCTATTCTTCCTTTGAATGCCTCGTCTGCAGGCTTGGTGTCTCTCCAACCCTCTTGTTGATGCTCACCACCATCTACAGGACCCCTGGTACGGTCTCCCTCTTCCTCTCTGTGTGGTCAGACCTCTACTCTACTCTTCTTGCCTCCACCTCCAAACTTCTCCTCAGAGACTTCAATATTCACCTTGACTCTCCCGATTCAGCCACTGGACTCTTCCGTAACCTCTGTGATATTCTTTCCCACACCATTCATCCCTCCAGTCCGACGAACTCAGCCAGACATTCCTTGGATGCTCTCCTCTCATCCGACACACCGATCTCCAACCCTCCCACTACAACGTTCTCCTGGTCGGACCATGCTCTTCTGTCCTCTCACCTGTATCTCTTAGGTCCCTCTGTTAAGCCTCTGCCTGCACTGCCAGTCTCCTTCTCCGTCATTTGACTGATGTAGTGAGTGTCCGCTTCTGCTTTTGCCATCACTTTCATCCCCCCTCCCACTTCTCCCACTGACTCCTACACTGACTCTTCCCTTGCTAATCTGCATATCTCTATCACCAACACCCTGGACATCCTTGCTCCTGCCATGAGGATCCGCAAGAAGCCTGCTTCCAAGCGCAGCACCTGACATGACTCCAACCTAGCCTCTCTGAAACGAAAGAGCAGAGTTGCTGAGCAGAAGTGGCAGGATTCAGGCTCATCCTCTGAAAAACTGGCCCATAGTCAAGCCTGCATCTCTGGAGCAACTAACAACTCGGGCGAATTGTTTAAAATCTACAAGGAACACAACAATCCTATTGCAGTCTCCACTTCTCCCTTGCCATCCCTGACCCTCTGTACCTCATTGGCCTCCCACTTTTTAATCAAAACTCAAGACATCCCATCCTCACTCTCTTCTACCTCCCTCCTCCCACCCATGTTCGTAGGCCTCCCTTGGCCCCCCTCTCACATCCCCTCCTACTCGCCCTCCTACTCTCTTCTTTCTCACTCATAGCACCGGATGAAGTCTCTAAACAAGTCCTTTCTATGAAAGTGTCAACAATGTCCGACTGAATCCTACCCTCCCGAACCTCCTCCTCACCTTTATCTTCGGAAGAGCTGTCCTTGCATTCTGATAGCTTCTTTCTGCGTGTCTTCTTTTGGTCTGCTTCCTTCTTTTCCTTTGGCCTTCTTTCTTTCTTTTCGTGCAAATAGGGTCTGGCTCCCTCCGAGGCCACCGTGGCAGGATTGATACCTGTCACTGGGTAACTCTGAGGAGCCAAACCCCAGACCAGGGAAAAAGCCGAAGCAACAAAAAACCCTTGTACAAGGTGTCCTTAAGGTGTCTCTAAAAGCAGCTCACAGAAGGAAGTCTTTTCTGATGGTAAGAATGTGCTCCGTTACGAAGGATGTTCGAAGCCTGAAGGATACTAGAGACCAAGTTCCAAGACGGTAGTAGGTTTTACTTCAACTAGGTGGATGAACAAAAAGGAGAACCACCCCACAATGCAGCCCGTCTAGAGAGATGACTAAATAACTAGTCAAGGAGAAAAAGTAAGAGACCAGAGACGGAAACTTAAGAAGGTAAGAAAGGAAGTTGAACTACTGCGGCAGAAGAGTGAATAACGGTAGAATAGAAGCAGGATAGAAAACAGGTGAGTAAGCGTAGCGCGAAGCCATGACCAGTTAGAGTGAGGTGCTAGAATGCAGACAAGAGAAGAACAGTAAAGCGGGTAAGTAAAGCAGAATGCGATGGTAAAAAGCCTCGCGGAGCAGAGAGAGACACGCTAGAGCGTTGGAAAGAAAGGACAGACAAGCGGATAAGGAAAGCAGAAAGCGCTGGTGAAAAGCAGCGCAAAGGCGAACGAGAAAGAAACGGAAAGCTAGGAAGCTATACTGAACCTAGAGAGAAAGGGTACGAGGTACACGGGCAAGGGCCGGCTGGAAACCGGAGAAGAGAAAAACACATGAGGGGAAAACTGTTAAAACACAGCAGAGCGGTCCAACTGAGAATGGACAGATACAATGCGCTGTTGTTAGACTCACCACCGTGCAGACAGGCCGGGGCGTTGGCTCAGGACCAGACGAGAGCTGTCCAATGAGTCCAGAATCTTCAGTTCAGTCTGGAGCAATTCCCAGAGCGGAAATATCCAGACTGGACTCCCTCTCACTGAGGGAACTCTTTTTGGTAATGGACCCTCCCGCTGTTTTAGATAACAGCCAAGATGATAAATTACCCAAAAGAGCGGGGATACCCACACCCTTTCACCAAGCTGTAAAGAAAGGACAAATGATTAGAACCAAAATGGAAGAAGGAAAAGTAACAGAGATCTGCTGCTAGGGTCAGTACCTGAAATACAGGTAATATGAGTTTGGTAGTATCGATGAGAAATTAATGGAGGTTTATATTAGCCAGGGACAAAGAGAAAAAGCTTGCAGAGAAACGATAGAGGTATTGCCAATTCTTACCCTTTGTAGCCTAAAGAAATGCTTAGATAGTGGTAATAACGGCAGGATAAAATAAGAAAAAGGAAGGTTAGTATAGGGAACTTCCCGGGCGGAACGAGGGCTGATACTAGGTTTGGGTTGGTGTAATGTTTACAGCAGACCGTTCGGAGTATTGCACTGATCTTCAGGTAAGTTTCCAAAGAGGAGATAATGAGTACAGTATGTATTGTCCAGGTATGCTGATGGTGAATAATCGCTGATTATGGTAGGGGGATACAGAGGACACAGGGTGTGGAAAACCATTCTCAGATGAAAGAAAGGTAAAGTTTCAGTCTTACCAGGTGAGGAGGAGGAGTCTCAGCCTCTCAGGATCACCGATCGGGACTACCGGTGAGTACCGCGATAGCGGGGAATGTCTTGGGTCCCGTGAGTACACTGGGTAGGCGGGAACTGCTTAGCTCGATTCGTGCTAGGCGGTGAAAATTGCGAGCGGGAGTTCGCCTTGAAGAGCTCCAGGAAGTCCGTGGAAATGCTGAAAACAAGGTCGGACGGTCCAGGCTAGAAGCCAGCGAGTCAAGAGCCAAGGAACAAGGGAGAGACGAGAAGGGTGGTCAAAAAGGGATATCCGAGGTCAGTTTCACAAAGGATTTTGGCGGTAAATGATTGGAAGTAGTAACGCTAATCAGAAGCACCTAGTCTGGCGTTACGAACACCTTTATGGGAAAGTGAACGGGAATTGAGGAGGCGTGTCGTGCTACTGGCAGGCAGCGTAGCGGTCAGCTGATCAGTCATGTGACTACGTGACAACAAGCTCCGTTTCCATAGCAACCTCCAGAGTTGCCAGAAAGGAGCCGTTCTCTGCAGTCTTCGCTCCTGCATAGAAGGGTAAAGCAAGGGGCGCAGCGCGGATCGTACCGTAGGTGTGACAGCTTCTGCCCCCAAAGATAACGGCAACCTCCTGGAGGCATGAAAGGAACACGGAGAAGGTGGGGAGCATGGATATTAGCCAATGGTTCCCATGTGCGATCTTCAGGGCCGAAGCCCTTCCAATCCACCAGATAATACAAAGTACCCCTAGAAACCTTAACATCCAGAATACGTGACACCTCAAATTCTTCTTCCCCTCCACTTGAACAGGGTCAGGGCGCACAGGCAACCAGGAATCTGGAGGGCAGGGCTTCAACAGGGAGACATGAAAAACTGGATGAACCCACAAATGGAGGGCAAAGACAGATGGACGGCAGCAGGGTTAACAACTGCATCCACCTTGTAAGGACCCACGAAGTGGGGTAGCAGTTTCTTGCATCTAGGAATGCGCAGATGGTGCATGGACAGCCATACTTTCATGCCCGTGCAGTATGCTGGAGCCAGGACACAATGGACATCTGCATATTTTTTTGCTCGCACCTGAGCAAGTAGAAGGTGAGACCGCACATCATGCCGAAGATGATCCAAATCCCTCACGCACGCACTGGCAGCTGGATTAGCAATTGGCAAGTCGAGGTCCAAAGGCAGTGAGCGTGGATGAAACCCGTATAGAGAGTAAAACGGGGGCGATTTAGTGGCCGAGTGCAGTGAATTATTGTATGCAAACTCAGCATGAGGCAAAGCTTGTAACCATAAATGTTGGAACTGGAGGCACAAACAGCATAAATATTGCTCCATCGTAGCATTGGTGCGCTCAGTTTGGCCATCCTTTTGAGGGTGGTAAGAAGAAGAAAAACGATCATTAATGAGCAATGTAGCTGTTAAGGCCCTCCAAAAACGAGCAGTGAATTGGGATCTCCTGTCGGTGATAGTAATCGACGGAAGACCAAACCTCTGGAAGATGTGGGACAGAAACAGATTGGCCAACAAAGGGGCGGTAGGAATACCCGCACACGTTATAAAGACCGCGTATTTAGTAAAATAATCAACCACAACCAGAATTGTGTCAAAACCTTTGGTTTTGGGTAAGTCCACCACAAAGTCCATCGATATCATATGCCATGGCTTGAACGGCACTGGAAGGGGTTGTGATAAACCCATTGGTTTAGATTTGGAGGACTTGCACTGAGCACAGATTGCACATGATGCCAGATGATCAACAACATCTCTAGACATATAAGGCCACCAAGACCAACGTCTAAGAGATTCAATAGTTTTCTGCTGGCCAGGATGCGCAACGTTAATGGAATCATGAGCCCATTGTAGGGCAAGGAGACGAGCAGGCCCTGGTGGAATAAAAACTCTTCCTTGGATGAAGGCCAGACCGTTCACGGTGTCTAAATTGAGGTCTGTAACTTCAGAGGGGTTCGAAGATGCCCATTCCTCCAGAAGAGTCTGTAGTGAAGGTTGGACCGAACAACCACAGACCACATTGCTCTGTAACACAGGAATAGGTTTGGTACAGGTCGGGGACTGCTCTACGTGTAGACGAGAGAGCGCATCTGCTGAGGCTTGCATGCAAGCAGGTCTGTAAGTGATTGTGAAACGGAAATGAGAAAAGAACAGATGCCACCGAGCTTGACGGGTGGTAAGACATTTCATTGATCAGAAAGCCAAGAGACTCCGATGATCGGAGTAGACAGTGACACTATGTTTAGCTCCCAGGAGGTGGTGTCTCTACTCAACAAAGGCTTCCTTGATTGCCAACAATTACCTCTCGGTAATGGCATAGTTCCGCTCATAAGCAGTAAGTTTGCGGGAAAAATAAGCTACGGGGTGTATGGTCCCTGAATTCAAACAGGGTTGGGACAACACTGCTCCAACAGCAAAACCCGAAGCATCCGCCTCAGCAAAGAATGGTCGATCGGGATCAGGATGCTGTAGCACCGGTACCGTGGTGAAGGCGATCTTGAGTTGCTCAAAAGCCTTCAAGGCTTCTTTGGACCATATCAATGGTTGTTTGGCACTTGTCAGAGCAGTGAGTGGAGCGGCCAATGAGGAAAATGAATGAATAAGGCGGCAATACAAATTTGCGAAACCTAAAAAGGATTGCACAGCTTTAATCGACGTGGGTGTAGGCCAATCCAGAACCGCTTTTACTTTAGAAGAACGCATTTGTATCCCATGATCAGTGAGGTCAAAACCCAGGAACTTAACCTGCGTAGCATGAAACACGCATTTTTCGGCCTTAACATACAAGAGATTATCCCAGAGGCGTTGAAGGACCGTGGAAATGTGTTGGAGATGTTCAGACCTTGATGATGAGTAAATCAAGATGTCGTCCAAATAGATCACTACATATTGATCCATTATGTCACGAAATATATCGTTCATAAATGCCTAAAAAGTGGCATGGGCATTACAAAGGCCAAATGGCATTACTAAGTACTCAAACAGTACAAACCGCGTCTTAAAGGTGGTTTTCTACTCGTCTCCACTCCTCATACGTACCAAATGATATGCCCCACGGAGGTCTAGTTTGGTAAATATCTTGGATTGCCCTAACTGATCCAGTAGGACTGAGATCAGTGGGAGGGGGTACTGGTTTCTAACTGTCACCGCATTGAGAGCTCTGTAATCAACACAGGGCCTGAGGTCCCCCTCCTTCTTGGCCAGAAAAAAAAAATGAGAGAGGCAGCGGGCGATGTGGAGGGCCGAATGAAACCCATGGACAATACCTTGTCCAGATATTCCTTGAGTGCAGCATCTTCCTTAAGAGATAATGATTACACCCTGCCCGATGGAAGCCCCTGGGATCAGCTCAATTGGGCAGTCATAGGCTCGATGCAGAGGAAGGGTTTCTGCCATTTTTTTATCAAATACATCAGAGAAATCCAAATGCTCCGGAGGTATTTCGGGACTAGGTTCTGTAGAAACGGCCCCTATAGATGGTGACATGGTGGCCAAAGCATGGCCAGGAGTGAACACCGAAATACTATGAATAAGTAGACCCTGGCCGTTATAGAACGGTGAAGGGAAATGAATAGTACCCAGAGCCCAATCAATCACAGGGTTATGGAGCTGTAACCAGGGAATCCCCAAAATTATTCTGTAGGCTGGAGCCTTGATAACGTCAAAAGTGATCTCCTCAGTATGCCCATCAGTAGTACACATCGTGAGTGGCATTGTATGTTTAGTTACCAGACCCGAAACTAGAGCGGAACCATCCACTGCACTGATCATCTCGGGTTGAGATTTGTGGATGAGGGCAATACCCGAGGATGTTGCAAAATCCTGATCGACGTAATTGTCTGTGGCTCCAGAATTGATAATGGCCGAGGCAGGAAAAGACACCCCATTTGCTGTTGAAAAGGTGACCTGAAGACTGAATAATGATGGTGGGCTGGCTACAATAGAGTCCAAAACAGGTTTTCCCGACAAAGGGACTCTTTTTACTGTCGGGTTCTGGCGTTTCCCGCCTTCTTTTTTGGTTCGCCTTCTTTTTTGGTTTCTTATTGCAATCGGGTAACAAATGATCCGAGGACCCACAGTACATACAGAGATAGTTTTTTCTGCAGTGTTCTCGTTGAGCTGGGGTAAGGGGCCCCCTAATGGTTCTGATCTGCATGGGTTCAGGTGTTGGGGAAGAAACTGTAGTATTATCAGCAACCATGGGGGGAAGAGCCGGATGTTTGTCACCCTTCCTTTCTGCTCTACGGGCATCAATTTGGATTACCAAATCCAAAAGTTCACTATAGTCCGTGGGTACTACAGGAACCGGGGATAACGTGTCTTTTAGCTCTTCTGAAAGACCTTGGTAGAATACTGCAGTTTTTTTGTCCTCAGGCCAATCGGTTTCGGCAGCAAGCTGATTGAAACGGGCTAAGTAGGAGATCAAGGAGGAAGTACCTTGCCTGAGTCTGAGGAGCTCTAGATCCGAGGCCTGACTAGTGTATCGAGTATCAAAAAGCGGCTGCAGTACCTCCCAAATGAGATAAAACAAAAGCAGTCTTGGTAGTAGAAGTGGGGAATGACGCAGGTCGACACAAAAAGTGTAGTTTACACTGGTTAACAAACATGAGATACTGCTTAGTGTCCCCCGTAAACCGTTTAGGTGGGGCCAAAAGGAACTGCGTAGAGACTACTATCGGAGCCTGTTCTTGCCCGGGAGTGGGAAAACCGGAACTCAAGGCAGAAACACTTGCTGCCCTAGAGACCTGTGGCGCAGGTGGTGTCACCATTTGCTGAAGGGTATCGATTCTTTTTCGAAGGTTCTCTTGTGCAGAGATCATGTCTGACCTGAGTTCAGTAACCATCTGCATAAGCTGTGAGAATGATTCTGTGGGATCAGTTGGCTTTCTTTCTTAAGGCTTTTGATTCTGTTAGATTCACCACCGTGCAGACAGGCCGGGGCATTGGCTCAAGACCAGATGAGAGCTGTTCAATGAGTCCAGAATCTTCAGTCACTGCTGGAGTAAATCCCAGAGGGGAAATATCCAGACCGGACTCCCTCTCACTGAGGGAACTCTTTTTGGTAATGGACCCTCCTGCTGTTTTAGATAACAGCCAAGTTGATACATTACCCAAAAGAGCAGGGATACCCACACCTCTTTCACCAAGCTGTAAAGAAAGGACAAATGATTAGAACCAAAACGGAAGAAGGAAAATGTAACACAGATCTGCTGCTAGGGTCAGTACCTGAAATACAGGTGATAGGAGGTTGATAGTATCTATGAGAAAAGAATGGAGGTTTATATTAGCCGGGGACAAAGAGAAAAAGCTTGCAGAGAAACAATAGAGGTATTGCCAATTCTTACCCTCTGTAGCCTAAAGAAATGCTTAGATAGTGGTAACAACGGCAGGATAAAATAAGAAAAAGGAATGTTAGTATAGGGAACTCCCCCGGCAGAACGAGGGCCGATACTAGGTTCGGGTTGGTGCAATGTTTACAGCAGAGCGCTCAGAGTATTGCACTGATGTTCAGGTAAGTTTCCAAAGAGGAGATAATGAGTACAGTATGTATTGTCCAGGTATGCTGATGGTGAATAATCGCTGATTATGGTATTGTAGGTAGGGGGATACAGAGGACACCGTGTGTAAAAGACAGTTCCCAGATGAAAAAAAGGTAAAGTTTCAGTCTTACCAGGTGAGGAGGAGTCTCAGCCTCTCAGGATCACCGATCGGGACTACCGGTGAGTACCACAATAGCGGGGTATGTCTTGGGTCCTGTGAGTACGCTGGGTATGCGGGAACTGCTTAGCTCGAAGATGGGGATTTGTGCTAGGCGGAGAAAATTGCGAGTGGGAGTTTGCCTTGAAGAGCTCCAGGAAGTCAGCGGAAATGCTGAAAACAAGGTCGGACGGTCCGGGTCAGAAGCCAGCGAGTCAAGAGCCAGGTAACCAGGGAGAGACGAGAAGAGTGGTCAAAAAGGGATATCCGAGGTCAGTTTCACAAAGGATTTTGGCAGTAAATGATTGGAAGTAGTAACGCTAATCAGAAGCACCTAGTCTGGCGTTACAGACACCTTTATGGGAAAGTGAACGGGAATTGAGGGGGCGTGTCGTGCTACCGGCAGGCAGCATAGCGGTCAGATGATCAGTCACGTGACTACATGACAACAAGCTCTGTTTCCCTAGCAACCTCCAGCGTTGCCAGAAACGAGCCGTTCTCCACAGTCTTCGCTCCTGCATAGAAGGGTAAAGCAAGGGGCGCAGCGCGGATCGTACCGTAGGTGTGACAACTGTGCAGGGGGTGTGGCTCAGAGATAAACAAACGGTGGCCATCTTGGTGGAAGACTAGACCGAGAATCTGATTCTGGTAGATGAAGCTAGTGTTTCCAAGACTGCCGCAGCTTACATGGGCGAAGCCTGACAGCATACCCCCTTCCCTTTGGGGGACCTCTGACCTTGCCCGGGTGCAGTTGGTGGAACCTTCGTATCAGTCTGGGAGCATGGATGTGGCTATTGGGTTCATATTTCCTTTCTTCCTTAGTGTACCCCTTCCAGTGTACCAGGTACTGCACAACACCTCTTCGGTAGCGTGAATCCACCAGATAGGACACTTCGTATTCCTCAGGAACACGTGGGTCAGCAATGTTCATGTCCTTCCTTCTCCTCCTGTAGGGATCTTTCTTGTGCTCCTTGAGTAAGGAGATATGAAAGACCGGATGCACTCGTTGGAGATTCGTTGGTAGATGTAGTTTGAATGCCACTGGATTAATTTGTGCTAGAATCGGATAGGGTCCAATGTACCGGGAGGCAAACTTGCCAGCATGAACCATTTGGGAAAAAATGTGGTCGACAACCAAACCAGCTTTCCTGGACCCCAATCAGGATTAGGTCTTTTGCGGAGGTCGGCCCATCTCTTATTCTCTTATCTACTTGCTTCCAATGGCTTGATAGCTGTGGCTTGTACCTTCTTCAGCTCCGTGAGGAGACTGTCGATGGTGGGAGAGCTAGTAGTCGTTATAGCATTCCATGGGAGATGTTGTGGGTCGTAACCATACGTGCAATGGAATGGACTCATCTGGATAGAAGAGTGGGTGGAGTTATTACAGGCAAATTCTGCTTGAGGAAGGAAAGATGCCCAGTCGTCTTGCTCCATGTTACAAAAACATCTTAAATACTGTTCCAATCTGGCATTGAGCCTCTCAGTCTGACCGTTGCTTTGGGGGTGGTACCCCAAAGACAGGGCTCTATGGATTCCTAGTTGTTGGCACAAGGAGGACTAAAACTTCAAGGAAAATTGCATACCTCGGTCAGACAGTTTAGTTCGAGGCAACCCATGAAGTCGTACGATATCTCATAAGAAAACAGCAGCAGTTTCTGGAGCAGAAGGAAGATGAGTGAGAGCTTAGAAATGACCCAGCCTGCTGTAGGAGTCGATGGTAACCATGATGGTCGTCATTCCCTTTGATTTAGGAAGATCCACAATGAAGTCTGTGGAAATATGCTCCCAAGGTCGGCTGAGAATCACTCGCGAATCGCCCCATAATTTATGACCCACAATCCCTGACAAAATCTGAAATTTGTTGGAAAAGAACACAATTTTCACTTTGTCTGGGATTGTGGGTAATACATTCTGGGGAGATTCGTGCAAGTCAGACCTCTGTGGATTCCCACGGGTGTCTTCTTTTCGGAAATGCATGGGGTACCCTGTTTTCCTTCGTGGCTTCTACACCCAAGGCCCAAATCTGTAGGTTGTCTCCCCAAACCCTTTGGGGTTTACCAGTGGTTTAGCCTTTTCCCTTTGCGCCCAGGTAGGTGCAACCACATATGTGAGGTACCGTTTATGTTGGGACACCTGTGGGAACGCGGGAAGGTAGGACATGTGGTGTTGGTGGCGTGTTTCGGTGGGTGGCAAGAGGGAAACGTCTGAAAATTGTACTTTTTTCACCAAATTTCAGACTTTGCCGGGGATTGTGGGTAATACATTCTGGGGCGATTCGCGCAAGTCAAACCTCTGTGGATCTCCACAAGTGTCCTCTTTTTGGAAATGCATGGGGTTCACTGTTTTCCTTGGTGGCTTCGACACCCTAGGCCCAAATCTGTATGTTGTCCACATGAGCAAAATCTGCTCTGCCGAAAGGCTTGGGGTTACCAGTGGGTTAGCCTTTTCCCTTTGCGCCCAGGTAGGTGTCCAGAAACAAACGGTACCTCCCATGTGTGGATGCACCCACCTTGGAGAAAAGGGAAAAGGCTTACCCACTGATAACCCCAAGCCTTTCGGCAAAGCAGATTTTGCTCATGTGGACAACCTACAGATTTGGGCCTAGGGTGTCGAAGCCATCAAGGAAAACAGAGTACCCCATGCATTTCTGAAAAGAAGACACCCGTGGGCACCCCCCTTTCCACTAAAAGCATCCATGGTGCTTTAGTAACCCCCACACCCACCCAAAACAAGTTATAATTGTTTTTATTTTTGTTTTTGTTTTGCCTCTTTCCTAGGGGAAGATTGTGTTAGCAATCTGCCCCCAGGGAGGGCTACATGAGATGCCCCCCATCCATTTGGGGTGGGGGGGAGAGGGCCACCCCCTTTCCACTAAAAACATCCATGGTTGTTCAGTGGCCCCCCACACCCATCCAAAACAAGTTATAATTTGTTTTATTTTTGTTTTGCCCCTTTCCTAGGGGCAGATAGGCACATATGTGTGGGCATCTGCCCCCGGGGGGGCAAAACGTACTGCCCCACGCTTGGGGGGTGGCTCTGCCAATATTTGCAGTGGCCTCCCCCCACCACAAATGGATGGGGGCATCTCATGTACCCCTTCCTAGGAGCAGAAATCTGCCCCCAGGGGAGGCTACATAAGGTGCCCCTATCCACTTAGGGTCGGGGGAAAGGGCCACCCCCCTTTTCAAACACAAAAAATCCTGGTGGTCTAGTGGGCCCTCCTCCCCCACCCAAAACAAGTTATAATATATATATATTTGTTTTGCCCTTCCCTAGGGGCAGATGGGCACATGTGTGTGACCATCTGCCCCCAGAGGGGTGGCAAAACGTACTGCCCCAGGCTTGGGGTGCAGGGTGGCTCTGCCAATATTTGCAGTGGCCTCTCCCCTCACCCCAAATGGATGGGGGCATCTCATGCACCCCTTCCTAGGGCCAGAAATCTGCCACCAGGGAGGGCTACATAAGGTGCCCCCATCCACTTAGGGTGGGGGGATGGCCACCCCTCTTTCAAACACAACAAATCCTGGTGGTCTAGTGGGCCCCCACCCACCCCCAGCCAAAACAAGTTATAATATATAGATATATTTGTTGTGCCCTTCTTGAGGAGGCCTGTGATGGGTAGTACGATTCTCGAGAAGTTTGGGATGAAGCGTCTGTGAAAATGTCCCAATCCTAGAAACCGTTGCACCTCCTTGACATTTTGTGGTTCCTTACAGTCCAACACTGTCTTCACCTTTCTTGGGTTCATGCAGACACCTTCACCAGAAAGGATAAACCCTAGGTAGGAGACCCTTGTGGCTTCGAATTGGCATTTCTCTGGCTTTACCAATAACCGGTTAACCTTCAGGCGGTGGAGCACTTCCTTCACGTGTCGCCGATGTGCTTGCAGGTTTGAGGAGAAGACCAAAATGTCATCTAAATAGACAACCACTAACAGGAATAACAGATCTGCAAATATCTTGTCCATAAATATCTGGAAGATCGCCGGGGCGTTCACCAGACCGAATGGCATGACTCGATATTCAAACAAGCCCAAAGGGGTCCGAAAGGCTGTCTTCCATTCGTCACCTTCTCTTATTCTCAAAAGGTGATAGGCCCCTCTGAGATCTAACTTGGTGAAATACTTGGCACCTTGTACGGCTTCCAATATGTCCTGTATGAGCGGCATCGGGTACCTGTCTCGGGTAGTCACTCTGTTCAATCCTCTGTAATCTATACAAGGCCAGAGTTTGGATGTGTCTTTTTTAGGAATAAAGAAAAGTGATGCTCCACAGGAGGATCTGGATTCCTGGATGAGCCCATTCCGCATGTTAGAGTCTAGATATTCCTTTAAGGCCTTTCTTTCGGCTAATGACAGAGGATACATCCGTCCGAAAGGTATGGTGGCTTCAGGTACCAGATCAATGGCGCAATCCTCCGCTCGATGTGGTGGTAACAGTCTGGACAAAGTATCGCTGAAGACCTCCGCATACTACTGATAATTCAGAGGAACGGATGACACCATCCGGGTCTTGAGGTTGTCTAACCTTTCTACCTCCACCTTGGTACTCAGAGTTTCCATGCAGTGGTTACGGCAGAACTGGGAATCAAAGCACAATCTATTGGATACCCAATCAATATGAGGGTTGTGTTTTCTCAACCATGGAATACCTATATAATTGGAAAATGTGCTTCTCTAATAATGTCAAAAACCATGAATTCTTGGTGTTCCCCATACTCAGTCTAAGCGGAACGGTTTCCTTAACAATGGGTCCTGAAGAAAGTGGGGCACCATCTGCCCCTTCAACCGCAATGAGATTCTTTTTGGCTTGTAAAGGTACTTGGTTCTCCTGCACCCATTCAATGTCCACAAAGTTACCGGCTGCACCGCAATCCAGCATAGCCAGGACTTCCTTGGGTTCTGGACCGGTCCGCCATAAACTTACTTGAAAAACCATCAGACGGTTGTCATCAGTTACTTCATCTGGTCTGGTATGGTTGCAAGGACTACTGGCATCTCCCCCGATGTCTCCCTTGCATAAGATTGGGGGCTGACGTTTCCCTTCCGTCTGTGAGGCACTTCAGGACAATTTCTGAGTAAGTGCTTCGCTGAGCCACAATACATACAAAGTCCAGCTTCCTTACGTCTTTTGCGTTCTTCAGGCGTCAGAGGTCCCTGAGTAATACCTATCTGCATAGGTTCCTCGGAGGATTGTGTTTCCTTGGGATTCGGAAGAGGAGGTACGTAGGAACCAGAAGGAGGATAGGATTGAGGTTTTCTCTTCTCCTGCCGAGGTACTGTTGCAGGGACGCCATGGGGTATTCTGGGCGTTGTATTCTGTTAACAATGTCTGACTGAATCCTACCCTCCCGAACCTCCTCCTCACCTTTATCTTCGGAAGAGCTGTCCTTGCGTTCTGATAGCTTCTTTCTGCATGTCTTCTTTTGGTCTGCTTCCTTCTTTTCCTTTGGCCTTCTTTCTTTCTTTTCGTGCAAATAGGGTCTGGCTCCCTCCGAGGCCACCGTGGCAGGATTGAAACCTGTCACTGGGTTCTCCGAGGAGCCAAACCCCAGACCAGGGAAAAAGCAGAAGCAACAGAAAACCCTGGTAGAAGGTGTCCTTAAGGTGTCTCCAACAGCAGCTCACAGAAGGAAGTATTTTCTGATGGTAAGAATGTGCTCCGTTACGAAGGATGTTCGAAGGTTGAAGGATACCGGTGACCAAGTTCCAAGACGGTAGTAGGTTTTACTTCAACTAGGTGGATGAACAAAAAGGAGAACCACCCCACAATGCAGGTAAGGGCGGACAGCCCATCCAGAGAGATCACTAAATAACTAGTCAAGAAGGAGAAAAAGTAAGAGACCAGAGAAGGAAACCTAATAAGGGAAGAAAGGAAGTTGAACTACCGGTAGCAGCAAAAGAGTGAATAGCGGTAGAATAGAAGCAGGATAGAAAACAGGTGAGTAAGCGTAGCGCGAAGTCAAGACCAGGGAAAAGTGAGGTGCTAGAATGCAGACAAGAGAAGAACAGTAAAGAGGGTAAATAATGCAGAATGCGATGGTAAAAAGCCTCGCGGATCAGAGAGAGACACACTAGAGCGTTAGAAAGAGCGGACAGACAAGTGGATAAGGAAAGCAGAAAGCGCTGGTGAAATGCTGCGCAAAGACGAACGAGAAGGAAACAGAAAGCGAGGAAGCTATACTGAACCTAGAGAGAAAAGGTACGAGGCAGTACCAAGAGCTACACGGGCAAAGGCCGGCTGGAAACCGGAGAAGAGAAAAACACAAGAGGGGAAAACTGTGAAAAAACAGCAGCACAGTCCAATGGAGAATGGACAGATACAACGCATTGTGCAGGGGGCGTGGCTCAGAGATAAACATAGTGGTCAGCTGGTCAGTCAGGTGACTATGTGACAACCTCTGTTTCCCTAGCAACCTCCAGCGTTGCCAGAAACGAGCCGTTCTCCACAGTCTTCGCTCCTGCATAGAATTGTAAAGCAAGGGGCGCAGCGCAGATCATACCATAAGTGTGACAGCTGTGCAGGGGGCGTGGCTCAGAGATAAACAAACGGCGGCCATCTTTGTGGAAGACTAGACTGAGAATCCGGTTCTAGTAGATGAAGCTAGTGTTTCCAAGACTGCCACAGCTTCCATGGGCGAAGCCTGACAGAAAGTCTCCTCCAAACAGGTTCTCTCCTGCTCCACCAGAACCATTAAGAACAACATTGCCTCCCTTGCACCAGCCTTGGCTGATTTCTGTAATCACTCCTTTGCCACTGGCTACTTCCTGTTAGCCCTTAAGCACTCCCTTGTGCATCCTCTCCTCAAAATGCCCTCTGCTGACCCATCCTGCCCTGCTAATTACTGCCTTTTCTACATTACCCCCTTCCCAGGCAAGCTCCTGGAGAAACTGGCCATCTCCCAACTGATCCAACACACTGAGCCTGTTTGTTGTCGCCCAAACCACCAGTCTGGCATCAGAGAAGCCAGAGGCACGGAAACTGCTCTACTGAACACCTGTGAAGTCTTGCTCTCAAATCTTCCATCCCTTCTTATCCTTCTGGATCTTTTCTCTGCCTTTGACATGGTCACTAATGCCACCCTGACTAATTGGCTCAGTGACACCCTTGGCATCACGGGCCTGACATTTAGCTGGTTGACCTCAGTCCTCTCTGACCATCCTTCCGAGGCTCAACTGGGTTCTTTTCTCTCCCTTATCATACTTTCCACCTGCAGCATCCCTCAAGGCTCTATCCTCTCCCTGTGGCTCTTCATCATCTAACTCGCCCCTCTGGCCCATCTTATCTCCTCCTTCTCTCCTCACTTCCAGTGTTATGCAGTTGACATGCAGCTCTCCTTCAGCTTCCCTCTACTGCTGCCTCTTCCTCTTCTCTAATCCCTGACTGTCTGACTGCTAGTCAGGTGTGCTGCCAAAGATCTCTGCCTTAATGCCAGTAAGGCTGAGATCCTTCTCAATGGGACCCCTTCTCCCTCCTTCACTCCTATCCTCTGGCCACCCTCCATGGGTCTCCCTAACCCTCTTCTTGTGAGGCAAAAAACCTTAATGTCATCTTTGACTACTCTCTCTCTCTCTCTCTCTCCTTCTCTCCTCACATTGCGGACCTTGCCAAGAAGGCCGACTATCAGCTGCACCTCCTCAGAGGCATTCTCACTTTCCTCGCCTTCCCCCAGAAACTAAATGTCTCCAGAGCTGCAGTCCTCTCTTCCTCAATGTTCCTTTATCCTCCTTTGCCCCCTTCAACTAATCCAGAATAGGACTGTGAGAGTTATTTTAGACTCAGGCCCAGGGACTGCTTCTCTCCAGCCCTAAAATCTCTCCACTTACTACCGGTTGCTGCTAGGATCAAAATCACAAGGCTTTCTGGGGCCTGGAACCCTGCTACATCCAACTCTCTCTCCCTAAATACCTCCCTGCTAGAGACCTTTGGTCTTCTAGCTCCAACTCTCTGTGGATCAGACACTTCACTAAGCAGAGCTTAGGGGGAAGATCTCTCTCCTCTGCAGGAGCTTCTCTCTGGAATGGTGTCCCTTCCCCTCTCCGGCTTGAGTCGGATCTCCTTAAATCCCAGAAGTTCCTCAAGACCCTCCTTTTCTCTTCTTCCTTCCCTCTCCCCCTCCCCTGCTAACACCTCGGCTCTGCCACGGTGACTGGATGCCTGGTTCCCTCTGAGTTCTGCAGGGTACCAGGCCCCCCTTCCAGTCCACTGCCCTCCCCACACTTAACATGTGGACCCTCACCACCTACATTCCATGCAATTACCTGGCACTTGCCCTCCTATCCTCCCCTCAGCACTCGGCTAGCCGCTGTTGTCCCCCCTCCTCCACCCTCTTTCACTTGCACTCTCTCCTCTTTACCCCGCACTTCCCTTCCCATCCTAGCACTTCGCGTTCACGCAGACTGGCACTTCCCCCACCACCCTCTCCCACGCACTTCTTGTTACTGAACTTGGATCATTACGAATGTCACAAGATCTAGTAGGACTGTCTTTTGCTATCTCCCCCCCCCCTTTTGTCTTGTGGCGCCTTGAAACACCATTTGTTGTTGAGGCACCTTACAAATATCCAATAAAATAAATAAATTACCTATCCTCACAAAGTCAAGGAAATGTCAGGTGCTGCACTCCTCCTTGTGATCCCTTCCTTCAATTCCACTAGAATGGGAGGATCCTCTTTCTCCGTCCTAGCTCCCACACTCTGGAATGCCTTCCCACCAAGCATCCGCCAGGCAGTGGACCACCTTTCCTTCCAAAAAGCACTTAAAACCTGTCTTGTCCCTTACCCAAGCCGGACAAAGGCCACACCCCACACAATGTCACAGCACAGCTTGTCCTGCTGGGGGCACCCTGCTCCATGGCAGTGTTGCAGTATATATAATGCCTGTGTCCTGCTTTTTTCCGGCCAGCAGGGTGCCTGGCCAAATAGGGTACCTCAGCTGACTTGCACACAGATGGCAGGGTGGCCTGCACGTATGCCTCCCTGCACTCCACATGACCAATTTAGCTCCCTTGTGCCATCTATGTTTGGAATGCTTGGCACATGTGGACCCCTTACAGCATTTACCTGTGTTGTGTTGCACATATATGTCACTTGTTGTTTATCGCTGCTTTTCTGTATGTTTTTTTATATTTTCAATCTATTGTATGACTTTTCATTTCCCAAATGTTTTTCTCATGTTTCACTGTGAGTGACTGCACAGTATGTGACTGTATTTTGTGGGTGCATGCCTGAAAAACATCCCCCCTCCCCCAGGATCTGTTATCCCTGCATGTATTTGCAATACACCTATGATTCCTGCCCCTTCCTTAGAACAGCTCCTCCTGGGGGTGGGCTTGTAAGGAGGGGGAGGCAACAGTTGGGGAGAGAGGACCTGTCCCTGAAATATTGTGAACCACAGCCTTGTATGCGTGGGGAGTGAGGCCCTGGGTCTCTTTCTGGGTTGCGTGCCATGTTGTGCTGACCATGTGAGTTGGTGGCAGAGAAGCTGAGGAGGCCCCTTTAGCAGGTACACTTGTTTCCCTGCCTGCCCTTTACCCTCTCCCCTTTTGGCCCCCTTCAACACTAACCGGCTCTTTGTTTCCAGCATGGAGCCTACTGGCGTCTCCGCCCCTGCTTCTTTCTCTGTCTTTCTCTGTCTCTGTCTCTCTCTCTCTCTCCTCTGTCTCACTCTTTTTCTTTTCTCCTTCTCCAGACCCTCTCTACCAGCCCCTGTGTCTATACACCAGCTAATCTCCACCTCACTCCCCACTCCTTCTCTCTTTCTTTCTGCTCGCCAGCTACCTATTCTTTCCTCTCTCTCTCCTCTCCCCCAGTCTCTCTCACCCTCTTTCCTCCTTGCCAGCAGCCTCCCAACTTGAACTTTCCCTCTCCAACCCTTCATCCAAGGGTTCCCCACAGGCCCCTGGGTCCCATGAAAGTGGGTACGCCTAACATGTATGCCTGCCATCAACGCCCCACCTTGTGCCCGTAGCCAAGGGCAGAGAAACCCCTATGTCCAGTGTGCCCAATGTACCTGCCACAAATGTGGTTACTTTTCTGCCAGTTATTTATCTGTTCCTGAGTTTTGTATTTTGGTATCTTCTTTGGTGCTCACACTCTTTAGTGTGACCTGCGTGTTATTGCCAGAGGGGGGACACAGTCCATCTGCACATGCAACGCACCCTCAACAGGTCTATTAATCCCTGGTCCACATGGGGCTCTGTGTAACGCTCACCTGGTATCCACGGGACGTCACTCAGCCTGTTCTGACCTCTTACGACCTCGAACCCTTCCCTGGAGGCTATTCGACTGGAGACTGGGCCTTGTTTTCTTGGATAGTCTGCTCTCCGTCCTGCTTTCAGCGCAGGGGTGCATTGATTGATGCGGGCACGTTTCTGCCTAGTTACTTCACTGACAAGAGTCTGACAGGTAAGTATAATGAGTCTTTTGAACAGTTCTCTAACTTCGTTCCTTTCCTTCCTTAGATGATGGCCGGCATCCGGGGATGGCACTGGGGATGAGTAGCACTGAAGGTGAGAGAGAGCGCGATGCGCGATGCACCCCTTTCGTATTTGTATTGAACTGAGTTCTTTTCCTGTGTCTTTTAGGTGCCGCAACGTTTTCAGCGTGGATGCCGGTTATGAAGAACAAATGCGGTGTGTAAGCGCGGTATGCGACGCTTCTAGATGTTTCCACGCTAACCTGGAGTGTCTTTTCCCTCTTCTCTGGATGAGAAGCGTTTGAAGCTCGTACAGTATTTAAAAACAAGCGAAGATTTGCAGAATGCTTACTAATGCCTTTTTTTCTGTTCTTTTCCTTTTCCCTTAGGAAGCGGTGTACCGGGATGGGAATGACACCACCGAAGATGCCCGCAGAACAGAAGGAGCGATGAATGATGGGCAGCAAGGTAAGGCTGTTCCTAACGGTGTTCTTGTTCTTGCAGGAGCTGAGCGCAGAAGAAAGATGCAGGCCTACTGGAGACCAATCCGAACACGGTGAGTGTCACGCTGCAGGTGCAGAAAACACAAAGCATGTTTCTCAGCCTGGGCGTGGCTTAAATAGTCTCTGGGTATCCCAGGTGTCTCTGGGCTGAACCACACCCAAAAGACTAGACTGCACATGCAGTTCTGGGAACCGAAATATGTGGGGGCATCCATCTTGTCCCTATCAATGCACTACAAGTCCAATCCCCAATTTTATCCTATGGGAGTGAGTGAGTCTGGTGCCACAAGCGCCAAGTCTGACTCCAAGTGGGTCTTTGGAGGGATGGAGAGGCCCTTGAGGGACATGTAGGTGATTGTGGCCTGGCTGCAGCCTGACATCTTGGAGGGCTGGGGACATGAGGGGCAGGAATCATGACACTCTGCCTGGGGTCTCCCACATGACCTTCCCCATTTTGGCATACCTCCAACATCCACAGGCTGCCGTTTTAAGAAATTGGCTTCCACCCGCCTTGGGACTGTGTCAAGGGTATGCCCCCTTGTGTGGGCTCCCTTATGTTGGTGCCCACACCCTCCAAGCAGAGCAAAGGTTGAGCATCCTGGCCCCTCACTGGTGGTCAGATCAGAGTGGACAGGGTTGGGTGGTGTTAGCCATGTTGGTCACCCTTCTCCGACGAGCATGCATGTATGGGCTGCGGTTCAAAATGACCGCTTTGTGGGGTGCCTACCCCTCCCTGTCACCACAACGGTGGTCAGGGATGGACTGGGAACTAAAAGAGGCCCTGGAAATAATTACTGGGGACCAAAAGAGGCCCTGGAAATAATTTTCAAAGTGGCCCCATATGACACATTTCCAGCAAGCCCAATCCTTTTACTATGCAAAAGTTTGAAATACCACACAAAAGAGGCCCAGGGTGCAGAGGCACACTGGGAAATCTCCAGAGATCCCTATAGGCCAGTCCACCCCTGACGGTGGTGGCATGTGCAGTAACCCCTGCCGCTTTCAGTTGTGCCTGAGCACAGCCTCTCCCCTTCCACCACCACCCCTGGAGCAGGCGGGCCTGACAGTGCCCATGTGGTTGACATGTCCACACTCCCCATGAAGTGTTGGGGGGATTCACGCTCTTTTGCTTCTGTCCCGCAGATGGCCCAGAGGGTGTGAAGATAGGCCCGAGGCGGGTGCAAGTCTCCCCCCCATTGCAACCCTCCAGCAGCTGCAGCTACCGGGTATATACTGCCAATGGCATTTGTTTGTCTCAAAGATTGAGCCATACACGTGTTTGAACACATGGCCAGTATACAGTGACACTGAAAATGGCTCATTGAGTTAGTGATGATCTCTTTGATGGCTGCATCTGTTAATTGGATTACTGTGGTGAATGTACAGCAAATGCATGCCATCATACGCTGACCTCCTGGGATGTGTGCATTAATCAGACCAAGACCATATGGCATGGCACTGCCGCTTTGGTGACTGTAGCAACACTTGGACAGTTTGCACCTGTCCGTGATGGCAAACATACATTGTAATGTCTGCTCTGTCAACTTCCTGTGCCTACCATGGTGATGACAGGTAAGGGTGATTTGGGATTTGAAATCAGAGAGTGAGCCTGACAAACAGCTACGACATCCAAGGAAGGCTGATGGCATGCAAGTTACACACTCCCAATTTGGGGAGGTAGTGACTTCAATTTATGTCACAGGACTCTTTGGAGGCCCTGTGATTGGAATGTGTACAGTTCACATCCTTTAATGAGGAATAATTGGAGGAGAAGTCTGATGGCAACAGCGGTGGTAATTCCAGCTCCAAATGCATATTTTATAGCTGCTACACTCACAATTGTTCGTAGTTGGATATTGTGATCAGGCTGGTGGTCTTGCACAAGAAAAGCAAATTCCTGTCCCAGCCACTGCCACCATGTGGAGGCCCATCATACTGCCACAGAGGACAGCAGGCAGACTTAACAGTCTGTGCACTGGGAACCTGTTTGTTATGTTCCACAATGGTCTTGTTGGACTACCAAGTTGGGATGCTAAAAAGGGCAGGGGTCCATCTCGCCATGCGGGCAGGCCAGGTGGCACTGTCTGCCCCCAGCCTCTCCTGCACTGGCAGATTCAGGCTGACATGGATGATAGTTGTCTGTAACTATTGTCTGTGGATAACTCGGCTCACGTATCGATGAAGAACGCAGCTAGCTGCATTTTATGTGTGTGACTTGTGGGACACATTGATCATCGTCACTTCCATCTCACCTTGCAGCTCTGGGTTCTTCCTGAGGCTACACCTGTGGGAGGGTCACTTCAATGTCAATTGCCCCAGGGCCCTCCCCGGGGTGTAACTGGGGCTGTCACAGGGTGGCTGTTCCCTTTGTCCCCCTACGGTCAGACCCCAATCAGCACCGTTGCTGGATCCATGGACCTGGTGCAGTTACTTTTTCACGGCACCCCCTGGCCTCCGAGTTTCATATCTCGTAGAGTCCGGTAACCCAGACACAGAGCATGCACATGGTGGTAGATACTGGGGTGGAAGTCCATAGCAGTCCTTCTCTGCTAATCATTTGTCCAACCTGGGTATAGGGGCAGATGGCCACCCACGTCATTGTCGTGATAAGCTTCTGGGCGCTTGCAGTAACCTGCACTTGCACTAACCTACTGAGCTATCTTGAGTATATTAGAGCTTATTCAAAGCGTGGAGGAAAATGCTGAAATCACCCAGGCCTCTCGAATTGGGTGAGCCCACATGCTTGTAAGGGGTTAACTGCGAAGGCCCTTCATGAAGACATAAACATCTAGCCTTTGCAAGAAGCTCTACGCAGCCCTTGGGAGCCAGGCACAGCTTTGCGCAGCTTTGTGCAGCTTTGCTCGTCTTCGCTCTGCGAGTCAGGTGCACTGATAACGCAGAAATGCCAGATCTTCCCCAAAACAATGTGCACGAAGCCTGGGAGCCAAGACTGGCTGTTTCCAATCTTGTAACTTTCCAGGCGAAAACGAAGAGCTGGTACGTCATAGTGATTGACGTGCAGCCCCTAATAAGAGAACTATTGTCATGATGCCTACCTCCAAGGAGCCAGGTCCGACCCAGCAACCCCAGAGGCAGGCATCATTCCCCCAGGGAAGTGCCAGCGGGCCCAAGCTGGGGCCCTTTGGACACAGTCCTGGCGCCTTAGGCGCCAGGCTCATGTTGGACCCCTGTCCTGGCGCCTTAGGCGCCAGGCTCATAAAGCTAGACATGTGTTCAAGTGTTTTAATGTGCACTTACCTGATGCAGACCATGCTGCTACATCCAGGCCCTCTTGAGGCCTGAATGGAACTTCTTTACCTGTGGGGCTACTTTCCACCTGGGTGTGGTCGGGGAAGGATACATACCTGATCGGTGGAAGGATACATTCCTGGAACTTCTTCCAAAGCTATTTAAACCACGCCCGATCAGAAACTCACGCTTCGCGTTGTTCTGCACCTCGCAGCTGGACGCTCACCGTGTCAGCTCCTGCATCTGGACTTCAGCCACGCCTGTCAGCATCCTGGGTCACCTGCTAAGAGAGAATTGGAGAGAAAGAAGACCTTACCTGCTAAAGCTGCATCACGGAGACATCACACCAACGATCCTGAAATGGAAGACATCATTTTTAAAAGCATTTCGCTTCGATCGCTGCAGCGCTGCATTTCACTCACCTTTCCTGGGCACCTCCATCTTCAGCAGCGATCATCCGGATCCACAGCCACTTCCCAGAGCCTAGAGAGAAAAAGACAAGAACACAAGGTGAGAGAAGGAAGGGAATAGGAAAAGCTCAGTTTCCTTCTAAGACTTACCTGTTGGGTCATTCCCATTTCATTTCGGGTCCTGCCGCTTCCTGGCATTCCGGACCCCGGCCCCTATGGGGAAAAAAGACAAAGACATTGAATGAGCGAATGCAAAGACATTACCCGAACGCTCATCCAGAACTTACCTGTCATTTACTGGAACTGCACGTTTCACTTCGGGTCGGCGCCATATCTCCGGCATTCCGAACCCCGGCCCCTAAGGGGAAAAAGACATAAGCGTTAGCGCTTGCTGCAATAAGACAATGAACATTATTATTAAGCTTGAACTTTTGATCTTGCTACAGAACTCTTACAGCGCCCTGCCTGAATAGTCAAGCTTATTTGAACTCCCATCAAACCTCAATCCAGTGAAGTAACTGGGTTTCAACGCGCCCCTGCATCAGAAGCAGGATGGAGAACTCATCCTTCCAGACCCTAAGGTGAGACTTCACGGGGAATCGTGGAAGGGTATCGTGGAGGGTTGGAAGGGAGTGGGAGGCTTGAGCATTATTCCGTCAGTAGGTAATACTCCCTTTTCACGCACAGGGGAATATTCCTGCGAGCCAGAGAAGCCAGAGTAGAGGGGCCCTACCTGTCCGTCTTCAGAGTCCTGCGCTTCACCATTGAAGAAGCATCAGCACTCGAAGCCAGACCTGCGCCTCCGTGGGAATCAGGTGAGCGTGACAACTATACCTGGGCCAGTAAAGGAGGGACTCATCCTGGGCTGTTTGGTGAAACACGCGCACGAGGAGGAACAGCGCCTGGACGACCAGCCGTGCACTATCTGGCCAGTCCTCCCCTCCTCTCTCTCGAGGAGTGCCGGGCACCTGTAGCGGCGAGGGTCCCGGGTGTAATCTGACCTGATCATCTACATTTTCTGGGAGCGTAAGATAAATAATTGCATGTTCATCTGTGACTGATAATTGCCATTATTCAGCTTGCACTTTTATTCCCATATTATTGTAAATTGCTGCTTAGTTCTCATTAGACCTTATAGAAATAAATGCAAGCATCATATTTTTTGTGTGATTGGGTTTCTTTCAGACTGAGTTCATTGTTCTTCGTATAAACTTACTTGTGTGGGAAGGTGATTAGGAGTGATTATAGCACCAAGGGCTGGCCCCAAGGGAGGGTGCGGGATTCCCCTTTTCACTACATTTGGCGTAGTCGATTGCAGGATTTACGAGCACAATGCCTTTCTGGAAAAAACAAGCAAAAGATTAATGCAATGTGGGAGATAGTGCACTCTGTCACATTCCAGGATGGCCGGCATCAAATGCTTGGTCGGGTGTGGCAGACATTTTGCATCGGTACTCGGCACCGAGGGCATGGGACATGCTTGAAAATGATGTTTCCCCGGCGGTAATTAGTGAGTGCTTGGAGAGTTTGCCACTTGGGAAATGCAGACGGGAGCTAAAAGCAGCAGAAAACATAGGCTGGTTATTCCTGCAGGCGCCCAGAAAGTTGCATGAGAATGAATTGCTTAAAGATGCGCAGATTCGCAAATTAACAGATGAGATTTTCCTGCTCCAGGAGCAACAAACGATTATGAGAGAGACCCTTGACTCGTCCGTTAAGCGGGCCGATCAGATGGAGGACAGGTCTGCCTCTTTAGCTGTGCGTGTGGCCACGCACAAGCGCAGACAGCGGCGGGGCAATCCGTCAAAGATAAGGATTCATGCACTAATTAGGAAAGATAACTGGGACCCAAATTTATGGTCGGGTGAAGTCAGTGACAGCGAAACTGAACAAACATTTGACTGGGATGAATCTGTTGAAGTTAGGCTTGCAGAGTTAGACTGCTCTGACGGAGGAGCTGGAATGTGCTCCACAGAAATGTGTTTATCCAGCGCGGCCGTTAATCACTAACAAGTCAAAACGCCAAGCTGGCGGTGCAAACATTCAGAATACTAGGATTGTCCGCGATTATACACAGACTGAACTTTTAGATGTTGCCAAATTATTCAGACAAAAGACAGGTGAAGCACTTCTGAAGTGGTATCTTCGTTTGTGGGATACGGGTGTCGATGCGATCTTCTTAACTCCAGAAGAACTGTTAAAGATGGGTTCACTCACTACTAATGTATTGTTGGGGCAGATAGTGCGAGGTGCACTCGGGCAGCAAGGCTCGCATTCTTTGTTTAATTGGCTTCAGACTGCCCTATTGAATTTGTATGGGAGTCCGATGAATATGGAAGAGAATTGGGGCATTTGGGGATCAATAACAGAAGCAACAGATCAGCTTAGAGAGATGGGTTTACAGTGTGCACTGTACAGTGCAAATTTTGCAGGGCCTGACATGGAGTTATTTACAGCTGGAATGCGTGCTCGCTTGCTGAGAAACGCTCCGAGCCATATGAAGGGAGCATTGCTTTCATTGCTGGGTCCAGCGCAAGGCAAACCCATTGGTGAAGTGGCATTTCTGTTAGGGCAATTAGAAGGGCTGGATGTGCGCAAAGCGGCGCGCCTTGTGGCTGCGAGTAATGGCTCAGAGAAAAAGTGTGGCAAAATGTAAAGTCCAAAGAGAAAACTGATACTATTGAGGTCACACGCAGACAAATGTGGGTGGACCTGCTAAAAGCTGGAATTCCAAGGGAAGAGATAGACGGTAAACCCACACCTGTGCTGCTTGAGTGATGGAAGAAATTGAGAAAACAGGGATCAGGAAAAACTAAGCCCTCTGCACCCTCTGAAGAAGAGGTGTTGAAGCCCAAAGTGCGATCAAAAGGTTACCCTGATTTAGCAAAGGACAAGTGAGAGGTCCCAGACCCCATTTTTGATTGAAGGGCTGGCTCTGTCTTCGAGGTACGGTTAATAAAGAGAACCAGTCCCAGAGACAGACGCCCTTTTGTGCCACTTATATTGTATTTGGATGAGAAAGTAAAACACGTCTTGGCTCTATTAGACACGGGAGCTGAGGTAACCATTTTGAATGGCAATCCCAGTAAATTATCTGGTCCCAGAGTTCTAGTCAATGGTTATGGGGGAGCGGAAACTGTTGTAAAAGCTTTTAATGTAAAAATGTCAATTGGCGAGGGATTGCCTTTCACAGCAAATGTCTTGATTGCAGATATACCGGAATATATCCTTGGCATGGATGTGTTGTTGGGCAAAAGTGTGACTACAGATTTAGGTGAATTTGTTTTTGGCAATCGGAAAGTCCATGTGAGAGTTGTTAACCCCGTGGTGGTTGCGCATGCCAAATGGTCCCCCTTGCATTTACCTCCTCCTGCTGAGCCAGTGTGCGTGAAACAGTACGGGCTGCCAGGGGGGCATAAAGAGATCGGTGAAACTATTGAATCATTGGTAAAAGCTGGCATAATGAGGCCGGCAGTCAGTCCATTCAACTTGCCGATCTGGCCTGTCCGCCGCCCAGATGGGGCGTGGCATCTTACAATTGATTACCGCATTTTGAATAAGAAGGTGCCGCCCTTAGCTGCAGCGGTGCCAGACATCATTACTCTGATTGAAAACCTTACGAAAGAAGTGGGTGAATGACATGTGGTCCTTGACCTGGCCAATGCATTTTTCTCCATTGATATTGACACTGAATCACAAGACCAATTTTCTATCACTTGGGGAGACAGACAATTTACCTTTACTAAATTGCCCTAGAGGTATTTGCATAGCCCCACTCTGTGTCATTGATTGATTGCAGAGACTTAAAGATGGTGCAGTTGGATGATGTGTATGTTGCTCATTACATTGATGACATCATGCTGACCAGTGCTGAGAAAGAACATGTAGAAAAAGCTGCTGAAAAGTTGATCACACACATGCAAGACCGGGGGTGGGCCATAAATCCCAAAAAGGTACAGGGGCCTGCTCAAGAGGTAAAATTTGTAGGTGCAATCTGGTCTGGGTCGGTAAAGAAAATTCCCGACCCTGTAATTGACATGGTTCAGCAGATGGCTCCACCAGCAGATAAAAAAGAGGCACAAAGATTCATTGGGTTAATGGGTTTTTGGAGAAATCACATACCTCACTTAAGCCTGATACTGAAACCCATCTACAAAGTCACCAGAAAGGAACATGACTTTACATGGGGCCTAGAGCAACAGGCTGACTTTCAGCAGGCTAAGGACGCTTTGCAGAATTACATCACGCTGGGCCCCATGACAAAAACGGATCCGTTTGAACTGGAAATTCTTGTCTACAATGATATTGCTGTGTGGAGCTTGTGGCAAAAGCAAGGACAGAAAAGAGTGCAGGAAGGTTTCTGGTCAAGGAAGCTCACAGATCCTATGACAAGATACACTCTGCTTGAGAAACAAGTTGCTGCAGTGTACTGGGCTCTAGTTCAGACTGAAAGAATCACAGGCGAGCAACCAGTGACAATTTGCACAGAAATTCTGATCATGGGCTGGGTGCGCAACACTGCTGCAAGCGGGAAAAGTGGCAGAGCGCAAGCCGCCACTCATGTCAAATGGAAATGGTATTTACAGCAATGTGCGAAAGCTGGCCGCACAGGGGTTTCCAGACGGCAGGAACAAATGCTGGAGGCAGTGAACTTGGAAGCGATGCCTGAACCGAGCACCCCTGTGGCGCTGCCAGAATCTCCTTTCGAAGCCGCACCCGCCTATGATACATTGACGGAGGATGAACAAAAGTCTGCATGGTTCACGGACAGCACCGCAAAATATGATAAAGGGCAAAGACACTGGCAAGCTGTTGCATTCCAGCCCCACCGAGAAACACTGCTAATGAGAGAAGGTGTGGGAGGTTCCAGTCAATATGCTGAACTGCAGGCGGTGGCCTCCGATCTGGGGAGGGCCGGACATCTGGGAAGAGATGTGGTGCAAAGGTGAGAGGTGCAAAATCTGCATTGGGCATGTCGATGCACACATGCCCCCTGACACCTCACTGGCTGCCCTGTTCAACAACGAAGTGGATCAAATGGCAAAGATTCGCCCAGTGACAACACCTGAAGAAGCTGAGGTATTGCAAGGAATGGCAGACTGGGCACACCAAACCTCAGGGCATCTAGGACAAACAGGAACTTATCAATGGGCAAAAAGGAGACAATTGCCCATTACCATGGATCAAGCCAGGCAAGCTGCCTCCCAATGTTCCGTGTGCTGTGAAGTGAAGCACTACCCTCTGGAGAGGAAGCCTCAAGGCCCTTTGAGAAGAGGTGAAAGAGCTGCTAGAGTATGGCAAGTTGACTACATTGGCCCTTTACCGCCAGAGAATGGAAAGCACTATGTGTTGACCATGGTAGAAACATACTGTCACGGCTCGCTCCCTTCGCCCCCGGTTCTCGCTCCCTTCGTTCCCGTCCCTGCCACTTGGGGGCATGTTTTGGGGTTTATTCCCTACTGGACATTTCCTTCGAACCTTATGCTACAGTGTTCTGATGAATTGGGAGCGTTAAAACCTTATTTTCCAAGTTTCTTTCCTTCCGGATCCATTCCAGGTTTTTGGCAGCCAGCATGCTACTTAAATCAAATGACTCTGCTTCCCAGAATGCCTTGGCTCACTGCTTCACCTCCTGCTTCCCAGAATGCCTGGCTCACTGCTTCATATCCTCCCTTGCTGGACAAGGCTGGGTGGAGGATAGGCAACACCTGTGGCTGCAGGTGCAGCAGGCGGCACGCCTGAGGGGTGTGCTCGTTAAGCAGCTTTAAAAGCCTCAGTTTGCTTCAGTCCGGCGCTGGTCATTGTAGCAGTGTTCCTGTTGTGACTAGTCTCTGTTCCTTGTTCCTAGTTTCTGTGCCTAGTACCTAGTTCCAGTTCCTTGTTCCTAGTTATTGTGCCAAGTACCTAGTTCCAGTTCCTAGCTTTTGTGCCCAGTTCTTAGTTCCTGTATCTTGTTCCTCTGTCCTGGATTTCGGATTAATGTGCTTAATTGATTTATGCTTTCTGAATTTCCCTTTCTATCTTCCTCTGTCTGCAGACAGCCTTTCTCTGTGCTTTACTCTTTGATGCAGCCCAGTTTGCCGGTGCGTTCTGTCTCTTTATGCTGTCCTGGTTACTGAAAAGCTTGATGCATTAACCTTACTTTTGTAGTATTAGTTACTGCCTTTTCTCCTTGGATGGGTGGGAAAGGTTTCCTTTTGTGATATCATTTTCCCTGCTCCTGATCCTACTTTGAGATTCCATTCCATGTTTTCCATTGCACTTCTGCATTTATTTTCCATTGATTATTAGGTGTGGGTGTTGTTGTATCTAGTTCCAGTGTGTATCCCCTTTTTGTTTTCCTCACAATTTATTATCACAATTCATACTTGCCCTTGACTAGGGTTTTATGTATTTTGTTATCTTTAACCCTTTGCATTTACAGCCTTCTGGGTCCCTGTTTGATCTACAGGGTTCGTGAAATTACTGACATTCAAGTGGTCTTTCCGGTCCTCGTGAGTACTGTTTGAAAGTTCCTTATTCAGTATTTACAGAGTGTCAGTTCACAGAATCTGTCCTTGCTTGCCCGCTACGTGGGTTTAGCGCTGTCAGTATCTGTAAGAGCATAGTGGGTAAAGAGTTTGCTGACTTTCCTTTCAGTCATAAGGAGGTCCTAAGTGTTTACCCCACATCCCTTTTCATATATTGGTAATTACTTTATTTGCACTCCTGGGTTTTATATATACACAAGTCTTGGGTATTATATGCACGTTGTTAGATCCAAACTTGTTCACTGTGCAATTCTGTGCACTTTTCCCCTTGCCATAGTCAAAGCCTTCTTCCTTTCTTAACACATACTCTGGACTACTGTTAGCTTATCCAGTCGCCCATGCAGATCAACGGGCTACCTTGCAAGGAATGGAATACCTCATCAGGCACTATGGCATCCCGGATGAAATCCAATCAGACCAAGGCAGCCATTTTGCTGGACACAATGTGCAAAACTGGGCGTTAGAACAAGGCAACAAATGGAAACTCCACATCAGCCGGTACCCAGAATCCTCTGCTCTGGTGGAACGCAGCAATGGGCTGCTCAAGCAACAAATAAAGAAGCTGACTAAAACTCACACTCTAAAGGGGTGGTCCAAACACCTGGCACAAGCACTGTTTGAACTGAACAATCGTCCGCTGGGAAACCGCCAGACACCCTTTGTGAGACTGACAAGTGAGAAAGTGGAATCCACAAAGACTCTTGTTGTGTGGAAAACTGACAAAGAAGCAAAGCTGCCTGTGCAAGCCACTGCAGGCAGCATTGGGCTTGATCTATCTATCTGTGAGGATGATGTTATACCAGCAGGGCAAACCAAATCCATATCAGTGGGTATTGGCATCAACTTGCCGGCTGGCACTTATGGACGCATTGCTGCACGTTCCAGCCTGGCGAAAAAAAGCATTGACATTTTGGGAGGTGTGATTGATCCTGACTATAGAGGGACTGTTTCGGTACTCTTACATAACACTGGTGCATCTGCAGTACCATTAACCAAATATGACCGAATTGCACAATTGATTTGTGAGCAAGCAGTTGTTCCCTTAGTGGTTGAAAGTAAGCAAGCCCCAGACACTACACTGAGGGGGGAAGGAGGCTTCGGTAGCACGGGAAAAAAGGTGTGGGTTCACCATCCAAACAAAAAACCTGAGGCTGGGGAAGTGTTAAGTCAAGGTGTTGGAAGTACTTATCTTGTACTTTTGCAAGATTCTGACATGCCTATTTATATTCCCGCTACTAGGCTCACACCACGAAGGTAGAGCAGTATGCAGGGGATGGGATTTACCTTGCTGTGGGTGCTCCTGGTCTGCCAAGCAAACGCTTTCTCTGTAAAGAATGGGTTGATGCAAGACGCTACAAGGACTCTGAGAATCGCATGCACTACACCTGAGGCTCCAGTCCTGCGTGATAACTACAACCGCACCGTAACCTGTGAGAAAAGTGCTACAAATGAGTATCCACATAGAACTGCGAAAGTAATACATTGGCATATTGTCGGACACCTTTTGTCACTGACTAATAAGACTGGTGCTTATGAAATCTTAGGCCCAAACGTTTCAGTGAATGGATCCAATAATGTGTTTGAGGTTTCATGTTTCTTCTGTCCCAAGAACTGCAGTGAGTGTACTCGCCAAGATTTTTTGGACTATAACTTGACCAAATGCATTTCATACAATTGTACGTTGAAACAGCCACTGCCGGATGGTAGTATGGTGTTTGTATCTAAAACTGATATTGTATATGGCAGGCATCCCACTTGGAGAATGGTTTTCTTCAAGTCGCACAAAGTAGAAACTGTAAACATGCTAGATTTTCCAGTAGTTAGACAACACTTAAACTGCAGACACGTGATGCACGCGTTTATCATTACAGAGGTGCACTTAGACATAGATTTATCACGAGGCAATGTTTCCTTAGTACTACCAAGCTGCTACAAATGGAGTCAATTTCTATGGCCCATCGCCAAATTGCGCGTAGCTAGGGGGTTAGATTAATTGATTGCGGGGGCAGCAGGGGTGGGGACACGAGCTTTAAATGCTTTTGACATGGAAACTGTGCGCAATAAGTTAGCCACTATGGGTTCTGATGCCAGCGCCGCTATAAAACTCCTGGCCCAGTGGTGCCCATTGATAAGCCCTACCCTGCGCAACACTGCTACAAGTATTGGCAACCTATGGAAATGGCAGAATGTTAGCTATAAAGAAATGTTTTCTGCCATAGGGCAGCTCAACAAGACTGCTAAAGACACACGATGCATTTTATGGCAAACTTTGTTAAATCAGCAGGTGTTGGCTTTCCGCTCCGAATGGGGGCGACTATCCTCAACCCACTGGCACACAGAGCTACAGTTACCAGCAAACATATGGATTAAACCGCTTGCTTTTGATTGAATGAATAACACATGCCATGCTTTAATGCAAGTTAGTAGAACCACTTACGCTTTAGAAATATGGTGTCCTTTTATAGTACTGCCTATGAAAATCAATGGTTCTTGGTGGGTGCCGCAAATACGAGGGGAATGGTTAGACAGCCAAAACCACACCATCCACAGTCACACCTGCATGCCCTGGGATCAGGGGTGGGTGTGTCCCCAAACGGGGAGGATTCCTGACCCATACATGCATCCCGTAGCAGGGGAGTGCACCTGGATGCAATACCACATTAATGGGACTGACATTTTCCAAATAGATCAGCATAAAGCTTGCATAGTTACTAATCATTCCTTGCTTATTAACAATTACAGGTTATTAGGGAATCCTCAAGTATTTTGCGTAGATCAGGTTGTGACTATCTTAGACATTGTTACTCACACCTTATATTCATTAACCCAGTGGTCTCACACTACTTTGCATGCCGAGCTCACGCATTTGCTTAACTGGACTCTACCCTATGGGGTGATTACTGCCCGGCTTCAAGCTATTAGACAATTTGCCCAAACTGCTTGGAAAGATTTCCAGACGCTAGCTACCTCAGTTGTTTCTGCAGAGTGCAAGCTGATAATAGACAGGAACCAATTAATCAAAACCGCTGACCATCTGCAATCAGTTACTACTCACCACTGGTGGGATGTATTCACTGGATGGTCTCCCTCTTCCACCAAGCTGCTTAATATAATGCTGCATCCATTGCTGTGGCTGCTGATTTCCCTAATATTCATTCTTATCATTTTCATTGGGCCCTTGCGCAGAATGTCTTTCCTTTATACTAGAATGACTGCGCTAGAAAAACGCTTAATCGGCCTACAGCACACCGTACATGCTTCTAAATCATGGAACTGAGTCAGCATTTTCAGGCCTCACTTCGAAAGGGGTGGAATGTTGTGATAAGCTTCTAGGTGCTTGCAGGATCCTGCACTTGCACTAACCTACTGAGCTATCTTGAGTATATTAGAGCTTATTCGAAGTGTGGAGGAAAATGCTGAAATCAGCCAGGCCTCTCGAACTGGGTGAGCCCACATGCTTGTAAGGGGTTAACTGCGAAGGCCCTTCATGAAGACATAAACATCTAGCCTTTGCAAGAAGCTCTATGCAGACCTTGGGAGCCAGGCACAGCTTTGCGCAGCTTTGCTCGTCTTCGCTCTGCGAGTCAGGTGCACTGATAACGCAGAAATGCCAGACCTTCCCCAAAACAACGTGCACGAAGCCTGGAAGCCAAGACTGGCTGTTTCCAGTGTAACTCTCCAGGCGAAAACATGTTTACTGCCCGGAAGGATGAGCCCAAAAGCTTCTCGAGAGCTGGTACGTCATAGTGATTGACGTGCAGCCCCTAATAAGAGAACTATACCTGGGCCAGTAAAGGAGGGACTCATTCTGGGCTGTTTGGTGAAACGCGCGCACAAGGAGGAACAGCGCCTAGACGACCAGCCGTGCACTATCTGGGCCGAGACTCCTAGCATCACATCCCCGCTTTGGTGTAGGACTGTGGGGGCCTTGGCCAGTCCTCCCCTCCTCTCTCGAGGAGTGCCGGGCACCTGTAGCGGCGAGGGTCTCGGGTGTGATCTGACCTGATCATCTACATTTTCTAGGAGCGTAAGATAAATAATTGCATTTTCATCTGTGACTGATAATTGGCATTATTCAGCTTGCACTTTAATTCCCATATTATTGTAAATTGCTGCTTAGTTCTCATTAGACATTATAGAAATAAATGCAAGCATCATATATTTTGTGTGATTGGGTTTCTTCCAGACTGAGTTCATTGTGCTTCGTATAAACTTACTTGTGTGGAAAGGTGATTAGGAGTGATTATAGCACCAAGGGCTGGCCCCAAGGGAGGGTGCAGGATTCCCCTTTTCACTACAGTCATATGGTGTCTGGTTCCCTCTGACGTTTCACTCAGGATAGCTGGCGCTCAGATACTCCAGTTTCATTTGGTGAGGCAAATGATTGGCGGCCTTCGGGCCAAATCAATCTCATACTATTCTCAGTATTAATATGGCTGAGGAGCAAATTGGGCGAAGCAGCCATCTGTGGGATTGTGACTGAATGCCTTTAAGTCAGTATCCCAGCGAAACTGTGAGGGCAACACAGCACCGTGGAGCCTCAGTTGGCCAAAGATAGCCAGCCTGTGTGCCGGTGAATGGAGCTGCTTGCCTCAGGACTCGAGTGTGGACAAAAGGGGGCAACCTCTCATTCCCATGGTGCACCACATGTTTGTGGGGAATGTGGTGCATAATCATTTGTAGATGAGCTGATAGGGGTTTGTAAGTAGATGAGCAGCTACCTTGCTGCAATCTATTTGGTATCATCTGCTAAGGCACGGTTTTGTCAAAGGCACTGCTAGGGTGCCGGTGCCACAAAGGTCTGTATGCTTCCTCCTGCTTCGACACAGTGTGCACGGTTAACCGGTGTTTACTTAGTGAGCTGCCTCGAATAAGTATTTCGGGTACTCAGTAGTTGCCAAGCAACTTGCACGCCTCTGTGTTTTTTCAGACCTGCATGTGTCTGCGCAGACAGAGCGAGTCTTGTGATCAGGACGGTCTTGTCGGCAAGAGGGGGTTAAAGATACCACTCACGGGTCGCAACTCTAACAAATAGTAGAGAATGGTATAAAGTACATGCATAGAAAATATATACATAAAAAGCTTGATCATGACTTACTTGATCTACCGCTCGGCAATCGTTTGCGTGTAGTGGTTGGCAACGTGCATGCATGTAAGCAAGAGAGAGCTGCATTACTTGCTGGGACCAGCTTTAGAGACAATGCTTGTTCGAGGTGGGTTTTGCTAGGCAACCAAACAGCGCCTCGGTCGGCTCGCAAAAGCTGGATGCATATTTCAATTTTTAAATGGCTGTGTGTTTCTAAGGGGAAATCCGGCCTTGAAAAAACACATAACAAAGGGAGAATTGAGTCTGGACAACATGTAGTACTATTTCTGATTGCCATTTGATACAGACTGTATTGACAGCACTCATACTGAGTAGCGGTTACTAAGTTACATATACGCTACGGCAGAAACACACTTGCCAAATGAATATTTTCTGAAAACCATACAAATAGGATCGCGACAAGGTCCTTTAATGTCTGGTTATCAAGTACTGGTGGTTGAAGTACTACTAATTACAAAAAGGGGAAAGGAACCGCATCTGGTGCGGAAATGGTCACTCACTATTCAAACATGGAAATAGTGGTTTGTATATTCTAGAGTGTGCTTGTACCTCACAGGCCCGGCTCCAGCAGGGGCGACAGGGGGGCCAGGCCTCTCCCAGAGCCAGCCTGTAGCCGCCCCTAGAAAGGAGACCATGGCAGTGGTGTTATACACCACTGGCAACCAAGGGAGTGGGGGTGGATGTCACTCTAAACATTCAGCAGCAACATCAGAGACAGCATTCTGAGAGGCTGTATTGCGGAAGGACTGGCAAGGATTTATTTTCTTGCCCTATACAATGATTTATGCCCCTTCAGCCATGAAAGTAAAAAGGACCATGGAGATGGAGTGCCATTCACACCTCTAAGTGAGGTTGCACGCTTATTGAAGCAGGCTGCCTACAACTATTTTCTCAAACCTAAAATCACAATTTTGGTTTCTGTAATTTAAAGTATGTTTGTTTTTCGTGGGAATGTAGTGGTTTTTCACATCATGTTTAATAAAATGGTTAGCTATATCAAATAATAAATGACAGGTAAAGTTCCTTGAACAAAGATTTCTTCAGAATGTGCGTCAACTGACGGGCCCTTTCAATTTACATTCAAAGTATATATTCTGCTGCATTAACTACTTGAGAATAAGTGAAAAGATAAGGTTGGTAGTAACAACCATTTAATTCTGGAGGGGAGAGTGTTGTAAAATCATAAAGTGATAGATGCAATGCTTTGAATTAAACATTACCACTACCATTGCTCTGCGCAACATTCCATGCCATAATTCTGTAGTATGTATGTGCGATTAAAGAAGGGGTCAAGCTGTTAGCAAATTACTTTTGGTGCAGTTGAATCTCAATTGCTAGGCCATGTTCCGTTTGAACTGGAACACAAGCAACCACATGAATTCTTTGGCTCTGTGGTCTAGCAGTTTTGGATGGGCTTCTAACATTAGTGACAGGGCCAAGACTGATATGCAAACAATGGTATAGAAGGCTGGCCAGAGCAATGACCGTGGTTCTAACTGATTCAGAGACTTTTTACATATTAAGTACAACCAGAACGCATGCTGTGGAACACAGATAGGATGGCACCAAAACCTAACCTTTCTAGAACTCTTTGAGCAAGTTCTATCACAAAGTAACACCAAACGTGTTGCTGTATAGGGCAATTGCCTCTGTAAATGAGATCCAAGTGTAGTAAAGGTCTCTTAAGGTGTGTCTTCAGCCAGTTGATTTTATAAGCAATATATTTGGCAATGCCTCTGTGACTTGCACTGAGGTCCTGTCTTAAACAAGCAATCTCAAAGCCAGTAGTTTTGGCATTTGTATAGGTATTAGCAGACATTTGCCATGCCATCATATGCCCAGTTACTGACACCATTTTCAAGCTTTTCCCATTTTATGACCAGGTGGTACCCTTATGGCAGTGCCTGGAAAATGCCTATCCATGCCTAATCAAAAGCCCAAGCTGTTGGCTAGGCCAATGCATGTTGCTTTGAGTTTGTCTCCCTAAGTGAACGTGTATATGCCCAGATGTGGGTGTCTTGCTTGCTATGCCTATGCTTGCTATGCCTAGGAAATAAAGCTGCACCTCACTGAGCTGGTCCAACAAGACCCTACCTGAAAATGATGAGGCTAGGTTGGCAAGTATTGACCAGTTTCTGATCTTCTCATGCATACTTACCAGCGGGGCTCCAACCTAAATAGAATGTACCTTCTGTTTCGAAGCCTAGTCTACTCTGCCAGAACGTTTCATGATTCAAACTGATAAGTACTGCCTTGATAAACTCATTCTGTTTGAGTAACTTTACAGAGTTTGCATGCAAACAGAATATATCATGTGTGTTGTGAGATTTGCTTGGAAAGTATGTTGTAAATCCTGGGTGCTGGGTGTTTAGGCAGTGCCGGAAATTAAACATAGACACCAGTAAAATAACAAAATAGAAGAGCGTTTTCTATAATGTTACAGGCAAAGAGTAAAAGGTGTACATCTTTTATAACTAAAAAGCAGTATTTAAATATTTTCTAAAGAGTGCAATCAGAGGTGGATTTAACATTTTGACAAGGGACAAATGCCAATGCCCCTCCCTGCTCTAGTCTCTCCCCTCAAATACAAACAGCAGGGATGAACAGGCCCTACCAGTGAGATCTTATCTTGTTAACGTGTCTCAGAGGCAGATTATTTACAACAGGAAGTGATTAGAGATGAGAAAAGGTAAAAAGGCAGTGACCGTTGCTGTGGCACTTAAATGATATATGGTTTTAAGAACCCAGTCTCTTTGTATGACAATTCACTTACTTATCCTGTATTTAACTCTGTATCTGTAACTAAGTAACCTGTTCCGTGTCTACTTCTGTATATGAAACCATGTACCTTGCACTAAGACTACTTCTGCTGGGCGGCATTCATGTAACCCCGAATCAAGCCTTCTTATAGCGCCTCAATGCCTTTGGGTTGCAGTGCGCTCTACAAATCCAAATAAATAGAATTAAATAAGAAGCTTTTTAAGTGTGATTGTTGGGTGATTAATAATTAAGGGGTTACAGAAAAAGCTGTGTGAAACAATAACCTTGTCATGCATTTGAGATTTTTTGTAATTGCTATGTTGGAACTTGTAGGCTTCCATTCAGGATGTGGCAAATAAAGCTACAGTCATAGGGGACAATTTTCCAGGTCAAGCGGAGAGGAAGAAGTGGCGTTAAATGCATTTAGCTCCACTTTTTATGAGCTGCAGAATTTTTGATGATTTGACAAGCGAAGTTGGAGAGCACCACTTAACAAGGTCCCCCTGCCAAATCCGATTGGTATTGCACCAGCATGTATTTTTAGGTTGGCGGAAAACCAATGGATTCCTATGGGATCTGCCTGACTTACATTGTGGATGGCTCCCACAATCGTTAATTGTGGAAGTTATTTACACTTTTCCAGACACGTACTGATAAAGAGCAAAGGCAATTTTCGCCTGTGTTTTACTCTTTACTTATCCAGTACTTGGTGGAAACAATTAAAATTAATGAATGGCCCCTTTTTCAAAAAAATGCAAACAGGAGAAATCCGCTCTGTGCAATTTAGTATTCAAAACAAAATGACCCACTTCATCTTTTCATCAACATGTTTCTACATTGATGAACACATTGTCAGGTTGCTTTATCATGTGACTTGTACATTTTTAAAGTAATCTGTATAACATTTAGTGTCATTTTGGGTATTCAAAGCCAAACTTTGACACATATTTGTACCAACCTGAGCTCAGAAGATATGTGGTCAAGTATGTAAATTTCAGGCTAGGCTCAAATTATGGCTTTACCACTTGACCAAAGTGTGTGATCCTTGGCATATTTTTTAATTTCTCTATGCCTTACCTGTTAAAATTAGGTGCCCATAGAAGTGATTCAGTTCACATTATAAGCTATTCCAAAAAGCCTCACTCATGGTTTAATAGATGGGCAGCCACTTAGGACACACACACATATCTAATTTTGAAAATATCAGGGCCACATTTATTGAACAAAATGGTATCATTCAATAGCAAATCAAAGTAAACACATCAAACAAAGAGTCATCATGGACAATTGCATATTATAACCAGTATGTAAACAGTATGTACTAGACAATGAGGTACTGGGGCACGCCCCACCAAGAGCGATACTAGCAAACCCCTCAACTAGCACCGTCTTCCCCCTGATGCAGCCCTTACAGCCATAGCATTCTCTTGTACTCTCAACTCAATTAAAATTAACGTTTCGTTTAAAAGGTAATTTTGGACATGAACCATTGATGGGAGACATTCAGAATGGGACTACTGTAGGGGTTCAGTTGGAAAGGAAGGGGGAGGGTGTTGAATGGGTAGGTGAAGGGAGGATTGTATATGGGTGTATCTTACTGGAGGATATGTTGTTGTGCTCGAATTATTGTTAAGATCAACAAGGCTACCTGTATTGATAGGACATGGTATGTTCTGTTCTTGAAATTAAAAGAAGTTTGCAAGAAATGTAATTTGGTAGGAAACAAAATATCCTATTCCTTGCTTCAGTATTCTCAGGGGGGTCTATCTTTCACAACAAGATGAAGGGAGCATACGCATCTCCTCCGGGGCCTGCTGGGAGTAGCTACAGTGCTCAGGAAGGTATTGTTGGCGGACACCATCTGAGATGGTACAAAAAACTGGGGGCCTCACTGCTCAGCCCTCTCAGAGGAGGAAGAGGAGGAATCGCCCTCAATTTTCCCAAGTCAGGCCAGGAAAGACAAGCTGGGTGCTGGTGTGAATAGGTGGGAGGGGAGGTAAGTGGGAACGGTAGTTAGGGCAGCTGAAGGAAGGTGACTGGACGGGGAAAGATGAATGGGGATAACATATAACAGAAAGGGGAGAGCAGAGGGGAAGATAGGTAGATTGATGTTGCAACACTATTTTCCTTGCTTCTCTTTTGCTATGTACTGTTTTTTATAGAGGGGTGCAAATGTATTTTTGCAGATCTGGGAAGACATTTTTTGCTGGATCATGGAGCTGGGAAATCTGGATCAACGACAGCACTTTGTTTAGGGTACTTTTAGACCCACATCCAATGGAATGTGGGCCCCCCTGATCACAACCATGGCCCACCCAGATGAAAATTCCTGGAGCCGGGCCTGGTACCTCACCTAATGTTGATGGAATATATAAAGCAAATTCGAAAGCAAAGCAATTCATTATCATTTGATGTGAAAGTGGTCACTCACTATTCACACAAAAAGAGTGGTTTACATATACCTAGAGTGTGGTGGGATCTCACCTAATGTTGGCGGAATGCACTAAGGCAAATATTACACAGAAGAATGTACTAGTAAATGTACAGGAAAAGAAGAACACTTCAGAAGGACTCATATACAATCGTATCAGCCTGAATAGGTTAGGATGCATGACTGTAAAAGCGTCACCAATGATAACTACATATTTAGATGATGGCTGGTGTGGTTACACATTGGGTACCTGAATGGATTAAGTTTTGATTTTAATTGAAAAAAAGGTTCCATTCTATGGCCACATTCAGGCCTTTCTTGACTGAGTCCAGGTAGTAGATCAATTTCTGTTCCATTGTTCTGAGTGACAGATCACAATCTCCTCCTCGGGATGGAATTATCACTGTCTGAAAGATGAACCAGAACATATCTGTGTGCTTATGATTTTTTGCTTTGAAGTGTGACACCATAGGTTTATCCGCTACTTGTTTCTTTAGGCATGATCTATGATCGCAGATGCGTTGCCGAATTTCTCTTTTGCATTTGCCCACGTAGATAAGTGCACAAGGGCATTTAATGCCATATATTGACCATTTGCCGTGACAGTTGGTGAAGGAGTTATATTTCCACTTAATACCACAGAGATCCATTTCTTTAAGATCCTTCGTTAGTCCGCATAAGGAACATTTCCTGCACCTGTAATGTCCGGTGACGGGCGATATATTCCAAAAGTTCATCTGTGGATTTACTTTGATTGGTGGTTCCTCATATGTGTGTACCAACCGGTCTTTTCAATTTTTGCTGCTTGAATGTAAATCCCGGTTTCGCTGGCTGGAAGCTGTCTGTTTTTAGAATGTCCTAATGCTGGAGGTTAGTTCTTCTTAGGTGGTTGCTTAGAGGGGTGAAGTTATGTTGTCTGCTTTTTCTCTGGGCTCTCTTGAGAGGCATATCTGTTGATATTCCGGGCCCTCTTGCGTGCCCTGCATACCACGTGTGACGGATAGCCACGTTCTACTAAACGATTGCTCAAGTCCTTGCTGTTGTTGTCAAAGTCTGACAATGTAGTGCAATTTCGACGGATTATGAGGAATTGTCCATAGGGTGGGTTTTCTCTTAAACCTAGAGTATGGAAGCTCTTAAAAGCCAACAGCATATTTTTATCTGAGGGCTTTCTATATAGGGTAGTGCCTATCGAGTTGTTTTAAGTTTTACAGATTTCTAGATCTAGGAATGGGATGCGCGCCCTGTCGTTGTGCATCATGAACTTGATAGAGTGATTCTGGGTGTTCAGCCATTTTAGGAAATCGTTGAGCAATTCTAAGCAGCCCCTCCATACCAGGAACACATCATCGATGTAGCTGTGCCAGCACTTGAGGTTGGTCTTGAAGATGTTATTTTCATCATATATTGTTTGAGCCTCTAAATTGTCCATGAAGAGGTTGGCTACATCTGGTGCAAAGGTGGCTCCCATGCTTGTAGCATGGCATTGTTTATAGGACTTGTCCTGATAAAGGAAAAGGTTTTCCATGAGAGCTAGACGTGTACACTCTAGAATGAAATCTGTTGGTACGTCCACATTGTCCCTTTTATCTAGATATGTCCCGAGGACTTCTATGCATTCCTCTTGGGGGAAGCTGATGTAGAGTGTATTAGTGCCCACTCCTTTGTTCAGCCTTCATATGTAGGTACTTTCTGTTCCGACACCATTTTATTTGATTTTATCTAGACTTGTGGAACCGCCCCATTCTCAAGGGACTCCACAACATGATCACATCGCTTTAAGCATTATTGTCCTGAAGAAAGCTTGGAGGATATACTACACATTTAAAACTGCAACTACTCTGAGTCATCCCCGGGCTGGAAACACAAAATGTGTCGACCAATGAAATGTGCTGTTAATGAATACAGTACACTAAATCAAATCAGTTACTAACCACACTTTATTCTCTGTTATTTGTGTTAAACGCTGTGACATTGAGATTGAGCATGCCAGTTTCCATCGTGCTGAGCAGATGAGCGCTCCATAGCAGAAGACCCTCTGGGCCTTTTTGGTCTTTTCTTTGCTTTTTCTGTGCCCCCCAGCCCTGTGTGCAGCCCTCTCCTTCCCGACCACTTGCTTCCCTATTCCCACCTCCCCAGCCCTCCCACCTCCCCTGATTGGTCCTGACACTTCCCCTACTTCCTGGGCCTAACGACCCTCCTCACTCTCTGCCCGCACTTTCTATCGTGCCGAGCGGTTGAGCGCTCCATAGCAGAAGACCCTCTGGGTCCTTTTTTGTCATTTTCTTTGCTTTTTCTGTGCCCCCCAGGCCCGTGTGCAGCCCTCTCCTTCCCGACTCCTTGCTTTCCTATTCCCACCTCCCCAGCCCTCCCACCTCCCATGATTGGTCCCAATACTTCCCCTGCTTTCTGGGCCTAACAACCCTCCTCGCTCCCTGCCCGCACTTTCCATCGTGCTGAGCAGGGGAGCGCTCCATAGCAGAAGATCCTCTGGGCCTTTTTGGTCATTTTCTTTGCTTTTTCTGTTCCCCCCCAGGCCTGTGTGCAGCCCTCTCCTTCCCAACCCCTTGCTTCCCTATTCCCGCCTCCCCAGCACTCCCACCTCCCATGATTGGTCCTGATACTTCCTCTGCTTCCTGGGCCTAACGACCCTCCTCGCTCCCCACCCGCACTTTTCATCGTGCTGAGCAGGTGAGTGCTCCATAGCAGAAGACCCGCTGGGCCTTTTGGTCATTTTCTTTGCTTTTCTGTGCCCCCGAGGTCCGTGTGCAGCCCTTTCCTTCCCGACTCCTTGCTTTCCAATTCCCACCTCCCCAGCCCTCCCACCTCCCATGATTGGTCCCAATACTTCCCCTGCTTCCTGGGCCTAACGACCCTCCTCGCTCCCTGCCTGCACTTTCCATCGTGCTGAGCAGGTGAGCGCTCCATAGCAGAAGACCCTCTGGGCCTTTTGGTCATTTTCTTTACTTTTTCTGTGCCCCCCAAGCCTGTGTGCAGCCCTCTCCTTCCCGACCCCTTGTTTCCCCATTCCCGCCTCCCCAACCCTCCCACTTCCCTGATTGGTCCTGATACTTTCCATTCCAAAGTGGCTGAACAGGTGAGTGGTGGGCCTGTGAGACCCCCGGGCCTCTGTTGAAATCATCTGGGCTCTGTTGTGCCCGTTAGCCTCCTCTCCCACCTCCGCTCCATTGCAGCTCCTTTCCCCTTCACCCCGCCTCCCCTACCCGCCATCCCTCCCTCCCATTGGTCCATTCATTGTGCCTGTTGAGTCTAGCGACTCGCGAGTCCTCACCGGCTCCATTTAACATCCCAGGAGCCCGGTGAGTGAGAGCAAATGAAAGCACATAATTTGTATTTGTTTTTGCCCATTTTGTTGTGGGCCCGCGCCCAGGAGCAGGCCCTTGCGTCCCCTCCCACCCCGCACCCTCTTCCTGATTCCTGAGCCTGCCTGCCTCCCGACCCACCCTCCCTCCCTCCCATTGGTCCATACATTGTGCCCGTTGGGTCTAGCGACTCGCGGGTGCTCACCAGCTCCATTTAACATCCCAGGGGCCCGGTGAGTGAGAGGACCTGAAAGCAGCCTAATTCATATTTCTTTTGCCCACTATTGTTAGCCCCGAGCCCTGGTTGCAGCGTGCCCTCGCTCCCTGCACCCTCTTCCCCATCTGTCCCCTCCCCTCCCACCTCCCGACCAATCTATTGCGAGCGCAGTGTTTCCCAGGTGAGCTGAGGTGCCCCTGACCCTTTTTGGGCCAGTTTCATGTTTGGGCCGTGTTTCCATGGACCCATCGGACCGCGTGCAGCCTCTTTTCCCCTACCCCTCCCCTCCCTCCACCCGCCTCCCGGTCCTTCCCACTTTCTCTGGTCTTAACTAAACCCCCAGGCAGCCCTCTGCCTGGCAGCCCCTGCGGCTAAGGGCCCCAAGGCAAAGGGCAGCTCCTACATTGGCGGCTCCAAGAATTGTCTGCAGCTGTCAGCAGGGGAAGCCAGTGAAGCCAGCAGCGGACAGACACCAACAAAACTGTAAGTGTGGCATGGGTGGGGTGCACAGCAATTACTCTACTCCAGAAAGCCCCTGCCACTCTACCTTACCTTCCCATAAAATAAACTGCCAAAGAATTACACCATGCATACCTAGAGAGACCCGAGCACCAACCTAATTGAACGCCGGACTGTAAATGTTGCCTTGTGTAATATTCTAACATACTTGAATTACTAACTAGTGGCACTCCCAGAGACAATAGTGAAAATTAGCCAGCCTCACATGGAGACAGGTGTAACAATGTTAGCATGTGCTACACTTAGACGGAATTGCGAATGTTAGCATATGCCTCTCCTAGATAGAATTATGACTGGTAGCATACCCCTCACAATGGTGCATTGTGAATGATAGCATGTCCCACCCTAAGTTGGAACTGTGGAAAACAGCACACACCACATTTAGAATTCCGAAAGATGCCTTGTACCACATTTAGACACAATTGTGATAAATAGCATGGGCCCTAATAGCGTCACTGTGTTAGAGTTGGATCTGGAGAGTGTGCCCGAATGGCGTCACTGTGTTAAAGTTGAACTTGGAAGGTGTGCCCTAATAGCGTCCCCATGTTAAAGTTGAACTTGGAAAGTGTGCCCGAATAGCGCCACTGTGTTAAAGTTGAACTTAGAAAGTGTGCCCTAATAGCGTCACTGTGCTAATATTGAATCTAGAAGGTATTCCCAACATCATTGAGTGTGCCCAACAGAGTCACTGTGTTAAAGCTGAACTTGGAAAGCGTGCCTAATAGCGTCACTGTGTTAAAGTTGAATCTAGAAAGCATGCCCTAATAGCGTCACTGTGTTAAAGTTGAATCTAGAAAGTGTACCCTAATAGTGTTACTGTGTTAAAGTTGAATCTAGAAAGTGTGCCCTAATAGCGTCACTGTGTTAAAGTTGAACTTAGAAAGTGTGCCCGAATAGCATCACTGTGTTAAAGTTGAATCTAGAAAGTGTACCCTAATAGCATCCCTGTGTTAAAGTTGAATCTAGAAAGTGTGCCCGAATAGCGTCACTGTGTTAAAGTTGATCTTAGAACGTGTGCCCGAATAGCGTCACTGTGTTAAAGTTGAACTTAGAAAGTGCCCCCTAATAGCGTCACTGTGCTAATATTGAATCTAAAAGGCATTCCCAACATTATTGAGTGTGCCCTAATAGCGTTACTGTGTTAAAGTTGAACTTAGAAAGTGTGCCCTAATAGCATCACTCTGTTAAAGTCTAATCTAGAAAGTGTGCCCTAATAGCATCACTGTGTTAAAGTTTGACTTAGAAAGAGTGCCCTAATAGCGTCACTATGCTAATATTGATTTCTTGAAGGTATTCCCAACATCATTGCGTGTGCCCAATAGCGTCACTGTGTTAAAGCTGAACTTAGAAAGCGTGCCTAATAATGTCACTGTATTAATGTTGAATCTAGAAAGCGAGTCCTAATAGCGTCACTGTGTTAATGTTGAATTTAGAGTGTATTCCCAACCTCACGGAGTGCGCCGTATCAGCGTCACTGTGTTAAATCTGAACTTAGAAAGCATGCCCTGATAGCGTCACTGTGCTAATACCTAGTCTACATGGTATTCCCGACATCATTGAGTGTGCCCAATAGCGTCACTGTGTTAAAGCTGAACCTAGAAAGCATGCCTAATAGCATCACTTTGTTAATGTTGAATCTAGAAAGTACGCCCTAATAACGTCACTGTGTTAATGTTAAAGCTGAACTTAGAAAGCGTGCCCTAATACCATCAATGTGCTAATGTTGGATCTAGACGGTATTCCCAACATCAGTGAGTTTGCCCCAATAGCGTCACTGTGTCAAAGTTGAACTTAGAAATATGTCCTAACCTAATATTAGAGTTGAATTAAGATTGTATTCCCAACATCATTGAATATGCCCTAATAGCGTCACTCTATCAGAGTTCAAGTAAGAAGGTATTCCCAACATCATTGAGTGTTCCTGGTTGCATACACTTTGCTGATTACCACAATACCACACTACTACCCTTACTCTCTCCTATACACCACCATTCAACTAGAACACAGCGGTACTATGACACATTCGGTAAAGCTGTTCTCATACTAACATAACTCATCAAACTACCCATCATCCTAATAAAACATAGCTAGCTAGCACATACCAGCTAGCTTAGGCGTCTCCTCAAGCCACACGCAGCCAAACCTCAGTCTGGATGTCCCCCTCTAGACTGAACACATTCAACTGATCTCCTCAGCACCACACCTACCGCTAAGAAGCAGCTATCATGCAATAACCACACCAGCTGCACACATACCTGGTGCGCCCACGCACGTTACAACTCTCTCTCTCTCAACTGACTCGAACTGCGGTTCCCGAGGGCGTTCAACCTACCAGCGCCTTGAGATCATACCAATGATACATAAGGCGCTATACAAATGCAAATTAACATAACATAACATAAACGTTAGATATATGTTCATGTTCTGTCTTTGTTTTAATATTGGTGCGTTATCAATTGTGAATAAACTTTGTTTTAACAGTTTCCTAGATTGCTGCCTGAAAAAAAACAATAGAGGGATCTGCACTTCAGCCCCCCTGTTGGTCACTATCTTTACCTTACTGTGTTGAAGGGTGGGGTAGCCTGTACTCATCTGTGTTTGTTTCCTAATAGACCCAGGAAGGGCTAAGACCAGGCAGCAGGGGCTCCCAGGACCGCCCAGAAAGGGACAGATTAATTCCCGGAACAATCCATCCGGCCGTTTGACACCATGGACACCACCAGTCTTGGTCCGAGGTGGACCAGGTGGATTAAAGAGTATGCATACTTGGATGCAGTGGGTTTGCAGGAGGATGAAGGCATCATTGGACTGCTCACCGTCATGGCAGGTTCTGAGGTACGGGACATCATTTTTGAGCTAACGGAGGAGGAGGAGTACAAATATGACGACCTCAAAAAGATACTCAAAGAACATTTTGCAACACACAGGAACGTCGATTGCGAACGGCATGTGTTCCACACAATGATACAACTTCTAGGAGAAAGTATGGACGAATTTGTAAGGCTCCTCAGGTCCAGGGTCAAGTATTGTGAATTCAACCTGTACGACAATGAGGAGGCCATCAAATCTCATGTAATCATAGGATGCAAGTCCATTATACTGAAGTAAATGTTGCTACAATTGCTACTCAGGCGAGCTGCGATCCTAGTTCTGGCGCAAACATTGTCAGCTCTGGACCTCCAAATATCAACACTAATCAAGACGCACATATGGACGCCAACCATCAAAGAGGAAAGCATCAACAAATGAAGGAACCAAACCCACACCTTACAGCATGCTCGACAAGAGAAGCAGCAATGCTTCAGATGTGGGTATCACCTTCCCCATGACAGGACGTGCCGAGCCATCTGCCAAATATGATCTGTGTGTGGGGGCAAGGACCATTATCGCACCATGTGTGGAAACCCAAAGGCAGCAAGAGCCAGCTCATTGGAACAAGGGTGGCGCCGAAATAAATTCCCACCCCAACACCAACGGGATGAGCGAACACGGGCCCTTGAAAGACGCCATCATAAAGAAAGACACCACACAAGAGAAAAACATTCACCATCACCAGAGAAGTGTCGGAAAAGCAGGAGGAGAATTCACCGGCTCCACACTAACACTCCTTCTAAAAGCAAGTCTGAGTCCCACTCCAGCACAGCCAGGAGAAGAAGAGGATGCTTATATACTTTAGGAAACCCCATGGCATCGGAACACAGCCCCACTCTGCCACTCACCATTCAGAGCCATGAGTTTGAATTCCTAGTTGACTCTGGCGCCACCATAAACGCCATATCAGAAGCAGATTATCACAATCTCAAGAGCAAGCCCAAGTTAAAGGCATCACATGTGGATGTCTCTGCCTATGGGGCCAAAGACCTGCTTCCATGCTTGGGAGCATTCAAAATGCTCTGCCGACATAAGGACAAACAAAATCACATATTGATACGCGTCTTGGTGACAGAAGTTGTAAGTGGATGCGTGTTGAGTTTCAAGTCAGCGGTCTAAATGGGTTTGATCCACATACTCTATCAGATCATGACAAGCAAATACATCTCGCCGGCTGCCAGGGTATCTTCAATTTTTCCTTAACTCTTCAAAGGAAGGGACCACAAATACACATGCATATTGACCCACCAGTAAAACCCATTGCACAGCATTTCAGAGATATCCCCTTCAATATCCAACACCAGATTGAGAAAGAACTGATCGATTTTGTGGAGAAGGATATAATTGAACTAGCATCAGGACCCACGCCATGGGTTTCTCCAGTGGTCCCAGTACCGAAGAGAGGCCCGGAAGGACAAATAAGACTGCACGTGGACATGAGGGCACCAAATCAAGCCATCCTCAGGGAGCACCGTCAGTCACCGCGTATCACTGATATGATGCATATACTCAATGGGGCAACAGTATTTTCCTGCCTAGACCTCAATAAAGGATACCACCAGATTGACCTCAGTGAAGAGTCCTGGTACATCACGACCTTCACCACACACTTGGAGTTATTCTGCTACAAGAGTCTGAGCTTTGGTATTTCATCAGCAGCAGACATTTTTCAGGAGGAAATTCGCAGGATCATTTGCCACATCCCTCACTGCATAAATTAAAGGGATGATATCTTGATTTTTGGCCACTCCTAGGAAGTCCAATATGCCACCCTAATGAAGGTCTGTACAGAACTTGACAATGCAAATCTGACCCTCAACAAAGATAAATGCGACTTCAATAAGAGCACTCTAAAATTCTTTGGGCACAAATTCTCTGAGAGAGGAATTCGGTCGGACACGGAAAAAATGTGAGAGTTGACAGAGGCTCCCCGCCCAACAAATGTAGCGCAAGTAAGATCGTTCTTGGGGTTAGCAAGCTATTTTACCCGATACCTACCGGACTTCACCACCACAAGTGTGCCACTTCACTTGATCACAAAGCAAGACAGATCTTTTGAATGGTGTCTGGCTCAACAAGAGGCATTTGACAGAATCCGGAGGGACATTGCCACGGCTGTATGGATGTCACACTTTGATCCCAATCTGCAAACCGAGGTGACTGTAGCTGCAAGCCCAGTGGGCCTTGAAGCCGACCTGGCTCAACACTCAGGGAGTGAACATGCGCAGAAGAAAATTGTTTCCTACGCCAGCAAGAGCCTCGCGGAAGCGGCACAAAGGTACTTACAGGTGGAGAAGGAGGCCCTAGCAGTTGTGTGGATGTGCAAACATCTCCACCTATTCATCTATGGAAAGACGTTCACAATAATTACTGTACTGATCATCAGGCTCTTGTCACAATTTATGGGAAGCCAATTGCACAGATGCCACCCCGCATAGCGAGATGGGGGCTGTGTCTACAAGAGTACTGGAGGGCCCCCAATCCTCGGACAGCAGAGCAGGCGGATATGTGAACTACATCATCCACCATGCAATGCCTACAACTATACCAATTTATTGATTTATTTAATTGTTTTTTATAACGCCCCTAATACTGTACCAGAGTTTGGTTTCTAACCGTGGATCTGGGATTTGAAACTCTGTTGTTCTGCGTGGCCTTGCTTCCAAGACCAGCACATAGCCCCTGTGCTATCCTCCGTTTACCAATGATGGAAATGTCAAAATGCACGCCTGAAGATGCTACGCTCTCCTTGGCCATGTCCTGTATAGAAAATGGACGATGGAACTCTGCAGTTGCCTCTGTCCAGGCACACCAGGCCCTTGATGGACACCGCCCCAGGACGCTTCCCAAATCCAAAGAAGAGCTGTCCGTGTCCCCTTCATCTGAGATACTGAAAGGAGACCGCATTGTGATACCAGCAACACTCCATCAACGCACAATTGACATTGCACACGAGAGTCACAGAGGAATAGGATTGACGAAAAGAATGCTTTGAAGGAAAGTATGGTTCCCAGGAATGGACAAAATGATCGAGACAGCAATGAAAGCATGCCACATTTCTCAGTCTCCATGTGTTCCCTGAACCATTGAACATGACCCCACTCCCGGAAGGGGTTTAGGAAGAAGTGGCCATAGACTTTTTTGGCCCCCTTGAGTCGGGAGAATACATGTTGGTGGTGGTAGATGAACACTCAAGGTATCGGAAGCAGAAATTGTGTCATCTGCAGCTGCCACAGCCACCATACCGGTTCTAGATCGGATCTTTTCAGTGTTCGGAGTGCCCGAAGTATTAAAGTCAGACAACAGCCCTCCGTTCACCAGCAAAGACTTTTGAGATTTCGCGGCATACATGGGTTTCCAGCACCGCAAGATCACTCCATTGTGGCCCCAAGCGAACGGGACCGTGGAATGCTTCATGATGAATGTCAAAAGGGCCATTCGCATTTCCAACATTACCCACAGTTGCTCTATCAATTGCTGCGGGACTACCGCAACACTCCACATGACTCTACTGGAACATGCCCTGTCGAGATAATATTTGGTCGCTCAGTGCGCTCCGGATTGCCCCAAGATCAGAGGGCAGAAAGGGAAGGGGACGTGATCAAAGTAAGAAAAAAGGATTACCAGGCAAAAAGGAAAATGAAGGACTATGCAGATAGACGGAATAGAGCACGAGAGGCAGATCTCGAAATAGGAGATCAAGTGTTGGTGTGACAGGCACAATCCCAAAAGGATGTCCCGCCCTTTGACCCCAGGCCACTGACCGTCACCATCCATGGATCCATGGTGACGGCTGAAAGAGGAGACTGGACTGTAACAAGGAACAGTTCACTGTTCAGGAAAACAGGAGAGGGTGGACAAGGAAGGTTACAGATCTGGAGTGAGGAAGAAGATTTCACATGGGAGACGTCTGGCTATTCATGAGATGAGGATGAATCAGAAAGGGAGGAGAAGAGCACGTCTACTAAGAATAGGCTTTAGTTGACTATATTCCACCAATGCACATTAACATTCCTATTTGTAATAACGAGACACAAATGAGTCGTCATAGTTATACTACTACAGATTGGGCTTTGAATAGATACTATTCTTTAAATGCGGTAATTTTTAGTAACCCTTCAATACAAAACATTATCATGAGCATAAACCCTGAATGGAAAAAGTAGGCCGTATATTTTGAGTCTGGGAAATGTGCTCCCGCATCAAGCATTATGGAATAATACACCTGCAAATAATCTTAGGTGGGATGTATGAATATTATTATTGTCGCAATTCTATTATTGAGTCGCACAATGGTGGAAACTAGACATTACGGAGTATGGTGCACGAGTTAATATACGGTCGGATTTCAGTCTTTCAAAATGGCTGCCAAACGTGTGACATCACACGCAGCACGCGTGACGTCACGTGTTTACTAAATAAAAAACTTACAATGGCGACTGCGGCAGTCATCTGCACGCGGAGCATTTTCGAATCATTGGCTTTCCTTCCGTAATAAAAAGGTTTGGAGTTATGTAGCGGGACACAACTACATGAGGATAGTATAGATGGCACATTATAGCGGGATATCATGTTTTAATTAAGCATCTAAGGACATTATAGACGGCACACATGTATTTTCTTTTTTTAAAGGGACGAGGCAGCACCCTGTACGGAATTATAAAAACTGTGTAATCATTGCAGCAAACATGTAACCACCAGGCTGCTGCTAGTGTATCAATAGTTTTTAATGTAGTAACAACAGCCATACCAAGGGAACTTGGTGTTAATATGAGAATATCAAAAGAGGTAAAAGATGATATCGCCGTCATTTTTAGGGGTAATCAAAGGCTATTTAGGGCTTAGCCGACGAACATATGAACCATGGTAAATGTTTATACTTACATCTACCTAATCTTTCAAGGCCAGGGGAACTATCCCTTATATCTATCTACAGAACTACTCTCATTTGAGTTTGTTGACTGGAATTTGAACAAGGTGAGCCTTCATGTTGGACCTTCAGGCTAGACACACTTGTAATACTATTGTTTCATGCATGCTTTAGGGTTCCTTACCCTGTTGTGATTAATGTGGCACAAATAGGCACAGCCACATCGAAATAAATTATTTATGCACTATCATATATGCATTGATAAATATATGCTGGCGTCGAAGGACCCAACACCACTAACCACTGTGAGAAACATGAACGTGTCTCCCCGTCTAGTCCCCGGGGATCTGTCATCCAGGTGGGCAGGACACGGCCATCGGTACTGGATTTAGTTCCAAGGGGGGGCCAGTGAGGGGGGATCACCTGGATGGGCGGTCCTTGGGGAGTGGTAGTGGGACACTGACAGGTAAAACGCAGTATCCACCTTCTTACAACACTTTTTCCCCATCCTACCCTGTAGGATACTCTATAACACTCTACCCCGCCTTTTCCCGACACGAACACTTTCGCACACCACGAAAGACGACGGACAAACACCAAAGCCAACTACCTGACCTGTCCCAATGCCAGGGTCAAGCAAAGTCAGACTATTTACGAAAATCACACACACCTAACAGCCCTTTCCCTTCCACACAGGGATAAAAGGTAGAGCACGAAAGCACAATACGAGCAAGGCAGACCTAATGACGAGAGAGCTTACTCAGCATGGCAGTTCAAGAGGAGGAGAAAGACGGTGCAAAACTGTTGATACGCAAGGGGAAACCCAGCATAGAACAGTCAAGCACCACGTGGGTGCTCACTCGGAAAACTCTGGGCGATTACCCTGTTGTTGAACTATCATAACCAGAAGGCCTTGGGAGAAAGGCAAGAAGGGGGTCAAAGTGGGCATACAGGGGTCTAGTAAAATCCGCTGTACAGTTGAAAGCCTTTGACCGACAGAAGATTGTGATAAGGGAAGCGAATCCTGCATCGTAAAGTTGGCAAGAGTGAACCTGAACGAAGGATGCTGATAAAAGGGGGCAAAGTCTGAGGTGCCGATTAACAGTGTGTTGACAAGAGTGAACCCGGCAGACGGATGTCCACAGAGAACCGTTTAAAAAGACATTAAGATTTGTGAATGTCACAGATGAAATTGTGTTAAAAGACATACTGAACCTGACGGAGGGAAACAGACATTCGAGAATGGTCTGAGCTTGAAAGAGCGGGATCCATGTGTGAAAAGACATCACCCAACGTGCAAGCATAAAGGAACTTTTGTTTATTATTTTGGTTAAAGATATCAGGTTCTCGGAGGCAAGAGACTTTTTGTAGAAAAGAGACTTAGCCACCGAAAGGCCCTGATAAGCTGAGAGCGGAACTGTTAGCGCGTGCTGGGAAACCTCCAGCGTGTGCTGTGCTCCAGACTCCTACCTTGTCCCGTGCTCAAAACGTGGGGAAGGGAGACCCGACTACCGCAGCCTGACATAATATTTGTGAACACTTATTTCTTTCCTGTGAATCCCATTCCACACTATGTTTGTTTTAGCGTAAGGATTGGCAATAGGCTTTTAATGCTAAAAGAACATAGCCATGCATGGTCCAAATTCATTGGCAAACTTTTTGTGGCGATAGCCGACAGAAAACAGGTACCGAGTTCATGGACTGAGGCAATAATAGTACCAGTATATAAGAAGGGCAGTCGTGACGATCCCGCCAACTATCGACCGATTGCCCTCCTGGACACTATTGGCAAAGTGCTGGCGACTTTCTTACAAAAAAAGCTATCTGCATGGGCCAATGAAGTCAACCTACCTGATATCAGACAAACTGGTTTCACAAAGGGCGTGGGAGTAGAGAACAACCTTGTTCTGGTAAATCTGCTAAAACTTGATGCCCTAAATAAGAAAGATCAATTATTCATGGCATTCATTGACTTACAGCAAGCGTTTGATTCAATTAATCGAATTAAACTATGGGAGAAGTTGGAAAATCGAAACTGCCCAAATGCCTTGCTTCAACCGATAAAGGCACTACACTCCAATACAACAATTAGAGTAAGACTAAACGCAAGTGGAGACCTGTCTAAATCCATTATTACTACCAGAGGAGTAAAACAGGGATGTCCACTTGCTGCCATCTTGTTCAAACTCTATATTGCTGACATCTCTATTGCATTGGCAAGTGTCAACTGTTTCCCCCCAAAAATCAATGGACATCCAATAAGTTATGTGATATATGCAGATGACTTAGTACTGGTTGACAAGACCCAGATAGGGCTACAGCGGCTTTTGTCAAAGCTTGAATCCTACATGATCGATAATGACTTATCAATCAATGTGAAAAAAACAAAAATCATGAGGTTTGGCAGTGATCGAGTCGCTAAAAAAAAAACTTCAAATGGCGAATTGACAATAAAATCCTTGAAGAAGTCATGGAAAATCGATATTTAGGAATAATGATGAACATCTCGATTCGTGAGTGGAGTTGGGTTCATGATCTATTCCAGCGGACCCGAATGCTCGCTCTACAAGGAGCAAGAATACATACCTTATACGGTAAATTTTCAGTATTACCGCTACGTATGTTTTACATCCAAAACGTGGTACCCTCAATAACTTTTGGAGTAGAAGCAGGCTGGAACATAGACCTAAAGATATGGCCCACTTTAGAAGGCTTATTCTGGCGCCAAGCCTTGAGATTACCAAAATACCTCTCAATGACCATAATACGTCACGAATTGGCACTAGAAAGCCTGTATGGATCAGTTCTATGGAAATCCCTGTCACTGCTACAAAAGATGGAGATATCGAACCCTGCACCAGCTTACAAAATCTTAAAATCAGAAGGAACACATTTACACAAGGGGCTGCTCTTAAGATGGTCTGAGAAAGTGAAAGCCATCTTGCACAGTGCAAATACCTCAATGGAAACTTTGATGAATCGGCCACAGATCGCAAGAACAAAATTGAAAGAATGGCTATGGATAGATAACGTGAACAAACTTGAAACAATGCCGACAGCCTTGGATCTTGGGCCAACAAAGAATAAAGTGGACAATATGCCAAACTATCTGTGTCAATTTCCATCAAGATATCACAGAGATAAATTTCTCAGACTCAGATTAAATCTTCTGAAAACTAACCACATGTTGGTGACGAGAAAAATGAAACCAGATACCGAAGAAGTCTGTCGCCACTGCAAACTCTTTGCAGAGTCACTAAAACATCTGACAATTGAATGTGTGTCCCTAAACAAGTTGCGTTCCATCCATTTGAGCAAATTCAAGCCAGTAAACGAAGAGATGAAAGATCTGTGGTTTCGGATACTGAGTGGAAGCTCGATACATCTTACCTGTTCAGTGATAAACTTTCTAGACACAGTCCTAATCTGAAAAGACACAAACTAAATTGGCAATGGAAAGCGTCACTATTGATCTGAGGATAAGTTGTAATAAAAGTTTTGTAAAAACTAGATGTTACACATAAAAAAAATTAAAAAATAGGTTTTTCTAAGTATAGACCCTTTTATTTGACAAGATGCCACTAGGATTGCCTTATTTATTTGATGGTTGTAGCTTGCTCCCATTTTAGATTTAGGCTTAGATTAGGTTTTTTCCAACCAGCATATTCAGTTTAATAAACACCCTTGAACTGTGATCATTTGTGTCTGTCTTTACTGTTGCCAAAATGAGTTCCTTACACCACCTATAAACAGGTAGCAGTAAAATGTACACTGTTGATGACTATAAGAGACACCTGGGTTTACACTATCAAATTAGACTATCAGTGATTTTATTTATTTTTTGGTTTGTTCTTTCTTTATAACAACTTTTCAAAAAATGTAACCTATCATGTTTCCTAACACCTCTCTCTTACCCTACAATCCTCCCTGTAGGATCCTCCATTTCTGTGCGCTAATCAAAATTGTTTTTGATCATACATCATTACCATTGTATTATTTCATCTTAATGTTGGTAAACATCTGCTAATACTCATATTTTCTCTTCACTATATAATAACACATCATTATCATTTGGCCTTGGACATTTGCTTGCATTCACAGAAATTTGGTAATATGGGCCTGTACACACAGATATTAACTATACACATGGTGATCAATTCTTGTAACAAATGTATATCTTGTTACAGTGATATTGCGGCCATATATTTTGTAGTGTACTTGGGAACAATGCTATGTGATGCTACTTCCTGTTTTGTCAATGGGTGAAAAGTCATGATACATCGCTTCCCGTGAGGTCACTTTGGGGTGGGGTCAACTGACATCACTTCCTGTGATGTCATCAAAGATCAAGGGTCGAGTGATGTCACTTCCACTACCCCTCGCATTTTGACGTCCCTGAAAGGGACATTTTTGTTCAACGCAACTTGCACTTTTCTCTGACTGTATAGCTCCTTATATGGAGATATGTTTTATGAGATGTATTATTGGTGGAGAATGGAGTTGCCACTCCACCTGTTTATTAGTATGAGACATGCCTTGGGTGGGCATTTCAGTATATGTTGTGCCTTTCTACTTCGCCTATGTCTTATTGAGTGTTTGAATGTACAAATATTGGTGAGGGGCAGGACAAACTGGTAAGGGGATGTTTTGATTGTATTGTGTGATTTTGTGTCAGCGACAAGGATATTGTTGTGTCCACTTGCTATGACTGTCAGTGGTTTGTGCAATTGATTTGAGGTATAGGGGCAGTTTGCCTCTCCCAGACAGACACTTACAGTGTGTTATTATGGGCAAGCTGGATTGGGCCTATTTCATCATTGAAGGGCATAAGGTGTGTGGCTTCACTCTGTGTGCTCCACAGGGGCTGCAATTCAGATGAAGTATGTCTGCACAACCTTATTGCGTGTCTCCTTTCCCTGTGCCCTTTGGCCTGCCAAGGCGATGGGTTGTGCCTGTGGATGAGGGCATTGTCCCTCCTGCAGCTCCACTGCTATGCCACGATGTGTGGCAATATTGTGGAGGACACAACATGCCCCGATGATCTGGCATACTACTGGCGGGATATATGTAGCAATAGTCTGCCTGAATGGTCAAGGGAGCAGAAGCATGACTTTAGCACCCTGAACGTGCGCTCCACTATGCCCCTATTGGCTATGTGTGTTGTGTTAGACCTTACCTCACCTGCAGAGGCTGGATTCCTGAATGGTGTGAGCAGGAATGGTGAGAGCAGGGAAGGCACTGTCACCTGCAAAGATAGAAATGGTTATTGTTGACATTGGTTGTGATTACTTGTTTTTCTGTGTGCCATGTTACTGCTTGCATATGCAAGATAGTAGATACTCACCGATGAGCCAAGTGTTCCTAAAGGTTGCTGGTACCAGGGTCTGGTATAGGGGAGAATGGGGGTAAATGTAGTTATCATGCGTGCTTCTGGGGTAATTGGCATTCACCTGCATGAGGACTGCTGTGGCATCACAGATCACCTTTGCATTGATGGAATGCCAATGTTTCCGGTTGCTATACATGTGTTCACTCTCTAGGGGTGTGGGGACTGTAGCGCTACGTGGGTACGATGGCTCCCAGTACCTGTGGAAATTGTGCAATGACATAGAACTCCTGGCACACTCTCTGCCTTTCCTGCAGTGTGCGTGGCATGTATATGTGGCTACACACACATGCTATTATGCAGTGCAATACCTGGTATAGGCACCAGGATTGCATGGGCTACGATATACCCCAAACAATGGCAGTGGTGCGCTGAAAAGTGCCTGTTGCCAGAAAATGAGGGCTGTTAGCACCTCCTCCGGGGGGGGGGGGGTCACTGCATGAAAGCAGATGGTGGTTAATGCAAAGTCATCATCCCCCTCCCTGACCAGTTCAAGAATAACATGGGGAGGAAATCTGTATCTCGCATACACCTCCTTGTCTGGCATTCCAAGTAATGTTTGAAAGTGAAAGATTCAGGCCCTCCTCACCATCCTCCTTTCATGATGTACGATTAGTGCCACGAAAGCGGGGTCCGACATCAATGATTGTCTTATATGCTTTTATAGTAAAGCTTGCTGTGTGCTTTGTACTTTGCGGCACGTATCATGGAGCGGTAAGATTGCAAGATGTGCGTTCTCCTTTGGACTCCAGGCAATTGCACAATGAAATCCATGAATAAGGCTTTCTTTGTGCTTGATAGGGTGTGTTTGGTGCTTGCGTGGTGCGTCCCTCAACACCCGGTTACTCCTCGTTCTTCCTCATTTTACGCAAAGAATGGGAAATATCCATGTTCCACCCCCTATTTGTTTCTTTGTGCGGGCCATTCTCACACTTTGTGCTGTGTGTCATACAAAGTGCTTAGCAGAGCGCAAAATAGAGAAAGGCCAGTGCAACAGAGGTAAAGACCAGCGTAAAGTCCAATCCATGAATCTGCAACATAAATTTTGTGCAAAGTGTTCCTTTTGCCTTTGCGGCGCAGAACATTTCTTTGAATCAGGCCCTTAGTGCATTTTGTAAATGGTAGTTTCAGCTCATGTCACTGGCTTCATGTGCTTTAAAATGCATCGTTTATGAAGTGTTCGCAAAAATCATCCCATAGATGCTACTCAAACAATTGTCTTCATAAACCAAACACAAATTTGCAAACTTGAGGCAATTTTCCCGAGCCCTCTACATTGTCTCATTCCAAGAATAAGACAATAAAGCAGGAGGATTTAGGGGAGACGATTGCAAAAGCAGCCCCGCTGCAGCAGAGGAAGGGGTCCGTAGCAGCGTGGTTGGCTGCAGCGGGGTTGCCCACTGAGCAATAGGAATGCAGGAGTAGCAGGGGTATTGAATCAGCAAGGTCACTGAAGCTGAGAAAATGCAGCAAGATTCCAGCAGCTGCCGACTTGCAGTAAAAGGGTAGAAAGGGCATAGATGAAACAGTGGTGGAAAGAACATGATGTGGGGCATTGCGTGCAATGCGTTGAACAAAGGTTACGGCCTGGCTTACACTAAACAGAGTTCCGGCGGTAGCCCAGGTGGCTCCCGCCCGCGCAGTGACGTCACGTCATGCCGATGAGCTGGGTATGTGACAGGAGGATGCTCTGCCAGGGAGAGGGGAGGGCACCCGAGGATAGAGGGACGATAACACCAGAAATCGAGAAAAGGAGCGACCCGCCGTGGAGAAGGAGCCACACCTGGAGGGGGAAGGGAGAACGGAAGCTGAGGAGGAGAGGACAAGGCTCGGACTGGTGATGGAGCAGCTCGTGTACCCGTCCTACAGCACGCGCAGCCCAGTCTGGGAAGAATTGGTGGGTGCCTGTCGACCCTGCAGTGCATGGCTGCCTGTCACTCAACCCTTCCGCCCCGCCCCACCCTGGCCTATGCGCGATGTGTCGCCCCCAGTCTTCCTCCTCCGCGCGACCTCTATGAAACTCTCCCCCTAACCCCAGGGGTCTCCGCGTCCAGATGTATCCACTGGGGCACCTTTTATTCTGACAGCAAGACGTGTTTTATGCCTTGGAATGTTTCCCTTACTTAACCAAGTCGTCCTGTTTTATGGGACTCGGTTTCTCTTGTTTTTCACGGTGTACATGTGGTCCCGTTCCGACACTCTTTTTTTTTGTTTTAAATACCCGTTTAGTTAATGGTGCTTTGCTCTGATGCCGCACTTATTTTATCCTAGACCCAAGTTTCTAAATCTTGGATTGTGTGTGATAGTGTCACTCTCTTCGGTGTTTTTAATTGTAGGTAGGCGGAGTGCTGCGTATGATGACGTAGCACGCGAGGGGCTACCATAATTTCCAGGCCTGTGTGTTTTCTGTGACTGGGAGGAGTAGGGGTGGTACTTTAAACTTGTCCGCGTAGTTTATTTGCAGAAGTGTAAATGCTACTCCCCGACCCTCCTCGTGGCTACTGCAGCTGGCGGGGAATGCGTGTGCGCGCCACGTGCCTCTTAGGCCGCGCGCTGGTGCACGTTTGCAGGCAGCACTGCTGGTCCTTGCTTCCTGGTCTGCCTCATCACTTGTACTTGGCACTGACCACCTCCAACAGTTCCGCATTCAAGGCGCGCTGAGGAGCGACCCTTAAAAAAGCGTCCGCTATCTACTCTTGCATAACCCAAAAGGCATTCAAACGCCGACTGCATGCCTGACTTAAACTGTTAACTTGGCGTGTCTCGAGAGGATAGCTCAGTGGCAACGTGCTCGCCTTGGAAGGAAAACGACACGGATCAACACAGGTTCGATCCCTGGCTCCGCGCTTAGAAACCTCTGGGTATTAAGTGCGTTATAAATAACCTACATACATGTTGTGAGTGAGAGGAGGAGAAGGCACGGTGAGAGAAGCATTGAGGAAGTAGGAGCGACTAGGAATTTGAGGCAAGGCAAGAGTGAGGGGGGAATGATCGACAGAGACAATGCGACCTAAACAACCAGGGACAGGATGCACGTGTTAAGATAGGTAGAAAAAGGGTAACGGTTAAATACAGAGGCAGTTGAAGTCGGGAGCGAGATGAGAAATAATTAATTGAGAAATAATGAAATACAGGGGGGGGGGCGTGTGACAGAAAGAGAAATGGATGGAGAAATGTACTGAAAAAACTTCGGGCTTAAAGTGTGAGAGGCGAGTATAGTGCAGAGAGGGATGGAGAAATCGGTTGAAGGATGTGTTTAGAGATGGAAAGGGATACTGTAGTGGGAAAGCAGAGGTTATGTAGAGAGAACGATAGATGTCGAAGAAGGACTCAGTGAGATGGGATAGAATAGGCAGAGGAAGAAAAGACATTGAGGGATGGGGAAAGGAAGATTAAAAACAGCGAGAAAGAGGGCATGGAAAGACCTAGCGAGGTAGGGAAACCATAGAGAATTAGAAACAGAAGGGACAAGGAAGAGGTGTGGAACTATGAGGGGGTGGAGAAAGTATGAGAGACCTGGGTGTGGGAGACGTAAGTGGAGACAGAGGAAAACAACGAATAGCTGGACTGTATAGAGCGATAACTAAAGAGAAAGGAGAGACAGATGAGGGAGCCCTATATCTGACCCGCTTCTCTTCTTTTAATGAAGTGGGGGCGGGGTGGGGGCGCCAGTTCTGTTTATATTTGAGGGGGGGGGGGGGGTGCAGACTTAATGTTCCTTAAACAGATGGTAGTTGTTTAAAGTGAAGGTAAAATACAAGGTGCTGCCAAATGTTGCAAGGACACGCTACTTCTCCCAAACTGGGCCTTAATGGCATAGGCAATTGGCTACATGCAGTGCATGCTGTCACACAGCGGCGGCGATAACCATGTGTGAACGTGGCCGCGGACTACCGATATCTGCCAATAATCCTCTCGCGGGGCTCTCCGGGCAAGTCCCAGCCCGCCAGCCGCCGACCTTTCCCGGCAGTTCCTTTTAATAAAGCCTGTCACCGAGAAATCTGCCGACTAGCTCTTTTTTAATTCAACCTGCCAACCCGCTTCAGCAGCAGTTTTTCTACATTAAAGAACGACGTGAATATTTCATCCCGCCGTCCGCGCAATTCTCCACAGACCGCTGATATTTCAGAGATAATTACAAGGGCTCTAGGAAAATCGTTAGCTCAACATCAGTCAAACAGAAGTTGCGCGTCCCGCTCCAACCCCCGCGAAGCGGCTCATAGTCCGCCGATGCGCTGTATAAAAAACAACAATTAAAAAAAATCTGAATTTCATGAAATACGATGAAATGATTCAGACAGGCCCCCTGCATCGCACGTTATCATTTATTTGATTATTGTGCTATTAGTTTAACTGAAACTTCACACATATAATATACACAGTACATAAACATACAATGCTTAGACATTAAACATGTAGCTTGCCAATGGATAGTAAAATCAAATTGGACGCGTTATAAAATGCATGTGCATGCCCCTATAGATGCAGTGCGCGTACGACTTATTTTAAAACAATTAAGCTAATAGCGTTTAAAAACCCCAGCAAGGAGACCGACGGAATGAGTTGATTCCCAGCTGCAATATGGTGCCAAAAGGCCTGCGTATTAACCTTTGACGATTTAAACAAAATAAAAATGGCTCGCTAGGGGCTGGGGCAATCAATGACTAAATGGCCAAGTTCCCCGAAACACCCGCTACATCACAATGCTTACATTTCTTAAGGATAGCCCCCCTAATTCTGATACGGTTAATTTCTCCCGTGGGTAACACGTTCATTCTAAACTTCAAGAACTGAACTCACCAGTGTGGATTAGGAATGTTGGTCAAGTATTTGGGAATTATGCCCTGGTTTCGCTTGTCCCAGTGTAAGTACTTGTAGGATATTATGGTATGTGATGTTATTATGGTGTTTATTGAACACGGACCTAGCTTTGAGAAGCAACAAAGAACTTTACAGAGCTATACAACAATACAGATATTTCAAAAAAGGTAGCAGGCACTCCTCTCCAGAAGGAACATGGCAACAATACAGATACACACCAGAGCACTTTACAGAGGTATACAACAGTAGAGATGCATAACAGAGTGCTTTTCAGAGGTAACAAAACAGATATACAGCGGGGTATATGATATATAGGGGCACAGAGGAGGAATATAGGAGCACAGGGTAGTAGGGAGGAGAGGGGTGGACGGGGTCTAGCGAGTCAGCAGGTGGGGGGGTTGACGCAATGGCCCACTTGTTGAGGAGGAGAGACTCCTTGAAGAGGTGGGTCTTGAGTTCTTTTTTGATTTGTAGGAGTGTTGGGGGGCGGGTCTGATTCCGATGGGGAGTGGGTTCCATAGTCTTGGGGCATAGACAGAGAAGGCCTGTTTTCTGGTCCTTTCCTTTTTGCAGCAACAGATTTCAAGTCTGCACGTGTCCTGGCTTCTGGTCGTGCGCTGTCCACCGGAGAGCTGATATCACGCTGTCTGAGTTTTCTTAGCTATGTGTGTCTTGAAGGAGAGGTGTTTGTTGATGTGTAACCTGAAGGACTTGGTGCAGGAGGTCGCTATTTCGTATAATGTTTATTGTAAAATCTCATCCCTGGTGTCAGCCCAATCTTTATCAAATAACCTTCTTTTTGCCTCCAGGGGATTCTCGATCAGCAATCGCGTTGTAATCATGCTAGAGTCTAAAATCCTTTCCACTTTCAGTTAAAACTTGCGAACCAGGCAGTTTATCTTTTCAGCTCTCATCTGACAATTCAGATCCTTGTATAGGAAATCTTTTTGGGGGATGAGCAAATTTCTATAGAGTTGAATAATTCTCCACTGATACCAACCTAGGAGCAATGTCAACTGTAATTTGTGCTGTAATACTCAGATGGGAATTCAATTTGGTAAGGTCAAGGCCCCTTTCTATAGTTTCCACCCAATTATCCCAAAATCAATACAACCAGTCAGGTGATAAATCTCAGTCCCATACATAATCGAGGGCATGACTTTTCCAGTATACAAGTCTAATAATGGTTGTCCTGAGAAGCGGCTGTATTGAAAATTAATCTGCTTCATTTGTGGTATAAAACCTTTTATACCACAGTGCGCGTTATGTAGCTGGCGTTTGTTTTCAGTGTGGTGGGCAAGCCAAGGCTTTATGTGGGCTGGGGCAACCCCGGTCATGCTACAAATGTGGCCTTGAGACAGGCCCCGACCATAGATAGATTTCCCCCGCTCTTCGGGGATGTTGCTGCCTCTTTTTAGACAGGGTTTAATCTCCAATACAACAGAAAAGACACACACTTAGCCTATCCCATACACTAGCACCAAACTAATTCCTCCTCAGTTCTACTGGATAGAAACCCATTTGTTTTCTTAAACACTCTCCTCCAACTTTCGAAGAGATGTTTTCTTTTTTGATATTCATGAGTACATTTTTCAATGATTGAGGGTAGGCTGCATTAGGGAGAGTGGGTCTGTTGGTTTGGCGACACAATCTGTTCCCTTCATATTACACCACTGACCACAGATGCGGGCACATTAGCCCTTTGAGATATCTTGCTGGGATGGGGATTCTGACCTACCAGGCACAAGTGTATCTTCCCAGCATGCATCTGAACAACACAGCTATTTATCATACCAGGAGTTGACCTTGAATTTACCTATTTCGATTTGATTTCGTTTTTTAATCAATCTTTCTTATTTTAGTTAATTACTGACTATTTATGCCGTATTAAATATACATAAAAAAAATTCCTCTCCCTTTAATTCCAGGTATATTTTTCAATAGATCAAATTTTTCGACCAGGACCTCATTTAGAGTTTGGCATGTGGAAATAAATGGCAGTAATATATTTATCACCGCTTCTACCGCACTGTCAAATGCAATGTTTCATGTTCGAAAGTCACTATAACCATCTGGTTTTGTGGGGTGGACATTTTCTCTGCCCAAAACCGTTTGGCATGAGATATTACTTCATGCTGTATTATGTCAATCCCCAATGAGGTACGATTGAATGCCAAAATGGGGAATAGCTGAAGATTCTAAATGAATGAGGCATGCAGGCCATTCCCATTATAGCATGCTGCTATGGTAGCTGAGTTTGGTGTTATTTCCAGAGTAAATATCACCAGACTATAAATGAGGGCCCAAGTCTGTTAGGGGATTTCTTTAGTGATATAGGGCGGTGGTCACTTGCACTTCTCAGGCCCTGCGAATAGTGTTTCATGACTCATTAACCCCTCTGATCTCCCCATTTGTAAAGCACTGGTGATAGCTAGTTTACATTTTGTTCCTAATGTGCACATAGCAAATGCATTTTTCCCCATTCTTCAGCTACCGCTCTGCCACAGTGCAGCATAATGGATATGGTCTTACTGAGAACTTCAGATGTAACTGTGGCCGCCATGGTGGCTGAATTGCACTTGTTGCACTGTTTTGGTCTCACTTCATGCACCTGTATAGCTAGGTCTCCTAGCGTATGGCTCTTCACCCTGTTGCCGTCCCACCGCACGTATACTGGTCTGAATTCTGAAAAACCATGAATTACCTTTTATTTGTTCCACCACCCTTGTTTCTACCCCACCCAGAGGAGTCAACCGGGTAGGGCCTGCTCACGCAAGGCCCACCCAAAATCTGTAAATGCTTACTCAGCAGCAATGTTCGGGCATTTACAGAAGGAGCTGCTGCAGAGGTGTCTTCAGTCTTTGCAGTGCTTGCGGGACGAGCAGGTAGAGCACTGTACCGAACACAAGGTCTGTGAAGTGCCAGACTTCAGAAACCCGTCTTGCTGGTGTAGGTAAACAAATATGCGGGAGATTGACTGTTAACCAGCGATAGCAATAGCTACTGTTCCTACTGTTCCTCATTCATCTTCTTCCCTCTACGTCTTCTGTCCTTGCCCTTGTCGGCCTGTTCTGCCGATATTGAGTTTGAATATTCAAACTGACACACAAGAGCTTCGAATATTAATCATATTCCATCACAGAGAGAGCCCATGTAACCACTTGTAAAAGACTCTTGGAAATGTCAGGTCCTTGTACCCGTGGACAAGAAAAGAAAGCAATGCCGGCTGCGAAGCGGCCATTCCGCAACCATTCGCTGCTAAAGTAACACCTCCTCGTGTTTGTAAACGAGGGACGGGTCAATGTGTGGATCCGCTGAACAGCAGCAGCGAGGTGTTTAGTGAGCGAGGCACTACTTTTACAAGTACTGACAATGGTGCCAAAGCTAGAGAGTCTAACTTACTTAGAGTGTTGAGTGAAAGCCCGAGCCCTGCTATAAAAGAAACCTCAAACAACATGTTTGCCAGCTCACAAATAGGGTCACTACACTCCAACATGCTCACTTACACACCAAAATTGAAGACTTCCATGGTCTTGCAATCATTGAGCTTACAAACAAAATAATTGTTGACTCTAATAACATCCCTATGGAAGGCCAAACGAGGACACCATCTATACAACTAAATGAGGAAATTGAGCCTGTGGCTACATGTAATATTCTCCCTCAATATGGGGGGGACTAATCGGATACAAAGAACCAAGAGACGATGTCACTGTCGACTTTGATATCGAAGATGACCTCTATGTTTAGAAGAAGTCTTTACACGTCCAGAATCACCAGAATATGCCAGGCTAACCAATCCCATCGATGACTTATGCATGGCTTATCAATCTATCTCGCATATTTCCTCTGAATCTATAAAATTACTGGAGAATCAACATGCCATTCTCGCTAGCCGAATTGCACAAGATACGGCAAACCTGAGTGCAACTATGGCAAAGCAAAGAAGCACAGGCTTTAATGGAGTGTATGGCGTGTTAAAATGTTCGACGCCTTAAACAAACAGGCCTTCAATACAAAAAGATTTGATTCCAAAAGAGGGAAGAGATGAGAGCCAGATGTCATTGAAGACAAATACACCACAGAGTAACGAAGATCTGGCCTGGCAGACCAATATAACATTTTGAGTTTGGTGAGGCAAAAAGTTGTAGGTCAGTCAGAGTGTCTGGATGGACCAAAACTGGCTCAAGCTTAATGGCGACAAGACTGAGGTGATGATGGTGGGCTATCCTCCCTGCCCGTCATTATGGACCCCTGCTTTTTGGCCTACTTCACTGGGCCCCTTGCCCTGTCCAGTGGACAAAGTAAAGAACTTAGGAGTCATTCTTTCCACCTCCTTGTCCATGACAAATCAGGTCTCTACGGTCTGCCAATCCGCCCACCACCAGATTAGGGTACTTAAGAGGGTCCTTCCTATGATCCCAGAGGCTATGCGCCCTCCTGTGGTTGCTGCATTAGTCCTCTCACGGTTGGACTATTGCAATTCCTTATACCTCGCTCAGCCGACAGGCCTTCTTCAACGTCTCCAACGTATACAGAACCTGGCAGCTAGACTGGCCACAGGTTCCCCCTATGGAGCTCATATTTCGCCAGTGCTTCGCCAACTCCACTGGCTCCCAGTGGCCCAGCGAGTTAAGTTCAAATCACTGTGTATTGTCCACCGAGCAATCCATGGCCTAGGTGCTGAGTTTCTTCAAACTAAATTTGTCCGCTATATTCCGGAACGCAACCTTCGTTCCCTGAACACCAATCTCTTGGTGGTTCCTAAGTATACCCGGGAAAGACTCGGTGGCAGAGCCTTCTCCATTGCTGCGGCAAGGCTGTGGAACTCCCTCCCACTGCCACTTAAATCTATCTCCAATCATTTGGCTTTCAGGAAAGCACTGAAAACTACCTTATTTTAGCTCTCTGACCACTAGTGTGCTTCCCGTTTGATAGCTTCCTCACCAGCGCCATGATGCCCTAGGGCGACCGTGCGCTCTACAAATTCAGGTAACATAACATAACATGAGAGCAAAAATAACTGTCAAAATTCACGTGCCTCAATACTATCGCTTTCGTCTGAGGAATTGTCAGACTCTGAAGCGCACATAACGAGACCGACACCGCCAACCTTTGCAGGGCACCATATAAGCCCTATAGACCATTTGCAATTTGAAAATATGATTGTAGCGTCCCTGGCTGTTGGCTTAAACCCATTTGTCAAACTTTATGAAGGTCTGAATGAAGCCATATGTGACCAAACATCAGTCCCTCATAACACTACTCATGAAAATGCAAAATCTGGAAGTCTTCAGCAATCTGGTACAAATTTGTCTTGATAAAGAAGCCAAATTAACTTCACAGTGGCAAGCGAGGCAATACGATCTAGCCAAAGGTGAGGAAGCAGAGAAAACAACTCTAATGTCTGCTATCCTAGAACTATTAAAACTGACACAATTCAAAAATGACAGCTCAATTTGCAAGGGTGGTACAACTGCAGGTCCGATATCTACAAATAAAACTGAAGTACTTCCAACAACAACAACACGACAAAGATAACAAACTGCTTGAGTCACACTACGAGAGCTATTATAAATACCTGTCATGATGCCTACCTCCAAGGAGCCAGGTCCGACCCAGCAACCCCAGAGGCAGGCATCATTCCCCCCAGGGAAGTGCCAGCGGGCCCAAGCTGGGGCCCTTTGGACACAGTCCTGGCGCCTTAGGCGCCAGGCTCATGTTGGACCCCTGTCCTGGCGCCTTAGGCGCCAGGCTCATAAAGCTAGACATGTGTTCAAGTGTTTTAATGTGCACTTACCTGATGCAGACCATGCTGCTACATCCAGGCCCTCTTGAGGCCTGAATGGGACTACTTTACCTGTGGGACTACTTTCCACCTGGGTGTGGTCGGGGAAGGATACATACCTGATCGGTGGAAGGATACATACCTGGAACTTCTTCCAAAGCTATTTAAACCACGCCCGATCAGCAACTCACGCTTCGCGTTGTTCTGCTCCTCGCAGCTGGACGCTCACCGTGTCAGCTCCTGCATCTGGACTTCAGCCACGCCTGTCAGCATCCTGGGTCACCTGCAAAGGGAGATAAGAGAGAATTGGTGAGAAAGAAGACCTTACCTGCTAAAGCTGTATCACGGAGACATCACACCGACGATCCTGAAAGGGAAGACATCATTTTTAAAAGCATTTCGCTTCGATCGCTGCAGCGCTGCATTTCACTCACCTTTCCTGGGCACCTCCATCTTCAGCAGCGATCATCTGGATCCGCAGCCACTTCCCAGAGCCTAGAGAGAAAAAGACAAGAACACAAGGTGAGAGAAGGAAGGGAATAGGAAAAGCTCAGTTTCCTTCTAAGACTTACCTGTTGGGTCATTCCCATTTCATTTCGGGTCCTGCCGCTTCCTGGCATTCCGGACCCCGGCCCCAATGGGGAAAAAAGACAAAGACATTGAATGAGCGAATGCAAAGACATTACTCGAACGCTCATCCAGAACTTACCTGTCATTTATTGGAACTGCACGTTTCACTTCGGGTCGGCGCCATATCTCCGGCATTCCGAACCCCGGCCCCTAAGGGGAAAAAGACATAAGCGTTAGCGCTTGCTGCAATAAGACAATGAACATTATTATTAAGCTTGAACTTTTGAACTTGCAACAGAACTCTTACAGCGCCTTACCTGAATAGTCAAGCTTATTTGAACTTCCATCAAACCTCAATCCAGTGAAGTAACTGGGTTTCAACGCGCCCCTGCATCAGAAGCAGGATGGAGAACTCATCCTTCCAGACCCTAAGGTGAGACTTCACGGGGAATCGTGGAAGGGTATCATGGAGGGTTGGAAGGGAGTGGGAGGCTTGAGCATTATTCCGTCAGTAGGTAATACTCCCTTTTCACGCACAGGGGAATATTCCTGCGAGCCAGAGAAGCCAGAGTAGAGGGGCCCTACCTGTCCATCTTCAGAGTCCTGCGCTTCACCATTGAAGAAGCATCAGCACTCGAAGCCAGACCTGCGCCTCCGTGGGAATCAGGTGAGCGTGACAATACCTATAATACCGAAGGCTCTGATAGTACGAACAACCACAAAAAGAAAGCTGTGGTACCTGCAACTATCAACCAAGAAGTACTTTTTACAAGTCCAAATATGGAGGCAGAGGAGCTAGAAACAGAACGCTCTAACTCCAGGGTCATTTTGGTCTCTGAACCGATTGAGCTACCAGCCCAGGATTCCATAATTCTTGAGCTTTTGCCATTTTTCAAAACACAATCTCCTCAGATTTGAAAACGACCAGGAAACCAACAGCACGACCAAAGAAAACAAAAATGCACTTCCTGCAAAGAAAGCCAAATCGACTGGATCAAGAGCGTTCTTGAGAAAACTAACCCTACCAAACAAATCGTCTGAGGAAAATACCAAGACGACTTTATCAGCAAAGAATCCTGTTACTGTATCCAATGATAATAGAGTATTGTATGATCCAAGTCCCAGTGACCCAAACATGAGTATCCTATTGAATTTATCCACCTACTCCATCGATGAAGAAGAAGGTCTGAATGAGAATTTTGCAAACCAAACATCAGAAGTGCAGGGTTAGTATCAAGACCAAATATCGAATCATGAGGAAACCACAAAGATATAACTGCTAAAGAACTACAATCGCAAAGTCGATTCCTCAGCGACTGATATAACTCAGATAGAAGCAAACTTTGTGATGCTTGAGCAAAAAAGAACTGCACTAGCAAATAAAGCAAGAACGAAGAAAATTATGTCAATGAAACAAAACACCCGCTACGAACATTGCGAAGTGGCAAGAACAAAATCTATACCTGAAAGTGCGTGCCTGGCATCATTACAAATAACAGCGGAGAGGAATATTCATGAGTCTGATAGCCTTATTATGAACAGAAGAAACATCTTGAAATTACTTCACTGTTCTCCAAACGTGAGGTACATCAGTGCAGATGATGTTAAAATTGTTGAATTTGTCAACAAGCAAAGATTTGGTTGGGTCACTCTTACTCTATATTCTCCACTTGTGAAAAGATAATTGTTAGAGGCGGCACCAGATTTGCCCCCCTTGGGTTTCGAACTTTCTGAGGAACTGCCATATCTGAGTCAGCTAAAGCGACCCACTCTGTATGTAAACAAGGGAAGTGCAACAAAGCTCAACTTCCCGGTAACTCGGGTTGTATCTAATCATTGAGAGAACAGATGGTACAAATAAACATTACAAGAAACTTCACTGTGCAAGAATGAGATGGCTGACTTTAAAATAACTTTCAATCGAGTGAATGATATCCAAAGAGAAGTTAAAACGACTTCAAATCTGAGTTGTAATAAACAGGAAATAGTAGATTGGTCATGGTTAGCGGGTTCACAAGTCCAGAAAGCCAAACAATAACAACAAGCATCACAATTCCATGCCCCTCTTTGCTTTGTATCATGGAATAGCAGAGGCTCCAATCACCTTTTCAATGATGACTCGTGAGACCCAAATGCCTTTGATATCATATGTCTACAGGAGACATGGCTGTCTTCCAAGCACTTCTGTGATGGATTTGATCTTTATATTTAAACCATGCGATAACTAGATCCATGAGCAGACCTTCCTCGGGCCTTCTAACGAGAATAAAGCGAGGAAGTAACTTCTCAGTAATTGAAACGAACAATTTAAACCCCTACATACAACTCCTGATCCTAAGTTGGATGCAAGAATTCTCAGCAGTGTCTACCACGACTGTGATCTTCAATTTGTATTGGAACTCATTGGGGATTAATGACGCCTTGTTTGTGAGATCTGTTGTCTCACTGATAGATGAGATGAGGATCAAATTCAAAGCTACTGATTACAGAATTGAGTGAGCGTGATGTGATGGTGAATGGTCAGACACGTGGTGATACTCCTGGCAGTGTGGCATGGCATAGAGGGGCGTTGACTGGAAGCCTAGATTATTACTTCGTGTCTTGTGATTTCCAGAGATGGCTGAATACACTGAGAATGATTCCAATGTCTCATAGTGATCATTATTTACTTAAATTGACCTTGAAGGAACTTACATTGATGGTGTTTTATAAGCAAAAGGTTGCTCCAATTCTAATTTATGGAGCAGAAACTGCGTCGACTATCCCACCAGAGTGTTGGGATATGATCGAAGGGCAATTTTGAAAAAAAGTCCTTCGACTACCGAAAGCACTCCCAGTAGCACAAATCCGGTATGAATTGGGTTTACAGTCATTAAAGGCTATGATTAAATGGCGAAATAACTAGATTTATACTTGGCATGTATTGATAAAGAGCTGTTGTTCCCTTTTGAGATACTGCAAAATAGAGATGAATCAAAGAAAGAACTGGTGCTGGACGATTGGAAAAGAGAGTGCCAAGATTGCATCACCTCACTTAACCAAGCTAAATAGACTTTGATAATAAATCCTGACAAGATCAAACAGTTTGTAAATAGACAGGACTGGATAGACACCCAGTCCAAGAGAGCTTTATACAAAGCACACTTGGATTTAGTCCACAGTACAAGAGCTCTGAATCAACTTCCGATATAGCTAGAAAAGTTTCCAAGTCTCAAACATCGAGAGACGTTCATGCGACTAAGACTAAACATACTGCCCACGATAGAGATTCTTGGAATAAGAGGCTTGACCCCCGATAAGAGCTCGACATTCAGATTCTGCAAAATTAGTGGGAAAGTAGAAACCGTAAAACACCTGGTAATAGAATGGGAGAGTCTGGTGTCAGTAAGCCAGAGACAGTTGGCGATGTTGCTGCCGACCACAGCTCACTAAGCGTAGGTGAATGATGGAATTTATAACTGGTGGGGGAACAATGTAATATGATTCTAGCAGTAACAAAATTCTTAATTGATGTGCTGGAATTGTAATAGAGTGTGACTAGGTTAAAGTAACATAATTGAGGAATGATGAAGTGAGACATAATTGTATCGATATGTGATGATTTAAGACTTTATTAAAATTCCTTATCAAGGATGACAATAATTGGATGATTTTGTTTTTAGGAATGAATGGAAAATACGTTTAGGTTTTTGATGTAATATTTGCTGTTTTATAAATGAATTTTGGATTTGGATTTATGAAAGGTTTGTAATAAACCAAACATAATTTAAAAAAAGATGTTCATGTCACTGCAGTGGGCCCAACTGCACAAGTTTCAGGCCCCACTTGTTAGACAATCCTGGCAACACCTCTGTCCCCAACCCCACCCTCCTCTTGGGTCACAGCAAAGCAACTACTCAGCATGTCATTGAGATTGTTTGGCTTTGAAGATTTAGAAATCACAGTTCTTATACACATGGGCATATATGACAAGGGCTATAGGCGCCCTGCGTGCAAACTACTTAATAGATCCCTCCCAGTTCAGGCATACCAATGTCCATTGTCGTTTTCAAATAAACCACAAGGGACAAGGTCTGCCATTTCCCTTATTTACCCTGTACAATTGTTTTAGTAAACGTTCTGAGATTGTTACACACCTGCCATGGACCTGCGGCCTGACAGAGACTTTAAAGTTTCCTTCAACCAGGTCCCAAACTCAAAGTCATGCTTGCGACACTTCCAGCAGTGCAATGCCTCGTAAAATGTTCTGTGAGATTTTCTTCTGCAGTGTTTAGTTGAGGATGCGTCTACCCAGAAGTGTGGATTCTTCCTTGTGTACCAGTCCACCTCACTATACCACTATTACAACCTCACCATACTTTCCAATTACTGGCAAGCAGGCCATGGGTCCTGCTTTTTGAGCACTGAGAGCAAGCAGAATTGTACAATTGTAAAACCTTGCCTGCATCTGTACACTGCTCGCTCTACTAAGCATAACCCATAACTATACCCTTTAACTTGCAGCATGCAATGTGCAAAGAGGACCTACAAATGCCAAAAGACAGGCTATAGCAAGATCCAGGGCCTCATTCTGAGTTGGGTGCCTTTTCTAGCAAGAATACTCCCAGCAACGGCAGTATTCTTGAAGCTACACCCAGTACTGACTTTTACCACTGGTGCAGTGGCAATGGTGGTAGTATTGCTGTACGTGTTGATGAATGATCGTTTCTCGGTTGCTGTTAGCAACAAGAATTCTTTGTTTAGCAGGGCAGGGATATGGTAGTCTCCTGGCACGTCACTGGATTGATTACAGGAACATCTATTAATAACAGAATATAAGGTGTACATCTAGGTTGGATATTAAATGTGTTCCATTGATGAATTAAAGATGAATCTGACATTTATGATAATACAGGTTTCCCCCATGAGTGATCACGATTGGGAAGGGCTTTCCAGCCACTCTCCTTAAGTACCTGGTGTGTTGTAGTTACCAGTCTGGTTCTGGGGACCATCAAGGTGGTGACTCGGGGCCAGGTGCCACCACAAATCAGGGGCCAGGCCTACCCCAACGCGCTAGAGTCAACAGACATAGATGCCCCCCGGCAGTCCCATGAGACCATGCACAAAAATATTGGTTATTGCTCTCCCCAACTGAGAGTGCCTGAAGCTCTCTCTGAGCAGACCCGAAATCATAACATGGAAAAGAAACCTTTTCTTTTAAGGGAACAAGTTTCTCTGTACACAACAATGGTAGCAAGGGTTTGAATAATGTTGCCCATTGAAGGGCGCTTTTCAGAAAGCTTGTGAGGCCAGTGGTGAACTCCAGGGGGCCGCAAAAACAATGTTGCCAGTTTGTGACTTCCCGAATGTTGAGAGCTGAGCATGGCGGGAAGCATTCTAAAGGCAATATTCCCAAGCAAGAGTATTGCAAACCATATTACTGCTTCCCCCCACACTCAAAGAAACAAATAGTGTTGAAGACTTAACCAGTGTGTTTCCAGATTTTAAAGCTCATTCTAGAAAAACCCAAGAACTCAGCAAATAACGGGAACCTGGAGGTACTGTAAGCAAAGGCGGGTGAAATAAGTGGATCTAACATCATAGGGTGAGGGAGAAGAGGGGGAGCTGATGAAAACGAAGAAGTGAAGCAGAAGGACATAATATTAGAGGGTGATAAAGAAGCAGAGGAGGTGTAGAAAGTAAAGGATGTGAAGGACAGTATGATAACATCTGGACCCAGGAGCAGAGAGGAGGCAATAGGAATTAGCTTGCAATAGCAGGTGGGGCAACCAGTGGAGAAGGAGGAGGTAATTAATATCATAAGTTAGAAGTGACACAGAGGAGGTAGAATCTGGTAGAGAGAGGGACCTCACAAGCTGGAGCTGGTTGTGAAGGTGGTAATGAAGGAGGTACTAAGGACGAGTTTGGTGAACGTCCCGAGGAGAGGACTTGCTGAGTCATCAAGAAACCTGCACTACCCACTAGGATAGGGAAGAGAGCCCACCCGGGTTTTGGCACACCCTATAAATCAACATTATCCAAGTATAATGAAAACAAAGCAATCACCTTCAGTTTTGGGAATGAATTTGGGGGCTTTGAGTGCTTCTCCTGCAAGGCGCAACCATTCCTCTATAAAAAAAGAATCATCATCATGGGCCATGTATAACATCTTTCCTATCAATGAAACGTTTCTTTCTGCAACTAGTTCTTTCTATCAAGTGGGTAGGGATATTTCCACATCTGTGGCACTGCTAGTCTGCCTACCCTAAAGTAAACCTCCTACAACTTCAGCAATCTATAATGACCATAATTATTAAGGGGCGGAGGGTAACCAAGCAAAATGGCTAGGGTGTTCAACCATAATAGGATGTTCAGAGAATGTTTAATTTAGCTCATGTGGTCCACCCAATATATTTGAATGGACGGGCCCCTCCACCACATGTGGAAATAGGTCCCTGAGTCTCCAAACCCTCATCAATGATCTCCCTCCCAAAGTCTTGTGTACTCATTGCCTTAAACATAGGCGTCTCTCCCAAACCACTCGTTAAAATTGCCCTGTACAGTCTGGATATCTTCCCCTTCCTAGTCTGGGTGATGTTAAATATTTTGCCCAATGGTGGAAGGTGCCTAGCCACTTTCTTTTGGCATTTGAGTTCTATTACAGTACCTCTCACTCGGAGGTAGTGAAAAATATAAAATCCATTACCCCACCCAGCAAGTCCCTCATTTCTGCATATGATTTAAATATATCTCCTAAAAGAGCTGACCCAATTTCTGCAAGCCAGCATCAAACCATCTTTGAGACATCAGCATTCCCAGTTTAAGTATCTGGGGTGGCCCCATACTGAGCTCAGGATGGAGGCTCACATAGAAAAGATGTCCATTAGACCTATCCTCCTTCCAAAGTACAGCGATAACACCTACAACTGGTTGCAACAGGATTCTCTATAGTAGATATTTCCTAGGCATCATCAGGAGGTCCCTAACTTTTGGGTGGGATGCACAGTCCTCTAGACAAGTCCAGGATGTTCCGAAGTTATCTGCCATTTGTTCCAAATCTCCCTTTCTAATACAGGGGAGAGAATATTTTCCTTCTGGTAGTAGCTCTTTTCCATTCAATATTTACTTAGCTGTCTCATAGTTTATATCTCTGAAGAAGGTCTCTGGCACTGTGACCTTAATAAAACGGAAAAGGAGTCTTGGCAATAGATACATTTTTACAACAGTCATACAACACAACCATACCAGTCCCTATCTAACCAGGTCAGCCCTCAATGTCTTCAAACCGAACACCAGGAACTAAGGTTGATCAAGTCTGCACAGTGTGTCAGAGGCACCCAGGGCTCTCCCGCGTAGATAACCAAGGCGGGGAGGAGCGATTGCCGCTGTGGTGCTGTCTTTGGCTCCTACAACAAAGCGTCATCTGAAAAGAAAGCACAGCTGGTGAGTCGGAGAGACTGATACCAATCCAGATTGTGTTTTGAACTAAGGTTGCAAGCAGCAACATTGTATAAAGACAACAGTGTGTGAAGCGTTTGGTATAAGCAATGCAAATACAATTGCCAGCCTAAAGAAATTGCGGAACTGTGTAACTGAATTTTGGGAAACCAAGAAAAAATACCATAGACAGAGTGGTCCGGCACCACGTGGGTGTTGATTTCGAAAGTCTTGAGTGGGAGAGGGATCAAAGTGGTCATGCAACGGGTCAAGCTAAACCCTGTGCACATTCGAAATCCTTTGATAGTTTAAAGTAAATCCAAATTGGTTCGAGCCCGGCTGAGGGAGATTAATTGAACTTTGTATGAAAAGGATCTGAGCCCTGCAGAGGGGGATCCAACGTTGAACCTTTTTTGTGTATGAAAGAGGTCTGAGCCTGGCGGAGGGGGATCCAAGGTGAATACCCAAGTTGAATATTGAAGATAACATTTATGTGTTGTTTCTGGTACAGCAGGCCCTCTGCTTCAAAAGACTTGCAAGAAGTAAAGAGACTTGGACACAGAAGGTCCTGAAGTGGGAAAATGGAACTGTATCCTTGTGCCGCAGAAGCAAGAGTGTGTGCTTTGCTCGAGTGACCCACCTTATACCGTGCTGAAAATGTGGGAAAGGGAGGCCACCAGCCCGAGCACCCTGGCATATTATTTTGAGAACACTTCTTTCTTTTTCATGAACATTACCTCACATTATTTTGTAACTCAGTGGTAAGGATTGGCAATACGTTTTTTGGTATAGGCCCTTTTAATTTGACAAGACTCCACTAGGACTGCATATTATTATTTGATGGTCATAGCTGGCTCCCATCTATAGATTTAGGTTTAGATAGGTGTTTATCACACCCTTAAACTGTGGTCAGCTATGTCTGTCCTACTATTGCCACCATGCGTTCATTACAATACCCAAGTCCTTCTTTCTCTCAATTCTGAAGTATTTTATAGAGTTTTCTACTTGTATCCCGTAGGTCTCTATTGGCACCCTTGTTCCTGCACCAGAAGGATACACTATTTAGTGCCATTTATTTTAACGTTGGGCAGATCTTTGTAGAGAGGCAAATGTACTTGCCATCTCTAGTGCCCACCCCTACATCATACTGGAAGAATCTACAAAAAGATGCTGCATGTGACAACAGTTATCCCAATACTGCATCAAAGATATGAGAGACATTATGCACTCAGACAACCGTTATCGAATGTACCCTCACACTGACCTGGTGGAAGGATGCCTGCATACACCATTGGACATCGAAGAGCTATAAGTGAAATCAGACTAGTGCAAAGTGATGTCATGAGGAGAAGACAGGAGGGTACACTGAAACGATATACAAATACTTAAAGAATGAAGATGTAACTGAAGTAACAAGAGAAACATGTATGAAAATACGATGAAATCACAAACACTAAGATAAGAAGAAGAGAGTAAATGTATATATGCAGAAACACAAGGTAGATGAGACATATAGAAGCTTGCTGCAGGAGAAAATATAATGCGAGTAAAGCGGCCATGATGAAAAGATGGACGTCGACTCTGTATAAATAATATGCAAGAAGCCTTGAAAAGAGGGACCAAAGCTGCAGAGCTGACAGGCGCTGGATACCAGCTTTGTGCAAAGAATAAAGAATATCTGCTCGGTTTGGGATCAAGGATGCCACATCAAGGGATAACCACAAGGCACAGTGGGAGTCTAAGAGGATAAGCTACATGCGCACAACATATTTCTCTTAGATTAAGTAAAGGATAAAACATTTGCAGATGTCAATAATTGAACAATTAACCCTTTAAGTGCCATGGGTCCCCCCTCCCCCAGTGCCAAGGCCGTTTTTGGTGATTTCGGTATGTTGCCATTCAATGCCTTGTAACTCTTTTGTTACATGAGATATCTCGCCCAATTTGGCCCCCTTTTTCCCACATGTAGGCGGTGGTAACGCCACCCAGGAATCCTAGGTTGCTGTAGGGGGTGAGAAAAAATAACCAAAAAGGGGGAACATTTTGAGTTTTTTAAAAAAATGCCAATAAAATGATGTACAAAGAAGCCTGTGTTTTTTTTCCTTGTAAGAGCTAGGAATAAAGGTTTTGCTGTGCTGAATTCTCCAATTTCCTGGCTATCAGGAACAGGTTGAGTGCAAACGAAAAAAAAATCATTTTGATGTAGTTATCAACCATTTTGTGAGAGGTAGGCGATTTTGGCCATTTTAGCCAATTGGATATGCATGAACGGAATGGAAGAAAAGTGTAGGAAAGCTGAATTGGAGGACAGAAAAGTATACATTTCTGAAAAGTAGACAAAATTCCAAGTTTAGGAAGGGGTGATTTGCGCGGGTCAGGCAACAACTAGGTAGGGGGAAATTCCATAGTTTGCCAATGTGCCCATCTGCACCAAGGCAAGTTTGGTAAACAAAGAAAAAAATTGAAAATGGCAGGCTGCACTTTAGGGAGGGGGGCTGAGGGGCACCCTAAACCGCCGGGGAATTTTGTAATATGAAGGGGATTGCACCTCTCCACCCCCTCCCCCCCAATTGCAGGGGCGGCGCATCTCATGTAGCCCTCCCTGGGGCAGATAAGGGGGGCTGTCATGCACTCCTCCATGGGGGTCAGGTGTCCCTTCCTAGGAGCAGATATCTGCCCCCCAGGGAGGGCTGCAGGACATGGCCCCCACTCCATTGTGGGGGAGCACCACCCCTTCCCATAAGAAAATTCCCAATCGGATTGGGATGCCCCACAGCCCCCCCTAAAATGTTGTCTACCATTTTCACTTTTTCCTTTGTTTACCCAACTCCCCTTGGCGCAGATGGGCACAATAGTGTGCCATTCTACCCCCAGAGTGCCCAAAACCTACTGCCCTACCCATTGGGGGGGCCTGTCTGACATTTTGTGGTGGCCCTCCCCCCCTTACCCCAAATGGGTGGCGGGGGCACCACATGCAGGCCTCCCTGGGCCTCCTACAAACGACTGTGTGAGGAACTCCCCATTCCAACGACACTATCCAAACAAAAATCAATGGTGGTAGGGTCCCCAACCCCCTCACCCCCCTTCCCATTGGTTTCGATTTTCTTTTCTTTCACCCATCTGCCCCCAGGGGTCTTCATACATGTGGCCCAGTGGTCGAAGTGTACGAAAAGAAGTAGTGGAACTATGTTCCCTAATGGCCTGCACCGCTCCCCACAGAACCCATCACACCGCCCCCTACCATGCACAAAAAATCCAAAACACATGTGCCTGCTCTTTAAGGAAACGTCCTGTGCAGTGCACTGAAAGTGCAAGTTCAACCTCTTCCTACACTTGTATTTTAAAACGAAACCGTTCCGGAACGTTTTTTTTTAAAAATAAAAGTATAGGAACGGTAAAACTTAATTAAAAGAAGTAGAGGAGCACTGCTCCCGACCGCTCCCACTTCGACCACTGATGTGGCCCCATCTTTGGGTCCTCGGGGGGAGAGGGCCGCTTACCTAGTAAGCAGCCTCCCTGCCCCCCTTTCCAAACACATCCCTGGTGGTCTAGTGGCATTGCTGAGCGCGGATCGAGCGCTCTGCGCCGATCCGCGCCCAGCAATGCTTACACAAAAGGTGTTGTTGGAAAGGGGAGAATCTCCCCTTTCCAACGACACCTGCCTTGATCTCCGGCTTGAAATACAGCCGGAGATCAAGGCAGAGCAAGGTGGAGACTCACCTTGTGTTTTCACTGCGGCAGCCGAAAATGGCTGCCACATTGAAAATGCTTTCACTTTCATGTTGGCGTGCATTACGCACACAGACGTGAAACTGAAGGTAATCCAGCCCCCGGGCAATGAGGAGGGACCTCCCCCTCACATAGCCCGGGGTTTGGATTACTGTTTTGTGCCTAAAAGGACAAGCTATCTCATCCTTGGCAACCTGGAGGTAATGTCAAGGACGAGATACCTCGTCCTTGGCACTTAAGGGGTTAAAGATGCTGAAAGCCTATGCACGACAGAGCAACCAATTCTCTAGATGCCAAGAGGTGTAATAGCATCCAGCATAATTGAATGAAATAGCACTAAATAAAAGGTCCAAATGGACAAAATGGTGGTCTCCTCACACGTGGTGCAAAACTTGATAACAAGGTCTAGTCAGTAAGTTCTAACTGAAGATAGTGATGTACCTACACTCCCTTAAAACCCCCAAGGATGAGAACAGTCAGCAAGGGCAACTACAGAGAAGAAGCCTTGGCTTAGGGCCGCCTAACTGATGAGAGATGGTAGGCTAATTGACCAAGTGGGCAGTGGTCTGATGTACCTGCACCTGTATTTCATTTTTCTTATTTGCTGCTAACAAGCCGAATGTCCAAGGTTGGGAGAGAATGCCAACCAATCATGAGGGCCTATGTAGCAGTGTACCATACATTGTTGCAGAAGCCAATCTGCTAATGTTATTGTGCTATTAATCTGTATTCTACATATTCAGAGGTTGTTTAAGGCGTGCCTACCAGATAAGGAGCAGCCAATTATGTTACTAACACCCAAATTAAGTATAGGTATATATGTTCCCTTAACCAAACCCTCCTTTGTATAGGTTTGTACTGTTTGCTACGTAGGATGATGTCATAGCTGACGTACATCGAGGTATAAAGCCTTTGTGTAATTGAAATGTAGACAAGAGTGAGTGAGCTGCAATCTGCTCACCAGGTTTCCCTACTTTATTTGAGCTAATAATGAAGTAGTATTTTGCCATATTCTTTGAGTATATCCGGTTATTTAGGTCTGAGATCATTTATTGGTAATTTCATCTGGCACTTGGAATGCTCCAGGTGCTACTGCACATTTTGGTAGCAGTGCTGATGGTTCTGATCTAGTCTCCCTGGCCCAGATCTAGGCTCTCAGATTTCTGACATCTTCCACCATTAGCCAGAAGATTGCAGAGTTTCCTGTGGAGAATCGAGAAAAGGCACACATGTGACAACGAGATGGTCGGCAGGTGCCCCTTTGATGAAATTTCTGTCCGGTCCCTGCAGGCGCTCCGTGACAGTCGGCGAAGTGGTCAATTGGGGAAGAGTCGATACCGAGGGACTCGAGCTGAGCAACGGATGAAAGTAGAGCATTAAAAGTGGTAAATAAAGGGGAGGGATTGTATTGAAAGTGCAAATATATAGAGTAACATGATTTTGGGTTAGAAAAGAGAGAGAGATACCTCAATTCCTGGTTTCAAGGGGACGGAAGGACACGCATTAAACTCAAAGTGGGATATTACCTGAGGCAAAGCCGAGATGAAGAATGCGTGACAAACTCCAAAATGGGGTATACTTGAGATGAGATACATTTGCTAGAGAAAGTAAGGGAAGGCGATCGCTGAAAATTAAAGTGCACATTTGTTTGGGGTTATAAATATGTCTGCGTAAAACGTTTATCGTGTTTTAACTAGGAGGCATAAAACTATAGTAATAATATAGTTGATTATCAGACTCTAAAATCAAGCGATTGACGTCAATCAGAGGAGGTTAAAAGTTGAGAAAAAAATAATAAAAGGAGATTCTTAGAGTGTTAATAATAAAACAGCAGGACAACAAGAATCAATAGAATTATAAACCAAGGAATAAAGAGAACATCATTGTATAGGCTTCGCAATTGGTTAAAGAATTGTGTTTTGGTAGTGGGCAGCAATCGATGGTGCATGCCCAAATTGATTATTGTGGTATATTTGATTAAAGAAACAAAGAATAAAAAGTCCAGTAAGTATTGGCAGTCAAAAATGACTTGTCATCGTGGGGGACAAGCCCCTGCTACACCTCTGTAAGACACTACTGAGATACACACTCACAATTAGGAAGTACCATTCTGGATGGGTAAAAGGCACGGCTGACAAAATGTATATGCCTTGGCGTCAAGAAGGTTTGTTATCGAGAACTGTATTACAACACATGACAACATACTTACATTCTGCATATACAGTGAAGAAGTTACAGAACAGGTTAGCCATTTTAGAGCTATGGAAATTGTATCGGAGCGAAAAGGAAGACCTGCTCCTCTTTCTTCTGAAAACAAAAGTACAGATACTGAGAAACAGGGATTCTATCCTTTAAAGGACCTAAAGGCAGCAACGGGGTATGTTAATCCTACATACAAGCCCCCCGCTTATAACAGTGTGGACAACATGGAAGAAAGCAAGATTAAAAAACGCAAATGTATGTCAACACGTGATGAATATAAAGAGCGTGATGAAAGAAGGGACATCCACATAGAGATAGAGGAAGAACCTAAGAGACAAAAACAAGGGAATGATAAAGCCAAGGAAGTGACAATAATGCAGAATGAATGAATGGATGGGAGGACAGATATTACTCAAGTTAGACGGACAGGGAATCAATGAGGTCATAGAAAGAGAAGAAAGAGAAGAGCGGTAAAAAAGAAAGAAGGAAAGGGAACAAGAGAGAGCATACAAAGAGGAGACAGAAACAGAGGAAGCACAAGGAAGAAGGTATGAGGAACAAAAGAAAGAAAAAGAGAGACTAGAGGAGAAGAAACGTGATGAAATAGAAACACAGAGATTGAAAGAACGTAGTTTGGAAAAAAGGCAAGAGGAAGAGAAAAGGGAGATGTGAAGGAGGGAAGAAATGAGAAGGGGACAAAGGGATGATGAAATATATCCCTTGGTTAATAGATTCATAGTGCCAATAGAAGCACAAGAACAATGGGAAGAAGAGAAAGGGTCACAGCCCCGTGGGGAGCTGCAAGGGATACCAAGACTACAGACATGGGCTGATGAGCATGAGGCAGAAGGCATTGGGAAAAGGACCACAAGCACAATCGCGCAGTGCAGGGGATTGTAAGTAGATTAAGGTTGTTGCCAGGATGAAGACAAAAGGGCGAAAACTAGTCCCACCTTGAAGATGAGAAGTGTAGGTGGGTATGATTATGGACCAGGATTGACACAATTCCATTATTAGAGAAGGGGGAGGATAACCACAACATATACTGTGGCCCTAAATGGACAAAGACAATCTGAAATGCAAATTACCTAGTTTGACTGCAAGTGCGGGAAAATGGATTTATGAATTAGAAAGAATAACATCGGGAATGACATTAGCAGTGGGTGACATAAAATAAAAGGCCTGCTAGCAGCTATTCCAGGGGAAAGAGCTGACGACATTTGGAGACAAGCGAGGTATGCAAGTGTAACAGCGCAAAACATGACACACGATGGAGCACCATTTAATAATTGCAGAGCTGACGTATGGCGGGTGCTCAGAGTACAATATCCCTACACATCAGACATGGGTGCAATTATGCCAAGGAAAATGGGTGAACACGATGATCCTATTACCTTTATTCAAGAGATTCAAGAGCGCTAGCGCCTTGAGACGAGGGAACCGTGGGATAAAACAATAGCATTATTCTATCATATTTTATGCCAAGGACTTTCCGAGCCAGTGCAGTGGCAGATGAAGAAACAGGTAGGGATGGAAGCGAAACCATGACCAGAAATACAGTTCACAATTGTACTGTATTGTCGATTACTGAAAGAGAAGAATAATAAGAAAGCTGAGAGCAGAAAGCCAGAGGAAGCAACGTTAGATCAGAAAAAATGTCAAAATTTGCCATAGAAAGAGCAATATTGACAAGTGGTGAAGGTGTGGCAACACAAGAGTTACAGCCAGCACAGCCAAGTAAGGTAGGGTACTCTATAGATCAAAGTACAATAGTTGGCCACGAGGTAGAGGGAGTGGACCAAGAGCAGGATGAGGTGGATTTCAAAACTCTCAAGGAGGAGGAGAATTCAATGGAGGACAGTCGCAGCAATGCTGGAATTGTGGGAGGATAGGACATATGATCCGAATGCGTAGAAGTAGAGGGGGCATGCAGAAGAACTGGCAAGCTCCAATAGGGGATGGGCTGTTCTCCACAGTACATTACAGAACCAAAAGAATATTATGCCCAAGATCCCACGCAGAATCGGACACGTGCGCCACAAATACAGCAAGCACAGCAAGTTCCATTGCAAGCACAGTCACCACAAGGGCAACCACAGCAAGCTTCTATGCAAACACAAGTACAGACCCAGCAAGTACAGACATAGCAAGCAATGGTGCCACAATGGAATGTGAATACAGGAGTCCCACAAGCATCCACACCTAGATAGGGATTGTGACTGTGGTAGGTGGCAATCCTTTCACAGGAACACAGATGAATTTATATCCACAATAGGAAAGCCCACAGGGTGACCTAATGTGTTCAGTACAATCAGTGACACCAGACCCCCCCAAGAAGTACCAAAGGTCAGGGTAACGATAGGAGGCAAGACATTTTCATTTCTTGTGGACACTGTAGCGACTTGTTCATGTGTTCGAGAGGGGGGAAGTACCCAATTGCTGGGATTGCCATCAATGCGCAGGGATTCTCTGGGGCTATGAGTTTAGTTCCTTTTACTGATGAGTTACCAATTTCTAAAGGAGAACGTTACATGCCTATGCACCTATTGTATTCTCGGCAGACACCAGTTAACATAATAGTACATGATTTGATGACAAAACCTAACATGATGATATCTTTTACCGCCAAGGGGATAGGGTGTTTCACTCCAGGGATACATTACATGAATGTAAGAGAGTTTATATTAACACTTACAGGCCAAAAGGCATTACAAGGAGTTCCTTTAGAAACAGAATTATTTTTGTATGGAGTAAATGTTTTGTTAACGTGGCTCCCTAGACTGGTAGGTACATTATTGAGAATACCTGAACGAAGAATGTTTATTTAGAACAGAAACACTGATGGATGACGAAGGAGGACAGGTTAGCCCTCTAGAACTAGAGGCAGCAATGGTCAGAGAGGAAAGGGTAATTTTCCATGGGACAGATGATGAGGGAAGAGGATGGAGAGCAGTAATAGCTCTCAGTGAAGGATATAGACTAACAGACTTGACAGACAAAAAACTGTTCAGAGATGATTATTCAGACGATGAGTTAGTATTTTTCATGTTTCTCACTTATTGGATTAAAGTTGAGGATAAAGAAATACCACAGAGAATGGCATTGGTTATAAATAAACCAAAATTGTTCCAGGAAAATTTAGAAAAGTTGCCAAACATCCTATGGACCAGCAGTGGAGCAGGAGCAGTTAAAATTAAGCTCAAGCCAGGACCAATTTTACCACGAGCAAAGCAGTACCCTATGTCCAGAGAAGCAGATGAAGGTATATTTGAAACCATATCCACTTTAGTACAGCAGTGAATATTGGTGCCATCAGAATCCCCATGTAACACGACTGTGTACCCAGTGAAGAAATCAACAGGGGGGTCATCGAGATGTATTCAGGATCTCCATCCCCTAAACAATATAGTCGAATGTGAGACAGGCATGGTATCAAGAGAGATGACACAGACAACAGATAGATATTTCTAAACAAAGCTTTGTTAATAATCGGGATGGTGTAATGCCAAACTAATCCAATGCTGATGGGATTTTCCCTTCCTAAAGAAATCTAAGGAAAGTTTGTGTCTATAATCCCAAACCAAAAGTCTGTCCATGTCAAAATCTATGCTTGTTCTCACAACTTCAACAAAGGCTTGTGGGAAAATGTTCTTAACCAAATATAAGTGTTCAAGTTCACTATAGTTCCAATGTACCTTTGTTTCAAGGCGGTTTGGTCACATTCTGAAGTTACCTTCTGTAGGTTCACTGCCATCACAGTTTGCAACAAAAGAAGGTCTTGGATTTCCCTTCCTCAAGTTCAAATGTAATCAAGTTCATACAGCGCTATGATCTTGGGACTCCCTTCCCCGAGATAAACACTCTTTTTTGGTTCTCAGGGTTCCCTTCCCCAATTTTTACACTGAACAGTTAACTTGCAGCCTCTGTTCACAGGTTCATAAGAGAATACCTGGTTTGTTTGATCAGTCCTTTGGTTTGCCCAGTACACACACTTTGTTGTTGCTTTTCTAATATGTAGTGGTTTCTGGTCTAGGCGCTATTAACAGACCACACGATCACGCAACCAGCAACCACATGCCTTGTCTGTGATTTGACTCTTGATGTTGATAATTTTAGTGTTAGGAAAGCTCCTTGTCTAGGCGCAGTTGTCAGATCACCCGGTCCACCCTTCACAGGTCACGCAAACCATACGTTTCACCAAAGCCGTTGTTCAGTCTTGTGTCGACTTAAGCAGCACCTTTCATTCCGTTCGGCTTTCAATAACTGTAACTTTAAGTTGTGCAAACTTGAATAACACCTTTTCGTTACTCACCAAATGTTGTTTTCACTTGTACTGGTTTAAGCATCACCTTTAATGCAGTTCGGTATACAATAAATGCAAATTCAACTTATGTGCGCTTAAGTAGCACCTTGCAAACAGTTTGCTAGTCAATAAATGCAGTTTTCATTTGTGTGTGCTTAAGCAGTAACATTCATGCAGTTTGGTATTCAATAAATGCAGTTTTCACTTGGGTGCGCTTAAGCAGTACCTTTCAGGCAGTTTGATATTCAATAAATGCAGTTTCACTACTCTGTGGACTGTTAACAGTTACAAGGTCCTTGGAAACGCTCCAGCATTCCTAGTGTCTCTTGGCACTTACCGGGTCTCTTTAGAACCGTTCAGCGGCTTCTCCCCGAACGGGATAACCAACGTGTCAGTTCGTCGGGTACTTCATTCAGTACACACCGGCCTTTGTGCTTGGCTCTGCCTCTGCTCCCGGGCAGCATTTGCTGTACACCTTCCCTCAAAGGGGCTCTCAGTCCTGCACAGTCACCTCAGCAAGATTCTCAGGATCTTCGTCGGGGTCTCGGCTTCTCGCTCCTCAGCATTGTAATTCTTCAGTTCTCTTTTCCTTCTGCAACAGCACCTCCTCTGTGCTTCTGGGTTCCACCTTCAATACTCTCCTCTATTACTAAGTGGCTGCAGGTTAAAGGAGGTATCCTCAATTGCCTGACCCTCCTTGAGTCTATTAGTGTGACATGCCTGATCTTCATTGCCACATGCCTTCAGACGACTCTTCTTCGTCTCAGTACCAGAGTGGTGTTTAGAATAAGAAATCTGCACTATTCCTAGTTGCCTCTTTGTCTTCTCAGTACCTAAAAGAAAACTAGAGGGGAGGATGGGATTGAGAGATACCAAAGGGTGTTTCCCTTACTAGCCGCCGTGGATCTCTCCCTCAGGTGGCCAGGACATGGCAATCACCTTTGGATCCAGATCCTGGAGTGTACCAGTGTGGGAGGATCACATGGGTGAGGGGTTTTGGGGAGTGGGAGTGAGGCAGCTGTTGGTGAGACGCAGTATTCCCCCCTTTTTGTACACCTAACCCATCCTATTTTATAGGATTCTCCGATGTCCCAATTCCCCCTTTCTACACAAACACTGGGCCGAGGAAGAGGGCGACTGAGAGTAACACGACTATTATACTTCGCACTGGACATGTCATGCTTATCGCGTCAGGCAAAGTCAGGCACTTAACTTTAAGTGCAGAGATCTGATACCAATTAGCTCTCCTCACAAAGATAAAAGTTGGAACACAGAGACACACTCTGAGCAAGGTGAAAGACGCGTAAGAGCAGAACTTCCTGGTCAAAGGCGAACTTACTGTTACGAGCGCAGCGGGCCGAGAACCTCAGGTGTACCCTACAGGAGGTTGTTGCATCCAAAAGGCTGCGAAAGACATATGGAGAAGCCCAAATCCCATAGTGTTTGAAGGATGCCAGCAACCCGCCCGGGTGAATGGCAAAGTTGGGGAGGCAAGGCTAAGCCTGTGGCCCTAACCTTGACTCGTGAATTGGAAAATTGTAAAGACAAGAAAGAAACACACACAGCCGGAGAGTTGGCAAGCGACCTGAGAGACCTTGTTGTGTGTGAAAGAAAGATTGAAGTTGTAACATTATATCGCATGTGAAGGCTACACGCGCGTGAATGAGAAGCAAAGAAAGACAGACCTGTGAGTGAACTTTCAAAGATAGCTGTGAAACCAGCAATACAGAATCACGTAGTGAACTGACGAAAGGAAGTATCCCACATGAAAGTCTCTGTGAAAGGTGAATTGTTTGTAGCGATAAATTGAATGAATTATAAAAGCAAAGTGATCAATATTAACCCAGAGAGAAGGAGAGAGTAAAAAGCTGAACGTTGAACTTTGAGTCGAAGTGGTGCAACCGAGGTCTGTAGAGAAAGCCACGCACATTCGAAAGTCTTCGACATCCAGAAACGGTCTGAGCCTGACTGAGGGAGACCTGAAGTGTAATAAGTTTGGGGAAGGGAGCCCCCTGCAGGCATTGTGGAACTTTTGTTGTGAAAGGTCTAAGCTTGACATAGGGGGACCAACTTCAAATTGTTTTGTTTAATGGCTGAGCCTGACAGAGGGGGACTAATGTGAACGTTTGAGCCGACAGAAGGGGACCGGCGTGAACATTTTGTTGAACATTGTTTGGCAGGCTGGAAAGAGAGACTTTAACGTGGAAGGCCAGGCGGGCCTCAATCCACGTTTTGAACTTGTTTTAGTGTTAAAAACCCAAGCCAGTGTGTCATCTGCCCACGAGGACCGCCTTACTCTAACGTGGGCAGGAGAGCTGATCCAGCCACATTTATTCTTTATATTTGAACACGGATTTTCCTTTAGATACATATCTCCTTTATACACTTTTTGTTCAAGCGATTGGGCAGTCATTGGGTTTTGTTAGCGTAGGCCATTGTGATTTGATGGACTCAACTAGGACTGTTTTATTTATTATTTGATGGCCAAGACTACTCCCATCCTAATTCTAGGGCAAAGTTGGAGTTTTTCTAAACCCAGAAACTTTAATGAAGGTTTTACAAACTGTACCTTTTGTGTCAGTCTCATACTTGTGATACCATACCTCCCCTACAGATGACATTGACAATAGCCCATAAAGGCTAAAGGAGGGGAGGGTAGATCAAAATCAGGAAAGGGGGGAATACCATGTCTGCCCTCCGGGTGCCCTCTCTCCAATCCCCAAGGTCCCTCCTTCACTTGTCCACCCCCAAGGTTGGGATCCAAAAGCAATGGCCCTTACCTGGCCACCTGAACAGAAGATCCCTGGGGTGTAGATGTGAGAGTACCTTCAGGTTTCTCACCTGAAGCAGAGTTTCCTCTGGTTCTGAATCCAGCCACAATATTATGCAATATTCCAGCCACAGTAAAGTATTTTACAGTAATAGATTTAAAGACTGCCTTTTTCCTCAATACCCCTTGATGAGTACTCACAAGATTTGACTTCATTTTCATATAGAAACCAGTGCTGGAAACACACAAGACTGCCTCAGGAGTATTGTGAGTCCCCCTCCATCCTGAATAAGTTGAGAGCACAATAAGAGCACAATAATTCAGTACGTAGATGATCTATTGGTGTGCAATGAGACAGAAGAAAAGTGCAGAAAATTCTCAGTTCCACTAATCACCATACTAGCAGAGAAAGGATATAAAGTAGACAAAGAGAAATTACAATATTGCCAGGAAGAAGTCCTGTACATAGGACAGCTAACCCCCCAAGAAGGGAGAAAAGTGACACCTAAGAGCGCAGAAGCAATCATGAAGACTCCTAAACTAGAGACAGTGAGGTGAATGCAACAATCCTTAGGTCTATGTCACTATTGCAGGGCCTAGGTGTTTGATTACAGCACATATATTCAATCACTTTTAAAAGGACACAATGGAGCACAGGTAGGCAAAAGTAGAAAACATGGACATATGAGATGACTGAAGGATTTGAAGAATTAAAAAAGGCGATCTGTACAGCCCCTTTGTTAGGAATTCCAGACTATAACAAAGAGATTTACTTATTCTCACACTCAAATGGAGAAGTAATGACAGCAGTCCTCAGACAGAAAATGCATTAGGACATGGACATAAACCATTAGCTTATTATAGTGGGATTTTAGACCCAGTAATGAAGCACATTATCCTTGCGAACAAGCATTAGCTACTGCGTCTTTCGCGATTGAAAAAGCTGCATGTATTACCATTGGGTGCTTAATGATGTTATTCGTCGAGCATCCTTTATTTGCCATTTTAGAGAACCCCAAAAGTACACTGACTACACAAAGAGCATCAGGGTATGAGGTAATTATTTTCAAACCCACCAATCATAATTGTTAGATGTAGAGTAGTGAATCCAGCAACATTCATAGCAGAACCAGTGGGAAAGGAATATGTACATGGCTGCACAACGTATACTGAATTACATGACGATATTCCCCATGTTAGAGAAAATGCTCTCGGAGGGGGGGAATTGTATTCATTGACGGTTCTTCGAAAATTGACCAAACAATGGGAGAAAGTCATATGGGAACGGCAGTAGCGAAATTAAACAGGAGTGGTGAATTTGAAGTAGTGGCAAGTGCAAGATTGCCTTAACATTGTCCAGCACAGGCTGCTAAATTAGTGGTGCTTATCACCACACCCAAGAGATATGAGAGAGAGGAAGTGACTGTGTACTCTGACTCCGCCTGTGTGACGTCAACTGTACATGTAGGACTTTCACGCTGGAAAAGGAGGGTTTTCCTTCATGCAGACAGCATATCAGTGGAACATGCGTCTCTATTGGACAAACTCATTAAGGCACAAAAGCTCCCATTGGCTATCGCTGTGGTGAAATGCGCAGCCCATACTAAGGGCAGATATGATTTCTCGCAGTAACGAAGCCGCAGATGTTGAAGCAAAAGGGCAGAATTTTCCCCAAACATTTTGGATTTTGAAGTAGAAAGTGTTAAGCAAATGTCAGGACGATGTATGACGGTAAAGCAGAGGTCTTCAAACTGTGGGGCCGCATCCCAATGGGGGGCGCCAGAGCCAAGCATGAAATGTAAAAAAAAAAAAATTTTTTTTTATTTATTTCTTTTTTTTAATTTTAGATTGGAGGAAATGGGAAGGGGCAGCTTACATGGTCAGACTGGACCATAAAACGGTCCTAGGCACCAATGAATAAATGGCCAGCCAGTTGCAAATGGATATTCAGTCCTTTAGTCACAGACTGTTTGAATAGTACCCAAGGGGTTGTTTGTTTGTTGAAATGTAAACAAATGGTGATATTTAAAGAATATTTATTCAGCAACAATGGTAAAATCTACTAGCTGCATAGTGAAGTAACTCCTCAAACTGGCCCACATTGGCCAAAAAAGTGACCAATTTTGACTGGCCTACACTAGCATTTTGCATTTTTGGTACGGTCATCGCCCTTTTGCCCTATCGGCCAGTCCAAGCATGCCGCCTCATCCATAATGGGTGAGAGGACGTCCACCCACTGGCCACCTCAATCATTATGGAGGAGCCGAGGAGCCAGCCCAGTGAAACACTGAGCACTCCTTCAGCTGCTTTTTCCAGCTGAGGGAGTGTTCCTGGACTGACTGAACTGTCAAAGGGAAACGCTGTTTGCCTTTGACAGCTCATTTCCCCAGCCGCACATGATCACTGAGCCATGCAATGCTGGGGGTGTTTTGCTTCGCCAGCCTTGCATAGCTCATTGGAATTGTTGGCTGGGGCACTGCATGTATGTATGCATGTGTGAGGGGGTGCTCCTGTGCCTCCTCGCACATACGGGCAGAGCAACCTGGAGCGGGGCATTTTAGCAACCACGCGCAGGCCCCTGTAGAAGGTACGTCTATGGCGATTTATTTTTTATTTAAATGTGTATGATGAGTGTATGCTTGTGTTATGGGACTGTGGTGGGAGCAGGATGGGCGGCAGCACTGGGATAGTGGTGGGAGTAGGGTGGGGAGAGCCCAGGGTCTGTACTGGGAGTAGGGTGCGGTGACGGCATGTAAAAGTTCATAGCGTTTTCTATATACTGTTCATCTGGCACTTTTGGGGGGGCCCGGCCCAAACTTTGCTCAGGGGGGCCCAGGCCAAATTCTCCTTTACCCAATCGAGACCATAGAGTTCGAGAGTTCAAGCCAGAACTGGGGGACTGCAAAGATCACTGTCTGTTCTTCACCCAGTAGAATGGAATTCCATCTTTCTTCCGGAGATAGGACGGTGGTTGCTCGAGATAGCCGCTCAGTGTATGTATTTGCGCCTCATTACTGCTAGAGCTTCACAGTTCCTTATTAAGTGATGTAGTGTTTCTACCTGCAGAGGATCATGGCAGAAGCGGCAGGTATTTGGTAAGTCTCCCAATTGTTTCATATAGCTCAAAAATTCCCGTATGGGCAGTAAATCAAATCTGAATAACATAAAAAGGTCACAGAGCTTTGGAGATGGAAAGAGTCAGAGGTATGGGGCAGTTGGCTTAATTTCAGGGCTTCAGGTGAACAGTTGATAGGCATCGATATGCAGATTTCAAATTCGGGGTTTATATCCAGTCTTCGTTTTGGATTTATTTTTTTATAGCCATGGGATTCTTTTTTAGTATCTCTACTGAAGTCTCCAGTAGCTTAATCCATTCTACACATCTGATTTCCCACTTGTTTAACATAGAGTTGTTTAAGCTAGCAAGGTTACTTCTCAGTCATGTTCACATATGCTAGAGTTTAGATGGATACCCAGATATTTATAAGTCTTGACCTGGGTGAGTCGGCACCTGTGCAGAAATACTGCCAGTGGTTTCCGTTTGTGACTCTGCATCACTGAAAATGTCATGGCCTGGGATTTTTCAATGTTAATTGTCAAGTTGTTAGTTTCGACGTAGTCAGTGAATCTGTCTAGTCGTCTTTGCAGCCCTATTTCAGTTTTGTCCAATAGGACAAGATCTTCGGCGTAGATCTGCCATGATACAGAGGTGCCGTTTAGCAGGGGTGGAAAAGCATGTACCTCTCTTTGTGATTCTACGATGTCTGATATATATAGAGTAAATAGTGTAGCAGCGAAAGTACAGCCTTGTTTCAAACCTCTCGCTGTCTCGATCCTCCATGTTACTGCTCAGCTAGTTGATAAATGTACTTTTACGGACGTGCCGGAATAAAGAGCTTGAATAGCTGCAAATGTATCTGCCGGGCAATTCCATTGTTTTAATTTGCTCCATAGAATGTCTCACTCCACTGAGTCGAAAGCTTGTTTTAGATCTATGAATATCACATGTAAGGTTGTCTTATTGTTGATGGCTTCCATCGTCAGGAGATTGAGGATCAGCAAGTTCACATTTGTACCTATGCCCTTGACAAATCCTGTTTGTCGGGGATCTCCTCTCTGGGACTGTTTCATCCAGGTGTGTAGGTTCCTAAGTAGCATTGCTGCAAACAGCTTCCCAAAGGGGTCTAATAAAGCAGTGGGTCTGTAGTTAGATGGCAATGATCTCACACATTGTTTATATATATTGGGATTAGAATCGCCATTTTCCATGTAGGTGGCACTTGTTTTAGATCGCAGATGATATTGGAAGATGGCTTGGCAGAATTCGGCACATGCTTCTGGGTTCTCCTTGAGATGGTGATTGGATAAACCATCAGGTTCAGGGGAGTGTGAGCCATTCAGTTGCTTAATCCGGGTCACAATTGTTTCGCAATCCCTCATTAGATTCCATCTTCCTCCTGCATCGGATGTTCCAAAGGATTCAAATATAATTGGATTGTGAACTGTGGAAAGAAGGTTTACTTTCTCAGTGTCTGGTTTAGCAAAAAGGGTCGAAAAGGGCACCTCCCACGTTGCTTTGGATACTTCTGAAATAAGCAGCGCTGCGTAATTTACTTTCCCATTTAGCAGCAACCATAGTGTTGAGGATGTGCGGTTCGCTAATACACGAAGCATGTGCTCTGCGTCATGTTGATACTGGGCAGCTTTGGACATTAGTATCCAGTATTTATATTTTTGATTGATCTTTTTCCTCTTGTTTCTTTGCTGGTCTATAGTTAAGCGGAACATTTCTTTTAAGTCTTTGTGCTTCTGTTTTCTCTTTGCAACAAGTTCTGGATGGTTTGCATGATTGAAGTTGACGTTTGTTGCTGGAGGGATCTTTCTTGTGCATCTTAAAGGTGTAAAAGTCCAGTCGTAATCCAATTGGGCTGATCCATTTCCTAGGCTCCTGAGAAATGTAGTTGATATGAATTGAGCATCTTGTGTACTAATCCGTAGTCTCGGAAGACTATTTTCCAGTGTTAAGGTAGGGAGATTGATTAGCGGTCTTCTGCGTTGGGGTGAATTCCAGGAGAGTGTCAAAATTCTGTGGTCACTTTTCATGGTGTCAGTGATATGGAGAGATTCTAAATCATGAAGCAAGGAGGCAAAGGTAAATATATAATCTAGGAACGCTTGAGAGGAGCCTTTCTGCTAAGACAGAATGGGAGGGATGTCACCTTTCAGATGACCATTGATTAGCATAATAGAACGTGCTTTCAGCTCTTTTAGCCAGATAGTCGGCTTCATCCGCAGATGTCTTTCCATTACCAAGGATCCCGGCATTCTAAACAGATGTAAATTCAAGTCTCCACAGAGAATAAATTGGAGTGGGTGATAATGGTTCTCTAAGTCATCAATCGCTTGGAGTATTGTATCAATGAAAGTACTGTCATTGACTGCTGCTGAATTCCAGTATATATTACAGATGGCAATACATTCTGCTGTGGCAGTTCTGATCTGATGCATCTTAATCACAGTAATCTGAGTGAATGGATTTAATATGATATGTTCTTCGATCTCCAATTTATATTAGGGTCAGGAGGCCCGCGGAGGGGCAGCCTGCTGAGCGAGTGATTGCTGGGTTTAAATGGACTCTAGCCATCACAAAGCGGCGGATGGCACAGCCACGTCTCCTGTAGACAAATTATGTTGTGAACTCTTAATCCTAAGAAGTCTACATCAAAAAGGTGAGTAAATCCTCTTGTGTTCCACAAACACATTTTCCATGGATTTGGGTTAGATGTTAATAATTGCTACTCATGCTGCTGAGGTCTGCGACGGGACGATAGAAGACTGGTTGTGGTTGGTTGTTTGAGTCGTTCCGTGCTACATTGGTTTAACACTTTTCTTGTAACCACTCCATGTCTAGTATCAACATTGATGGTCATATCTACACAATTTCTGGAGGTTGGTTCTTGTCTGTTTTTGGTGGGACTATCCACAATTATGTCAAATCCAAAAGGTACAATTATTACCATTGATCTAAGATTTGGTCAAGGATTTTTCTCGATATTAAATGTATTTTAACCGAGTCCATGCATTCTTCTTCAAAGAATTGCACTATGTTGATGTCTTTCGAACTTATCGATTGCAACCTCGGCACAGCACGCAAGAGTTTCATGACATTTGATCTATTAAGGATGAATCCATCCAGGATTTTTGTGAGTCTTTCTATTAGGACTGACGTTTGGCATGACATGCACGTTGGATACTCCGATTTTGGCATCTTAAACTGGCATCTGAGTTCTGAGACGTGTTTGATGCTGGCCTTCATTTTACTGTCTTTATAAGGTTTTAATAACTTTTGTTTTTGATCCATTGTCAAAAAATTATCACTGCTAGATGAGTCTTGGTCATCGTGAAGAGACTTAGTTAATTCTGAGGTCGAGTCATCATGAAAGGATCCAGGGAACTGAGTATCAAAGATATCTTCGCAAAAGAGTTTGTCCCAGTGAATTGATTTGTTTGTATCCATCGATGCCGTGTCGATCGTATACACTGATAGTTCCATTAAGGCCTCTAAAGTGTCTGTCTCATTAGCCAGGACAGGATCAATGTCAGAAGTATCTGATTCAGTCTGCACCCTGATACCTACTTCGGCCAATGTTCTGGTTTTACAGGAGGGCAATAGTGTTTGTGACTTTGGTAGGTTTAGATTTCTAAGGAAGGATCTCAATCCATTTGATCTTGATTTGGTCTTATTTGTTACGTTTTTCGGTTTCTTGTTAGTTTGCTTCTTTGGAGCAGTGCTTAGAGTTGGTTGTACCGCCTGTTTTTGAAAAATCGCAAACAATTCTTTCAGAGCGTGATCAGTTATTTTAGTTGCTTCACCTAGAGAAGTGGTGGCATGAGTTGGTTCTGATTCTTCATTGGAGACTATCGGCACACTCTGTTTGATTTGTTCAGTATATGGTCCTTGTTGTCTATTTATGATCTGTAAAGTTGGATTCTTCCCTTTCTTCTTCATTCGTGTTGATATTGATTGAGTTAGATTTCCTAACACCGCATCGGATGACTGTGGGTTTTGGGTAGGCAGGCCATAAATGGGAACGGGCCATCAGGTGGGTAGCAGTTGTTACCATCTGTCCTTTTGTATTTCGAATAGCAGTTGAGTGAGCGGGGACAGAATCTACCTTCATCTGCTCATGGTTATGTTGTCCATTAGTTGCCAATGACCGTCTTTTTATATCAACCTTGTTGGTGGTAGATTTCAAATTGGATCTTTCACTGGAAAGATCTTGCCGCAATGCCCTCACAATTTCTAAGAGGGCCATCATCATGGTAGATTTGTCAGTGTGATCACCTCTAGCTAGGTCAAAGAGCCTTGGCCGCCATAATGAAGACTGCTCTGCTTTGAAGGCCAGTAGAGATTGGACTTTAGAAGGAAAGGCTTCCATCTGTACTTGTTTAGTCTGTATTGAGGCTAGGCGATAAGCTTGATCCTTCATGGCATCACTATATGTCTCATACAATTTAAGAAATGGGGCAAGAGAAATAGACATTGTGGCCATGAGGATATTTTGCAATTCTTGCATTGTCGTCAGCAAGTGCGGGGGATCTCAGTTTGCTGGTCATTATCCAGGTTCGGATTCCCCTGATTTCTACTTGGTCATTCTACATCAACTGGTGGATTGGCACCAGGTGGAGCAACTTGCCAGATTGAGTCAGCAATATCTTGTATTTTGGGCTCACCATTAGCCGCTTGGGTGTTACTGAGGTTCCCAGTACCAGACACTTCCCCCATGGTCCACTTCACTAAAAGAAGGTGAATAGGACAGGTTAATAAGTGGCGCATTTGTCAGATCTGGCACTGAGGAATACGAGCCATCAAGCGCAAATGCGTTTCTAGTCTCCTGATGCAAAATCAAATGTGATGCCGTCTTCCATATCAGCGTTTTAGTTGAACTCTTTCTAATCGGCTACCAAAAACAGACTTCCTCTTTTCCATGTTGTGCATCAATGTTTTAATTTCGATGATGTCTAATGACAGTTGCTCAGTCTTCAGTCTCGATTTGTCTCTCTTGGAGCGCTGTATTAGTGTTGATTCATCTTCCGTTGGTGGGTTTGTGAGGGTTCAAAAGCTCGGGATAGAATGCATCACCAATGTTTTCTCAGTTACGCTGCATGAGTTCCTGATGGCAGGATCAACTTAATGGTAACTTCCTATTGTGTTAGTGGAAGTCTGAGGGAGCGTTGTTCTGTTTCGATGATATTACAGCAATCATTTCTCATCTTTTTTGGTAATTTGTGGTTTGTTCGGATTCTGCCGAGTGGGCTTGGTAAGACGAGTTATCTACCCCAAAACTATGCGAGCAGCACAGACTAATCGGAGATTCAGGGTCTTGTATGGAGTTCAGACTGGAACCCCATGAATCATCCTTCTCACTGATATTATGCACCTGGGTGTTGGCAAGTGAAACAGATTGAACAACTGCATTATGTAGGGGCGGGCTAACGCTCACCTGGTTGTTGACAGCAACATGCCCATCACCAACGCCATCAACGGGATCTTCCTTAGCCTCTGAATAGAATGTTGGATCACACGTTGATCGGTCCGCGGTATCTTCTTCTGACAGAAGCCGCTTCCGCGGTTAGTTATGCATTTGGGGCAGGTCTTAGACATGGTCCGGACACCTCTTTGTCGACCCCTTTGTTGCTGATTGTGTGAGATGATGTGTGAAAATCAAAGTTAGTCAGGGTCTAGGCCATTCACACATCCACCAGCCCACAAGACCAAAAGACCATTAAATCCACTTGGACTGTGCACGCTCTGCATCGGAATGCAAGTCTTATGGTCTTCGCTGATGCAGAGGGGTGTAAGAGGGGTGTAAGGCTCCTCCCTCTGTGGTAGATATGGAAAACAAACTCCTCGTTGGACATGAAGAAAGGATAGCGCTACAGTTTAGCAGATGCTGGTGAGGAGCTCACAGCTTATCAATGCTCCACTCTCATCAGTTTCTTGAAATGCTCTGATGCACAGAGCAGGAAATACTTCTTTTTAGCCACGAGTGAGCGCACACCCCTGTCCAACACCAAGGACACACCCCAGAACTACTTCTTTATTTACTTCTGTCAGAGCCAGTGAAAGGTAGCCCAATTTACAGGGGTCCCCTAATCACATTCACACCAGATTACAGTTCACCCCTCTAGGGAATTAGGCCAAGAGTCTTTATCTTGCAAGGATAACAAGTTTAATCTGTCAGAAATGAGGATGGGGGAAATAACTCTGCTCCCTGACCGGCATTCTGTCCCTCTTCCGTGGTTGGTGGCTCCTGCAGACTGGTGCCAAGGAGGAGCCTTATACACTGTTTAACTTGGATAATGGATACTGGCATGGCTCATCCAAAACTGTCCTTCTTCCCTTACAAGGGATGCTACAGTCTTCCTTCCTGCATGGCCGGGTTTCCATTTAGGACACACTACTTAGCATACTGCTGCCTATGCAAGAATACAGTGTAGCTCCTGTTTATCATCATTTTGCTATATTATAAACATTTATATATAAACACACCTTCCATCCACACTTCACTCAATATACTCATATTTTATCTGATCCAATAATTCCCCTTAAAACCTTATTTTCCCATACTTTTACTTTTACATTGTGCACATGAGCCCCAGCCTGCCAGGGTTTTCTGATGGACGAGAACCAGCTGCTAAGTTACATGCTAGCCTGTCAGTGCTAGCAGAGCACCACAGCAATGCCTGTAGTCTATTTGTAGCACAGGCTGTACTCCTTTTGTCACAGAGCCTGCTGCTCTTTACCGTGCTTTGAGAAAAACGAACTACAATTTAACATTTTACAAATGTGTTCAGCTAATGGTTATTTAAACCTTATATTTAAATGCTAACTATCATCATTTAGTGCCAAGCCACGCTTGTGTGTGATTATTTTTGCATGAAAAAAGCTTTCTCAGTGCTCTAGCGCTTAGAGAGGTCTTTCCTAATTGTAAAGTGCTTGGGGTTTGCAGGAAGGCGCTAGCTCCTTCCCAACACAATGCGGACAGGTTGAAGGCATAGCGTCTTCCTGGAAAAACCAGAGACAGGGATGGGGACTGCCAACTACCGCAAGACCAGAGGAGCACAGTTTATTGGGAACTGCATTGTATGCCCGAAGTTCACAGCAGGGCACACTTTGAGAACAGTGAGAGGAGCAATCCCCAGACCTAATGGTCCTTTTCAGCATCTTCATATAGATTATGTGGATATGTTGCAGAAATGCAATAATTACAGGTATATGTTAATGGTATTATGTCCCTTTTCCAGATGGATTGAAGCAGCTCTATGTATGCAACCCAATGCCACATGTGCTGCAAGTTTCTCGTACGTAAGGTGTTCCCTAGATGGGCTGTGTGCGAAGTCCTGCGGTCTGACAATGGGCCGCATTTTGTAAATGAACTATTTAAACAGATAACTCTTTTATTAGGCATAAAGCACAAGTTCTCATCTGCCTTTCACCCACAGGTGAATTATATTTACGAAAGATTAAATGGACTCCTGAAAGAAAGGATAGCGAAAATCAAGATAACTTTGCAGTAGGGATGGCTACATTGCCTACCCCTTGCATTATTTGCACTTAGGAACCAGCCTGGCTCCGATCACTACCTGACTCCTCACTCATGATTTGGTGACTGGACGCCACATGACAGTATCTCTTGCTCCTTCCATTTGAATAGGAACTGATGCCCACAGTGTAGCAAAACCATTAGCATGATTATTTAACAAATATGACTGCTAGTGTTTCGTACAGTTGATCCCAGTGACTTGTTAAAACAGCCTAGTTTGTACCCAGGAGACCAAGTGCTTGTAAGATGTTTTGTACGCATTTGGAATAGTCCTAGCTTTGAAGGGCCGTACCTAGTAGAGAATGTCACTCCCACCACAGTAAAACTTGAAGGAAGAAGAGCCTGGCTGCATCTCAATGACTTAAAGCCGTATAATGGAGAGACCCTGACCCCTTCTACACCCGTTGACAGTGAAGCAAGAGAAGAAGCTCCACGGATGATGACGAGATCGGCTACCAAGAGCCAAACCAAAGACTCATCGAAATAAAGACACTTTGAACCGTTACAATTCCAAGTCTAGACAATGTGTTGGTGATTGAATAGAAAGATGATGAGCATACTACACTTTATGTTGCCTTTAACAATAACGTTGCACACATTCTTGTATGCTGTTTTCACTTACATACTGCAGTCTTACCCAGCTTTAGTAAGACAACACGTTGATGTTTTTATACTCTTTAGAAATCCTAAAAACAGTCCTATAATTTTCAGGATCATTATTGCGATAATTTTACAATTTTTTTATATAAAAAAGTGTAGTTTATAAAAGTGACATAAATTACCCACTGAATAAAGAAATTGGATTTTTACAAGTTATAAGAGAATCACTGCCAGCAAGAAGATCGATACATTTCTTTGTAATACTTCTTGTAACCACATTTTGCACAATGATTAGTCTTTTCTTCCATATTATGACATTTCATCAAATAATAATTAATAATGCTGATGAAATATTAAGCAGTGAGACATCTCCTTTTATCCCTAACAAAAGCACAAGTAATATTTTCCCTGATATTTCTAAATAAATTATTCAATTTAAGAGAGATGCTGGAGAAGATCATGAGGTTATAAATGCATATCTTGATAATTCATCCCATTTAAAGAATAACATGTGGTTTCAGCACATGAAGGAGGTGGGAAAGACAACGTCAGACGAGAGCTGCTACGTGTGTTCTCTCATCCCTTGTGCCATGAGCACAGCCAGGAAATTAATTGCAAGAGAAATGCCTGTGCCTGATGCGCGGTGCCTCAGCCATCTAGCAGCGTGCACAAGAGAACAATTTGAAGGAAAATGGGCAACCCTGCGATGGAGTTCTAGGAAGACATTTCCATATGAAGATGAATGCATAATAACACAGCAAATGGAAAAAGAACCAGACTGGAAAAGCAGAATGCTCATGTATTCACTCATTGGTATGACTGGAGACCAGATAAGGAGTGTCGAACAAAAGAGATTGGGGTGGTGCAGACGCATGGGAAACGCCAGAATTGCTAGGATGCTGGGAAAGACCTCATTTATTAGTATATGGATGAGTAGCAACCAGCAAAGGGTGGGAAGATGGAATGCTAGCCTGTAGAGTACATCTATTATTGACAGCACCAGCGCAGATAGTGCAAGTAGTGAATGATGAATGTTTGAAATCATGGGCCAGGTATGCAAAGTTATTTACATGAGTCAAAAATAAAGCAGGACCTGTATCCATACTGCCAATGAAGATTGCCACAGCTTGCTTCAGGAACAGTGGTCTGACTAAAATTGGAGAAAACAAGGACTGCAAGCAGATAATTGATGTACCAGGAATGAATGGAGGAACTGCTGTACTAATGGACGACTGTTGGGCCTGTGGATCCAGAGCTGCTTTGCAGCTGCCTAAACATTGGGGAGGAATATGCTCTATAGTGGTCATACATGTTCCTGCATTAGTGATTCCCCAAAGTGATCTCCATATTGAAGACTTTTCGAAGATGGATGCACACCAGAGAAAGAGGAGGTTGCTTAACCCCCTTCAGCTGAAGAGAGAGATCTATTTCTCAGCAAAATCAATACAAGCATATGATGACATTCCAGCTGTGCATAAACTATTCAATCAAACGGCAGTGATATTTACAGTACTATTCATGCCAGGTATTCAGACTGCAGTGAACGGCAAGTGGTTACAACTAACCAGGTGGGAGCTGTTACAAACAATAAACATGACAATGAAAGGATTAAATGCGATTCGGGGAATAATTGAGGGCTATTAGACCCATGACCCTCCATAACCGGTATGTGTTGGACTTGATTACAGCACTGGAAGGCGGCGTGTGCCCCAAGATCAGGCCTTCCGGTTGCACATAGAAACCTGCCCATGATAGAAAAAATGGAACGCTGACAGAGGCAATAAATATGCTGTCGACCCTGCATGCAAAGACGGAGGAAGAAGTAGATGAGACTGAACAGGATTACTGGTTCTCGTCCCTGTTTTTGTGGGTTCCAACCTAGTTGGCGAATGCTTTCAGTTGTTTGAAGCAATACCAGTGTTAATATTGCTAGTATTCTGTCTTATAAGAAAAATCATAGGACAATGCAGGAAGACAGCAAAGAAAGCTATTGGGATGAAGATAATGAACAATGTGAATGCTGAGACTGGCGAGCACATACAGACTGAAGAGACCACACGTGAGCACCTAAAAGGTAGTCCCCTGGCACCTCCAGGAACAAAGTTTTAAAACCCTAAGGATCATAAGAACTATGTAGGATGTTGGGTGTTTTGTCAACCGACTGGAGAGTGTTGCTATATGACCTGCAGTGTGGATTGCACATAAAGAATGCAGGTGACCTGAGGAGGGTGACGAAGATATGGATTCTGAAGAAACCAAAGTGTGGAGAAAAGGTAAAGAAGATTGAGGAGGTGGTCGAGCACTCGACCAGAGGGGGCAATGCAGAGCGGCAGATGTACACGTCATCACTAGTGCCCGCCCCTCGCCTCCGTCATTCTGCAAGAATAACAACAAAGTGATGTGTCTGACACCAGGTATCATCCCAATACCGCATGAAAAATATTATAGACGTTACGTACTCAGACAACCATATTGAATTTACCCTAACACTGATGTGGTGGAAGGATGTCTGCATACACCATTGGTCATCGAAGAGCAATAGGTGAAATCAGACTAGAGTAAAGTGACGTCATGAAGAGAGTGCACTGAAACGATATGCAAATACTTAAAGAATGACTGGACTAACAAGAGAAACATGTATGAAAATATAAGACATCATATACACTAAGGAGATAAGTAAGAAGAGACTCAGTAAATGTAAATATGCAGAAACACAATGTAGATGAGACATAGAAGCTTGCTGCCGTAGAAAATATAACACGAGTAAAGGAGCCATGATGAAAAGATGGACGTCGACTATGTATAAATAATAAGCAAGAAGCCTTGAAGAGAGGAACCAGTGCTGTAGAGCTGACAGGTGCCGGAAAACAGCTGTGTGTGAAGAACGACGACTATCTGCTTGGCTTGGGATCAAGGATGCCACATAAATAGGTAACTGCAAGGCACAAGGGGAGTCAGAGGATAAGCTACATACGCACAACATATTTCTGTTAGATTAAGTAAAGGAGAAAACACTTGCAGATGCCAAGTATTGAACAATTAAAGATGCAGAAAGCCTATGCAAGATGGAGCAACCAAGCCTCCAGAGGCCAAGAGGAGAAATAGCACCCAACATAATTGAATTAAATAGCACTAAATAAAAGTTGAAATGGACAAAATCATGGTCTCCTCACATGTGGTGCAGGACACGGAAACGGGGCTTATTCATTAAGCTGTAACTGAAGCTGATGTACATACACTCCCTTAAAAGTCCCAAGGAAGAGTACAGTCTGCAAGGTCAACTATAGAGAAACCTTGGCTTGGGGCCTAACTGATGAGCGATGGTAGGCTAATTGACCAAGTGGGCAGTTGCCTGACGTTGTTCTCCGCACCTGGGTTTTGTTTTGTTTACATGCGGGTTGGGAGAGAATGCCAGTCAACCTATGTTGCAGTGTACCATGCATTGTTGCAGAAGCCAATCCGCTGCTGTTATTCTGCTATTAACCTGTATTATATGTATTTAGAGGTAGCTTAAAGGGTGCCTACCAGACAAGGGGCAGCCAATTAAGTTACTAACACCTAAATAAAGTATAGGTATGCATGTTCCCTTAACCAATCCCTCCTTTCGATAGGTTTTTACTGTTTGCCACTAGGATCACGTCATAGCTGATGTACATTAAGGTATAAAGCCTTTGTCTAATCGAAATGTAAACAAGACTGAGCGAGCTGCAATCTGTTTGTTCACCAGGTTTCTCTACTTTATTTGAGCTGATAATAAAGTCATATTTTGCTATATTCTTTGAGTCTGTCCGGTTATTTGGGTTTCAGATCGTTTATTGGTATTTCCATCCTGCACTTGGAATGCTCCAGGTCTTACCGCACATCTCCATAGTCTGCCAACTCTCACATCATTGCCTTAAGAGAGTGTCTGGTTAAAACAAATACAGGAGACTATCATCAGTGAAGAGTGATATCTTAAACTCAAACCGCTCTCACAGTACTCTGTTAATATTAGCTTTTGGCCAATAGGACAGGCCAGGGGCTTGATTACTAGGGCAAACAAGAAGGGTGAAGAGGGCAGCCCTAACAAAATATCTAAAGGGGACTTCATTAAATTGCACCCTAGCCATCAAACCACCATATGCCTTTTCTGCATCAAGAGAAATAAGGTAGGCATCCTCCCAGCTATTCTGAGCCAAATGAATGAGGTGAAGAGTTTTTCTAATAATTTTGGTGCCCAGTTTCCCTTGTGTGAATGCCACTTGGTCACTGAAAATCAATGTAGGGAGCACATATAATCTAATCTTATTTGTCCAAACTATTTTTTCAGTTTTAGCGTACAACACAGACTCCAAACAGGTAATATAAAACATTTCCAAATGAAAAGACTTTTGCGTCCAATAAATATAATGTCAAAACTTTTCCATAGAACACATCTGCATTGCCCTCTCCCTTTCCAACACCTGCCACGGTCCCTCAATCGGCCAACTCTAGTGTTATCGTAAACATGTAGGATGTAAAACAGCTTCAATTTAGGCTGCAATCCCTCATTTATCCTAGCTTCCTAGATGTCTCTGAGAGGAAATCACTCCTCGCTCTTGCACTGATTCCAAACATCGCAAATTCAGGTCCTATGATTCTACTACATCAAAAAGGTTCATGGCCCTCAATCTGTGTGGGCAGGTGCAATATATAAATTCTGGGGTCAAAAAGGTCATTAGTGGCCCTCACCTACACGTAAATCCCTCCTGGATATCTGCCACATCCGCCTAAATTCTTTCCACCGACCATAGGTCCAGGGAAGGTGTCTCTTTTCCTTTCCAGTTTACTGCAATTACCATCTTAATCTAATCTTATCTAATCTGTTCCAAACGTTTTTGTCAGTATTTAAATTTCAATATTTAAAAGAGCAATGAATCCATAGTGCCCACAAATGCCATGGTCTTTGCTCCTTTGTGATTATGGAGATAATGAGGTGTTACAAAGATATGTGAGTTTTTGCTCCTCTATATTTTAATTTAATACTTTGGCTAACATACTGGTGGCAGGTAGGCCTGGAACCAGTGTAGCCGCCCTCACTTTGTGCCTTTCCATCCGGCATACTCTTTATTGTCACCTGAATTTCTTCAGGAATCATAGGCGCTTACAACATTTGAGCATGATCTAAAGTCATCTGTGGGAGGGTGTGTTTGTCTGAGTGCCTCCTTATACTGTCCCTTTCCCCCCTGAGATTCTGATGTGTAGGGGCTTATACAACTGTTAAATGCTTTGCAATTTCCCTATTGTCCCAAACTATCCATCCAATGGGGTTTTTAATTCCCCCACCATGCAAGACCATTGTTGATTCCTTAATATCTATGCTCAGATTGTGTCTGCTGTCTGCTTTCTCATTATATTTCTGTTTGAGAAATCTCTATTTCCATTCTGTTTCAGAAAGTCTCAAGTTCACTTTCACACCGTCAATTATTTTGTCAGCGATGCATTTTCCCACTGGCCTCTCTCTCTTTTTAATTGTATCTTTTGAATCTCATCCCTTAGGTGGTCTCTCTGATCTTCCTCTACCTCCTCTTTGCCAGCACCATGTTAATATGTTCACTTCAAATAGTATCCTTAAAGCCCTCTCATACTGGTAACGCATGGTAATGCCCACATTATTGTTCAGGAAAAAGTCTGTATCTGGTGACCTATACACTCTAAGCTAGCCTTATCTTTTGACAGGTTACATAAGTGAGTTGAATTAGTCATCCTTTTCCTTCTCCTTGTATTCTCTGGAGGAATCCATGAGAGCTAATTTAGCAATCAATTAATAAAATCCCTTTTGATCTATTTTGGTCATTGCTATACCCAATATGGATTTGGTCCTGTTGATCGTGTAGCCTGAGAACCGCTCACAATCTTCAATCAGCTTCAGTACTCCCTCCCCATGATACTTAAGCTTATTGAAACCTTTGGGCACTTCTCAGGCTACCCTATCAACTGCACCAAATCCATGCTAGTACGTTTTTCCCCTGGAGCGGACAGTTAGTACAAGGGGAAATGTGATTTCCAAATGCAAAGTGGCTAGTTTAAATACCTTAGAGTCATCATTTAGCATGACCTGTGAAGTTTAGTAGCAGGTTGTCATGGTAGAGCATCACTCTATAATCAATTTCACCAACTGTGATCTCTCATAGAACCAGATTGGAGCAAATAGCACTACTCAGTATGTCTAAGGCCAAATCAAACAGCAGAGGGGAGAGAGGGCACCCTTGTCATGAGCTATCCAATGATGAGTACTTGTGTAATTGTCTTCTTATACATTGCATTTAGTGATCCACAGAGAGCTGCTCCAAAATTAATTATTTGGAGTATGTCTAACTGCTATTGCCATTGAACACAAATGCTTTCTCCACATCCAAGCGCAGCACAATTTAGGCTTGTTTACTGTTTCTGCAGTAGTGGATAATGTCCAATAAGAGATTGGAATGGCTACCAGCCACCTTTTTGTTTTTTCTGATTTTTTTTTTCTAGTTAGTGTCTTTTTATTTTTAAATGTTTTTATTAGTGAAGTTGTTACAGTGTCAGCCCATTAGGCACATGTTGATTATTGTCATGGCAATGCAATCAAATACAGTAACAAACATGTCTAACATTCCTAACTATTAAACAAGGCTTGCATACAACCTAAATAGAGATCATTGATGTTCCAAAGTGGGGCAGCTTGCCAGTTCTGTGATTCAGGCGCCTCATTTGTGGTGGTGGCAGTAAATAGAGGGGTAGGGGGGGGAGAAAGCCATAGAAAGTGTCACATATTTGAGAGAGGCTGTGAATCAACTGTGAGACAAGCCTTCAGGGGAGGTTTATCGTTGGAGGGGTGTAACAAGCCATGCGCCATATGCCATATTGTGGGCCCTGCTGATGTTTCCAGGTCATAGCCAGGTGTCGTTTGGCAAGTATGCATTTAAGGTCCATAAGCTTAGTAATATGTTTGTATTTGCCAGGTCTGGAATATATGCCCAGGAGACATTCAAGCGGGTTCCAGTGGTATCTGGTTATACCAGTCTTTGTACAGGTTTGTCTAATCTGGGACCAGAAACTCTGCACCTTGATGCAGTTCCACAGCATATGTATTAGGTCAGCGTCATCCTGGTGGCACCAGGGGCAGATAGCCGCCACGCCTGTGTTAAGTCTGGCCACTCTACTGGGGGTCCTCTACGTACAGTGAAGTACGTTGACCTGGATTAGTGTAAGTCTTGCATTCCGGGATACATTTTTAGTAAAACCTATTGTCAACTCCCATTGTTAGTCTGTGAACTCCAAGCCTACATTTATTTCTCAACTTGCTTTCAGCTTGGTGTTTCTAACGCTACACCCATCTAACAGGCATTCGTACAATCTGAACACATGCCTCCAACCGTCCTCCAGAGTGTACATCAGGGCCAGGAATGGGTTTTCTTGTGGTTTCACAGGCCATTCATTCCATTTAGTTCTGGCCACTCATGTGTCTCAGAAATTGGCCCTTAGAGAGGCCCTCCCGCTGAATCAGACTATCCAGGTCCCTAAATGCCCCATACTCATACATGTTGCTGTGTGTGGATATCCCCAGAGCCTCCTGTCGCCTAGCAGCTCCCAATTCTTCCTGATGTGTACATACATCGGCAACAGTTGGTACATTGGGGGAGTAAGGATGTCGTAAGCAGAGTAGTCTGACAGCTCTAGACCAAATCCGCCTGCCCAGTCTACTGAGCAAGAGTTGTGGACTCATGCAATGGCTCGGGAGCCAGAGAATCTCTTTGAGCCAGGTGTATTTCACCAGTGATCCGAGTAGTTCGGATCCAGACGTAAGTCCGTCTGACAGCCATTTCGTGACAAAGCTTAACTGAACAGCCATGTAGTAGAGTTCCATTTTTGGCATTTGTACCCCACCATCCTTGTAGGGTAGGCACAAAACATTAAGTGCCAGTCTGCGTCGTTTGTTACCCCAGAGAATATCCTGCAGAAGGGTGTCAAAGGAACGAAAGAATAAAGCGCCTATATGAAAATGGACATTCATGAATCCATACAAGAACCTGGGGAGGACCACCATCTTAATTATGGCAACCCTGCCCATGAGTGAGAGCAGCAGTCAGGACCAGAAGGTCATGAACCTCTTGACACCCTCCACCACCCTCAGTGTAATGTGTGTGTGCATATCTGCGGGCATGTAGATATGCCACTGGAGTCTTCCCCTCACCCCTGAAGCACTCCCCTGTGCACCCTCTTCTTCAGAAACCCTCCACTGACTTTTCCTGCCCGGCTAACTATCTCCCAATCTCCATCACTCCTTTCCTGGGCAAACTCCTGGAAAAGCTGGCCATCTCCCAGCTTAATCTTCACACTGAATCTGTTGATTGTCTCCATGACCATCAGTCTGGATTCAGAGCTGCCAGAGCACGGAAACTGCTCTCCTGAACACCAGTGAAGACCTGCTCTCTAACCTTGATTCCAACACCCCCTGTGTACTCATCTTACTTTATCTCTCTTCTGCCTTCGACATGGTCAACCATGCCATCCTGCTCAACCGTCTCTGTGATAACCTGGGGATCACTGGTCAGGCCCTGGCGTGGCTGACTTCTTTTCTCTCCGATCGACCCTCCCAGGTTCAACTCAGGTCCTTCCTCTCCTCCATCTCTATCTCTACCCGTGGTGTTCCCCAGTGGTCTAACCTCTCTCCCTGGCTGTTCAACCAATACCTGGCACTTCTTGCCCACCACATCGCCACGCTCTGCCCGAACTTCCAGTGCTATGCGGATGACAGTCAGCTCATTTTCAGGCTACCCTCAGCCCCCTCTTCTCCCTCTCTCATCTCTGATTGTCTGTCTGCCATGCAGGAGTGGTGTGCCACCAATGATCTCTGCCTTAATGTCAGCAAGACTGAGATTCTCCTCATCGGCACCCCCTACCCTCCTTTCCTGTCACTCTCTGGCCGGCCTCTCTTGGCCGTCTCCCTGCTCCCACCTTTGAGGCTAAAAACCTTGAGGTTATCTTCGACTCAACACACTCCTTCTCTCCTCACATCTCTGATGTCTCTAAGAAGTCACACTACCAGCTGCACCTCCTCAGAGGTATTCTTCCTTTCCTCTCCTTCCCCCAGGAGCTCACTGTCCCCAGAGCTCTGCTCCTTCTCTAGGCTGGACTACTCTTCGCCATCTGCAACTCATCCAGAACCGGACTGAAAGACTTGTCCTTGGCCTCAAACCCACGGATCGTATCTCCCCAGGACTGAAATCTCTGCACTGGCTCCCAGTGGCTGCTAGGATTAAGTTCAAATCCCTCTGCATTGTCCACAAGGCCTTCTGAGGCCTGGGGCCTCAATACCTTCAACTCTCTCTTCCTAAATATCTTCCGTCTCGAGCTCTTCGCTCATCCGCCTCCAACTCCCTCAGGGTCAGTCGCTTCTCCAAGCAACGAGTTGGAGGTAGATCACTTTCTTCAGCCGGGGCCTCCCTCTGGAACAGCCTCCCTGCCCCCCTGAAACTTGAGGAGAACCATCTCCGGTTCCAGAAGCACCTCAAAACCTTTCTCTTTGCTTCTGCTTTTTTCTCCTCCTCTCCCCTGCTGATTCCCTGGCTGATACTGAAACTGCGCTGGTTTACCTGGACACCCTCTGATCTCGGGCCCAGGTCCCCTTCTCCACCAGTCGCACACTTGCACTGCCCTCCTGGTAACTACCCGCACTTGGGGACTGTTTTCTGTATCCCTACAGTCCCACCCCCAGCACTAGACACCTGATGCCTGCACTTACCCTTTACCCTTGCACTTGCCACCTGCTGGTCGTCCTTTACTATTGTTATTTATTCTATTATCCCATGTACTGCACTGTGCCTTCCCCCTCCTGCACTTTCCCCTTCCCCCTTCCCATGCACTTGCGCAATCTGAATGACACCTGGCCTAGTAGGATCGTTGTCTGTCTTCCCTCTGTTCCCCCTCCCTTGCCTCGTCGCGCCTTGAAACACTTGTGTATAGGCGCGTTATACATGCCATATCATATCATATGTGTGCAATTCGGATCCCCAGGTATTTAAAGGACTGGATCCCCCATTTCAGTTCTAGGTTGGGCAAGGAAGCCATTTCTTTTCCTCGCATTCCTACCAGGGCAGAGGGGCAGGATTTCAATTTATTAAAGCTTATCCCAGAGAACTTTGCAAATTCCTCTAGCATCTCCAGTACAATAGGCAAATTATGTTTTGGCCCACACAGGAAGAGTAGAACTCTGTCTGCGTAAATGATATGAGGTGTGTGGACCCACCAACCCTGACGCCTGCTTCCATATACTCCTGTCGTAGGTAAACTGCCATAGGCTCTAGTGCCAATAGCATGGGCGAAAGTAGGCATCCCTGTCGTGCTCCCCACTTCATGTTCCTGATAACAAGTTGCCCGACTTCACTCTGGCCGTTGGGGATATGTATAGAAGTGTTACCCAACTAATACCATTTTTACCAAATCCAAAACTCTACAATGTAGCTGTTATCCACTCCCAGAACAGTGAATCAAAAGCTTTGACAGCGGCTAAGGACGCAACCACATATTGTTCTGTGCCAAGGCTAGTTTGATCAATAATGTGCTGTAATCAACAGAGGTTCAGGGCAGTGTTGCTCCCAGGCACGAACCCCGTTTGGTCAAGGTGTATCAGGGATGAAGTAGATTTCCACAGGCATGCAGCCAATACAGTTGTGAGTATCTTCACATCATAGCTTAGCCTGGCCAGGGGGTGATACGAGTCACATCTCTCAGCAGCCTTACCAGGTTTAAGGATGGGTATGATCAATGTTTACCGCATGTTAGCCGGGAGTATGCCCTTGTTGTGTGCCTCTTCAAGGACCTTTAATAATGTCGGGGCCAGGGTGAAACAATATGCTTTATAAAATTCTGCTGGGAGGCCATCTCTCCATGGTGTCTTGCCAGTGGAGAGAGAAGTAATTGCATCTCCCAGTTCTTCCACAGTAATGGAATGATCGAGGGAATCCCACTGGCTCGCAGTAAGCTTTGGGAGCCGAATGAACAACAGAGCCTCAGCAATATCACCCGGGGGTATTGGAGTATCGTGTTTATATAATTGTGGTTAAAGGCAGTGAAGATATCATTAATAGTCGACTGGGATCGCCAGAGGGCTCCACACTCGTCATATGCATTGTGGTAAGATTTCTAGGGTGCTCACATTTGATAGCCAAGCTAACAGGTCCCTCCTACAAGAAGCATCGCGAATAGGCGGACCCAGAGCCTTTAACCTTTCATCCTTACTAGAAACCTAAAATTGAGACTATTATTAACATCAACCATTTTGAGGGAAAAAAAGCGGGAAAATCCATTCAAGAAATTTGAATTATTCTGGAAAATATGCTAAATGAAGAGTTAGGAAAGAATACTCACTGCATTTAAAACAACATTTTCCAAACCAGGGAAAGATTTTCTGCTTGTGCTTATAATTAGATCTCTCCTGATGATCCATTCACAAATTACAGAATGGTAAAACACGTGTAGAGAGAAACCAATTTAAATCTTGTAAAAAGTATAAAACAATAAGAAATCAAAATAAAACAACTATTGCCTGATTTGTCTCCCTCAGCGTGCGTCCGAGCTATTCACGTGGCGTAGTTGAATTTGGATAACCTCTCCCATGCTTGCAGGCATCTAAGGCGAGTCTCAGCTAGCTCTTTTTCAGCCAACTGTAGACCTGGGCATGAGCCCTCCAGAGTGCTTATTTTTTTTTCTATTAACTCTAGTTCTTCCCTTAATGTCCTGTGAATGCCCTCCGCACTAGCAATAACCTCCCCCTGTACTACCACTTTCATGGTTTCCCAAACCACACTTCAGCTATTCACACTACCAATGTTTTCATTCAGGAAATTGTTCAAAGTGTCTCGTAGTTTCTCCTTGAAGAGGGAATCCCTCAGGGCATCTGTGGGCATACGCCACGTCGGGATGGGGAGTTCAGGGGCTTCCGTACTTAGAAGAAACTATCAGGGGGGAGAGGTCAGTTAATGTATGACCAGTTTATTCCGCACTGATAAATGCAGCCAGTTGTCCCGTTCCAACGAAGAAGTAGTCTATTGATGCCTGGCTGCAATTACCTCTGTATGCCTGGTAGGTCTAACTCTAGTAAAGCTGTGCTCATGGCGTTACTGGCTGATGAGGAGCCTCCTCTGGGGGTGGGGAGGACAGGTTCTATCTAGCGTAATATCTTGTATGTAATTGAAGTCACCACGCCATAAAAAGAAGACTTTCCGTCTTGAAGCAATACGGTTACACAGTGTTTGAATGGGAGCTGATTCCCTAATCATTTGATTAGGGAAGTAAGAGTTTACAATTCATATCTCCCTATGTCCCAAGTAGCCTCTGAAGATCAGGTATCAACCCTCCTTGTCTCTGTCCATCTCCAATAGCTGAAACGGTAAACTGCCATCTACCCACCTGAACACTCCGTAGCGAATTTAGAGAATGTTGCACCATAGCCAAACCCTCCCCAGCAACTCATAACCACCTCCTGAACTTCTGCTAATTAGTGGGATTCTTGAAGTAAGGCTATAGATATCTTCCTCCTACCCAGGTAAGACTTCACTCTGTTCCTATGGATATAGGAATCCCAGGCCCATACATTCCAAGTTAGTAATTTAATTTGCGTCATGGCCATGTTAGAAAGGACATCATTGCATCAGCCACCCGGCGGCCGTATCTATGGATCGATATGGCATGCGCAAAAAACCCACATCTACCGCATAAATCTTACCCACCAAACAGCTGCCAGTTCGCGCAGTATGATTATCTGGGGGGCACTTTAGTGTTCTACCAGTGGTGTCTTCCCACCCATGATGATGTGTTGCAAGCCATTTAATATATAAAACTGTACAAATAACATGCAACAAGAACAGTGGGCCTCCATATGTGGAGAGACAAAAAAGTCCAACAGAAATCCTCCATTCGGGCACGTCCGTGTGAACCACGCATTTTGCAGCTCTTGGGTGCCGGGCCCAAGGACCAGCAACAGGCTGGTAACAGTCATCCATGCGGACTGGGGTCAGCTTGTCGTCACTCGGTGGGGGACTGTGCCCGCTCCTACTGGTATGTAGCATTGTCAGTGGCAAGTAAGTCAGCTATGATAAATAAGACTCCTCCAGTCTCAGTGTCAATTTGCATGATTCTGCCACGTGTTCAGCTTTACAGTTGCAGTTAGTCTGTTGCATCAATTTGTTCATTGCAGAGGGCCCATTTTGCGCAAGCGGACTGCCCTTTTCTGGTCAAGTTTAAATTCTAGTAAAGCCGTTTGCTAGAAGTGATGGGTCGGGGGTCTGGGTCTCTTTTCCATTGTTCATCCGCATCACCAAAGTTGTTATGCTCCATCCACATGTTCATTGCCTCTGGGCTCTCAAAAAAGAGTGCTCTTCCATTGTATAGGATTTTCTTTCTCGCCAGGTACATGAGAATATATTTAAGCCCCAGTTGTCGGAGCCTTGCTTTAATGGGGACAGACTGGTTTTTCTGCTGCTGTACTGGGGGTGTGTACTCAGGGTAAACAGTGATCGTTGAATTATCCCTCTGTATCCTCCCGCCGTCTCTATAAAATCAAAGAATCACCTCTCGGCCCCTGAAGTTTAAAATTCTGGCTATGACTGGCTGGGGTTGTGACCCAGGTGGTGGCCTCTTCTGTAATGATTGATGGGCCCTCGCCATAGTGAAAGCCTTGAGATGCGTTCCCAGGTCCGATCTCCTGCAACAGCAAGTTTTCAATATAGGTGGTAGAGTCCCGACCATCCATGCCCTCCGGCAGCCCCAAGAATCGAATATTGTTTCGGCCAGATCTGGCTTGCGCATCTTTGGCCATCCTCTCCAGTGTAGCATTCGTGGCTTTGAGCGTTTTCAGCCGTGAGGGTAGATCTTTGGTGGTGGTGAGCTTGTCATCCAAAAGTGCTTCTGTTGTGGTCAGCCTTCCCGCGAGTGACCGTAGATCTTGTCTGAGGAGTTTTACATCCACTTTTATCTCCTAAATTTTGACTTCCAGTGAGGACCGTAGGGCTGTAATAGCAGCTAGTATTTTGCCATCTTGTCTGTCAGGCTGAGATGTTTGGGCTCCTGTTGGTGTATGGTGTTTGGTTTGGTCCGCTTCCCTGGGTCTGCTCCGGGTGGCAAATTACTTCATTACTGTCCCTTTAGTTTTGTTCTTAGAGGGTGACATTGCGGAGGGTGATTCTGGAGTAGGGAGCATAGTGGCAGAGTGTGGCACACTCCTACAATGTGGTGGTAAACCACGCCAGGTGGCGATAGGCCGGAGTAACAGCAGCACAACAATGTAGGAGGGCTACTCACTTTTATGCAGAGAGGGGCCACCATCTGGCTCGCATATCTGCGTAATCCCCCAACAACAGTTCAGGCCGTCCCTGTGCGGACGCCTAAGGCAGTTCCTTTATGGGCCTGGGACAACCACAAAAATCCATGCAGGCCCCTTCCACATGCATATGTGGGGCACTAGTTCGCATGCAGCTTCGGTTTTCCCAATGGTTATGGGGTGAGGGTCGGTGGTCTCGATGTACATAGCAACAGTAAATTAAATAATAATCAATGGGTGCCGGTGCCTGCCATCTCGTCCCCCAGCAAGTGATGTTGGGAGGGCTCACACCACACTCTCCGACGTTCAGGCAGGGTAGGGTGTCGAGCTGTTTCAATATGCCGAAATGTTTATGGGCCAGTGTCTCCTAGGCACAGGGTCTCCCCAGCAGAGCGAGGCTCGTAACAGCTTGCAGTGCTTCCAATGCGTCACTGTTCGCCATCAGTCACTGCATGCAGAATCTCGCCTTCCCCCGGGGGCCAGGAGTGCTCTATACTGTGCTCCGTGATCGAGACTCCCGCCAACAGACTCTCTCCCTACCTCGCAGTGCAGCCCTAATGTGTACTGTGATGGCCTCTGCCACCTCGATCTCAAACAGCACTCTCCTCACCATCTCCAGGTACGTTGCATGCATCGCTTCCCCCTGGTTCAAGCCACAGTCCTTTCGGATCCTCAATTAGTCCAAAGGACGGCGTCCTCTGCGTCGGGTGTGATCCAGCATTGAGGCAGCAATCCCGCCAGGGCTCCGCCGTGCCAACCACACCAGGTCAGGCAGGAGGGGCGAAATCAGTGACAAGTAACCTCGTCCCCTGCAGCTCTATTCGCCTCACTTTATCCGTGAATATGCCATCTTGGTTCTCTGCATGCAAACCGTTTGCGTTCCAGCCTCACCAGGATCCGGTTTTCGTCGGAGTAAGGACACAAATGTGGCTGTAGCATTGATCCACAGAATAATGCCTTCTGGAGTGTTCAGACTGCCTTATTATACCACATAAAGGATCAATTTCTCAGGATCTCAGTGGGAGCTCTGGCGAGTAACATCTTCACTGCATGAGCTCAAGCCATGCCCCCTTTCGGCTACCAGCCAAACTATTTATATGAAGCCAACTTTATCACCATTAGTCAGAGAATGCATAATCTCAAGTAGCCACACTGCCCAAGTGTTCTTTAGGATTTTCAAGTCTCTATTAATAAGACTGATTGGTAGTTGGAGCTGGAGCATCATAATGGTTCTTTGACAGGGTTTTCTATGATGACTATTATTGCCTCTGACATAGGTGAGGGAAAGCGAGGTGGGGCACTAACTCATCTGAGAATTCTTTATAGAAGTCCCTTCAAATCCATCCTATCCAGTACCATTTGCATCTGTGGAAAGATCTGATTATCCCATTGACCACCATGGTTGTCAGTTCTGATTCAAGCGAGTCTCGTTGTTCGTCATTTAGTCTTGGAATGGTTATCTCTTGTATAAAGAAAGACGTACACTCTCCAGCAAAGCCATTGCTACTGTGGAGGTTTATGTAAAATTCAATGAAGATGGCATTCATGGAAGAATTCCACACAAGTAACTCTCCCTTTAAATTCTTAATCCCATGGATGTTCTGTGTGTTTTTTAAGAGTATATGCAAGGTATTTGGACTCACATTCTCCCTGCCCTCCCAGTTGCATTGCTTAAGCTTTAACAGGATGAAATCTGCTTTCATAATATGATTTATCCTGTATTGTTTCCTGATGATACTTTTCAGCCAAGAAATATAAACCTTCCCGCGCTTGATCCAGGCTTGGTTGTGGGATTTAATGGCAGCCCCAGGATCAAATGAACAGAAAGGCTATGTTAGGCCCTAATGTGCTGAAATACATTATTCTCGTGGAAAGGCACACTGGCAGAATGAAAAGCCAGTCTGCAAACTTTAACACAGCCAACGTGCTTACTGAATTCAAACTGTGTGTATTTCAGCAGTTGAAACAAGGAATATGCAAAAAATAAAACCAGACTGCAGAAAGGAACTGGAAAGGCACATTGTGAGCTCACAGACAGGGAGCCTTTCATTTTCAGCTGCCATATTAAAAATGCCGTGAGCAAATCAAAAGAAGTATACTTATTCAAAAAGGCTTTGCATGCCATTGTCAGAACTCGTGAGGCCTATGTCACAAGACTGAAACTCAGGGAGGTGGTTGTTTAGTGAATAATCTAACTGTGCGAAAAACCGCTAGTAGCACATGCAACATCCTGCTGAGACAGTAATCCTCTTAATAAGAACAGCACTAGGGTAGAGGAATACAACAATATATACGTTATGTTGTTATGTTTATTAAGAAGATAGGTTCAGCCTTGTTGACAGCAATGGCGCCCACCTTGGTTTCAAAATGTAAGAAAGAGTTGGATTGGTTAAGACAGAAAGTGCTGCAACTTGGGGTTGCCCCAGAGGCTGACCTGGGCTATGTGAACATGGAGTCAAATTGTATTACTCTCAAGAACGCGCGCTTTCTCAATAATGAAATCGAAATTTGTGGTCTCAAGAAAGTATTAATTTAAATTTTCAAAAGCATAAAGAGAAAAACAATATCTGACAGTATAGTTCAATTTCACTATTTGTCTATTGTTGTTTATTGAATATGTGAAAATAATAACACTTCAGTCCTTATAGTTAGAAAAAGGTAGGTAAATTCCAAGTTTCCTGATGGAGTAGAGGTCTTTATTGCCAAGCCTCTATTTGTTCAAATTCTCACTTAAATGTCCTTTTTTAGTTGACTTAATTAGAATCCATTCTCCTTGTGGATATGTGATCTTAATGCCAAGCCCCTTATCTGGGTCTTTTGATGTTATTACTTGAAGTTCTCACTAAAATATCTTTTAGTTTTTGAAATCTGAGCACCAAACCTCAACACGTGTTTCCCCACTCTGGTTGTGAGTGGTTCTTCAGGAGGTTAATTAGTCACTTGTTTGCAGAGCGAGATTTAATCAATTGCATTTCCATCTTAAATTCTAATTGTCAGGGTTTTTAATTCACCTGAAAAGAAAAGTGTGTATCAGAAGATAAGCTTAGTGTACTTGTGGATTATCAAGAAAAATGTGGAGTTAATACACTGTTATACTCACATCAATTAAGATTCTTCATATCTTCAAACAAAGCACTAGATAACGCTAGGGCTGGATTGTCTCTTGTGTTACCATTGTGAAAGACATTGGGCCTCATTACAACTCACCCGGTATGGAAACAACGGCAGCGGTAAACCCGCCGCCACCGTTGTTTCCATACCGGGTGATCACGACTCCTGCTGGGACTCAATGGGAATGGGGATTTACACCATTCCGCCTCCGGAATTCCCAGGTCACCGGGTTTTAATGCCCCGGTAATTCCGGGAATCATGGAGGCGGAATGGTAATACGAGTCTGGCGGTAACCAGGCGGTTTTACCGCCTCGGTTACCGCCGGACTCGTAATGAGGCCCATTGTGATGTTCCTGTAATGAAAACTCCTGTCTTAATGTCCCATTAATTTCTGGGGCAACCCCAAGTTGCTGCACTTTCTGTCTTAACCAATCCAACTCTTTCTTACATTTTGAAACCAGGGTGGGCACCATTGCTGTCAACAAGGCTGAACCTATCTTCTTAATTGTCATTATCAAACAGCGGGCAGCCCCCATATCTAAAACCAACACTAATCACCATTCAAATTTTTGTTTTCTCAACTTTGATCGAAAAGACACAATAATGTTAAAAAATGTTGCACAGAAAGAGAGGAAGAAGCAGAACTCATATTTTCAGGACTGGCTCAAAACCTGACTCAGGCTCAAGGTACACAAACCCAATCATTAAGAAAACTTTTTCAAAATCAAGAAAAATTATTGAAACAAGAATTATCCTGCTGGTGGGAAATAAAATCACTAGAGAAGTATCTACAAATTGGACGCATTCCTCGTGGATTGCTAATCTGTATCTTTCCGCCATTTGAAGATGTAGACACAGAAGAAATACTGGACTGGGAACAGCTACTCACTACCACCTCAAATGAGATGTCCATAGACTCATCAACTATTCAAAAGTTAAACACATGTGACTTATCAAAGACATAACCACATTTAAAGAAGACTAGAGAAACTGAATATTCCTGAGAAAACATTCAAGAATTATGAAATTCTAGATGAGATGATTGATAAATACGCTACAGAAATAAAAATGACAAAAACAGAGACAATTTCTAAGAGACAAGCTCGACTATAAATTCAAAAGAGTATACACATTCAACAAAAGTCCATCAGCCCAAACCAGAGGACAAGTATCAAAAACGGACACTAAAACACCAAGCAAGACAGGAACACCTGCAACATCGCATACAGACACTATTAGCGACTCACAACTTGAAGAAAGAAACTTTGAACAACAAGACCAACCAACCACTGGCAATCAAACTCCATCTTTAGCAAAACAAACTAAACAGCCAGGATCCTCTTTTTTAGAGGAGTTCCAACAACAGAAATCAATGAGGAATTACCAAACATCTAAAAACAACAGACAATCTACTTCGATACCACCTTTAGGAGTAGTCGAGGCAAGAGAGGGGGTAAACCAAAACAATCAAGAGAACTCAGGAGTACAAACTCGGTCACAAAACCTGTTACCACCACGCAAGACATTGTTACGCTCACCTGGTATCCACCGGGACGCCACCCAGCCGGATTACTCGCTCGTATGCTTCTCAGCTTTGCCCTGATGTGGTCTGTGGGGAAGGTTCTGCCTGAAAATACAGGAGGACTGTGTTCAAGGCTGACCGACTGGGGTAAGTATCCTCCCTCCACCCCTGTATGATTTCAGTCCCTCTGGCGCCCTCTCCTCACCTTGTGGTAGATTTTCACGTGCTCTCCGTCCTGCCTTCTTTGCAGGGGCGCGTTGTCTTTCATGGGCGAGTGCAGTCCAGTTACTTCACTGACGCCGGCCCGTTTGATATTGTTCAGGTAGGTCTTATTGCTGTTCTTTAGTTTTGTTGCTATCCTGCATGCCTTTCTTTGTTTAAAATGTCTCTTTTTTCTCCCTTAGGTATGCAGAGCTTCAGCGCGGCAAACTGGCTTGGTTGAGCCCCGCTGGTAAATGATGGTGCATTAAGAGTGCTATGATGCGGTAAGTAAGCGCTATGCGCAGAACTGCAAAGTCTTGCCTTTGCTAACCTGTGTTTTCCTTCCTTGTAGGTCCCGATGTTCTTCAGCGCGAGTGGAATGTCCGGAGTGGTGCCAGCCGAGAGGCGACCAGCCAGGTAAGACTTTTGAGCAGTTCGTAATTTGTAAATGTCTCTACTGCTTTCTTTAATGTTGCCTCTATCTTCCTCTTTCAGGTCGTTCTGTCCGGGAGGCGTGCAGATTCGAGGAAGCTGTTCTCAGTAGCTGCGAGTGTTTAAAGATGAAGACTGCAGGTAAAATGCTGCTGCTAATGATGTCCCTTTTGTCTCATTGCAGGTTCTGCTTCTCCAAGGTTTGAGGGAATAGCTGGACACGGTTAGCGTCACGTTGCAAGCTGCAAAGTAACGCGAAGCGTGTTGTCTTCCTCGAGCGTGCTTTAAATAGCCCCAACAAAATAGTCCAGGTAAAGTAGTCCCTAGGCTACCACACCCAAAACACTAGACCGCATTGCTTGGTTCTTAGGAACCAAGCTATGTGGATGCCTCCATGTTGGCTGACAATACAATAAAGTAGTTCCCAAGCACATTGTTTTTCATGGTGCATGAGCCTGGCGCCACAGGCACCAGGACTGGCCCCATGAGGGCTTTTGAAGAGGATGCCAGGCTCTAGAGGCCCGAGTCCTGACCCCACCTGGCCAATGGGTTTGCCAGAGGGGGTTTTGGGCGAGGGTCGTGACAGCACTCCCCCCCCCCAAGGCCCCTCCCATTGTGTTCCTTCTGTCTGGCCCAGGTTTGGTTGGCAAGTTCTGATGGAATTTCCTGATTAGACGTGGTGCGTGGATATTCTCACTGGGCTCCCAGGATCTATCTTGTGGTCTAAATCCTTTCCAATCGACGAGATAATATAGCTTGGTCCTAGAGTATTTAGAGTCCAAGATATCTTTGACTTCGAATTCTGGTTCTCCGTCAACAAGTATGGGCTTAGGTGGTGTCCTAATCCGTGTGCCGAGTTGCATTGGTTTCAGGAGGGACACATGGAATACCGGGTGGATGTGTAGATTAGGTGGTAAATCCAGTTTCACGGCTGCTGGGTTGATAATTGCCTTAATGGTATAGGTTCCTAAGAATCTGGGATGAAAGGTCCGGGTTCCCTTGATGGGTACGAATTTAGCGGCTAACCAAACACTGTCTCCTACTTGATAATCAGGGGACTTTTTCCGGTGTTGGTTGGCGAATCTCTTTTGTTTTTCTTTGGCATGAATAAGGTGTTCCTTTGCCCTTTTCAAAGCCTGAGTAATGGTTGTGTGTAGAGTCTTTACCGCTGGCATTTCCAAGCTGGCTGGAAGGTCTAGTTCAGAGGTACGTGGATGTCTGCCATAAAGAGTATAGAAGGGCGTTTGTCCCGTGCTTGAATGCAAATAATTGTTATATGCATATTCGGCTATCCATAGTAGGTCTTTCCAATTCCTTTGTTCGTGGTGCAGCATGCACTGTAAATATTGCTCGAGTGTCTGATTGATTGGTTCTCTCGGTTTGGCCGTCCGTTTGGGGATGGTGACTGGTAGATATCCGAATGTCTATCTGCGCCATTGCACAACATTTTTTCCAGAAGTTTGAAACAAACTGGCTGCCTCAATCAGAGACCAGAACCGAAGGGAAGCCATGTAGCTTAACCACGCCCTCCAGGAACACTTTTGCTAAAGTCGCTGCGTCGGGGAGGCCTTTGAGAGGAATAAAATGGGCCATCTTCGAGAATAAGTCCACAACTACAAGGATGGTGTTGAACCCTTGGCTTGGAGGTAGATCAGTGATGAAGTCAAGGGAAAGAGTGTGCCATGGAACTGGAGGAATGTCCAATGGTTGTAGGAGACCAGATGGTTTTTGTTTCTGTGATTTATTTTGTGCGCAGACACCGCAGGACTGAATATACTGAATGATGTCCTTACGCCAGGTAGGCCACCAAAAGTTCTCTTTCACCTTAGCTAGGGTTTTGGCGATCCCAGGATGCTCTTCGATCAGTGAATTGTGATAGTTTCAAATAATATGCTGTTGTAATTCCTTCTTGGGTGCATATAGGCGATCCCTAAAAAAGGGTAGATGGTCCTTGATGGTATATTGTTCTCCTTGAGTTGGCCATGCGAGGTAGGCATCAGGATTCATTGTCCGTTGGTTTTCTTTTAGTAGTTCTGCTTGTGTTAAGGCTGTCGTGATACCCAAGAGTTTGTCTTCAGTTATAATAGGTACTGGGTCTGGAGTTGTATATACTATTTCATCTATGCCCATGCGAGATAAGGCATCCGCCTTTCCGTTTCTGACTCCTGGTCGAAATGTGATTACATAATTATATTCGGCGAAGAAAAGGGCCCACCGTAATTGGCGCGAGGACTGGGCCTTGGCTGTTTTGAGAGATTGCAGGTTTCGGTGGTCTGTGATGACTGTAATGGTGTGTCTGGTCCCCAGAAGGGAGTGCCTCCAGGCTTTAAAGGCGGATTTGATAGCCAGGAGTTCCTTGTCCGTGATGGCCGGTGTCCCGGGAGGATAGCTCAGCGGCAGCGTGCGCGTCTTGGAAGCAAGATGACACGAAGCAACAACAGGTTCGATCCCCGGGTCCGCGCTTAATCCTCTGGGTGTTTAAGCGCATTATAAATACGTAACTAAGACAAAAACACAATTACGCAACTAAGAAAAAAAACAATTCCTGTAACAGCGCCTCGATGCCTGCGGGCTGTGTGAGCGCTTTATAAATGTAAAATAAATAAATAAATAAAATAAATAAATGGCATAATTAATCTCTGGAGGTGAGAACTTTTTCGACCAGAAGGCCACAGGATGTAGCTGGCCGGTTTCCGGGTCTCTCTGTGAAAGGACAACCCCCATTGCGAGACTGGACTCATCAGTTTCAACGACTTAAGGGAGGTCTGAACGAGGATGTCGCAGGATTGGAGCGGAGGTAAACCTTTGTTTAAGTTCTTGAAAGGCTTCTTCTGCTTCTTCGGTCCAAGCAAACTTTTTATTGTTTTTCCGTAATAGTACTGTGATTGGGTGCACAACCTGAGAGAAGTCTGGGATGAAACGGCGGTAGAAGTTTGCAAAGCCCAGCATGCTTTGTACCCCCCCTTTCAGAGACGTCGGTGAAGGCCATTTCAGAATGGCATCTACTTTGTGCACGTCCATTCTGATGCCTCCTGGAGTAAGAAGAAAACCAAGAAATTCTACTTTGGTGACGTGAAAAAAGCATTTTTCAAGCTTTGCAAACAAGCGATGTTGACGGAGCTTGGTGAGGACTGAACGAACGTGCCTGACATGATCTTGTTCCGAGGCTGAGTATACTAAGATGTCATCTATGTACACTAAGGCGCACACATCAATTAACTCCCTTAATACGTCATTCATGAAATATTGAATGCCGCAGGAGCGTTGCATAACCCGAAGGGCATGACTTGATATTCAAACAAGCCGTACTTAGTACGGAAGGTGGTTTTCCATTCATCTCCTTTTCTGACTCAGACCAGGTGGTACGCTCCTCGGAGGTCCAATTTGGTATAAATCTGGGCATCTTTAACTTGGTCTAGCATCTCAGGGATAAGTGTCAAGGGGTAGCGGTTCTTCACGGTGATCTGGTTCAATGCGCGGTAGTCAATACAGGTTCTCAAGTCTCCTTCCTTTTTCGGTACGAAGAACAAAGGACTGGCTGCGGGGGACTTCGAAGGATGGATACATCCGTTTGCAAGCTGCTGGTCTAAATAGGATTTCAAATGAAGGTTTTCTGGTTCTGTGAGAGCGTAGATCCTGCCGCAAGGGATTTGTGCACCAGGAACAAGGGCGATCTGACAGTCATAGGGCCTGTGTGGCGGCAATGTATTGGCTTGGTCCTTTCGGAAAACATCCTGGAAATCATGGTATTCACTTGGTAAGGTATGAGTTGCTCCCAGGGTTGATACTGTCGCTCCGGGAGTCATGGGGATACAGACGTCGGGTTTCTCCTCTTGGTAATAGCAGGCAGGGGACCAGTCACCGGGAAAAGTTAATTTTCATGCCCGCCAGTCTATCAAAGGGTTGTGAGCAACCAACCATGGCATCCCTAGTATTAGCCTGAACTGAGGTGCCTTGATGAGATCGAATGAAATAGACTCCCGATATCCGTCCTGGCACAGCAAGGTTACCCTGGCTGTGCACTGGGTTACTGGTCCGGAAGCGATATCTGTCCCATCCACGGTGGTTACCTTGTCCATAGTTGGCTTAGAACACAAAGGAAGCCCCATCTCTGCTGCCAGTTCTTGATCAATATAATTTCCAACTGCTGCGCTATCAATGTATGCTTCAACGGCATGCATTCTTGACGACTGTTGGTGGTTAATTAAGATCACTGGTATTGCAATCTACGAGGTCAGCAACTCTTTCTCCTCACTCGACAAACTGACCTCTACGTTTGTCGAGCTTGGTAGTTTCCGATTCCTTAGCTTCATCCTTCTCTGTGGCCCCGACTGTTCTTCTTGGGGGTTTTACTGGACAGTCCTTCAGTAAATGTCCTGGTTTCCCACAATACAAACAAAGCTGTTGTTGTCTTCATTTGTCCCGCTCTTGTTTTGTTAATGGAGGCCGTATCCCTCCAATCTGCATGGGTTCTACAGCATTTTCAGGTACACAGGGTGTGTTTTCCCTTGGTCGAACATACATGGTTCTAGGGTCTGTCTTAGACCGGTCTGCCTTTCGGTCCTGCAACCGGTGGTCTAGCTGCACGACCAGATTTATGAATTCTGCACAGTCTCTGGGTGGATCAACCATCTGGGCTGACATCCTTTAATTCGCCTCATAAGCCTCGATGGAATAACGTGGTTCTTTTGTTTTCTGGCCACCTAGCTTCGGCAACCAGTCTGTTGAAGGTAGCAATGTACGTTAACAAGTCCTGATTCCCCTGTCGAAGGGACAAGAGTTCATTGTCTACTGCTTGTTCCTGGGTATGGCGAGCAAAACGTTTTTCCATTTCTCTCTGGAACCCCCCAAAGTCATGTAATAGAGGATCGTCATGGGTTACCAACAGCACCGACCAATCTGCTGCACTACCACTCAGGTATGATAAAACAAAAGCTACCTGAGCTTGGTCGTTTGGAAATGCTCCAGGCCTACAAAGAAAATGAAGGCGGCACTGATTGATGAATGCTGCATACTTCTGTGGGTCACCTGAGAAACTTTCGGGTGGTGCCAGGGGCACTGTTCCTGGTAACGTGATCTGTACTGGAGTGGGTGGTATGGCAGGGTTTTGCATCGTTGGATTGCTTCCAGGTAGAGGCGTCTGTCCTGCCTGTGATTGCAAGTATTGCCTGCTAATCTCTTCAGTGCCTTCTCTGGTCTCTCCGGAGGGCATTAGTCTCTTGTCGGGCAGAATGAACCTCAGCACGAAGCTCTCCTAGTAATTGGGCCAATTGGTCCATTTGTGATGTCTCCATGGCGCCCAGGTGGATTTGTTATGGTAGGCTTCGCGTTCTGTTACGCTCACCTGGTATCCACAGGGACGCCACCCAGCCGGGTTACTCGCTGGTATGCTTCTCAGCTTTGCCCTGATGTGGTCTGCGGGGAAGGTTCTGCCTGAAAATACAGGAGGACTGTGTTCAAGACTGACCGACTGGGGTAAGTATCCTCCCTCCACCCCGTATGATTTCAGTCCCTCTGGCGCCCTCTCCTCACCTTGTGGTAGAATTAGGCGTGCTCTCCGTCCTGCTTTCTTTGCAGGGGCACGTTGTCTTTCATGGGCGAGTGCAGTCCAGTTACTTCACTGACGCCGGCCCGTTTGATATTGTTCAGGTAGGTCTTATTGCTGTTCTTTAGTTTTGTTGCTATCCTGCATGCCTTTCTTTGTTTAAAATGTCTCTTTTTTCTCCCTTAGGTATGCAGAGCTTCAGCGCGGCGAACTGGCTTGGTTGAGCCCCGCTGGTAAATGATGGTGCATTAAGAGCGCTATGATGCAGTAAGTAAGCGCAATGCGCAGCGCTGCGAAGTCTTGCCTTTGCTAACCTGTGTTTTCCTTCCTTGTAGGTCGCAGTGTTCTTCAGCGCGAGTGGAATGTCCGGAGTGGTGCCAGCCGAGAGGTGACCAGCCAGGTAAGCCTTTTGAGCAGTTCGTAATTTGTAAATGTCTCTACTGCTTTCTTTAATGTTGCCTCTATCTTCCTCTTTCAGGTCGTTCTGTCCGGGAGGCGGCAGATTCGAGGAAACTGTTCTCAGTAGCTGCAAGTGTTTAAAGATGAAGACTGCAGGTAAGATGCTGTTGCTAATGATGTTCCTTTTGTCTCCTTGAAGGTTCTGCTTCTCCGAGGTTCGAGGGAATAGCTGGACATGGTGAGCGTCACGTTGCAAGGTGCAAAGTAACGCAAAGCGTGTTGTCTTGCTTGGGTGTGATTTAAATAGCCCCAACAAAATTGTCCAGGTGAAGTAGTCCCTAGGCTACCACACCCAAAACACTAGACCGCATAGCTTGGTTCTTAGGAATCAAGCTATGTGGATGCCTCTATGTTGGCTGTCAATACAATAAAGTAGTTCCCAAGCACATTCTTTTTCATGGCGTATGAGCCTGGTGCCATAGGCGCCAGGACTGGCCCCATGAGGGCTTTTGAAGAGGATGCCAGGCTCTAGAGGCCCAAGTCCTGACCCCACCTGGCCAATCGGTTTGCCAGAGGGGGTTTTGGGCGAGGGTCGTGACAACATAGTAATAAATCTTTCAGGTGAAGACATCTCTACATCATTGAATTAGGCACTAAACATGGGTCTGAATTTTTGTCCTCATACACATTCTCAGAACATTTTTCCACAACAGTGGATCTCTACATTTTCTGCCAGAAATGAAAACTTAATTATTTTTTTTGCAAACATTGATGTATAAAAGAAACAAACAACACTTCAACCCACACCTTCGAGTCTCTCAGTACAACATGTAGACAACACAGTAGACCTTCTCAACATAACAGACCTAGAGGACCAATTTACCATTGAAAGGTTTACTGAGGAACAGGACATTGAAATGGGGCTAGCCACCAATACTGAATTGAAACCTAAATCAACTTTCAGACCAATGTTTACAACTGATAATGCAATAGACACTTTTTTATAAAGTAGTACAAAATGGACTGAGAGACATCTACCTAAAAGGGAGCAAATGAAACAAAAAAGGAAGTCAACTATACAACCTTACTTTTGAACAAAATAAAGCATTGAAAGAGCTCAGAAACAACCAAAACATTACTGTAAAGCCACCCGACAAAGGAGGGAACATTGTACTTCTAAAAACCAGTGACTAGATAAGTATGGCAATGCAACATCTCAACAACTTGGAGTGCTGTCAACCACTCAATCATAATCCATTGATCAAATTGGGTGAAGAATGGAGATCCATGAGCGGCTTTTGGAGAGATCAGTCACTCCTCACAGATGAGGAATATTAATATATGAATGTATTGCATCCTATCATCCCAACCATCTATTTCCTACCTAAAATTCATAAACATTTCATCAATTTACCATCCAGCAGACCAATCATCAATGGCATCAGATCAATAACAGAGCAAATCTCTGAGTACATCGATCACCAACTACAACCATTAGCTACATCTTTATCTTCATACATCAGAGACACTACTCATATTATACAACAAACAGAAACCATACCATGGAACAAGAATTATTGGCTCATAACAATGGACGTCGCTTCACTTTACACAAGTATACTTCACGATAAAGGACTCACCACAACCGAATACTTTCTCAAAACAAGATCTATTTCATTTAATGACCAAAACAACGTTTCTGGAGATGCTACAGTTCACTTTACAAAATAATGTGTTCACGTTCAACCAACAACTATTTAGACAAACCCAGGGAACAGCCATGGGTGCAAAATATGCCCCATACTAGGCAAATCTTTATATGGGTAATTTTGAACTCGAACATGCGTGGCAACATCCATCCTTCACTCAAATGAACAATATTATATTTTGGGCTTGCTTCATCGACAATATTATTTTGATCTGGAATGGTTCACTACAACTTTTTCTGGACTACTTACAGTACTTAAACAACAACACCTACAATCTCTGACTTGCAACAGAATACAGTCAAAAAAGCATAGATTTTCTGGACGTCACCCTGTATATCCACAACAACATGATACACACAACATTGTACACCAAACCAACCTCAATCAACAGCTTGCTCCATGCGTCAAGCAATGTAATCCGGAACATCCCCTTTGGTGAGATGTTGAGAGTCAAAAGAAATTGCACACAGGATGAAGAATTCACCAAACATGTAACCAAAACAATGACCAACTTCAAAGAAAGAGGCTATCACACAGATCTGGTCAATAAAAGTTATCTTAAAATGTTCACAAGACCAAGACAGGCACTCTTACAAGTGGGAAACAAAAAGAGAAACAAAAATAGTGCAAAAGCAGAGCGAAAAACCAACTTTGTAACAACATACAGTTCAAACAACAATTTTATATTTTTAAACATGTTTTTATTATTTTCATATACAACATCAACACATTAAACATCCCTCTCCCACCTCCTCCAAACCTCCCCCGGAAGATTGGGTCTCAATCAATGTTGTTTCGGGAAAGGATTTTACGTGCTGTAAATGTCTGCAACTTTAATATTATGTGGGCACCATTGTTCCATGTAGTCTGACTTTAAGTATTCCAGCACTGCCCCCCATTCCTTCGTGAAGGAGTTCTTTTGATCCTGAAGATGGTGCATTATCTTTTCCATGGTCATTTGCGACCACACTTTTTGCAACCAGGTGAATACCAATGGAGGGTCTCGTTTTTTCCAGTTTTGGGCTATGGCTATGGCTGGAACATTTCTCCTATTTTCCTGAACCCTGCTGCTTCCCATTTTTCAAAGCTCCCTGGTTCTAGTGCCGGGGGGAACTGCGGATTCCGACAGATAGGTGTAAAGGGGGCCAGTGGGGTGGTCATGATTCCCTTCTTGGTTTGTTCGTCCCAGGCGTTAAGGGTGGTTCTCATGATTTCGCTTATTTTGAGATTTGGATGTCTGTATTGTTTGTGTTTCCACAGCAGATCCTCCAGGGGGGTCCTAGCCACCGCCCTATCTTGTAGTACTCATATTGTTCTCTGGTCTTCCCCCAGCCATTCCTTCAGGACCCATAGTTGTGCTGCTTGATAATATTATTTAAAATGTGGAAGTGAAAGACCTCCTACCTTAGTTGGAGCTGTTAAGATAGCCCTGGCTACCCTTGGGGGTTTCCTATTCCATACGTGTGCCGATATGGCCTTGGACAGAGCTGTAAAAAAGGAGTCTGGGACTGTTACAGGGAGGGCGTGAAAGTAATAGAGCACCCTGGGGAGAATGTTCATTTTAACTGATTGGATTCTGCCCCACCATGATACCCTGAGTGGGCACCATCTATCTAAGTCTCTCCTTACTTTTGCTAGTAATTGTGGGTCGTTGTTTTTATATATCTGATCTACCTTCCGTGCGAGAGTCACCCACAGGTACTTAATGCCCCCCTCTGCCACTTTTAGCCCATGAGTGCCCGCCTCTTTCTCAAGTGTCCCCTTATCTCCCTCCAGTAGCATGATCTCTGATTTTTTCCTATTGATTTTTAGGCCTGAGATCCCCCCAAATTCCTCAAGTTCTTTTAGAATGTGTGGTAGTGAATACCCTGGGTCTTCCAGTGCCAGCAGCATGTCGTCTGCGTATGCGATAATTTTATGCTGTCTGCCCGCCATCTCTATCCCCCTTAACCCCTCCGTCTCCCTGATTTTAATTAAAAGAGGCTCCAGAAATATGGCATACAGGAGCGGGGAGAGTGGGCATCCCTGTTTCGTACCTCTATATATCTCCACCCTATCCAACACTTCCCCGTTAACTGCGATTCTTATCGATGGAGATTTATAGTTAGCTCTGACCATTTTTATATAGTGGTCTCCAAAACCCATGTGCTTCAATGTTTTAAATAGGATGGACCACTCTACCCGGTCGAAGGCCTTCTCGGCGTCTAGGGAGAGCAGTGCTGCTGGTGTATGAGTAATGCTATTTTTTCGACCAGGTGGATAATTCTTCTGAGGTTATCATGTGTTTGTCTGCCTGGGATGAAGCCTGATTGATCTCTGTCTATTAGGATCGGTAGGAGGGGGGATAATCTGGCCGCCAGTATCCTGGTATAGATTTTCGCGTCAAGATTTATCAGGGCTATTGGGTGGTACGAGCCCGGGAGAGTAGGGTCTTTGCCGGCTTTATGGAATACTAAGACTTCTGCTTCATTCATTGATGGTGTTATGTTTCCGGTGTCCTTGAATGTATTAAGCAGCCTTGTCAGGACTGGGGCTAGTATGTCTCTGTACTTTTTGTAAAGGGGGGCCGTAAAGCCGTCTGGGCCTGGTGCCTTGTTGGTTGGGAGGTCTTCTTCAACTGTAATCCTAGAGTCCAGTATTTTTTTGTCCTCCTCTGAGATTGTTGTGATGTGTAGAGATTGTAGGAACCTGTCTTGCCGCTCCTCATTCGGGTGTTCTGTCGAGTAAAGATCCTGATAGAATGCCCTGAAGTCCTCCCCTATGTCCCTGTTGCAGGTTTGTGTCTTTCGTGCGTATCTTTGACGTTCAGAATTGCCATTGATTTTTGTTTCTCTCTAGGCTGTCTTGCTAGGAATTTGTCTGCCTTGTTAGCCTTGTTATAGTATCATTGCTTCAGGTAGAGTAGTGACTTCTCTGCTTTCTTGTTGCGCAGCATATCTAGCTGTCCTTGCACGTGTTTCAATGCTTTCTTAAGACTTCTTGTGGAATGTGCTACCAACTCTCCTTGAATGTCTGTTATTTTTATTTCTAGCGTTCTCTCCCATTCGTAATGTTGCTTGTCTTTAGTGGCCTTTAGAGCTATGATGTAGCCCCGGATTACTGCCTTGAAGGCCTCCCAGATGGTTCCCAGCGGCACTTCCCCATTGTCATTTTGGTCGAAGTATTCTTTGATTTTGTCACCGACTGCCTCGCCCAAGACCTGGTCCGTTAGAATGTCTGGTGGTAGTTTCCATTTCCAAAGGCCTCTTCCCCTAACTGGCATCTGAATGTCTAACCAGAGGGGGGCATTATCTGAAAGAGCAATAGAGCCCATATCTATCCCCTGAATCATCCCAATCAGTCCCACTGACACCCAGAAATAGTCTATTCTCGACATAGTGTTATGCACATGCGAGTAGTACGTGAATCCATTTGCTTGCCCCTTCTTTACCCTCCAGACATCCTGCAGTGCCAGTTGTTCCATCATTAGTCTAAGTTGTTTTGAGGGAGCCCGCTGACTTTGGTTCCCCCCTGAACTTCTATCCAGTTTAGGTATCCAGGCCAGGTTTAGATCCCCCCCCAATATAATCTCTCCCTTTGCAAATCCTTCTAGTTTCCCTAGCGTATCCTGAAGAAACCCATCCTGCCCAGAGTTCGTGGAGTAAATTGCCACCAGAGTGAGCCGGAGACCCTCTATCGTGCAGTTGGCAAAAGCATATCTCCCTTCCCTGTCTACCTGTGTATCTATGAGGGTGGCCCCCTGTCCCCTCTTAACTGCAATCATCACACCTGCTCTTTTTTCACCCGCATTCGCCTGAGCCCATATCGAGTACCCTCTCAGGTGTATCTTCTTTCTGTCGTGGACCTTTATATGCATCTCCTGGAGGAGCAATATGTTCGCCTTTTCCCTGTTAACCAAAGCTTCCAGTTTCTTCCTCTTCACCGGCGAGTTCAGCCCCCTTACATTCTGTGAGAATATTCTAAGGTTACCCATCTCGTCTTGTCCATAGTTTTGAATACTTTCCCTCAATCTGTATTCCCTTCCCTCTTCCGGAATTCCCCCCGCTCCCTCCCAAACTTCCCCACCTTCCCCACAACCATTAACTGCAACTCAACTTTGATCCCGAGGAGGGCCCAGGCTCCTAGGGTTGCTAGGGCGTTGCGCCTATCGCACCTTGCCCTCACTGTACTCGGGATGAACTTTGCGGGGAGTCCTAAACCCCGCTTCTTCCTCAGACCTGGGGTGTGTCTGTTCCGGGTCCCCGGCCAGGCCGCCAGCTATTTGGTATTTCGTCAAACCTTTTATTTTACTTCTCCCGCCTTCACTGAACTGAGAGCGAGCTGCTGGTTTTTCTTGGTATTTTTCTTATTTTGCTCCTTCTCCCCCGAGGGGGTGCCCGACCCCCCGCTGCCATTATGTTTCTTTCTTTGCTGCACCACATCCCATCCTCTTAGCCTTTTCTGTGGGTCCCCCATTGTCCTGGCCCCTCTTCTGTCATCTTCCTCCTCTTGCAGGCCCAGTATGTGTAGGCCTTCCTCTCTGGTGGTCACTCGTCTCTGTTTACCTTCCCATTCAAACAACAGGCCAAATGGGAACGTCCACTTGTATCTTATTTCTTTTGCCACCAATTCTTTCACCAGTGGGGCCATCTCCCTTCTTTTTAAGAGTGTCGCTGAGGCTAAGTCTTGGTATAATTGGATTTCCACCCCATTCATTCTTATGTGGTCTAGCTGCCTCGCTCTCCTTAGGATCAGCTCTTTTGTGGATATGACGAGAGGGCTGCTAGGACATCCCTAGGTCTCTCCCCTGGGGCGCATGTCCTTTTTGGGCCCACTCTATGGACTCTATCCATCCCAATGCACTCCGCTTCCTGCTCCTCCATTATGTTTCTGAAGACTTCTTGCACCGCTCTTTTTAGGTCTTTATCTGCCACCGACTCTGCCATGTATTTAATGCGGATATTGGATCTGCGGGATCGGTTTTCTAGATCTTCACATTGAATATCAAGGTTATGGGTTAGCCGTACCAGCTGTTCCTGTGTTTCGCTGCTCTGATTTGGTTCCTCTTCTACATTTTGGACAATTCTTTCCAGTGTATCTGTCCTTTCCTGTAGCTTGGCCACCTCTATATTGAGCTCTTGGACAGCCTGCTTCATTTCATTCTTCATCGAGGTAAATTGCTCATGTACCGTGGCCATAAATTTATCCTGTAGCTCCACAAACCAGGCCCACATGTCGTCTTTTGTCAGTGGCGAGGTGCTCTGGGTTCCTGATATGGTGGTGGGTGTGGGGTCCTCCCCTACTTTTTCCTTCATATTCACCTGAGCCTCTGTGGACCATATTTGAAGCAGATTTGAATCCTGCCTAGAAGGCTGTGCCACAGTTTGTGATGAGCCCCCTTTCCCTTTGGCCCTTGACATCTTTGACCTTTTGTGGGGGTCCTAGTGTGGTTCTAGATGGCCCCCCGTAGCTTGCGGTGGGGGTGTTTTGAAATTTCCCTGTGGTATCTGGGGATATGTCCCCTGCCTTTGCTGTGCCTGTCAGCACTCCCTTCTGACCTCTGTGGGTAGGTTCGGCTCTGCGAGGTGCGTTGCTGGTGCTCCTGTGCCCATCCAGAGTATGCCGGGCTAGTGTAGTCCGATTGGGGACATGTGCCCCTTCCCCCGGCGCCTCTGCCCCCCCCTGCCTCTTCCGTGTTATGCTGACAATAGGATTGGGTTCTGAAGGGCGGGGGGAGGAGGGGGCCCGAGGGCCTCCGTTTGCCTAGTGCATTTTTCGCCTATGCCAGGCCCCAGGGTGCGGCGCAGAGTGGAGAAGCACACATGGAGGCCCCCTCACCTTAGACACCTGGGTTCCCGGTCGCCATATCTCCTCCTCAGACAGTGCTTTTCCTTCGCGGGTCGGCCAGCAAAGCGCCCGCCCGATGCGTAGCCGGTCGCTCGCTGCCACCTCGGGGGAAGCCGGCCGGCTGGCTGGAGTGATCCCGTGGGGGTCCGGATGGGTATTCCTGTCCTCCGGCTCCTCACCGCCTGGCTGCACGATGGATCCTGTCCCCCTCGCCCAGAGGGGAGGGTCTCTCTCACACCGCCGAGTCCGCCGATTCCACTCCCGAGGGGTAGGTGGCAATCAGCTCCTCGGCACCAGACAATCAGGTTTCAGGCCTAACCACAGCACTGAAACAGCTCTCTTGGACCTCAAAATCCAGATGGATGCCATCAGAGATTCAGGGAAACTTTGCATTCTTCTGCTGTTGGACCTCTCAGCCGCGTTCGACCTGGTGGACCACGACAAACTCTGCAACTCACTTCCCCGCGAGTTTAACTTTTCCAGGGCAGCAACTGCTTGGGTGAAATCCTTCTTAACCGACCGCACCTCCAGAGTGTCCATAGCCAAAGAAGCAGCCAACCCCATCCCAGTCCCCATAGGAGTACCCCAAGGCTCTTGCCTTTCTCCCACGCTGTACAATGCATACACCAAGCTCCTGTTCTCAGCACTTGACGAAATGGGTGTCATATACACAAATTTTGCGGATGACACCCAGATCCTTATACCACTTACAGGCAACTATGACCAGGACACACTAACAATCAATAAAATGTACGTCATCATACAAAACTGGATGGCATTAAACAGCCTATGTCTTAACGATGAGAAGACAGAAGTCCTCATCGTAGGATCTCCAGCCAAAATAGCAACCCTTCAGCCAGAATATTCAATCATCAATATCGACGGTACCAATATTCCAGTGTCAAAGCAAGTAAAAACACTTGGCGTGTACATCGATGCCAGCCTGACCATGACTAAACAGATCAATGTACTTTCCTCCTCCAAGGCCTACACCTCTAAATTAATTGCGCTCAGCCGACAATTTCTGACACCAGCAAATTGCCTCATCCTAGCCAGAGCACTGGTCCTATCGAAATTGGATTACTGTAATGTATTACTACTGGGCACCTCTAACACCAAATTAGCCAAAATGCAACTTTTGCAAAATAAAGTCCTGAGGGCAGCTCTAGGCATAAAAAAAATCAGACAATATATCCAAGATTAGGAAAAATGCCCACTGGCTCCCCATCAAAGCCCGAATTATCTTCAAAACATTATGCATCACCCACAAATGCCTTACCAAAAAAGGACCTATCTACCTCAATAACACTCTGCATCCCAAATCCGACATGAGGCTACTTAGATCCAATATTAACACAAGGTACTAGTATGTATGTAGGTTGGCCTATAGGAAGGTGTGAATGAATTAAGGTCCTACCCCTGGTCCAAACCTAAGTACCCCTTTGGGGTAATAGCATCTACATATAATTAGTATCCATCATAGTACAACACATCAAGGATAGTCATGCAAATTATTGTAAGTTAAAGACAAAACTTTATGTGCAAACATCCATACAAATACAATCAATAAAACATTTACAAGGTTACATACATATGAAAAACAATCCTTCTTAGTATGAATCAGAATGCAAAATTGCTAAACAGAAATCATGAATGTTAGATAAAAAAAGAAAGAAGGAAAAATGGAAAAATCAATGAGACATAAACCAAAATAAGGAAATATTTCTCCCAATGTAGAAACATCAACACTGGAAAAAGGTAACAAATACTTTTTTCAACATAACGCATGAGGGGGAACAAAGGGAAGTAAGAAAAATGCTGATATTCCCAAACAACGAATAAGGCTGATTCAATAGACAGTGCTCTACGAAAACCAACTGGGATACTGAACAAGTGTTACTGTAGATCCTGGCTAACTGAAAAAACAACAAAACATAAATTGTTGTAAACAAGAGGTCCAATATGGGTCAGATGTTATGAGGTCTGTTGAAAAAAGCCAACCTGTGATAAGGTGTAGCTGAGTTCCGTAGCGAAAAAGCTTAGGCAGGAAGGGAGTGGAGGGGAAAGGACCGCCTCCAGCTGGCGTCTGTATCGCGCTGCAAAATCTGCTGCGACTGGCAGCAGATTTTGCAGCGCGATACAGACGCCAGCTGGAGGCGGTCCTTTCCCCTCCACTCCTTATCACAGGTTGGCTTTTTTCAACAGACCTCATATACATCTGGTGATATAATCTCCCTTGGGAGGCAACTGCCAACTCGATTGTCACCATACAGGATTCAGCCAGTGTCCAACAAGCAACAATGGGCTCACCTCTTTCGTTGAGCGTAGCATAGGATCACGCTCAAGGGTCTTGCTATTTCTGCCCTTATGAAGGCGGAGCTGGTACCGCCGAAACGCAATATTGCCTAGAGGGGATTGAAGGTCCCTCAGAATAACATCTGACCCATATTGGACCTCTTGTTTACAACAATTTATGTTTTGTTGTTTTTTCAGTTAGCCAGGATCTACAGTAACACTTGTTCAGTATCCCAGTTGGTTTTCGTAGATCACTGTCTATTGAATCAGCCTTATTCGTTGTTTGGGAATATCAGCATTTTTCTTACTTCCCTTTCTTCCCCCTCATGCGTTATGTTGAAAAAAGTATTTGTTACCTTTTTCCAGTGTTGATGTTTCTACATTGGGAGAAATATTTCCTTATTTTGGTTTATGTCTCATTGATTTTTCCATTTTTCCTTCTTTCTTTTTTATCTAACATTCATGATTTCTGTTTAGCAATTTTGCATTCTGATTCATACTAAGAAGGATTGTTTTTCATATGTATGTAACCTTGTAAATGTTTTATTGATTGCATTTGTACGGATGTTTGCACATAAAGTTTTGTCTTTAACTTACAATAATTTGCATGGCTATCCTTGATGTGTTGTACTATGATGGATACTAATTATATGTAGATGCTATTACCCCAAAGGGGTACTTAGGTTTGGACCAGGGGTAGGACCTTAATTCATTCACACCTTCCTATAGGCCAACCTACATACGTACTAGTACCTTGTGTTAATATTAGTTTCTCTTGCCCTCCTACTGGTACGTTAGCCCACGGGCACAACCACAGCCACAACAGTGTGGCCTTTTTCGTTGTTGAATGTACTTAGATCCAATGACAAACTCCTCCTGGACCCCCCCGATTCAAAAACACAAGAGCAGGGGGCAGTAGCTTCACCACTTTAGCCCCTAAACATTGGAACACCCTACCCATCCACATCAAAAAGCATCTTCCTTCACGATCTTTAAGAAACAGTTAAAAACCTGGTTATTCAACCAATGTTAGCACCCAAAGATAGGACCCCGTCCATCTTATACTGCTGTGAATATTTAGGCTATTGTATAATGTTGTGAATATTCTGTAATTTATATCATGTAATGGAACGAATGTAATGTTTGAATTTTACTAATTGCTAAGCAGTCTTATAACCACGCCGTGACACCTGAGGGTCTGGGCGTGTAACAAATAAAAAAAATAAAATAAATAGGGCGCAGGGTGCTGCTATGGGTGCACCTCAGCCGTCCCTCCGCAGACCTGAGACCGAGTCGGAGGCTTGTGTCGCCCGCGCCTCCACATCCCTGCCTCCTCCGGCTCCGCGCCTTCCTCCGATCCCTCCTGTATGTTTGGCAGGGTTTCCCTCGGTGGGGGAGGGGCAGCCGCCCTGCTCGGGTACTTCTCACCCCCGGGGGGGTATTTCTGTCAAATCTTCCGATCGCTTCAGCCCCCGACCGTGTGTTGTGCGGTGCGGGAGACGGTCCCGTGTATTTTCGCCCGACGATCAGCTCATGTGGTGCTTATTGTAGGCGGCCCGGCGGGAGCGCGACTCAAACGCGACTTCCACTGCCCGCAGCCATCTTGGAATCCCAGTTCAAACAACAATTTAATAAGGAGAATTCTTGGAAAGAATTGGAACATTTTAGGAGCCGCCCCAGATCTGCTCACAGCATTGGAAACTAAACCGACCATAACATTTAGAAAAGCAAAAAACTTGAAAGAACAACTAAGTCCATCAAATTTTGAAACTAAGAAAAGAACGTCAACTCAAACCACGAATATCATGTGGCTTAAAGAAGCTCTCAAAGGTAACTACAAATGTGGACAATGCTCCATATGTCAATACTAGGACAATGCCAAAATAACAATCATAACACCGAATGGGACACAACACAATATCCAACAACTTATAAATTGCAACAGCAGATTTGTAATATACAGAATCAGGTGTACATGTAATCAACTCTACATTGGAAGCTCAAAACGCCAACTCAAAATCCGGACCAGTGAACATATCAGAGCCATAAAAAACCAAGATATGAGATCTCCAATGGCAACACACTTTCAAGAATCACACAAAATGGATCAACTTAAAGATTTGAGATTCTTTGGAATTGAAAAGTTACAAATGCCAGCGAGAGGAGGCGATTTGGAATTACTCCTCACAAAACAAGAAGCACGTTGGATTTGCTTGCCACACAGGTCTAAACTCAGACCAGGAGCTATTCCACTTCTTATAGACAGCCAATGATCATCTACTGTGAAATATAACACCAAGGCAACCTTTATCTTTCTGCGAAAATTAAACCCATGTTTTGCAAACACCACCAAGACCTTCTATTAATTTTGACTCTCCACCCCTCTTCAGATACAATAGTCCTTTCTTCTTCCTCTATCTCCAACATACAATTTATCTAGGTTGACCCTTAGAGACTTACACACTAAGTAAGCTCTAGTTCTTATAGCATTCAACTATACATGGTCATAAACACGTCATGCACCTTTTTCAAGTGACATTTATGCACAATAGTCAAAGATGACACACAAAGAACCATTAAATCACTGTAACTCATAACATGTTCCAAAAACAAGATATCCACTTAATCACTGTGACAATGGTACACAGAAAATCAAATGATGAAGTAGTAGAGAGCTAGACGTTCAAAATCACATCACTTAAATCTAATGTCTATATATGAATACGAATCAGCACCATAATATCGCACCAACAATGATCATCTGTTGCATGACAATAATAGTGAGACTAGAAACAATACACATGCACTTGGCATGTCATTTAATTACAATCACCAATAAACATATGCTGGTAAATCACCATCTTAATGCATCAACCCCTGAGCTAAATGATTGCACTGGCAACAAATGACTGTTGCGCAACCAAAACAGTGTAACAACATCCTTTAGTGAAAATCGTAATACTTTTTCATTTACAAGATGTCCGCCAGACGTAAACTCATGACGTCATCGTGCATAACGTCAGCGCGATGATGTGATGGCGCGTTACATTAAGCGGCCATCTTAGTTCATACTAACATGGCAATCGCACCTTCCGGACTGAACTGACAGCAATCACCAAGTATAATGGGGTAAGAACACAAGTTATTTTTTCTTAAAACAATTTTTATTTTATTTTAACAAAACATAAAACACTACAATACTTAAGTCAAATTCGGTAGCAAAACATTTACAAATTGCACTCCATAGTCCCGCTCCCACCCTCCCCCTTAACTTGAGCCAATGTGTCTATGTCATCAGCCTGCGCTTCAGCCGGCAGGCCTGTCGTTATCATATTGTCCGTATCATCATCACTGGGATCGGGCAGGGGAGAGCCCACCATTGTTGTCACCAACTGCCTCCATTCTATTAGGGGTCCTACCTCTTCCTCCCCTCCCCTACAGACTGCATCAAAGCAAGCAGCCGTTTCTGCCTCTGCCCATTTCAAGAGGTCCGCCCACCACAACTCCATCCTTGGCCTCTGAGCAGCCTTCCAGCACATCGCAATCCTTCGTTTGGCAAGGATGTATGCCAGGTCCTTCATTTTGCTAATGTGCCTTAGATTGCGTGGCCTAGGGAAACCCCCCAGCATGCATGCCCAGGCCGATTCTATCTCCAGCGTGATGCCTTTTCCGGCCAAGCGTGTCTTCAGTTCTACCCAAAATCTTCCCACCTCCGGACAGGCCCAGAACATATGTAGCATCCCTGCTTCCTCCTCCCCACACCTGGGACATCTCTGAGTCGTCTAACCCCCAAACCTGGCGATCTTTCTAGAGGTGAGATATGCTCTATGCGTGACATATAATTGGATTTGCTGGAGCCTTGCGCTCCGGGACACCTTTTTATGATATCTTTGGGCCCTATCCCAGAGCCCGTCTGACATGGGTTCTCCCACCTCTTCTTCCCAGAGTAGTCTCAATTGGAGCAATTCCCTCTCCACCTTAGATCCCAGCAGCTCGTATATCCGGGATACCTCATGCCCACCTTCTGAAATATCATATATTGTCTCCACGGCGGCATCCGGTTGTTCAGATAGCACCACCGCCTGCCACTTTTCTCGCACTTGTTTGACCATTCTGGAGTAGGTTATATACTGCCCCTTATGCACCCCGGTGTCTTCTGTCAATTTCTGGAATTCCAGTGCCTCCCCCTCTTGCCAAATATCTCCCAGGGTGGCCAGACCCGTCGGTTCCCAGTACTTTCGGACCCCGTGTATCAATTGAGGGTCCTCTCTACATAGCGCCACCAGTGGCACCTGCATAGAAAACGGGGCCGGGTATCCCACCATCTGCCATGCTCTGTGCCACATCTCCCAGCCAAGCACCAACAGCCTCGCCATCCTTAGAACCCTTGTCTTGGACAGCCATACCACTTCCCTTAGGAAGAAGGGAGCCGGTTCCATGCACAACAGCCTGGTTTCGGCCGTCTGCTCCTCAGACAGCCACCTCGCCACATACTGCAGCTGTCCCGCCAAATAACATATATCGAAGTTTGGCAGGTTAATTCCTCCCCTGTCACACGATTTCTGTAGTTTGCAGAGAGCCACCCTATTCCTGGAGTTATGCCACATAAAGCCCCTGCACACACTGTGGAGGCTAGCGAAGAAGCGCCTAGGGATCACATGCGGGATGTTTACAAAGAAATGTAACAGTCTGGGCAAAACTACCATCTTTAGTAGAGCAGCTCTCCCCATCATGGCCAAGGGTAGTCTGGACCAAAATAACATACTGTTTTTGATGCCTTCTACTGCCTTTTCCGTGTTATGTTTATGTTCTTCTATCGCTGTATGGTATATATCAATCCCGAGATATCGGAACAACTTGGTGCTCCAGGGTATTGGTAATGCCGGCAAGCCCCTGGGTGGGACAAGCCTGTATCTCCCCAAGGGGAATATGCTGGATTTCTTGGGGTTGACTGCTATGCCGGAGAGAGCGGTGTACTGCTCCATTACTTCCAGAATATATTGAATGTTCTCTTCTGGGAAGCGCAGATACAATAGTATATCATCTGCATACAATGAGACAAGATGCAGTCCCCCTGCAGTACGGATCCCTATCTCCTCATACTGTTGTCTTAGACAAACAGCCAATGGTTCCAACGCTAATATATATAACATGGGCGACCAGGGGCAGCTAATATATATAACATGGGCGACCAGGGGCAGCCTTGTCTAGTACCCCTGCCAAGTTGCCATTTATCCGATATGGTAGCACCCATTTTAACCCTAGCAATTGGAGAGCTGTACAGCATTTTAACCCACCTAAGGTACCCCGGCCCCATTCCATAGCCTCCCAGAGTTGCCAACAGCCAGGGCCATCTTACTGAATTGAAGGTCTTAACCGCATCAAGCGAGACGATCGCCAGTTCACCCAGGTCCCCCTTTGTTTGATCTATAATATGGTGCAATCTTCTATGGTTATCCGTTATGTTCCTGCCTGGGACGTAACCTGTTTGGTCAGGATGTATCAGTTTACCAATGACCCGCTTAAGCCTGTTTGCCAACACTGCTGTGAGGATTTTTCTATCTTGGTTGAGCATCAGTAGGGGTCTGTATGACCCACATTCCATGCTAGGCTTACCTGGTTTTAGGAGCGGAATGATCACCGCCTCTCGCAAGGACTCCGGCAACCCGCCACACTCATACGCCTCATTGAGCATAGCCAGCAATGGGGGGAGCAGCTCCTGCTTGTAGGCCTTGTAAAATTCGCTGGGGAGCCCATCTGACCCCGGGGCCTTGCAGGTGGGCAGGTGCTGAATCACTAGCTCAAGTTCTTCTATTGTGATTGGGGCATCCAGGTCCGCCCATTCCAAGTCGTCCAGAGTGGGCAGGCCTATATCCTCCAGCGTTTCTGGGATTTCATGGCCCCTTGATCCACCAGGGTCTTCGTAGAGGCGTATATAATATCCCAGGAACTCCTCATTCACTCCCTCCTGTGTATTCTGGAACTGGCCTCCCTCCCCCTTAGTTTCCGTGATCACCTGCCATGGCGCCTCGCTCTTATATAGCCAGGCCAGCAACCGGCCTGGCTGTCTCCTCCCACATACTGTCTCTCCATGTATTTCTTATAGCTTATTCTACATAGCCTATCCCAGAGTTCCCCACTTGCCCGTTGCAGCTGCCCCATTCTGACCCTCTCTTCACCAGAGCTGCCCCCGCTGCGCATGATGTCCTCCAACTCCTCCTCCATTCCCCGCAGTTCCCGCTCTATGTCCCCTTGGAGCCCTCTGGATTTCGAGATGGCAACGCCCCGCACTACCACTTTGAATGCCTCCCACACGGTTCCCATGGATCTAACACTGCCTGTATTGATCTTGAAGTACTCCGTGATCGCCTCCCTTAAGTCCTCCCGAAATCCCGGGTCCTGCAGCGCCTCGGCCCTGAGCCTCCAAGTAGGAATCCGCGCCCTGGCAGGCTGGTGTCGCCACTCCAGGACCAAGGGGGGGAATGATCCGAGGGCACCCTGGCCTTATTTTCTGCGCTTCTCATTTCTTCAGCTATTCCTGTAGTGGTGAACACGTGGTCCAACCTCGTATACAGATCATGTGGCGCTGCATAGTGCGAGTATTGCCTATCAGCCGGGTGCAGTTGCCTCCAGACATCCACTACGTCAAAGTCTTTCAGGAGGGCCTGTAACACCCTCGCAGCCGGAGTGGGTTTGTCTAGCTTGCTATCTGATCTGTCAACCTTAGGATTCAGCACACAATTGAAGTCTCCGCCCCACAGGATCCCACCACCTAATAGGGGGCTAATCTTGCCATACAGAGTCTGAAAGTAAGCCGCTGTATCCTGATTAGGCGCTTATAAGTTTACAATACACACTTCCCGGTTTTCCAACATGCGCCTCATCACGATCATCCTGCCTTCCGGTTCTCCTGTAGCTTGAAGCAACTGAAATGGCACATGCGGTGCCACCCACGTGATAACACCCCTAGCGTAGGCCGAGTATGTGGCTCCAGCCATGCATCCCTTCCACTTCCTTTTGACAACCTCCAATTTCTCCCCGGTGAGGTGGGTCTCCTGCAGTAGTGCCACATCAATCCTCATCCTCTTCAGGTACATCATCACCTTGTTACGCTTCAAATAGCTGTTGAGGCCCCTGACGTTCCAGGTAGCCACTCTAAGGCACCCCGACACCATGGATTTGATGCCTTGCCCTCCACCTCCCCACGACCACCCGCCTGCTTAGGTGCACATTTTGGCTCATAACCACTTCCCTCCCAACAACCATCCCTTTCCCCAACTTCCTCACTGCAAACCCCGCCACAACTCCTCCTCCCTCCCCCACCCTTCCCATCCCCAACAAATGCCCAGCTCCATCCCTGGATCTCAGGCAACTCCGCGTTTGGTTCTGCCTTGGTAAGCCGAGGGCAGAAACCCGGCAGGGTGTCACTGGACTACCAGTGACCTAACTAAACTATTCTAAATGGGGGTTTGAGGACTAGCTCTGCGAGGCTCCCTTAAAGTGTTCGCATTCTCAGTGCACACGGATCAAGTCCAGTTGTAAGCTAATCAAGCCCGCCCATGAGCTACAGCTAGCATAATAATCAAGTCCCCTAGTCTTAGGCTGCAGCCACCATGGTGCAGCATGCACGGTTTACTTATCTCTTCCATCACCTTCTCCTGTCTGGATGCCCGATCCCTGGAGGCAGCTCTGCGTGTCAAGCCACTCCATCGCCTCTTCCGGAGACTCGAAAAACAAGGTTCTGTTTTTTTAGAACACCTTCAGCCTATCTGGGTAGAGCAACATATACTTATGGCCTGCTTCACGCAACCTTCTCTTCACCGTCCCAAAGTTCATGCGGCTGCGCTGTACCAACAGGGTATAATCTGGGTATGCAGTTATATTTGTCGGTCCCCTCTGTATTGTGCCGCCCTTCCGAAAGTGCTCAAGGATCCTTTCACGATCTCTGTAGTTCAGAATCTTGGCGACCACCGGCCTAGGGGGATTACTCGGGGCCGGCCTCCTCATCAGGGCCCTGTGTGCTCTTTCCACCGCAAACCCCTGGGACAACACTCCTCCAGTTATTTCCTGCAGTCGCATGGATTCGATGAACTCCGTAGGGTCGAGTCCCTCAGCTTCCTCCGGCAAGCCAACAATGCAGATGTTGTTCCTTCTGGCGCGTCACTCCGCCTCGTCTGCCCTGCTCTCTAGGTTGCCCACATGTTGCACAAGGGCGTGAAGGTCTGCTTTATGAGTTTTACAGTCCGCTGTGTTCGGCCCCACCTCTTTTTCCAAGTTTTCTGTGCGTTCTGCCAGTGACCTGACATCTTGCCGGAGAAGGTTCACTTCCTCCTGCACTGCACCTACTTTAAGCTCCAAAGCCGCCTTCAGTTCGGTCATAGCCAGTCCCAATTTGGTCTCCCAAGCCACTTTCAGGTCCGCGATCGCTGCTAGGACCTCCTGATTAGTGCCCATGGTAGCTGCGCTTCCGGTCGGGGTTTTGTCCTTACTTCTGGCTCCCTCCGGGCCCAACGGTGTCCTGGCGTATTCGTCTAGCCCTTTGTTCGCAGGGTTTTGTTGGACATGGCGAAGTGCCGCCGATTCGTGGGCAAGCCCCGCCTCTGGCCTGCCTCAGTGGGACCAGGTAGCTTTTACCGCTAGGGCCCGGAAAGGCCACGCAAAGAGAGTCTTGGAGTGACCTATGCGCTGCTGGAGTGGGTCATGTCCTCCCACATAGGCATATAGGGCTGCCCTCTGATCCGGCGCCCGCCCGCCTCGTGGACCAGGCACCTTGTGTCCAGGAGGCTGTGGGCCAACACAAGTTCACCCGCTCTTATATGCACGTGTCGCACTCTTTATGCCTGCCCTCCTTGTGTGGTGCACACTACGTTGTTGAGGCCTTTGGGGTGTTTGTATCCCCTGTTCAATCTGTGCTTGTAATTCTCACATCTCCTCCCTCCTTTCAGGATCCCCCACAGCGTGTGTCCCTCCACCAGCAGGATAATTTCCTATCCACCATGGGGTAGGGCAACGCATGAGCCCTTTATTTAAGACCCAACTGCCAGGTCTAGGTGAGGGTAGCGCTAGCTGTGCTCTCCCATTTGATCCTCTGGGAGGCAAGTATGAGCGTTGAAATGGCCTCCTACTTCGTTTCCTCTGCGTCCCTGTGCCCCTGATCCACGCTCCTCCACCGGCTGTTGTCTCGACAGCCCAGGACGTGTGACTGGATGCAGAATGTCCCCGCTCGCTGCACCAGCAGGCCAACTCACTGACCTGCCAGGGACCATCCGCGAAGGTCTGCCGGTCCGCTCTTTTCCTCTTCCATCACGTTGTCACTCAGCGCTCCCCAGCCCTACGCATTCAACGGTGCCTCCGGGTCGCTCGTCCCGCTTGGGCCGCGGTGTCCTGCTGCTCATGCAGGTCTGTCTTCCCCGTGAGCTTTAGGACCGCCGCCCTATGCGGCTCGCCCCGGGCGCCTCACATGAAACCCCCAGGCTGCCGCCGAACACTGCAGTCCCCTGGCCGGGAAGCTTGTGGGCGGGCGCTGCGTTCCCAGCTCCCGGCGGGCCACGTGGGACCAGAGTCTGCTGCTCGCCCTGTGGGGCATTTCTTCAGTTCGGGCCGCGAGGTCTGCTGCGCCCGCTACGATCCAGGCGCGGTCCTAGCGCCGGCCATCCGACCGCCTCGCGTGGACTCCGGAACCCTTCCTCTGCCAGCGCGGCCAACTTCAGCAAGCATGCGCTCCAGCGACACGCCGAAAGGGAATATGTTCGCCTCACGTCCCTTGCCGCACGGTCACACACATGAGGGGAGCCGCAGCTGATCCACGTATTACTCCTTCTTTGTTCGAGCGGCCACCATTTTGTATCCACGAGTCTTCGTACCCGGGAGCGTCGCTCGCCGCTATCTGGCGCTTCTTAGTCTGTGTGGGCTCCAGATTCCCAGCATCAGCTCTGTATCTGTTCATAAGCAGATGCCTATGTTTTTAACTCCAAATGGCTAGTGCAACTGCACTTTTACTACGGATGAGTTCAGGATCTCCAGGAGCTCCTCCAAGAGCACGTCTGCCCACATGGCCATCTAGCCACGCCCCCTAAGAACACAAGTTATTTGACTTTTTGACTGTTATAGTCGTTTGGCATGCCTGTACTTAGAAACCCAACACATATTATTGTGAGAAGATTAAGCATGTGGGTCATGCCATCAATTCTTTAATGTAATTACCAACTAAGGCAACTTAATAGGGTAAGAACACAAGATATTTGACTTTTGACTGCTATAGTCTTTTGGTATATCTATACTTAGAAACCCATCAAAAATATTTTTATTAAGCATGTGAGCCATCTCAACAAGCTTTTTATTGTAAATCACCAAATAAGGTAACCTAGATACTCTCCCAATATGTATTTGTAGCTAAACATGCACAATCATAACCAGCGGCACAATGAACTTTAATGCCGCTAATCCTCTTTGTAATATGTCTCTATCTAAGACGTACAGGAAATGAATGGGACATTAAGACAGGCCTTTTTTATTACAGGAACATCACAATGTATTTCACAATGGTAAAACAAGAGACAATCTAGGCCTAGCATTATCTAGTGCTTTGTTTGAAGATACAAAGAATCTTAATTGATGTGAGTATAACATTGTATTAACCCCACATTTTTCTTGATAATACACAAGTACACAAAGCATATCTTCTGATACACACTTTTCTTTTCAGGTGAATTGAAAACCCTGACAATTAGAATTTAAGTTGGAAATGCAATTGATTAAATCTCGCTCTGCAAACAAGTGATTAATTAACCTCCTGAAGAACCACTCACAACCAGAGTGGGGAAACATGTGTTGAGGTTTGGTGCTCAGATTTCAAAAACTAAAAGAATATTTGGAATCAAAATATATTTTAGTGAGAACTTAAAGTAATAACATCAAAAGACCCAGATAAGGGGCTCGGCATTAAGATCACATATCCACAAGGAGAATGGATTCAAATTAAGTTAACCAAAAAAAGTAGATTCAAACTAAGTCAACTAAAAAAGGACATCAAGTTCTCAGAGAGGTTTTGGAGCGGCTGATGCAATGGCTGAAGGTAAGGCAGCCACTGCTGTTGCGATCTTAATACTTCTTCCTCGTTCACTGCGGGGGAATCTTCTTTGTCCTCTTTGAGCTGGCTGTCCTCTGCCCCTTCCAAATGTGGAGTAGTGACGAAAGGACCTACCCCTCCAGGGTGTAACGGTGGGGCGGTTTTTAGGTTGTCTGATTGCAGCACCAAGGAATTTGGCTATTACCTTGGAAGTTTGCAGCTTCTCCAAACTCTCATCAGCTTTGTTTCCTAATATATGAGTGCCGTGAAAGTGCATGTTGAGAAATCTGGATTGTACGTCAGGGGCAAATCCTGATTTTCTCAACCAGGCAAATCTGTGCATCACTGTACTTGCCGCAATACCTCTGCTGATGCTGTCAGCAGACTCGAGACCAGTCTGGAGGGATTCACACATTGCATCTTTCCTATTCTTCACAATGTTTAGAAACCCGTCTCGCTCTTCCCCTTCCGGGATATGGTCAGCCGCCATGGAAATGCATTTTTAAAGGGTGTGTGTAAACCTCGCTAACGTGCCCATAACATTGGGCGATTTCAAGGCCATACTCCTGGATGAAATACCTTTTTTGGCCAGGGCATAGTAACGCTTGTTATTCCCTATCCAGAAGGATTGTAGGATAGGCATTCTGCCTACTGGTGGAGGTGGCCGCCTGAACCACCAGGCTCTCTGGTGTTAGGTGCTCGGACGAGTAAAAAGGGTCATAGCTTGAAACCCTGTACTTTGACGTCACCTTTTTGTTGACAGCTGGAATGACCTCTGGTGCCTCCCAGTTGGCAGGCACACACCTTTGTAAGGCTTGATGGAAAGGTACAATTGGGTCCTCTTGTGGTCCCCTGTCCAGGATATCCATTAGACCGTCTTGCCGTCTTGCTCAAAGACTGGTCTTGGTCTTGACCACCCCATATATTCCTTAACTCTTGACGCCAGTTGCCTGTATGTCACCTCTGCATGGTCAATGGGGTCTGCCCTGCTGAATTCAACCTCTGGTGAAGTGTCTAACCCACTAGCCACATGTAGGCATTCTTGTAGGTTTTTCAATCTTGAATCCTCTGAAATTAATGCCTCGGGCACTGATGGTGTTCCATACTACAAACCAAAAGGTCTGGATTCATCAGAAGATTCCTCTGCATCCTCATAAATAGAGGAGAGGAATTTGAAGTAATCAGAACTGGGAAAAGGAGTTTATGTCGTTTCCAATGTAGTTGTCATTATATTCGTGGTTAAAGGAGCAGAAATCCTCGAGATTGTCAATGCCGACGGCTTCGACACGTGGCGTCGAGGAGGTCAACGCTCGAAGCGTTGATGGCTTCTTCACAGTTATCGGCGCCGATGGCATCGATGACACACCTTTCGACCCTGATGGTCTCGAATCTTTTGGCGTCGATGGCTCAGTCCTCGAGGAAACTTTTCCTCGACTCGAGGGATCCATCGAGGAGTCTTGCCTGACAGGTCCGAAGACGCACTGCTTTTGTGCTTATGAGGTCTTTCGATCGGAGCATGGCTTTTGGGTGTAGTCTAGGGGGGCAAGGCCGTGTTCTCGAACACCTTTAACATTCGTAATCTAAACTCTTCCCCCTGTGCCAGAGAGCAAGACTTAGTGAGACAAACAACCGGTTCCGGTGAGGAACTTGTAGATGAGGAAGATGGCGATCTATGGCGCTGTTTCTTTCCGTGTCTAGAGGACGACGGGTTGGATGAACCACTACGTGACCGGAAACGTTAATTCATTTTGCGACGAGGGGACACTGTTCTCCACTTGTCCGAAGTTTTTTGTTTCTTTGACGGAGTCGAAGGGGATTTTTGGGTCCTACCGGCTGCAAGCTTCCCTTTACGCTCTCTGAGGGCTTTGGCCATCATGGATAGACAGTCCTCACACTCTGACAGATGATAGGCAGATCCTAACGGACATCTTCACGCTGCAGTCACAGCATTTCTTGAAGCCCGACCTGGGAGTGGAAGACAACGAAGATGAAGCCATTGTTCACGATTCACTCTAAGTAGTAAGAATTTATTGAAGAAAGTATCGAAGATATTCCTGTCAAGGAACGAAGCGTTCTGTATCCGAAGCGTAAGCGCAGAAAAATGGAACTGAAGCCAACAGACGCTGCATGTGCTACATATACCTTCGGAGACGTCGACATCGAGACGGAGACCTCCGAGGGACATCGAGTCGACAGGCGTCGACGCACAGTGCCCCCTGCTAAATTTCTTTTTACAAAGCAGTAAAACTGGATATTGGAAATATCAAAGATAAGGAATATGTGGGAGGACACAATCCATTCGAACGGAATACATCGCCAAAGAAAAGTCAGAACCAATAAAATTGCACCTCCTAATTTCAAAATTTGGCAGGTGTGGCTTAGAGGGTAAAAAGGCCTTGCACTATGGGGAAGGTGAGACTTGCCTATAAAACCATTGGGGTGAATCCTGAGAGCTGCCTAAATATCTTCAAGGGGAGACTTGCCTAAAAATTATCTGGGTGAAACCAGTGTCACTTGCCTGAAGTCATCTGGGAAGACTGCCTGATGCTACTTGGGTTGGACAAAAAATTGCTCCAGGAGTAACTTTGTCTGGGAAGACAGCAATTGGGAAATACTGAAGCTGACTGGGCCCTATGACCAAGGAGCAGAAAATAGAGGGATGAATGTTGTGGCTATTTTTGACTGAAGTACCTGACCAGATCCCTGTGCTTCCACTAGATAAGGTCCTGAAACACTTCTGACTTTCCTGCTTGCCAAACCCTGAGAAATCCAATGTAAGTAGCTTGTCCAACAGAACCATCTGTGTGGGTCTTTGTTTGATTTAATACCTTCCTCTTAGTTAATGGTTTGGGGTATGGAGGTAGATCCTTAGTATATTTTATAAATAATGAAATTAATTCCCCTATAGCCAAGTACCAGAGGGTGATTTTGTTAACATTCAACATTAACAAATTTCAGCCCCAGGGTACTTTAAAAACAATAGTCTGCAATGTAATTGGGTACACCTATTTTTCTTGTCAACCTCCCTAAAGCAAAAGGGTGTCCTTGCCAAAAAACAAAATTCCTAACTGGCCTTTAAGAGGAGGGGTGCTGAATGTCACGGAACGTCTGGGTTTGGTGCTGGGTAAGCAAAGTGATTTTGTTAAGTGAAACCAAGTGTAATTTCTAATTGGAAAATGCACACTCTTTCCTGAGAGTGAGTTTGTGACCCTCACAAGGGAGTAGTTTCTTACCTGTAACTCCATTTCTCCAGCGTTGGTATCTTTCATGGATTCACATGCTGTAATATTCCCTTTTGTCAGGCTGGGAAACCCTGTTAACTTTAACTTAGTAATTCTCCTATGGAAAAATTGTTCACACCTTGAATGTTCCATCAACGTCGTTGTGGGTGCTTTTGGCAGCACCAATGGGACGTCGAGTGTATAGCTCCGACCCAGCAGCTTCCCCTCAGATTTTAACCCTCCAGATGGAGGATGTCCTATAAAGGATGTTTGCCTGAGGGCGGAGGATGGATGGCGCATGTGAATCCATGAAAGATACCAACGATGGAGAAATAGAGTTACAGGTAAGAAACTACTCCATTCTCCAGCATCAGCTCTTTCATGGATTCACATGATGTGAATAGATGTTTTAACAGTACACATGCTTGGAGGTGTAAACCAGGCAAATGCAAGATAGATATTATGAGGACGTGTACATTAAAGCAAAAGCATACATCTGCGGGGCTTACCTTACTGGAACAGTCGTTGAAGGACTGCCTGTCTCATCTGCACCTCTTCAGCATGCTGCTGGTGTAAGCAGTAGTGCCTGGTGAAAGTGTGGGGTACCGCCCATGTTGCTGCTTGGCAAATGTGTCTGATGGGTACCCGAGACCAGAGAACTGCCGAGGGAGCTGTGGCTCTCGTGAAGTGAGCTCTGGGGGTTGATTGAAACGGCCTGTTGGCCTTTGCGTGGCAGAAGGATATTGTAGATGCAACCCATCTTGAGATGACTTGTTTCGATATTGTTCTTCATTTGTTGGATGGACCAAAGGCTATGAAGAGTTGTTTAGAGGATCTAAATGATTTTGTGCGATCCAAGTACTATTCTAATGCCCTTTTGACATCCAGCAAGTGCAGTGTCTTCTCTCCTGGAGAAGAGACATTTGGAAAAAACGTGGGTAGAGTGATTGTAGCATTGCTATGAAATTCAGATGGTACCTTAGGAATTAAATGCAGGTTTGTGGAGAGAACCACTTTGTCTCTCACGAACTGAAGATAGGAAGGATCAATAACCAAGGCTTTGAGCTTTGAAACCCGTCTAAAAGACGTAATGGCCACTAAAAAAGCCACCTTCCAAGTTAGAAACTTGATGTGGGTTGTTGACATGGGTTCGAATGTAGGCTTCATAAATCCTGCCAAGACCAGGTTCACGCTCCATACAGGTGGAACCCTTTTCTTTGGTGGCAAGGTATGAAAGAGGCCCTTCAAGAAATGTTTAATTAGCCTGTCACTGTAGAGCAGAGAAGATGTTCTTTTCCCTGTAAATCTGGAGATCGCTGATAAGTGCACCTTTATGGAAGACACCGCCAGACCTTCTGTTGCTAATTTCAGCAGATAAGGAAGGAGCTGATGAGGTGTTATAGCTAGCGGCTGCAGAGCAGGTTACTGTGCACACCATGCAGAGAATCTTTTGCACTTTTGGCTGTAGGAGATTTTGGTGGATGGGGCTCTTGCTGCTGCTAGTATGCGACGGCAGTCCTGAGGAATATTCAGATTTCCAAATTCGCAGTGGTCAGGAACCATGCTGCCAACTTGAGAGAGCCCGGATTGCGATGAAAGATCATCCCGTTGTTCTGGGGCAGAAGATTGACCTGTGACCCTAGATGAATCGGATAGTCAACTGCCAACTGAAGCAGGACAAAGAATAAGGTCTGCCTGAGCCAGTACGGGGCTACCACTATTATCATTATCGTGCAAGGAGCATTGCGTATCATAATATATGGTTTTCCTTATGAGGGGAAAGGGAGGAAACGCGTAGCCGAACACCACGTTCCAAGGGAACGAGAATGCGTCCCCTTGAGAGTCTGGATGCGGAATCCTGCTGCCGAACTGTTGGCATTGTTTGTTGTCGGGGCTGGCAAAGAGGTCCAGAGGGGGATGACCCCACTTTGAGAAGATATTGGCTATCTGGATGCTGTGCAGTTGCCACTCATGTTTCTGCAAGTAGTCCCTGCTGAGGGTATCTGTTTGCTTGTTCTGCATGCCTGGTAAGTGGAAGATCTGAATCCGAATGTTGTGCCGGATGGCCCAATGCCCGATGGTTTGTGCTTCCTGGGAGAACGTGTCTGAACGTATCCCACCTTGTTTCCGTAGGTAAAACATTGTGGTTGTGTTGTCGGTGAGAACACGTACCACTGAGTTCTTGATTAGGGGGAGAAAGGATTTGAGAGCCCACTGTACTGCTCGCAACTCTAGTACATTGATATGTAGTAAGGTTTCTTCGGGTGACCAGAGGCCTTTGGTCTAAATGAGCACCCATCCCACTTAGGAAGCATCTGTCACAATGGGGAGTTGGAAATTTGGCTCCACCAGTGGCATTCCTTTTGTGATGTTGAAGGGGTGTGTCCACCATTTCTGAGTGTCTGAGAGCGAACGGGAGATGATTACCTTGTCTGACCAGGAACCCTGGATTTGGGACCATATGGTTGCGAGGAATTATTTCACTGGCCGCATGTGAAGGCGACAGTGGGGAATCGGAGGAATGCAAGAGGACATGGTTCCCAGAAGAGCCATGTATGAGCGGACTTTGAGTAACTTGTTTGGTGTAAATGAGCGCGCTAGAGTTCGCAATCTTTGGACTATTGGCTTGTAAGGAATTGTGCTTCCAGGAAGACCAAGCTCTTTGAGGGAACTGTACAGGATTTCGTATAGTTGATGGCAAAGCCCAAATGTTGGAGCAGCATCTCTGTTTTGTTGAGCGACGATACAGCTTGTTGATACTTCGATCCTCGAATTAACTAATCGTTCAAGTTTGCATAAATGTGGTGGCCTTGCTTCCGGAGGAAGGCTGCTACTGGCGCCAGGCACTTTGTGAATGTCCTGTGTGCCGGTTTTAGGCCGAATGGTAGAACCTGAAATTGATAATGGCTTTCACCCACTACGAACCTGAGGTATTTCCGGTGCCTTGGGTGTATTGCCACATGGAAGTATGCGTCCTTGAGGTCTAGGGCCGCGAGGAATTCCTGCGGCTGCATGGCTTTTATTACATCTTGGAGCGTTACCATTTTGAATTTTTTTGTTCAGTACGCGTAGATCCAAAATCGTGCGCCTCTTACCATCTGTTTTATTACCACAAAGTACCTTTTCAATGGCTCTTTTTCTTAGCATGTGACGTATCTCGTGCCATAAAATGCGATGGTGTGAGTGAGATACTTTTTATTGGTGGAACCGGGATTGTGGGCGCTTGAACTCCAACAAGTGGCTGTACTGGATTGCATCTAACACCCCCCTGTCTGTAGTGTTATAGATTGCCACTCGTTGAGGTAGAACGCCACATTTCCTGCTACGTGACTGCCATTGCAGTAGTCATTGCTGTGTCTTACTCTGCTGACCTCTCGGGGAGGTGGAAGATCTGCGCTTTCTTTGCCCCTGGTAATCTCTATTGCGCTGGGTGGATTGGTAATTGCACGTGTAGCCCTGAGAATAATATCCAGGTCTACTGTAGCCCTTGCTGTCTCTGGAGCCCTAGAATCTTGAGTTACCTGAGACTCCTCAAAAGAAACTAAAGGAGCGAAAGGATCTACTGTTTTGCAGAGCAGTGCGAAAGATGTAGCCGTGTCTGAGTCTGCCTTCATGGCTTTAAAGGCTTCATCGATTTTGTTGCTGAATAGATTTACACCTTCGCAAGGCATATCTATTACCTTGTGCTGCACCTCTTGGTTAAAGTCCATGCAGCACAGCCATGCCTGGCGTCTAACCACTACCCCATTGCCAATCTGTTTAAAGCCAGTTTCGGCCAGATCTACAGCTATATTGATGCTGTGATTTGACGCCTCAACTCCTTCTCGCACCAAAAGCATAGCCTCCTTTCTTTGTTGTTCTGGCAGGTGTTCCAATACAGGGGCCAAATGGTGCCACATTTCCCGATCGGATTGAGCCACAATAGCTAGGGAATTCGCTGATTTTACCGTTGTCGCTCAAATGGTGAGAACCTTCTTACCAAAGGCATCAATTTTTCTATTGTCATTGTCTGGAGGAGTGGCACACTTATGCTGTGTTGTAGCCTTTCGGCTTGCTGCCGCTGAGACCACTGACTCTGGTGCTGGTTGTGAAGTAAGGAATTTTGGAGTGGAATCTCAAGCCTTAAACTTCTTTTCCAATCTTCCTTTCACTGCCGGCTCTGTAAAAGGATGTTTCATGGTACGGAGGCCCTCCTGCCACACGTGATCCAGAATTGGTAGGGAAAAGATTGCTTCCCTTCTTTTTCCCATATGGTCAAAGAGGAAACAATCCTTCTTCAATTCCTCTGGAATAAGGCCAAACTCCTGGCATGCTTTCGACATCATGGTGTAAAATGCTTCGATATCATCCGGGGTGAAAGTTGAGCCGGGCTACCCGGCGCCTCCTGGTCCAGATCTGTGTCCCACGTGTTAGCTCTCCTTGGAGAGGAGGACGAGGAGGAAGTTGTATCTCTCGGATCAGTGTCCTGGTCCGTGTCGACCAATTCACCCGCTTCTTGTTCCCTCCGTCATGGACTAAATGTACATGGAGGAGGAGGTGGAGGTCTTGGAGGAGTGTTCCTCCTAGAGCGTGCACTCTGGTCTTGAAAGGGGTAAGATGAATTCCTTTGTTGAGGGATAACCTGTGGGTCTCCAAAAAGATGGATTGTTGAAGCTTGAGGAAGAGGAAGTCTGGCGTCAAGCTGACCTAGTAGAGATTGTAGTGTCGTAAGGGCCTGCATGGATATCAGGGAGTGAGGAATTATGAGAGAGTATTGCATTTTCATACCTCCTATTCCTGCCATTGTAGATGGTAGAGAAGGTGTCTGACACCTTAGATGTATGTCCGCTACTGTAGATGGTGCCTGAGTGGGAACCTCAGAAGTTCCTTCCTCAGGATCCGATTCAAACACCCTTTGGCATTCATATGGAGGAGGCTCGAAGTCCGACGTGATCTCGTGCTGAAGAATATCTTCTGGCATGACAACTGGATATTCGATTGGGGACATTTCCGATGGGGTTTTCAACATACCCTTAGGGGACAGTAAATTGGCCTCCAAGTCTGAAACCTCTAACCTAGTGGACGAAGGATGTGACAGCTTCTCGGCCGGCGATTTGTTTTTTTTTTTCTTTGTCGTCGACGAGGTGGTCATCAACAGGGTTATCGTCGTCGAGGTGGTGGTCGATGAGGTAGTCGCCGTCGAGGTGTTTGTTGACTGAGGACGAGCCATAGACACTGACGAAAATACTATCATCGTCCTCATGGTCGATGCCGTCTTAGATGGTGTTGACAACAGTGTTGACAACGGTTTTGACGATGATCTGGTCGTTGACTGGTGTCTTGAAGAGGACTCGTGGCCGGAGGAAGATCTGCATGATTCTGACGACGAGTGGCGTTTTTTGGTGCTCGTCGAGGTAGATTTTTCTCACCCACGAGGTTGAGGAGGATGTCGTAGCCGGTCTGGTCTTATGTTTGTCCGTCGATGAGGGAGATTTCTGGGATGAGTCAGTGGATTTTGAAGATGGATGTAAGCCCTTCTCTTTTAGCTTGTCCGAAAGACGACTTCGCCCAAGTACCTTTAGAAGAGTGTTTAGACCCTGCTTGGGACTACTCACTACTAGACATTGGTTTGTTTCGAGGCAAAGAGGTTTTGGCCTTATTATGGCCCAAAGACGATTTTGCCTCACCTGTCTTCTGCTTCTTAGCCACCGGATCCTCGGACCTGGACCTCTGTGGTGACGGTGACCTCTTGTCAGAGGGAGTGGTTGCTCTCCTACTCTGTGACGAGCCAACATTTGACACAATATAGGCCCTTTCATTGAGCCAACAGATAGGGCGTTGATTCCTGTCCTTAAGGGTCTTCTGAGAGAACCCTTGGCAGATGGCGCATCCGCCAGCCGAATGGTTCGGGTAAAGACAGTAAAGACACTCTGAGTGCCTGTCTCCTTCATAAACATTCTTTAGGCCGCAGGTTTTGCATTGCCTAAACAAGGACTTTTTTGCTCCTGAAGTTTCCATGGTGGAGTTGAAAACCAAATTATTTTGCTGTCGGAAGAACCGGAAAGGTGAAATTTGAAGAAAAAGATTTTCTTGAAGAAATGTAAATTTTCTCTCAGGAGAGAAACATGGGGAATCCCAACAGCTTGGAAGAGAGTTGCAATATGAGTGGAAGCTGCTGGGGTCGAGCTATACACTCGACATCCCATTGGTGCTGCCAACAGCACCCACAATGACGTTGATGGGACACTCAAGGTGTTCACGTTTTTTCCATAGGAAAATTAGTAAGTTAAAGTTACTGGGGTTTCCCAGCCTGGTGAGGGGGAATATTCACAGCATGTGAATCCATGAAAGATCAAATGCTGGAGAAAGGAGAGGTTTTTTATTGCCTTATGGTGAAGAAGGAAGAAGGGTTCTATCAATCCAAAGTATTAGCAAACGGCTGTAGTGATTTCAAAACTGCTACCATTTTAGAGTGTGCAGGGAAACTGAATATACAAAGTGCTGTATGTGTGCATTTGCTTTTGAACACAGGAAAATGTTGCAGTTCTTTTAAATCTAAACCTTATCAAGGAATGCTAATGCTCATGATCTGGTGATGTTCGAAGGTGTTGGTTAATTGTGACATAACAGGGTTCTTGGGACAAGAGGTTGGAACTGTTTATTTCACCTGTTTTTGTACGTGAGACAACAGTTAACTTCAAAGAAAAGTGCATTTTGTATCAAAGCTGTGTTTGGTGCCACAGTGATGGTGCAGTGTGTAATAATTTAGTGCAAATATTCAAGGAACCTCTTATTTATTAAATATATATTCTTTCTGTACCGCGGCCTGGTTTTTCGCTGATTGTGGAACAGGGGGAGGGATCTATGTGGCTCTATATGAGCCATAGACAGGGCTAGCTTGAACAAAATCAAAATAACAGATGTTTTGTGTGTCACCTTAATTGGGGGGAACTCCCCATGTTAAGGGGGGTCTCCCAATATATCGCTACAAAGTCCTAGAAGGGCTTGCTAAACCTATTTTCAAGCGTACTTTGCTCGAAACTATAATAAATGGAGACTTTAGCATATTTTCTACCTTCAATATGACCCCACACTTCTCTACTGGATTTTCTCGCAGAGTACAGAACCAAATCCAATAGTTTCAACTTCTTTTCGAGTTCCATCAAGCCTGTTTGTTGCTGTCTCTCTTTATAGGCATGGTGGGCTATCATCATTCCCATAACAAATGTCTTTAGGCTCTCCCACATCATGTGATCACCTGGTACAGACCCAACGGTCATCTATAGAAAGAGTTAATTTCTAAGCGTAGCGTCTCTTTGAACTCCCAGTCATGTAGCATGAAGGGGCTCATTCTCCAGAATCGTCTTCCTTGTGTACCAACTCCTACTGCAATATTAATCTTCATTGGTGCATGGAGAGAAATCTGGCCTGCTGCCTATCTGTCTGTGTGCACATGCATTAGAGGCTGCACAGTCTGTCAAGAACAGATCTATGTGTGAACATATTTTGTGGACCAGGAATTCAAAGGTGCAGTCTCACACTGGGATTTTGTTATCTCGAAATATTAGAGAACAAGATCTTCCAAAAACCTTAAGCACCCTTCACTGTCCCTCTGATCTGACCTTCTCCTGAATACTCCTATTTAGGAAGTGATGTTGTGCAATGCTAAAGTCTCCACCTACTAGAGTTTTGAGCCCGACAACCCTTGGTAATAAGATCAGCTAGCCCATCTAGGACCAAGTCTGGTTTATGCTTGCAAGGGTTTATATTTCCAAACTTAACAGTATCAGCCGTAACATCAGACTTTAATATGATCCATCCGCCTGCCTTGTCTGTGGTCACTATTTGTACCATGCAATGCAGTCTATTATGAAGTAGGATGCTTACTCCTCTGGTTTAGCGTTAAAGCAACTATGAAACCTGTGCCCCACTTACCCTCTGAACAATAATTTCCCTCTTCACCCATCAAATGTGTTTCATGCAGCAACCCAATATCCACCTTTCTTTTTTCATGTGGTTTAGAACGTCCTTTCTTTTAACTAGTTTGTTCAGTCCATTCACATTCCAGGACATGGACCTGATAGTCTGGGACATTGCCATGTCCCCTAAGCTAAGTATAGCAGAGCCTTAGCTAGCTAAACAACACTATTTCCCAAAACACTGAAAGCTAGCGTGGGTCGAGTCTCTGTCTTAACTGCTCCCTGAACTAGTTGCTAAAATATGAAGCCTCCTAGGCAGGTGGACCAAGACGCGTAACTTACACCGTTCAGAAGAAGTTAAATGTGATACACCCCTGGAATGATACATCCCCAGGACTCACCAGTGCTTCAGGTAATGTGTGGACCTCCATTCTTACCACCCCCTTTCCCTTTGCGTTCAGGCAATTCTCCAGCTCTTCATTCTCCCACGGCCAGGAAGCAATCATACAGACGGGACGACAAACTGTCCTGGTCAAGATCTAAATGGACCATGAGTTGCATGTCGTCCACGTAAGAATAGTACCCAAAGCCGTGGAAGCGGATAAGGGCAATCAGGGAGCCGATATATATATTAAATAACATTGGACAACGCGGAACCCTGGGGGACCCCACAAAACAGAGAGTGAACAGAAGACAGAAAAGGAGGCAGAGAAATTGACAGACCCCGACCGATCAGAACGGAGGTGAACCATGCCAACACAAGGCCCGATATCCCTAATGCCGCCAGCCGAGAAAAGGATCAGGCGGTGATCGACAGTATCAAAAGCCGCTGACAAGGCAAGTAAAAATAGGGTTCCCACTCCACCACTATCAACCAGCCTGACGAGTTCGTCCATAACTGAAACCAATGTTGTGATGGCTTCATCCTCCTCAATTTGTAGAAAAGCTTGTGTTTCAAGGTTAAAGGTTCAGCTGTCTCCCAGAAACTCCTGCAGCATCTTGAGTATTAGGGCAGTAGGATTATTCTGTTTGATACGCTCAGGTATCCTTTGCACTCTTGAGTTTCTTTGTCTTATCTTGGCCTCCATGACTGCTGTTTTCAATGAGAGGCGATCATTCTCTTTGTAGCCCCTGCAGCCTAGTGGAAGGAAATGTCAGTGCTGAGATAACAAAGGTTTGCTAATCTGCTTGGGCACTGCGATAGCAGGAATCTGCGGAGACACCAATTGACGCCAGTCTGCAATGGGTTCCAGAAGAGTTACCCCAAGCCAGAACAACAGGGGGGTGAACTTGTGACCAAGGTCAAAGTTAAGAACAGTGTGAGAGGTTTAGAGTTGGAAAGTAAAGGTGTTCCTGAAACGCCTCCAGTATGGAAGAGGTTGAGATGGTGGGAGAGGTTTGTGAGGATGAGAGAATAGTGAAAGAAGGGGACGAGACAGGATGCAAGGCCAGAAGGTGATGGGTCTCAGGCCCCAAGGCCAGAAGAGAGCCCTGGCCCAAAGAAAAATATGGAGAACAGATTGAGAGAGATCTAGAGAAACAAAATGTGTTGTGGGATCTGTAGTTCTAACACTCTGAAGGCCGAATGCAGAAGCACTGATGAAGTCAAGTGAATCAAGAGAGAAACATTGTCTTTTGACAATTGTGGCTAAGCCACTACAACAAACTGGAATGTAGATACTGACAAACACAAGTGAACTAGAGAAACATTACCAGTCGGGAGTTGTAGTTCAATCACTCCAACAAGCGAGTGCAGAGTTGCTGACCAAGTCAAATGAACCAAAGGAGCATTACCTATTGGGAGTTGTGGTTCAATCTCTCCATTGAACAAGCTCAGAGGGACGGTCCAAGCCGAGTGAACTGGCCGATTATTGCTTATTGGGGTTTTTGGTTCAATCACTGCAGCAAACTAGCCCAGAGGCGCTGGACAAAAAAAGGGAATCAGGAAAATTACCTGTTGGGAATTGTTGTCCAAGCACTTAAGGAAGTAGAGCAGAAGTACTTACCAAGACAAGAGAATGAGAGAAACCTTGCCTGTTGCGAATTGCAGGTGGGTCGGTCACTTTATCAAGGTAGTGCAGTGGCGCTGACAAAAAAAAACAAGTCACATTGCATATTGGGTGTTGTGATTGTGTCTCTCCAATGAGCTAGCAGAGAGAAGCTGACAATGGCAAGTGAAACAGCGGGGCAATACTTATTGAGAGTTTTGTTTTGGATACCTCACAGACCTATCACACTGGTGCTGATCAGAACAAGTGAATCACTGAAGTTATTTATCAAGTGTTGAGATTCTTATACTCCACCGACTCAGTGCAGTAGCACTGATGCAGACAAACTAACCAAAGGCGGCTTGTTCCCTGGAGATTACTGTTTGGCTGCTCCAAACCCATACGTCAACCCAGTACCAAAGGCATCTGACCACATGAACGTACCAAGTATGCTTGTGTAGTTGCTCAGATTTGATAAAGAAATAGCTCAATAGACTATTATATGACATGCTTCTCACGGAAAATAACAGAGATAGACTTACCCTAACTAAAAAGAGAAGGGTGGAGCTAAGCTAGAGGTTTACCCATTCAAGAAAACGGCGTAAAAAAGATACACGTTTTTATATTTTTCTAAAAGAGCGTTCTGTCATTGATATGATGTGATATGGCATTTATAACGCGCCTATACACTAGTGTTTCAAGGCGCGATGAGGCAAGCGAGGGGGAACAGAGGCAGGACAGAGGTAACAATCTTACTAGGCCAAGTGACATTGAGATTGCGCAAGTGCAGGAGAGAGGGGAGGGGAAAAGTGCCAGGGGAAAGGGGAGGAGGCAGTGCTGTACACAGCATCAAACAATAGGTGCGGCCAGCAGGTGGCAGGTGCAAGGATAAGTGCAGACAGCAGGTGTCCAAAAGTGCAGGTGGGGACTGTAGGGTTACAGATACAGACCCAAGTTCAAGGGTTGCTGGGTGGCAGTGCGGGTGTGCAACTGGGTGGGCAAGGACCTCGGCCCGAAATCAGAGGGTAGCCAGGTGACCAGTGCAGTATGAGACAGGAAATTAGCAGGGGAGAGGAAGAGAGAAGGCAGACGCAAAGAGGAAGGTCTTGAGGTGCTTCCGGAACAAGAGATGGTTCTCCTCCAGTTTCAGAGGCAGGGAGGCTGTTGCAGATGCAGGCCCCAGTTTAAGAAAGAGATCTAGCACCAACTCGTTGCTTGGAGAAACGACTGACCCTTAGGGTGTTGGAGGTGGAGGAGCGAAGAGCTCGAGTAGGAAGTTATTTACGAAGAGAGAGTTGGCAGTATTGAGGACCTAGGCCCCAGAAGGCCTTGTGGACTATGCAGAGGGTCTTGAACTTAATCCTCGCAGCCACTGGGAGCCAATACAGAGATTTCAGTGCTGGAGAGATAAGATGCCTGGGCTTGAGGCCAAGGACAAGTCTTGCAGTCCTGTTCTGGATGAGTTTCAGAGGCCAGAGAGTAGAAGCAGGCAGATTTAGAAATAGGCTGTTGCAGTAGTCCAGCCTAGAGAGAACCAGAGCACTGGAGACAGTGAGCTTGTGGGGGAAGGAGAGGAAAGGAAGACTACCTCTGAGGAGGTGCAGTTGGTAGTTTGACCTTTTAGAGACGTCAGAGATGTGAGGAGAAAAGTAGAATGTGGAGTCGAAGATGACCCTGAGGTTCTTAGCCTCACAGGTGGGAGCAGGAAGAGGGCCAAGGGAGGCCAGCCAGAGAGTCACAGGAATCTCTGTCTTACTGTGAAAACTTTCAGCTTCTATACTCCTATGATATACTAAATATACTAAAAGGGCCTTGAGAGCTTAGTCACCACCAACCTAGCTGCTTTGCTGCAGTCCAACCTCTAAAGGGTAAATTATGCTCATCAAATTGAGAACAGCCATGTGGAGTACAGCGTAGTAATGTGGCCTTTGATATGTTGCTAACAGCAGTGTCAGGGACAACCAAAAAGCCCAGATGCCCCTTCTGGCTCGGCCCAATTGGGATATGATTAGACATTTTCGATCCTTGATGTCTAGTGTGGCATAACGTTTTGAACTTATCAATAGGAAATTGGAAACACTGTTTTAATTTAGATTTATGAAGACCAGTTCTTTTCTGTATTATTGTTACATTTGCCATACATATTCTCTCTCTTGAGTCAACTGGCGTCTTGCAGTCCCTTTCACTGCCATTGGCAAGATCTCAGTCAGTAGGGAACGATACAAACAGATCCTCATGACACATGCGGTCTTGGTTACTTTGACCTTTTAAGAGAGCCAGACTTAAAACTATGCCTTGTATAAATGAACACGTTCACAATGAGCCACTGACATGCTCTGTGTATACAAGACTCCATTGGGGAGGACAGCACGCTTAAAAGTGTAGCGCGTAGCTATATACTGCATCGACATTTCTGAAGTATGATACTGCATAATGCAAAACGCTCCCATGACATATTTAGCAAACTTTTCTAGTCACACTTTGCGTAACATTCAGATTAGCTCTGTTCATGTCTGGCTGAACGTGAAAGACTTCCCCAGCTGTTTACCAAAGAGAAAAGGAAGCCTCTTCAGTTACTGGCTGCATATGCGAGCTGCACGCCATCGAGAAAAAAAAAATCAGAAATGCAACACACGTTTCATGCTTACTTTTCAGTCCTTACTTGCCAAGGTGTGGTACATCTTTCAGCCTAGTGACTGGGCTGGGAAATGCCTAACTAAATGATGTATAACAAAAACCTACATACCAATATGTCTCTGGGGGTGCTTTCCCAATCCTGGGTTGTTGGCTTGCTTTCTGGAACTTGCAGCTCTTTTTTTTCCCTGTTACTAATACAACAATGCAGGTCCCAAAGGGCAAAGTAGAATCCAGGACAGGGATATGTTGGTATCTATGCCAGAGCTGTGCACATCTGCTACCACACATGCATATGCCCCTCACTGCATGTTCTTGCCTTTGCATCTGTGGACCATTGTAGTTCACTGGCAGCAGGCAAACAAAGTGATGGGTGAGGGGTTAAGAGGGCCGGCGCTAGTAATAGTAGAGAGGCACCCTGCTCTCCTGTTCCCAACCTGTGCAAAATACAGTACAAATGGCATCCAATTGAGGAGGCCAGCTGGGTTTCAAGCAACTCTCTAGCCTTGCAGAAGAGCACCTTGGGACAAGGCCTTCATAAAGTATAGCCCAGGACGCAGTGAAAATGGCAGCACATGATTTGAATTAGAAAATACCCACCGGTGTTTGTTTGGCTCGGGTTAAATGGGATTTATTTATTTGATGCGATTTTTACAAGTCGCACACTCAAAGACAATTAACTTCAGCTCGCGCTCCTAGAAACGCCGAATAGGAAATGAAGAAGTGGCAAGGGAAAACGGAACTACAATTTACTTTTGCAGCAATTCTCAGAACATATTTCTTGGAATGATTTAAAGTGTTTGTTATATGAGATTTACAGAGCGCACTGATACTGCGCCCGTGGCTTCCTAGTGATTAACCATTTTCACCAGAAATGCAGAAAAAAGGTCTTGTAAAACGTGAAAAGGGTCGTTTTCAATGCGTTTCGAAATTGGTGGTGGTCTTCACTGAGTATCAACGATGGTGGAAAAAGTGCAAGAAACGGCAGCATTCACAGAACAAGCTCTATATCTAGTGCCTGGGATATAGAGGAGATGAGATTCCCCAACCGGTTTTATTCGACATGTGGTTAAGACATGTTCATAAATGTGTGTATTGTCCTCGAATCGGCTTCCAGTCACTTTCTGTAGGGTTTCCGAGAGTAACCCGAATTATGTTCTTCAAAGGTGAGAGCTCATATTTGTCCTCTGCAATCTGGAACACCTGCATGAACAGGTGTGGCCATCTTTATTTTATCTCTCGTTGGCAAAGCCATGTGGTTAGGGTTCGACATTCCCTAGAAGACTATCTTATTAGCCTTTTATTCTGTCTGACCCTTGTCTCTGTCTTTCTTTTAGCTCTTCTTTTTTTTCTTAAAGTCGTGACACTGTAGCACAACCATTTGCAGCCACTCCCTAAGTCTTCCACCTCTGTGGGCACATTCAGATTTCAATTGCAGTGACTCCTCTCTTTCAGAGAGGCTGCTCACCATGTCTTGCACCCGTTTTTCCACTTGCTCAGCTGTCTCTGAAGCATCAAATATGTGAAAATGACACTTCCTCTCAATTTTCCATATCATTCAGCATTAGTACAATATCTCTGGTCTGCTTCTTGATCACCTCCAGTCTCTCTTCAAATTTCCATTCAAGGTGCTCTGTGGATAACTGGTTCCTTTCCATGGCTTCCACCTGGGATTCTACCTTAAATTTGTACGCTCCAGTTCTGATAACGACGTTTGGACCTCCACTGTCCTCGCCTTCAGATCTTCTACTATATCTTTGATGTGTTGTCTCGTGGCCGCTTCCTTGTCCCCTGCAGCAGCTCCTGCTTCTCTCTTTTGGTGCACTGCCTTTGCTGCCATCACTTCCTTAACTGGTTATAGAAAAATGTTTAGCTTTTCTTCCCAGCAAGTAGCCAGTACCCCTGCAGGCATTCACTGAGACCCTCTCTCAACTCTGAGGAGGGACTTCCACAAGGCCACAACTTTACTTGGAATTCTTCCTCTCTCCCATTCTTGTCACTCACTTGCCCTCCTTCTCTGGATCTGATAGCAATCCCTTACATTGAACTATAAAATGTCCTTGACTTTTTTTGGCCAAATAAAATTTTGCCAAAATAGTTTTAGCCTTTTTTGCTGCAAAAAGCGGGGGGCATCCTTACCTACACGCCCCCTCACCTAACCCCTCTCCTCCTTTTCTATATACCTAACCCAAACCCACCATCTATCATTTTTGTTGCAGAAAAATTGTAAAAATGTGGCAAAATGTAATTCGGACAAATGGTTGGACGGGAAAGGGAGGAATACCCCTTATAAGCCTAAGGCCGTTACCATTGGAATGTAATAAACACTTTCAGCAATCTTGCTCATTAACGACTGTACCTGTTTTGGAAGCCATGGCTCAACATTGGCCTCTTAATTTGGATGCACTAGTTGCCTCTTCTGTGGCTCCTCGATCAGCCGAGAGGGCCCTGACATCACTTGGTGCTAACCACTTCCACATCTCCTATCTATGTCACTCCATGGCTCCGAGCCTAGGACAAGGACTCTTGTCAATTAAGGTTCACTTGCTCTACGTCACTTTCTGGCAGGCCCCAGTTACAGTTGTTACTACAGAAAGTGACTGGAAGCTGTCCCAGGGACAATACACTGAAAATGCTGAGCTCAAAGAAATTCAAGAAACTAGTCCTAACATCTTTCGACTGGTGTCTCGCGACTTCCGGCAGCCGCACTTTGTACTCCAGGTTACCAGACTGGTACTACAGAAGCTACTTCACAAGGTATCCAGTCATTGCATCGAAAACCAAACCATTTAACACCAAATCATTGCATTTTGTCCATCGAAATACCATTCCATGGAATGGCCATTTCGTTGAATAAAATTCGATGGATCCATCGAAATGTAATATTAAGATTAGGGGTTGGGTTAGGGTTAGGGTTGGGGCTAGGGTTAGATTAAGGGTTACATTAGGGTTAGAGTTGGGCTAGGGTTAGTTTAAGAGTTACATTAGGGTTAGGGTTGGGGTTAGGGTTGGGGCTAGGGTTAGATTAAGGGTTACATTAGGGTTAGGGCTAGGGTTAGATTAAGGGTTACATTAGGGTTAGGATTACATTAGGGTTAGGGTTGGGGGTTAGGGCTGGGGCTAGGGTTACATAAGGGTTAGGGTTGGGGCTAGGGTTAGATTAAGGGTTACGTTAAGGTTAGGGTAACATTAGGGTTAGGGTTAAGGTTGGGGCTAGGGTTAGATTATTGGGTTACGTTAGGGTTAGGGGTGGGCGTGGGGGATTGGTGGGGAACCCCCCCAATATATAAAAAAAAATTAAAACGCTACAAGGAGCTGGCCAGTGCCGAAATTTCAGCACTGGACAGCTCCGTGTAACGTTTTAACGTTACAAAAAATGCATTGAAATGCTATCTTTTACATGTAAAAGTGAATTTCCATTGAAACCAGTCCATTTATATTTTCGATGGACTGGTTTAGATGGGAAGGCACTTTTCGATGTTAAAGATAGACTGTCGATGCTTTGGCATTAAATGCTTTGTTTTCGATGCTTTGGTGTGTGGACCCTTTGTTTTTGATGCAACCACTATAAACCGCTTCACAATTCACAGGCATACCTACATGCCCATCCACTCCCCCTGGTGTTTGTTACTACGGATCAAAACTCAGATAACGGGAGAATTCACATAAAAGTGGAGGAGAGAATGGAGTTGAGCTATAAGGCAGCCAGATTTGCTGCACCTCCTGGTGGTAACCCAATCATTCACTCTTTTTTAACAGCATCACCTAAAAACTAACCACCGTCCTTCCTGCGCCCTTTATCTTGTTGATTTAGTGTCCTTCATTGCATTTAAATTTCATGGTCAACTACTGCTGTCTAAAGAATCATTGCATCTCATTAGTGTGCGGGAGGCATGGTATCACAAGTAGACACTGACACACGAGTTGCAAGTTTCAAAACCTGTATTGATGCTTTAAAAGGGGCTGAAAAACTATCTTGCCCTATAACTTAGACGAGAGTATTCTTGACCATCAAACAAAAAGAAAATACAGTCCTAGTCAGTCCTGTGAGAAACCAGAAGATTTCTCACTTGCTAATCCCTGGGGATCTGTCATCAAGGTGGACAGGACACAGCCATCGCTTTTGTATCCAGTTCCTGGGGGTGGACCAGTGCGGGAGGATAACCTGGGTGAGGGGTCTTTGGGGAGCAGGAGTGGGACACCGGATGGTGAGACGCAGTATCCCCTTCCCTATAACACCTTTACCCCATATCCTACCAGGTAGGATAGTTAGGAACACAACCCCACTAGCCCCTTTCACATCACGAACACTTTCTCGCGGACAGCCTGCTATGAGAGAAAAACGACTAACCCCCGAGCCGTATACCTGACGTGTCCCAATACAATGGTCAGGCAGGGTCAGGCAATTACTGACCATGACACACACCTGACTTCCATTACACTTCCCCACACGGATAAAAGGTGGAGCACACTAAGAGCGAGGCAAAGCACACGAGAAAACAGCAGTTCCAAGATGGCAGTTTAACACAAGAAGGAAGACGGCGAAACCAAAGCGGTTCACAAGGAGGGAAGAACCCTTGACCTTTTTTGTTTTATAACACATTTTATTGATTTTTGTGAACATAACATCGGTTAACACCCTGCAAACATACAAGACATCAATCACATAACTGCATAAGTCTTGGGTCGTAAGTTTGGTACAGTATGCAGGGTCCACAACACTACTCGATCAGGTACATTTCATTGTGTGTTTAATGTTGGGCAAGTCAGCTCTTTCGCCCGACATCAGTACCGGTTCTTCTGGTTCTCTAGTTTTTTCTCCCACCTTCGCCAGATCTTTCGTGCCTTACCGGGGCATCCTCTGGCCGTATATACTCAGTTCTCCATTGTGATGCTCGCATCCACATCTGCCACCATTGATCATATTGCAGAGAAGTGTTTGAGCCCCAAGGTTGTGCTATATTTCTCTTAGCAAGACCCATGGCAGTGAAAACATTATTTTTTCGTATCGCAACATCTCACCTTCCTCCTCCACTCCCAGTATTATAAATTTCGGGTCCCTGGGTATCATTCGGCACATAACCATCGTGAGTCTGTCACAGCACTTTTGCCAGAACGTCTGTATTTGTGGCCATTCCCATAGGATATGGATAAAAGTTCCCTCCTCCTGTCAGCATCTCAGGCAATTTGGTTCTGCTGTTTTGCCCCATTGATATAACGCTACTCTTGTGTAGTATATCCTATGAGGTATTGTAAATTGTACGAGTCTGATTCTGGCAGAGATGGCGATTTCCCTGGGGTACATAAGGTCTATGGTCCAGTACTCAGGCTGTAACAGACCCACGTCTCTTTCCCGTTTAGCTTTCAGGCTACAGAGGGTTGGGGTTGCGAATGAGGAGATTACATTATAAATTACAGAAGTTGTTTTTACATCCACTCGATCAAGAACAATGTTTCTTTCAACTGGCGTGCATTCAGGCATTTCAGCTATTTCTGGTAGGTGCTTCTTAATGCATGGGACATTTGCCTATAGAGGAAGTGTTCTGTCAAAGTCAAACCAAATTCATTCGCTAGGTTCTCAAAGAATATTATTTTGCCTTCCTGTATTATATCCCCCACCCTGGTTATGCCGGCCCTCTCCCAGTTCGTCCATTTGGGGAGCGTATTGAGTTCAGGTAGGTATCTGTTTCCCCAGAGAGGCTGAACCGGGGTGATTTTCCCTTCCCAACCCATGTGTCTGTGTGCTTCCATCCACATCTGTGTTCTGTGAGCTGCCATTGTGCATGGGGGTGGGCGTGTCATAATCTGGTAAAGACTTTCAAGCGCAGAGGTTCCTTGTATTGCGATTGTATCTGCACGTGTGTGCGGGAGTTCGGCATTACCATGTAGTATGTCATTTACGATTGCCATCTGGGAGGCCCAGTAGTATGTTTGTAGATACGGAGTCCAATGCCACCTTCCCAGATGGAACGTTGCAGGGTGCGTAGGGCTATGCGTGGGTGTCCCCGTCCCCATAGTAGTTTCATGAGTATCCTGTCTATTTTGCGAAACTCTAACGTAGAGATGTGTAGTGGTGCATTCTGTAGAATATATATGAAATGTGGGAGTTGCCGCATCTTGAACAGTGCCGCTCTTCCCAGTAGGGTGAGGGGTTGTGCCATCCAGTGTCTTACGTCATTTTCAAATCTATCAACTATTGGGTAGAGGTTCTTTTGAACGTATTCCTTCAGATTGCCTGTGATTTGTATGCCTAAATACTGAAACTGTTTCACCTCTACACGATATGGGCTGTCTTCTGGAGTCATGTCACTTATCCCTTTTATTGGGAACAGTATTGATTTAGCCCAATTTACTTTCAGCCCACTAAACAACCTGTATCTTGTCAGCAGTTGTGTGACAGCGTGGCAGGATTCCCTTGGATTACTTAAGTATATCAATAGGTCGTCAGCATACACGGATACCCTGTCCTGCCAGTCTTGAGCTCAGTGAAAGCCCGTCCATGCCCATGCATTCCTCAGTAACGCCGCTAGAGGTTCTATCACCAATGCGAATAACATTGCTGACAAGGGGCATCCTTGTCTTGTCCCTTTTTCCAATTTGATGCTACGCGAAGACCAGGGAGTTGTATAGGAGTTTAATCCATTTCATAAACTGGTCTCCGAACCCATTTTACTCATTGTTGCCCATAATGCTTCCCAATAGACCGAGTCGAATGCCTTCTCAAAGTCTATTGAGAGAAGTGCTTGTGGCTCTTGTCGCACCGGTGCTCTCTCAATGGCTACGTGAAGCCTGTGTATGTTCATCCTTGTGGATCTTTTAGGCATAAAGCCACATTGGTCCGGGTGGATCAGAGTTGTTATCACTTCCTGTAGTCTGTTGGCAAGGATTTTCGCAAAAATGTTGGCCTCGCTGTTTATAAGGGAAATCGGCCTGTAGGAGCTGCACTTGTCTGGGGGCTTATTTGCTTTGGGGATCACTACAATGCTGGCCTTTCTCAGGTCCGGGGGGAGAATTCCCAACTCTTTTGAGTGGAGGAACATGTTAAGTATGTGTGGTGCCAGTTCACTATATCCTATTTTTTTCCATGTCTCTATCAGGTACCCATTTGGCCCTGGGGTTTTTCCTGTTTGGAGTTGGGATACAGCCGCAAATTAGTTCCTCTTCTGTAATCTCTGCTTCCAGGCGCATCTTTTGCGCCTGGTTTAAGCATGGCAGAGAGGTTTCTTCTAGGATGGTGGTATCAATGGGGACGATAGGGGCGCGGTACAGGTTTTCATAATAGGTCGCGATACTCTCCGCTATCGCTTGGTCAGTTGTAGCCTTTTCTTCAGCTTCCTTGGTTATGTACCCGATTTGCTGGTGTCCTTCGTCCCTTTTCTCTAACCATGCTAGTAGTTTGCCCACTTTGTCGCCCAACTCATATAGCCTAGCTCGCATTGCTCTGTGTGCCTGTTTTGCGCAGTTCAGTGTAAAGTTCTGTAGTTTTATTGTGCTAATATTAGGGTTCTATTGTTCTCAGGTGAGGGCGTATTTATGTGTGATATTTCAGCTCTCTGCACTTCAGTTTCAGCCATCTCCACATCTTTCTTATGTGCTTTTCTGTGGGCTGCCGTCCACCCAATGATCTCGCCCCTTAGAAATGCCTTATAGGCTTCCCATAGTGTCACTGGGTTGTCTGTTGAGCCTTGGTTTAACTCAAAGTATAGGGATGTGGCCGATTGGATTTTCTCCACTAGATCAGGAAAGCCTAAGTAGTAATGGTTTGGTCACCAGGTTGGTGGGGGACTGGGTCTTTCTGTTTCCAATTGTATCAGTAGTTGGGAGTGTTCCGATATGCCTCGAGGGAGCAGGGTGGCCTCTGTTGCTTTATGTATATTAGCTGCAGGGATAAAGAAATAGTCCAACCTGGAGAGCGATGCATCTGCACCTGAGTGGAATGAGTATTCGCGTTCTGTAGGGTGGAGGTCACGCCACACATCTTAGCCCTAGTGCTGATGTAAAAGCTGCGAGTTTGGTGGGTGTCGCGGGGTTCCTAGCTCTTATGTGATCGGACGTTTTCTACATCCATGACCTCGTTAAAGTCCCCCCGATAATCCAATTGTCTGATTCATTATTAGCTAGGATGAGTGCAATGTCCTCTAGTAAAGTAGACATACGTTTTGGGGGTGAATAGACTGCCAGGAGGGCAAATGTCTGATTCCATAGTGTGCTGGCTATGTGTACAAATCTCCCCCCTGTATCCTGGATTACATTGGAGACCTCAAAGGGAATATTTTTGTGCAGTAATATTAGTACTCCTCTCGACCCTATAGAGAATCCTGCATGCACTGCAACCCGGTAATTCGTTCTCTTAAAGAGATGGCATGTTGTACCTGCTAGGTGTGTCTCCGTGATGAGCGCTATGTCTGGGGTGTGCCTGTTTAAGAATTCTGTCACCAATCTCTGCTTGATACTATTACCCAAACCATTTACGTCCCATGTTAGGAGGAGCAATTGTTTGGTGTCATGCCTTGTCTGCGCCATCATCTATCTTGTAAGTGCTTGTGTGTAGCGTGTCCCATCTTTGGTGGGGGATTCTCCCGTCTGCTCTGGTCTTGTGTACTCTTTTATCGATAGTGTCTTGTGCTGACCTTTGACTCATGCGAACTTTGACAAAAACATACCCAACTCCCTCCTCCCCATACTCCAACCCCAACGGAAGTATCTGTCGCCCCATTAACTAACGTCAAAGGAAAGGAAATGAACAAGTTAGTACTCTACATTCCAGACAGTCAAGCCTGCAAATACCTCTGTGCACTAAGTAGGCAGGGGTGTTACTTATCGTATTTACGGAGTGACTGTGTTGGCGGTTCATACGGTCCTGGCCGCCAGCTGTTCTGAACCCAGGTCATGCAGTGGTGCTGGTGGCGCTCTTAAGTGGCGTTGCTTCATTCCATGTCAGCATGTATTTCTGCTTGTGCAAGCACAGTTTCTCCCGCATTAATTATTGGCTCCATTTGGTGGTGGTCCTATCTCTGGCAGCGGGAGTTCGGGTGCTACTCTCTCAGGTCGTGGTCTGTTTCTACTCATGTCCCGCCTCTGGCTCGGTCTCCAGTCGCCTTCAAGGTTTCTTTCTGCCCAGTTCCATGCTTATTTGGGGTCCGTGAAGTGCACTGTTGTGCCGTTATGGAGTATTTTTTAGTTGTGCAGGGAACAAGAGTCTGTATTTTATGTTAATGATTTGTACATGTTTTTTTAGTGGGTTTGAAGGATTGACTTGCCTTCTGTACCTCCCTAGTGAAGTCCGGGAAAAAGGTGATTTTGGAGTCATTGTAGGTTATGGTTCCTTTGGTTCTGGCCATCTATAATATGGTGTCTCGATCTCTATATTTCAGGAGCTTTGCTATCACTGCGCGTGGGGGAGCTCCAGGGATATTTCAGCCTGTTGGCATGCGGTGAGCACGTTCCACTGAGAAGAATTTTGATAGGGACTTGGGAGCGAATAGATCTTCAAGCCATTGTTCTAGCAATAGCTCTATGCTTGGGCCCTTGGATTTTCCGGGCAGTCCGAGAATCCAGATATTGTTTCTTCTCGCTCTTCCTTCCCCTTCTTCCACTCGTTCTTCCAGTGATTTGAGGCGTGCCAACGTTCCAGTCATTTGGTGGTTTATGTTTCGCAAACCCTCTTCAGTTTCTGATATGCGACCCTCAGCCTCACCTGTGCGGGCTGTTAGTTTCTGCATGTCGTGACGCAGTAGGGATACCTCTGTACTTATGCCATCCACTTTTTTCTCCATCGAGGTCCTTGAGTGGGTGATGGCATTCATGACATCCTTAAGAGATATACCCTCTTCCTCTGTTCCTTGTGTGTCACTAGATTTGGCTTGCTCCTTCTGGGGAGCTTGGGAAGGGGTCGTGTACTGCTCCATTTTACTCTGCATTGTCGCATTCTTGGCTCTGTCTTTCCCCATGTTGTTCAGGTTCGAGATTATTTGATGTTGCTTCTTGCTCACTTGGTCAGTGATTACGCCGCTGTGCTGGTCAGTAGTTGTTTACTCTGATTACAACCGTTTGGCTATGTTCGTTCCAGTGGCCACAGTTTTATACAAGATCCCTTGTGGATTGGTCTGGCGGAGCCTTGGGGGTCTTGTTTCGCTTTTGCAGGTGTTTTGGTCGATGTTTAATGTCTGTCGGAGCTGGCCATACGTGCCCAGTTGCGGTTCTATATGGATGGTGTGGTCACTGGTCTCAGATTCTACCACACCAGGGAGGTACAGTTGTAGTCCGTACCTTCGCTTCTGTCCTTTCAATGTCGCTTGCTCCTTACAAGTCGCTGACGTCGCGCCTCTGCCTTCATTCCTTGTCGATTTATTCACTGAAGCATTAGTTCAACAGTACCCAGGAGGCGCTTACAACCTGAGCCTGGTTCAATTGCGAGTTTCAGATCTGTACAATGCGGGATTGTAGCACTCTAGCCTCAAAGTCTAGCAGGCCAATGTTTCAGGTGCCTCCCGCAGCAGGAAACGAGTTCAGTTTTGATTTGGAGTTCGGTTGGAGCTGATACTGTTTTGTCACTAGGATTTTGTGAATTCTACTGTGCGTGCTGTGCAGGATGGCGCATTAGCTGGTGAAATGATCGTCTTTCAGTGGGGAGCTGCCTGCATTGGTGATTCGTATTCTCCCATATTTAGAAGCATATAGGTCGCATCTGCCTCAGCGTGCGGTGGCAGGTGAGGTGATTCTTCCCTGGGTTACGCCTTATTCGCGGGGCTTTGAACTGCAGCACAACTGAGCCGTTCGTCCAATGCGTTGGCCTAGTGCGTTATGTAGGCGCTGTGTGAACCCATCCCACTTCATGCAGTCATTAAGCCAAAATGGATATTCCAGCTTCTGTTTCAATTGTCCATGGAGTATGGCTTGCAGTTCACTTACCGGGTGTTGGTGTGGGTGGCTGGAATACGGGAGCACCATTCCTCCATGCCGTTATTGCTGGGTGGAGCAGTTTCAGGCGTATGTTTGATGTGGGAGCTCCAAAAGGTCTCTGTATTGCGGGCGAAGTGCTCGCCGTCGGCCTCCCATGTCTCCGGCCCCTGGATATCACGTGGGGGGGACTTCCCTGTTTCTTGGGGCCCCAGGTTGCATCTCTCCCAGGCCTCCACTGCCTCCAGTCACTGCCTCCCGCGCACAGCCTTCCTCACTCTCTGCGGCGGGAGGCTGCGCCCGGCCCTCTGTGCTGTATGTGTCTTTTATCAGGAATGGGGCCAAGGCCCTCACTGTGGCCGGAGCAGCCAGGGATCATGCGTTGGCAGGCCGTCCCCTCGTCGCCAGCTGCTTCGCCCCAGGTGGGTGTAGAGCGGGGCCGGGGGAGGCGATGTTCCCTCGCTCGTGTTGGGCACATACACTACCCGGTCACAATGCCTCCGGGCGCCAGAGTCAGCGACGGCACACTGCGCACAAAGTATTGTGCTGGGCTGCCAGTCATGTACATGGGGCATCAGTGTTGGTAATGCCGATCACGTGCTGCGTCCCTTCCTTTCAGGCCGCAGTCTCGATCTCGGCAGCCATCTTGTTCAGGATGCCTGGTCCGCCGTCTCCGATTTTCACTCGCGCATATCTTTTGAAATGCTTTCTGATTTACATCTATGTTGAAGCGATTCGTTGCCAAGGAATTCCGCAGCGCGCTCAAGTTATTTTCTTGGGTTTCAGGTATATATTTGGTCAGGATGTTAGCAGGATTAAGCAAGCTTTCCGGGAGCAGTGGGAATCACGTTCTCATCCCACGCCTGCTGGCCACGCCCCCTCCCTTGATCTTTTTGACAAGGAACCATTACGTAAGACCAGGGAACGAGACTGAGGAATCCGGCATTGTGTGTCGGAGGTACCCGGGGCTCTTCCACGTCGTTAATCAAGGTGGGGAGAAACGCCAGCTGCCAAGGTACGGTTCTTGGCTGCAACAAGAAAGCAGCGCTAGTGAAATAAACACAGCCGGTGAGTTGGGGAAACAGATACAAGACCGGTCTGTGTTGAAGCCAAGGTTGCAAGCTGCAACATTGCATGGCGAGCGTTGGAACGAACATGGTATGAAAGTGTGTAGCAACCAACACAGGTAAAGTTGAACTGCAGATGAGTGATCGAACTTTGAAGCCAATATATACAATACCTTTGACAGAGTTGTCCGGCACCGTGTGCATGCTCAAGCAAAAGTCTCTGTAAGGTGTCCAGCTGAGAGTTGACAAAGGTGAAAGAGTGGCAAATGATTGTGAATTAAAGTGGTCCTGCAACAGGTCAAGCAAAATCCTGTGCACAATCGAAAGTCTTTGATATTGATACAGTAAAGAAAGTTGATGGCAAAGTAGATAAAGTTGGTCTGAGCCAGGCAGATGGAGATCAATTGAAAGCTTTGTGATAAAGCAAGTTTGTATTACTATAGATGAATTGGTTGGAGCCCGGCAGAGGGAGACTGATTGAATATTTTGTTTTGCAACGGATCTGAGCCCAGCAGAGGGGTGAACCATGAGCCACCCGAGAAATTGGATACGTGGAAATCCTTTGAAAATTGGGTATATGTCAAAACGGACTTTGTGTTAAAGTGGAGATGAGCCCAGAGGAGAGGGGATCCAAGGTAAACAGTAAATCACCTGAGAAAAGTGTGCCCTCTGAAAGAAGAGACTTTGAACAGCAAAGAGACATTGGTACAGAAGGCCATGATGTTGGAGTTTTGAACTGCACCCGCATGCTAGAACAGCCAGAGACTAAGCTCGAGTGAGCCGCCTTATTCTGTGCTGAAAACATAGGGAAGGGAAGCCGACGGCTTGAATATCCTGACATATCATTTTTTTGAACACTTTTCTTTTGCATAACATTGTTTCCCACACTATTTGTATTTAGAGGTAAGGATTGGCAATAAGTGTATTAGTATAGGCCATTTTATTTTGACAAGACACCACTCGGACTGTGTTATTAGTATTTGATGGTTGTAGCTTGCTCCCATCTTTAGATTTAGGTTTAGCCCAGCCCAGAACCACAGAACACTGGAGTCCCCGAAGCCGCTGCAAAGGAAATAGCAATAAGTACCAGGCAATAACAGTGACAGTTTAGTATGGACAATCGGGAGAGGCTTACCTATTGGTGGTAGCAGGAGCACTGTTAACCTAGTGAAGCTGGGGTAGGGTGTTCCGGGACTCATGTGAGCAGATGATGAGAGTAATGACAAACTCGGTGATCTGTGCAGACAAATAGGTCCACCTGTGAAGAAGTCCAAGACCACGTAAAGCAGTTTCAAATCCAAAAGAAGTCCAAGAGACAATCCAAGTTCGTTAACCAGGTAGCAGTTCAAAAAGTGAGCATAAATCCAACAAGGGCAATCCAGAGGGGTCCAAGAAGCAAGATCCAAGGTCGAGGTTTCCAAGGTAAACGATAGGTAAGTAACGCCAAACAGAGTCCGGAAACAGCTGTGAAGCGAGGAACGCACAGCGAATCACTCCTTTTGTACTTGTCGCTTCCTGGTCATGGGACGTGCAAGCGCATCACGTGAACGAGGCATCGAATCACGTGAACGGAGACGGGCGGTCACGTGACGCGGAAGTGTTCATCTGGTTAATCTGTTTTACAAGTGCCAGGGCAGCTGCCAATGCAAAATCGGGTGCAACCGAGACTGCATAGAGTGTGTAGCATGTCGCGTCCGGCCATGACGGGCAACCAACTGCACACGCGAGTCCCGACCTGTGTGAGCGATGTGTGACAATGATGTAGGATATGGGCACGCTGTGGGAACCCTAATGGTGTTAGTGGTGTGAGAGGTGGCAGGATGCGTGACCGATAGGTGTTTTTCAAACCCAATTGAGGTTCAATAAACACATTTGAACCGTGGTCACTTGTGTCTATCTTACTGTTAATACCTTGCCTTCCTTACAGTCCTTAGTTAAAACGAATAAACCTAATGCATGCCCTCTTTCTAATACAATAAATGTGTAAAGGGAATGTGTAATGCAAAAAGGAAAATCAGTGTTCTAAAGAAATGTCAGTATGGCTGAGTAAACTCCCTTCCCCACTTTTTGTAGCATGATGTAAGGTGGCACACTTAGATCTTGCGACACACTCTGGCTTTGAACACAAGGATGCACTTTGTTTTATGGACCTGGGCCCACTTGGCCTTCCACGAAAAGTCACTAGTTTATCCGCTGGAACTCTCAGTTCTCTCTCACTCCAGCACAGGTCACCTTTTAGCTTGTAATACAGTTCAAGAAAAGTTTGTTTCCTTCTGGTTTTCAGAAATCATTGCAGGTTTCCCTCCGCTGGGCTCAAACCTTCCAATCACAATTTGGGGGCATTCCCTTCCTCAAGCTTCAATCACACCTTCATAGGCTTCCCTCCATCGGGCTCAAGCCTCCCCTCACTCTTTTTTCTGATGTCGAAGACCACCAGGGTGTTTGCTCTTACCTCGCCATGACCACTTCAACCTTCTTTCCTCAAATGTCACTTTTTCTTTCTTACTCCTCTTGGTAAATATAGTTTTGAGCACAGTAGTTATTTTTAAGTTCAAAGACATCTCTCACATCCAGTTTCCCTCTGCTGAGATCCAACCTAACAGTACAAAGACCTCTTTCACATCCAGGTTTCCCTCTGCCGGGATCAAACCTTACAACAGTTCAAATCTTGCATCTCAGTTTCTTTCTCTTCCTGCCGCTTCTACAGCACCAGACATTTCACAGAGACTTTCGATTGGGTAATCTTCTTTCACCAGACCACTCAGTTACTTTGTATCTTTAATTTACAGTTCTTTACAATGCTCTGCTTTCTCTCATGTCTCATCGGCACATGTGCAACCTTCATCCGTCAGAAACATCAGAAACTGTTGCCATCAAGTCTCTTTTAACACAGACCGGACTTTTATTGCTTTCATCAACTCACCGGCTGTGTTAATTAATTTCTGTCTTTTGCGCTTTGATCCTGAAGTCAAGGCTGATACCATAACTGCCGCTACACCTCCCCAACTCTGCCGTTCACCCAGGAGGGTGGCTGGTATCCTTGAAACACAAATGAGGTTTGTCTCTACTCTCTGGCTGGGCATCCTTGCGCAACCTTCAAGGCCCTTCAGAGGTAAGAATCTCTCGCCGTGGTGTCCAAAGTTTCTCCGTACCTCGGTTCCATCCCTCGCCCTGCCCCTCTGCTCCGCCTGGTTCGCCGTCGCCCTGGAAGAACAGCACCTTCTTGTGCATCGCCTTGCTCCCAGTGTGTCTCAGTGTTCCATATTTTAACAATGCGAGGAGAGCTAACAGGTACAATGTGTATGTAGTTAAGATCAAGTTCCTGACCCAGCCTGATCTTATTAGTGGGACATGTCCAATGTATTGCATGGGTGGTACTCCTTTCAGTCTCAGACCTCCTCTTCCTCGGCTCAGTGTTTGTGTAGGAAAGGGGGGTGGGATCTGGGAAGTTGGAAATAGAATGGGACAGGGGTATTTGGAAAGGGGAGATATCATGCCTGGCCATTGGGCATTCCTCCCCCGCTCTCAGAGGACCTGTCACCCAGGTGATCTTCCCGCACTTGTCCACCCCCAGGGTCTGGATCCAAAGGCGATGGCCGTGCCCTGGCGACCCGAGTAAGGGATCCCCAGGGTTTATGCAGTGAAACACCCTCTGGCTTTTCACATTATTCAATTCTGTTTTTTGTATTTAAAACCCTTTAAATTATTTATGAGGTTGATGCTTTCATTTGCTGGGACGAATTGAGGGAATCCATCCCTTCTCCCCAAGGTAGAGCCCTTTCCTGTGAGGCTAGACAGGTGAGCCTGCTCCGCAATACCCTCCCTCAGGGTAGAGGCAAGTGGGACCTTACCGGGAGAGACTTCCCGTTAGTTGACAAGAAATCTAATTCCTGTGAGGAACTCCCTCAAGCTCTGTGCATTATGGCGTACCTGGAATGCTCACAAATATCAGAAGCCTTTTCACTTCAAGACTGGAACAAAGAATCTCTGCAAAGATGCTATCATCTCACTGAAAAAGAATATGCCCCTTTAAATGATAATAACCAATCTACTAAGATGAGTAAGTTCATTATTGTAACCGCGATGAGCCAGCGAGAGAGAGGAGAGAGAGAGTAAGGCAGAGGTCCGCCCGGAAAGGCCCAAAGCTGTGTAACAGGAGCGAGAAAGACTGCGTGTTTTGAACTCGCTCAACAGTAGAGAGCGGGATGCCAAAGCTCTGGCGAACCCGAAGCCCGAGAATCCAGCTGGGCTGAAGCCCGAAAATAGATGTGGGAAGAACACAAAGAAAGATCCATGGTGGAACGCTGGTCCGCAAAACCTTGCTGATGCCAGTGTGAGTGTAAAACCAGAGGGTATCCGGTCCCACATCCAAGCATCGGAACACTGAGAAGGGACGAGAGACCAGGAAGAGAGGAGGGACCGCCGAAGAAGGAAAGGCACCGGTGGCTCAGACCAAGCGTGAAGGATTCAGAGGACCCTGACTCCAGAAGTCGTTCTCTGGTAAAGTCGAAGGTAACCGGGAGGATAGGAGTCACAATGGCCTCAAGGAGGGAATCATTATACTGTACAGCCAACCCATCTCAGTGTTGGTCATGAAATAAAGATAATCTTGAAGCAAGTCAATTTAAAGTGTATTAGTACCCAGCGAGGGGGAGGGTAGGCAGCCTTTCACCAATAGGTAGGCTCAGAAGGGGGTCTTTACCACACCTGTAAAGACCCTGCTTCAAGCCTCCTCAGAGCAGGTGGCCGCCATCTTCCCTCGCTGGAATGAAGGTAAGTGCTCTTCCCTACCGCTTACCCCCACCTCCAGCCCCCTTTTCACATTTCCAGCCCTGCACCCTCACCCCACTTGCTTTCCGCTTCTGCGTCCCTCGTAGGTGCTGGGATGCGGCAATGGCTGCCATGGAAAATGAGAAAAGACTACATGTAGTTCCCTTCTCCCCGATCCTTGTCAGCCATCTTGGTTTGTAGTTTTAATCTCGATCTGAGAAACGGCAAATACCTAGTTTCTCAACTCAAGATAAGAACACTATTAGTACCCCAGTACAACATGATGGGGTACTAATAGAAATAACTCCCTCGCCGGGGGGGCATTACAAGTCTGGTAATACCCTAGGCCAATCGTAGCTGGCGCCCTGAGGCATTACCAGACTGGTAATGCCCTCCATGCTGGGGCTTTATTGCTTAAATAATACCAAAGACCAGATTATTGAAAAGCTAAATAAGGAAATAGAAGAACGAGTGAACGCAATACCCTGGCAAAAGAGTTTAAGTTCAACTGGAACCTGATAAACCAACAATGTGAGAACACGGGAAAGCATATTACTGAAAAGCTGTATAAAGATAGAGCAGAAGCAGTGATAATAATACCCTGGGAAAAGGCGAAAGTAGTACAGCAGAGACAAGGTACAAAGGACCAAAATAAACTGTGCTATAATAAACCAACGGTGACTGAAGCCCCACACAACAAATGTATCCAGGGATCAACACAGAACCACAAACAGTAGTGTAAAACTTCTAAGAGCTCCCTAAAGGAGATTCCTAAAGAAGGAGGAAAATACACTAGTCAATTTGAAAAGTTACGGATTTTATAACAATAAAAGGTTAGATGAACGTCTCACTATTCCTACCCTGACGAGGATTTTCCTGCCTAAAATAAACTAAAGGAAAGACTCTAATGAAGGATACCTGTCCCTCTCACTTATACATAGAACAAATGAATAAGGAAATACATGGCAGTTCAACACAAAAATACTTCACAATATAACCAATCTCTCTTGATAACCTGGGCGAACGTGATTCTGCTTCACAGTTTAAGAAAACACAAGGAAATCCTGATTTGAAACAAAGTTCCAATGTAGCTTGATGCAACTTCAACTTGTCAACAGAAAGTTCTAACACAAAAGATATGAGGCTCTTCCTCTTGAACACATTCCCAGTTCATTAATAGCAATAATAATTGTCTTGGTCAGGATGATTTTTGCCACACTCATAACTTACAAAGAAATATTGCTTTTTTTAGCAGCTCTGCTTTGTTGTTTTTGCACCAAAAACAACATAAATTGTCTCTGTCAGGACCCCTTAGTAGCACTCCTTCAACTTCCACCTGGTCTACGTTTATGCCAAGCCTACAACTTCAAAGGTTTGCCATCTGGGTGTACTCGCCTGCCCGAACAGCATTTCACAACAAGTGCTTTTGTGGTGAAGGTCATCTGACAAAAGGTTCACAACAATTTCACAGTCTGCAACAAATTGCTGCTTCAACACTTCCAATAACGTTTCAGGGAAACAAGATTCACATTGGTGCTCCTTAATAGTTTTCTGTAATGATGTTCCTCTCCCTCTCAGTATCTTTTCTCAGAAGGGCAGACTTGTATTACCACTCTTGTTTCTCCACTATTCAAGTAACCAATGACTGACGGGGATAAGGTCTCTTCCCGCTTCTCCCTGGACTTCGGCAAGGTGTGTTTATCCCAGCGTGCACTATATGCTGTGCCAAGTATAGGCAACAAGTTTTGGAGTTTCGGCACCCTGCATTAGCCCCCTTTAGCTGTTGAGAATAGTGGCTAGTGTGAGATACCTGACTGTATTCTACCATCTACTCCCCGGGGATCTTCCATTCAGGTGGCCATGGAAGGGCTGTCACTTTTGAATCCCGCCCCAGGGAGTGGACAAGCGAAGGAGGATCACCTGAGTGGAGGGGGATTGGGAGGAGAATACCCAAGGACGAGACATGGTATTCCCCCTTTCCCAATTATACACCAACTCACTCTCCCTCAGCCTTAATGAGGTATTTCCAATCACACCCTATCTCCCCCTCCCCATTTCCAATAAGTACTGGGACGAAGAAGAGACAATCAGGAGCGATGTGGATTAACATAGAAACAATTTAGGAATACAAAATGAGGCCTACCATGTAACTCCTTTGAATTGTCCCATTAATAGAGTCAGGCAAGGTCAGGCACTTTTCCCCAACTGTTCACACCTGACTCCACTGAGGACTATAAAAGGTGTGGTTGTGCACAGGTGAATGAGCGAGCTGGAGATGCAGTGTGGAGCACGGGAGCCAAGCAGCAGAAGGAAGAAGTGAGGAAGACCTGGAGAAGAACGGAGTGTCGCGTGACTAGGGAGCCGTGTATCCAAGGAGCCCGAGTGAGTTACAAGACTGCAAGCTGCCGGCCATGTGTAAGGAACTGCTTGTTGCCTTGGGACATATGCCGGTCCCAAGAGTGTCAGAGGGGCAGGTGGTAAGACCCTGACCTCGGTCCAAGCAACTAGAGGAAGACCACGTCCCCACGCCGCCCTTACCAGTGATTTTCATGAGAAAAGGAAGAGAGAAACTCAGTAGCGTGCGGATGGCTGGCGCGGAATTGAAACGTTGTTGCAAGCAGCATGTAAATAAAGAACGTTTAAAGGAAAGTGTATTGCAAGTGTTGCGAAAGGAAAGAAGACAGAAAGGAAGCAAGGTTTAATGCGCTAGAGGCGCAGAGTTAAAAGGAGAAATGAACTTTGAAAGTGAATGGCGCTAGAGGCGCGAAGACAAGAAAAGAAGGGAATTGTAAACCCACCTGAAACAGCCTCCTGCATGCTTCCTGCTGTGAAGCCTCTGCAGAACGGGTCACAAAAGGGTAAGCTTCCCTCCTGCCTGCTTCCCGCTGTGCGACCTCTGCACTTCAGATTTCTAAAGGCACAAACCCTCTCAGGACCGGCGGCTGATATCTGCCAAACAGAGGTCCCGGCGTCTTCTCTGTCCTCCAGCTTCTGCCTGGGCTGCCAACACAGACGTTAATTCTGCTCATTGCTTCCTCTGCTCCTTCCCAACAACAACAACTTCCTGCTCCCCTTGGCCTGCACCTGAGGGGGCCTTTTAAGCCTTTCAATCTCCCTCAGGTGTGCGTCATTTGACTTAATGATCTGACCACTCCTGCGACATTGTACCTTTTCAGCCCTCTTCTTTGTCTCAGTACTTAAGGGATCATGGGGCGTGAAGTCCCTAATGGAAAAATTGGGCGTTTGAGTTGCTGTTGTTTTACTTGTAAACTCCAATGTGTTCTTCATACTATTAAAATATTGAATGTAACACTTCTTATTTCAACCAAATTCAAATTAATCCCACTCTAATCCCGGTATAATTGTTAACACTAAGAAAATCTTTAAATAACCCTTCTGCAGTGGGTTGAACCACAACAACACCCACATAAACCTGTGGCCAACCAATCCTACCCCTCTCTAAGCGGTTACCTGTGAACAATTTTGTTTATAGTTTTCTGTTTTACTGTTTTACTGCATTGTTGTGGTGGCAAAAGGACCTTGATCTTGAAGGTCCATGTTAGGGAGAATTCTCTGTTAAGGCTAATTTCCCAAACCTAGTGAGTCCCCCAGCAGCTTTGCTGGATTTTTGGGGTTTAATTTATTTCTCCTGCTAAGAGTGAGACTCTTTTTCTCCCACTCTTAGACATGATTTGAGATATCCTTTGACTTTGTAGTGTGGCTGTGGGGTCTTTTACTCCATAGGGTTTCATGTGGTTTTTGGTAAGTGTGTTACACAGCACCCTCAGTGCAGTAACACAGGGGTGTCATAGTGACCCCCAAACATAGACTCCATACCCTGGGACTGACTATTGTCTCCCAGGGCATGTAAAGTCACCATTGACTTTACTAGTCTTAAATTGGGAACAGAACCAGTACAAACCATCATAGTGTGGAAGTACTGATAGGGGTAATTAGATTGCCCCTGGGTCTGTTTTTCGAGGGGGCACTGTGCAGTCCTCCCTCGTCGAGTTTCTGGCTGGTCACAGTGGTTACCACGCGAAATATTCCACCGGAATATTTTCTATGGGATTTTCCCATTCATTTTAAACGCACCACTTTTTGGTGCAATGTTAAAGATACCGCAGGGTTATTTATTTAATATTTATTCCCCGGTAGGGTCTTTTTGCCAGGACTCGGTTTTAAAATGGCGTTTGTGTTCACCTCTGTAACTCCAACCCAAATCGAGCCCTATGTTCCACTTTTTGGCGGGCTTCTCCACAGAAGCCTCCAAAAGTGGTGCCACTCTGTCTGGGTCTACAGGATGTGTGGGAGGGGGGGTTTAGGCACCCTGGACTGAGTTGCCTCAGCAACTCAAGTCGCACTCTTGTGTGATTGGCCCAGTGGTGAGCCGCCCGGCTCACCACATAGCATGTTTGAGTGACAGCTAGGACTGATGAATGGGGGTTTTCTGCATAAAAGCAGGGCTTTGGGGACTGGAACTTCAGAAGTCGCCACAGGACCAAAGAATCCGAAGAGGGAGAAGCTGAGCCGACCTGCAATGATGACACCACTGGTGGAGCCCTGCTGAACCGCCTCACCACTTCTTCCAACGACATAGGAGATCATCATCCCGAAGAGTCTTCTTCCTTTGACTGGTGGGGATAACCAGTTTGCCTGCCTTTTCGCCTTCACGGATCATCTCGTGGCCGCCTTGCTTGTGCCAAGCACCCCGGCAACCGGGATACCACGTTTTACCACTACCGCGAATAAAAGGGTAGTACCTTTTAACCGGAGAACTCCGCGGCTGGTTTCTTCCCTGGCAGTGCAACGACCTTCAGCTTTCCTCCACATCGAGATCTTCTCTTCCTCTGGACGACGCTGTGACTTGCACCCGCTGCCAGGAACAAGTGCCCCCGCTGGAGGATCCTCTCCACTTTCAAGGTACTGTGTCCGCCTGGCCTCCCTCGCAACGGTCTCTGTCGGGTGTCTCTTAAATCCTCAACTTACCACTTGGGTTGGCCATAGGCTGGCTAACTGAACTTTTCTGAGCTGAACTAATTCCTTTTCGAACTCTCTGCAAGACTTTTCAAGCCTCTTAAACTGTGATCTTGGGCGCATTGGTGTCCTACTCTCTCTAAGAGACTTTGACTTTCCTGCCTTGCTGGGTGTTTTTTAAGTATTTTTAAGTATTAGTGTTGTGTGCTTTTCTAATTTCTTCCTTTTCCCTCCCTTTTTTGATAACTTATTAGAGTGCCATCTTTAGTTAAGCGCTCACCTCTGTTTGAGAATAAGTGGTGTTAACTAAGACTTGTCTAATAAGGAATAAGGGATGTATATATATTAATAGTGACTGTGTTTTGAACTTGCTTACAATAATAGTGCTGGAGTGTTTCTAAAAGTGTCTCTTTAAATAAATCATTATATACTTTGATACCAAAGCTCTGGTCAGTGTTTGCTTGTGCTACTGTATTTTGGTACCTATCTTGTATACTCTATATACTGTCTAACTCTTCTTGATAGAAGTCTGGCTGCTCAGCCACAGCTACCAGGTAAATCTGGTGGTACAGACTGCTACCAATTGGGTTTACTGCCAACACCTGTAGTCTTAAGCCTTTTGCAGTGGTGCCTAACAGTCCAAACACGTTTCGGCAAAGTCCACCTACATCTGAAATTTGAAAATTAAAGACATTTGACAGAATTCACTTATTGTTGGAAAATTGAAAATGAAGACATGAGCATGAGATTGCTCAAGTGGTTCTAAATTTCACTATCAGTGTGTTGTCAATTATTAATCAGGCATTGGCGCAAATGGGAAAACGTGTTTGATTGTGTTTTTATATAGCTCCGTAGGGCTTGAAGCTATCCCTCTTTTCCCAAATTAAGGTGTGGTCAGTGCAGTGGAACACTAGCCCTCAGTACAGTCAGATTATTGTGATCTTCATACTGTTCTTCAAAGAAACATCATAAGGATTAGTCATCAGCCCTGATTGAAAAGGGAAAGGCAACTCTGTCAACATTTCACTGCACTTTTGGGTGCTGGGGTGGTCTTTAGACTTAAAGGTCTTACATGTTTCCTGCATTAAAGAGGGGTTTTGATTTCTCCCAAGCTCTAGAAGCTTGAGACTGTTTTCACCCCTGTTTACCTGTGTATCTTGTGGATAGCTGTGCAAGATGTTTACCACAACAAGCCATTACATATTTTGGCAGTGTTGAGCCACCCCCCCCCCCAAGAGGAAGGCAAATACTGCGCCTCATCCCATGGATTCCTCCCATTTCCCTGGGCCTTTTCTCCTTCCAGTTGATCCTCCCGCAGAACACCACTCCCCGAGGTCTGGATCGGAAAGTGTGTACCTTTCCCTAGCCACCTGGGAGTAGACTTTAGGCAGGGAATTAGTGAGGGATCCGTAGGATTCATGACACTATTGTAGGAGCATATACTAATGTACAGACTGATACGAGCAGTATCATAATGAGAAGGCAGCCATTTTCCAAACCTACGTTAGTTTATAAGTGAGGGTAGTTTTTGACAGCATACTCCTTTATTATGGACTTCCACGAGAGACTGACGAGCACTGTAGTTAGTAAGATAGGCTGGCACCACCCAAAGGTATGGGGAATGGTAGGCATTATACTTCTTACTTTAATAAACTATCCTGAAATATGTCATCTGAGAGTCTGCGTCCTTCTTCTGGCTTGCCACATTACTCTGGGATGAAATTTCCGCCTGGGAGCATTTATGTCAAAAACATGTGAGTAGCTTTGCCAGTAATTTCCACATTTTTACTAATTCCCTATTTATCACACCATAGATATTGCATAGTAGTTCATTATGTATCTATGCACATGCATTAAGAGTGTGACTGTTCATTCTGAGATGTTCCCAAGCCTGAAGTACTTTCGCTGATGTGTACTGAGGTTCACCATAGGCCTCTGGTGTCAGGGGTTTGTGCTTATCCTGACGGCTGATGATTAACACCCAGTAGTTAATTAACTGCTTTTTGATTTAGCTACAGATATCACTTGCCGTGTCTCTTTTCTGCTGCATGCTGTGACTGAGGTTTGGGTTTATTTGACCTAAAACATTTGATTGAATTTATTTGACCTTTTTTTGTTCTAAAATGTGGGAGGGGGTCCCCCACTTCCCCTCAACCTAATCTATACCCTTAACCACCCCCATATATATATTTAATTCAATTTGACAGAATAAAAGGTGAAACAAATGTGATAAAGTGTTTTAGGTCAAATGTTTTTAGGTCAATTATGCTAATACTGTGACTGAGCCCTGTAATCTCCAGCAGTGGGCTCCTGGGTGCTGGAGGTCCCCACTCTGATTGCTATGTGGCTGGCATCAACAACAGTGATTGGGGGTCATGAATGTCACCGGGCCTCATGGTGATTATTATGGGATTGATATCAACAACATTCATTATGTGCCTCTGCACACCTTCGGACCACTCTGTAATTGCTATAAGGTTGATCTCAACAACATCGACTATGGGGTCATGTATGCCAGTTGGCCACTCTGTGATAGAGCTGATGCCAGTGCCAACAATGTTGTTTATGGGATTCTGAATGCTGTTTGGTTCTTTCTGTGATGTTGCAGATGTTGGTATAAAAAATGTTGTTAATGGGGTAACATTGACTTATCGCTAACAGGTGTCACTCAGATCGATATATTGGATGTTGTGATAAACCTGAGGGCATCTAATCCCCTAGGATCCTCTCCACAGGTGGCAGGGAAAGACCATCACTTTTGGATCCTGACCCTGGGGGTGGAGAAGCGAGGTAGAATCACCTGGGTGGAGGGTTCTTGGGGAATGAGATTATAGTATGCTCAGGTGAGATGCAGTATTTCCCCTTTTCATTTTGTGATGAACCCTTAGTCCCAGAAACCTTTGTGGGATACTGTTACCCCATTCCATTTGGTCAAGATAACATCAGGAGAAATTACAAACCTGGAAGACCCAGAAGGAGGATGAGAAAGAATAAGGGACCAACAGGCGAGACAGAGGATCCTCTTTTCCCTATTGCCGACCAACCCATCTCTTCCCCAACCTTTATGGGTTATTGTAAATCAACTCCCCTTGTTTCCCCACATGTAAACCCTGACAGTACTGGGACAAGGAAGAGGCAACTAAGAGCAATGAAGACTACAATCTTTTACCACTCTGGTACTTGGAGGAGCAAGATGCCGTTAAGAGCAGTAAAGGTCAGGCATGTCCCTTTTAATTGTAGTCAGGCAGGGCTGATTGAACATCTACACCTGCAGCCTGTCAAGGCGCTGCAGGTGTATAAAAAGAGAACAGCCCAGCAGCATGGGAGTCAGCGGGAAAACCTGAACTTCCGATTCAATCCAATATTGAACCACTAGGAATACTTTGTTTCAGAGAGGTTGCGTGTGGGAGAAAACACGTTTTTGAAAGTCCCTGAAGGATATACATTCCGTTTGAAGTAAATTAAGGAACTATTACACCGTGGGTTGAATGAAAGGTGTGTCCTGGGTACAAATCATGTTTCTTGAATATTGAACTGAATGAAAATCTTAACAAGTGCAACCCCTGCCTATTGAACACTGAGTCGGGTACAAGCCATGTTTTTTTAATATTGAACAGAATGAAAATCTTAACATGTACAACCCGTGCCTATTAAACACTGAATTGAGTACATGCCATGTTTTCTTGAATATTGAACTAGTGAAAGCCTCATAAAAGAGTAGAACTGTTACATACTAAGTTCAGAAGTTAAATGGAACTTCAAATTCGAGTAAAACCATTTGATGCTGCCTACTAAAATGGATGTTATTTTATATCCAAGTGAAATCAATACGTGCTGTCTTCTAACGTGTATCAAACTTTAAATATTAAAACAAAGAAAGGCATATTGTGACTACAGACTACATGAAAACTGCATATAACAGAAAATTACACTGAGAGCAGAATAAACTAAAGCCTGGAAACATTTCCCAACCCAGTTACAATTTGCACATGGAAACCCCATCATGAAAAAAGGTACAAGAGTGGCAAAGAACTCTAAAACAATAAGGGATATTTTTGCGCTGCTGGAATTAAGTCTTGGGGAAGGGAACCCTGAGACTTGAGACATTTATTGCCTTGAGACCGGAGTCTCAAGGATTCTTTGGTGTTTGGAACTGTGTTACTTGGAACATGGGGAAGTGGACCCGATGATTAGTTAAAAATGCATCATCCTGAACTCAAGAGAGGTACATTTCAGACTTTTTTTGGCTGGAATTATTTTATATTTGGGGAAGGGCGCTGAAAGGAATATGTGAGCTGGAAAGGGCTCCGAATTGTATGTTGGACACTGTTTCTTTTGATTGCTGACATCCCTACACATTGTATAGATTAGTTGTGAGGGCAAGTATAGGTTTTGGACACATACAGCTCCTTCAGTTGAAATCTTTAGGCCTCATTACAAGTGTGCCGGTCTGGTAACAACGATGCCGGTAAGCCTACCGGCACCATTGTTACCGGACCGGCACACTATGGGTCTGCTTGCCGGAGTTGCTGTGCCCGGCAGGTCGGTCCCTGCCGGGCACAGCGGCCACGGTAAGCAGACCATCACGGAAGCACTGGTACCGTTATTAACGGTGCCAGTACTTCCAGGTTCCCCATTCCCAGTGAGTCCTATAGGACTCACTGGGAATGGGGAATTACTATTTACCAGCGCCTGACTTTCTGGACCGCCAGGGCTGTAATGCCCTGGTGTTTCTGGCAAGCAAGGCACCGGTAAAATTCGCAAGTCCGGCGGCAGCCTGTTGATTTTACCGGCACGGCTCCCGCCGGACTTGTAATAAGGCCCTTTGACTCAGACTTTTCCTAGTTTTATTTAGGTAGGGAAATCCCACTGTAGCATAGGGCAAGTTAGGCCTTCAGCCATCCTGACATTTTAGTCAATAAAAGTTTGTTTTGAATTCAGAATCTGTTGTCTGTGTCTTGCTTCATGATGCCTTCACAAATGGTGACAGGAATTGGGATACACTCAATTGATACAAACTCAGGGACCCCTATGTGGGTGGTAATCCAACAAAAAGAGGGACAGGACACTGTTGTTAAAGTTCAAGACCAAGATTGGGTATTTGCACTTAAAAGGGCAATTGCTTTACAGTTACATCTACTGGTTAAGTGCCAAGATTTGTTTTATGATGCCAGGTCCTCCTTTACACACTTCCCTTGGCCATATATCACTTGAAACCTTGAAACACATGGATAAGATCACGTTATCAGTCTGAAAACCCTGAACGTATATTCAACCTGTAGCGTTAGGCCATGTACAATCACAGCAGGGGAATCCCTTTGTTTCTTCGCCTTTCCCTCCTGTAGAGACAACAACAGAGGAGTCAATCTCGGTTTGTTCTGGGGAATTTTAAATAAGATCTGACTCCAGCGATGAACCAGAATTCTTCTCTGTCGTAATCTGAGGAGGGCTCAAATGATACCTTGTCCTCCACAGATACAATGGCATCAATGGAGGAAGTAGTGACTTGTTTAGCTAATTATCAAATCGAGGCTGAGCAAAGGCTAGAACGGGGCTTGGAGAAGCTAATAGCAGGCCAAGAAAAGCCTAATATTCCCCAGGCAGTTTTACAGCCATATAAAGAGGGAGCGTATCTAGAATTTTATTTTCTGAGCTTTGAAAGATTAGCCAATCAATTCAATTGGGGGGATTACTTGAAGATCTGTTATTTGGGGCCTCTTTTAAAAGGAGAGTTACAGACATCATATCGGCTGTTGAATTTCACATGATTGGCCTCTTTCTCTGATATTAAAGATGGACTCTTGCAACGGGTAGGGCAAACTGTCAATTTCTACCACCAAAATTTCAGAAATTTTAAGTTGGGTCCTAGAGAAACACCAGTTGAACTCGGGGAGCGGGCTAAAAACACCTTGTCATTATGGCTAGGAAGAAAAACCCTGCCAGAGGTATTAGAAGCTTTAAGCTTGGAACAATTCATTAATTCTTTACCTCCTTCACTCCAGTGGGCTGTTTTGCAAATAAACAGACACACGCTCTCACTAGCCATTGAGGCCGCCCAAAGTTTTTCTGATGGCAATAGATATTTCCACTCCTTACATAGACCTGGGAAGTGAAGAGAAAATAAAGCCCCTCCTAAACCCCCTCTTGTCCATAGAGAGAGGGTCAAACTCCCAAACCAGTTCCGGGATTCACCTCGTTGGGAGAAAGTAAAACTAGAGAAGAGACCAGAACCTGAACCCAAGGAAGAACTAAAAAGAGAAGAGATTAGAAACACAAAACCCCAAATTTTGACATTGTTTTTACTGTAGAGAGCCAAGACATGTAGCTAGAAAGTGTCCCTTAAACAGAAAAGAGGAACCCATGAGATCGGGTGTATGGTGGGGGAAGAATGGGACTACCCAGCGAATATATAGAGGTCCAAAGTAATTTCTTTTGTGGCACATCTGTTCAATCCACCTATAAACAAGCAATGATTAATGGAATGCCAGTACAGGTACTAGTGGATTCTAGTAGTAAACAAACCGCAGTGAGGGCTGACCTAGTACCCTCTGAAAGGTTGAAGGGAGCTTCCCTAGTGTAGATAATATGCGTACATGGGGACCAGGAAATGTACCCTTAAACAAATGTCCTCATTCTAGTATAAGGAGTAACTACCAACTTTCCTTCTGCCATTATCCCTGGGTTACTAGCGGAAACTATCATTGGAACTGACGTCCCCAATTTTTCATAATTATTATGCAAAGTAAATCCTTCCCGGAACTCCTTTTTTCCCCTCTAACACTTGGCGAAAAAGATACTATGAAGCAGAAAATGATCTATGGGACTGGACTGAGATCCATAAAAAGTTATAGCATGAACAACCCCTTCAAAACTCTGCATCAATCCCTTGTACGGGAGGCCATTTGCATAGGGGAAGGGTGTGTGAGAAACCTGAGGGCGTCCTCACAGCTAATCCCCTAGTATTCTCTGCCTAGGTGGCCATGGAAAGACCATCACTTTTGGATCCTGACTCTTTGTGTGGAGAAGCGAGGGAGGATCATCTGGGTGGAGGGTTCTTGGGGAGTGAGAATGTAGTGGCCTCAGGTGGGATGCAGTATTTCCTCTTTTCATTTCGTGATGAACCCTTAGTCCAACAAACCTTTGTGGGATATTGTTACCCCATTCCATTTGGTCAAAATAACATCAGAACAAATGGCAAACCTCGAAGACCTAGAAAGAGGATGAGAAAGGATAAGGGTCCAACAGATGAGACAGAGGATCCCCTTTTCCCTATTGACAACCAACCCAACTCTTCCCAGACGTTTATGGGTTATTGTAAATCAGCTCCCCTTGTTTCCTCACATGTAAACCCTGACAGTACTGGGATGAAGAAGAGGCAACTAAGTGCAATGAGGACTACAATCTTTTACCACTGTGGTACTGGGACAAGGAAGATACCTGTTAAGAGCAGTAAAGGTCAGGCATGTCCCTTTAATTGTAGTCAGGCAGGGCTGATTGAACATCCACACCTGCAGCCTGTCAAGGGGCTGCAGGTGTATTAAAGGTGCTCAGCCCAGCAGCATGGAAGACAGTGGTGAAACCTGTGCGTGGAGCAGCAACAGGAGCAGTAGCAACAGGAAGGTCGGTGCAAGCGTGGCATGGGAGATGGGGCTCCGTGGAGCCAACCGAACGTCAAGAAGGGAGCCATGTGGAGAGGCTGTCCCTTTTATATGCGTTCAAGATGATAATTTCATTGTGTTGGGACATCGACACAGGGGTGCCTGAATGGCAGGAGTGGGAACCCTGATGGGAGAAGCAGAAGGCTGTACAATACATGCTGCTGAGAAGCCTTTGAATGTGACCAGTGAGCTTCTAGCCATGGAGAAACCTGGTGTGCGAGCATTAAACTTGGATGTTTGAACAATACGTTGTATCAGAGGGTATGCAGTTTTTATATCGAATATTTTATAACAACCTCTTTTATAGAGAATGCATTTAGGGCTGGGGTAAGAGTTAAATATTTTTGGGAAACGCTTGGGGTGGATTTTTAGGTGTGGGAAATGGGGGTTTTGAGGGCCCCTGCCCCCCAAAAAAGTGCATTCTCTATAAAGGTTTTCGTTATAAAATATTCAATATATTTTCATTCTTTATAAAATATTTAGTTATAAAGACATGGAGCACTGGCCACCAGGGGGCGCACGGATGAACGTCCTCTCCGTGTGAGCACCGCCCCCATGGTCCCAAAATAGCGGTATGAGCCCCCGCTAACGGACCCCCCCCACTCCGAAAGTGAGAAATCCCGTGGTCTAAGGAGACCCCCCCGCCGCGGAGACGAAACCCGACGAAAATCGGGCCCGTTTTCAGCGAGAACGGGGTGTTTCCAGGAGCGCCCGCCAGCTGCGCAACAGGAGTCTCGAACGCGACGGCCTCTGAGACAGGCCTCTCTCCCGGCGACGGTTCGCACCCCAGGCCTGTGGAAAAGGCCAGCCGCGGGATCGCAGTAAGGTGACACCCCCCAGGACCGGCACATGAGCACGGGGTAAGTGAGGACCCCCACCGTGAAACTCCGCGGCGCCGGCGCCCGCGCCCCGGCGGCACCGCATGACACGCGCACCTTCCTCACTGCTGGAGGTGCGTGCGGGGAGTTGTGCCCCGGGACTGGACACGCTCCTGGGCACGCTTTTGAGAAGGCAGGGCGCCGACCTCTGCAGCTGCTGCCTGCTGGACCCGGACCCCCCGTTCTGGTGCTGCTGCCCCCGGCTCCACCGGGGGTAGTGAGGTGTTTCTACGCACCGGGCTACGCCAGATCCCGGCAGTGAACCCCGAACCACGGCACACGGCCCCAGACCCTCCTTCTTTGCTGCTGAGGTGCGGATGACCCCCCCGGAGGCTGGAAGCCCGCGAGACACCACACCCAGGAAGGACACAACCCATAACAGTCTGTGTAAAGGACTGATCTTTACATGATCATTGCCCATAACTGCTGACTGCCCAGCCATACGCCCCCTGCGCCAAATGCCACACTGAAGAGACAGGGGTAAACCGCTAGCCCAGCACTACATACGGAGCAACCCCCGCCTAGATACGCTTCTGGACCATGTGAATCCTGCGTTGGGGACACCAAACACCGCCTAAACATCGCGCTCTACGTGCAGCGGACTCCCAGTAATCCGGCAGGGAAGGCCTCAACAGAGACCGCCTGGAACGCACAAGCGACCCCAATTCTGGGTGAGCATAGCAGTAATACCCTACCCCGTGACCCCTCACATCACACGAAGTGCCGAGAACAAACAACACCACTGAGCCTTCCACCTGTGCATCCTCCCAGAGGGTAGGGCCCCCTATCCAGGGGCGTGTGCCTCCTCTAAACCGGAAGTCGGCGCATGGACCCGCGCCACAAACTGGCCAAATTTGCCTACGGATCATCCCCCGCACCCTCTTGGACCATAGATACCATGGCCACGGACTCAACGGAGGCAGGTGCTGCGGCCACCAAAGGAGACATTGCCACCCTATTGTCCGAAATAAAAAACATGGGTGCCAACCTTGGCGGCAAAATCGACAAAATCACCCAGAGAATGGACAGCTTCGAGGAACGATTGGAAAGCGTGGAGAATAATCAGACCTCAATTGGCACCCTTGAAACTCAGATGGATGTACGAATCCGCAACATCGAAAGAAGGGAGGTCGAGGCAAGGCTTAAGATGGATGATCTAGAAAACAGGGAAAGGAGAAATAACCTTCGCTTCTTCGGCATTCCGGAACGGGATGGTGAAACAGAGAAAGACCTCGGAGACACCATTCACGACATTATCAAAATACTAACAGCTGATGAAGACATCGATGAACCTAAGACGGAGCGCATACACAGAGCTGGAGGACCGCCCGGTGGCCCACGCTCTGTACTGGCCAAATTCCACCGATACCAAGACAAAGCCAGAATTCTTGAAAAAGCCAGGTCTGGTGGCCCGCTCACGATGGGAGGCGCGCAAATCACCATCTTCCAAGACTTGTCTTCGCTGACGTTAGCCCTGCGACGCCTCTGCAGCCCCCTGACGAAATGGCTGAAAGACCAAAACATAAGGTACAGATGGGGATATCCTTTCTCGCTTACCTTCGAACATGGCAGCAGGAGATTGACCCTACGCTCCGAAGAAGAAATCAAAGATTGTATCGCCGATCTCCTTGAAGTGAATAAGGGAAGCAAAGAGGATGACGACGGCGAACGCCCGAGAACGCAGTGGGAACTCCAGGGCCCTAGGCGCAAGAGGGTAAAGGGATCAAGAAAATATAGGCGTCCCAACAACACACCAGAGCAGGCCTGAGCCAAGGGACCCAGGCGAAATTTGAACCGACCGCAGCCATAGCCACAGTAAGCAACGCTGTCTCCCGCGGAGATCGTCACATGGCGGACCCCGCCGAATGGATGCCGCCGCTGGCGGGGCATCCCTCTGGACCGAAAAGTGATGCGAACTTCCGCGGAGAGACCAGTGCACCACACGTAACGTTGAAATTTCTCTCTTGCTTTTTGTCACTGTTGTTGAAACTGTAAAATGTTTGGGGGGGGGGGGAAGGAGATGGGGGCTCACCCTTAAGTAGCGATGAGAAACCTGAATGGGACCGTGGGATGACGATCCCCACTGATGGTCCGCCAACGGACCATACGTTTCCACCTAGTCCGTTCCGGACGCCGTCAACAGCTGCCGACGCAGCATACCCTGTTCCTACGCTCAAACGAACGCCACCAACCATGGTGGGACACGAGAGAAGGGGAGAGAGGTAACGAACACTTGGGAAATGTACAAATATCACTGCACTCGCTTCAGGTTGTCGCATGCGTGATGACACAGGGCACCAGCAGGTCTTTCCGGACTCTGGTGGCGAAGGATTCCAATCTACAAACCATCAATGGCATCACATGAGAAGGTCAAGGGCAAGGGTCTTCTCAGAATTGGGTCAATCAATGTGAAGGGTCTGAACTCTCCTACCAAGAGGTCGCTGGTAAATAGAGAATTCCGAAGGTCTGGCATAGACATTCTCCTCATTCAGGAGACGAAATTTGCGAGGGGTGAGGAGCGGACAGTTCTGGGGACAAGGGGAGGCACGGAATTTTGGGGCTCTGGCCCGCTTAGAAAAGGAGGAGTTGGAATCCTCATTAAAAAAGGAGTTGGGTTTGAGTTAGAGAAGTCCTGGTCTGACGTGAGCGGACGAGCCCTCTTGATTGTGGGGAAAATTGCAAGGATTCAGGTCACGATTGCCACAGTGTATTCACCCAATACCGGACAGACCGCATTCCTCAGGAAAACGATTCCCAAAATAGTGCTGGAAACTGCAGGCCATCTCGTGTTAGGAGGTGACTTCAACCAGTGGATGGACCCATCTGTAGACTGGAGACCAGGTAACCCCGATACGCGGAACCAGCACAGAGGGGCCCGCACCGAATTCGCAGCCCTGATGGAGCTGTACGACCTACGTGATGTATGGAGAACGCAGCACCATGACGAAAAGGGCTTCACTTTCTACTCGAACCCTCATGGCACATTCACGCGCATAGACTATATATTCCTCTCGTCTGATCTTGCGAAGTCCACAAGCCACTCCAATATAGTCCCGATTACGTGGACAGACCACGATATGGTACTGGCTGACGTAGATTGGGCTGACCTGCCTGTCGCCGGAGGATCTTGGCGCTGCAACGAGTCCCTTTGGACTGATGTGGTGTTCAGAGGAGAAATGGAGACCGAAATTGAAGAATATTTCAGGACAAATGACAATGGAGAGGTCTCCAAACAAGTGATCTGGGAAGCTGGGAAGGCTACGTGGAGAGGCGTGCTAATACGCGAGGGCTCCTCTAAAAAGAGAGAGCGGAGGATTGTCGAAAACAAGCTACGCAGTGAAATACACCAGCTGGAGAGCGAATTGAGAGATGAAACAGAAATAGACTCCGCCAAACTGGACATGGCCCACCGCAAAAGGGAAGAACTACGACTGGTGGAACATGGCCAGGTGGTGCGGAAATTGCAATTTCTGAAACAGACATACTATGAAAAAGGTGACAAGGCCGATGCACTCTTAGCTACCAGGCTCAGAGAACGGAGAGAGGAACGCAAGGTTAAGGAGATATCAGAGTCCACTAGCCCCACGACTCACCTACCCTGCTCAATACCCGAGCGTTTTGCCACCTTCTACGAAAATCTTTATACCTCCGAGCTGCTATCGGCTCATTCTGACATAGCGTCCTATCTGTCCCCAATTACCATCCCTACAGTAACGCAAACGGAAGCCGAACTCCTTGATAGTCCCATAACTGAAAGCGAAACGAGAGATGCAATCAAACGACTTAAACTAGGAAAGTCGCCGGGCGAAGATGGCTACACGGCCGGTTTCTATAAGACCTTCGCCGACCAATTGTCACCATTCCTCACGGAGCTCTTTAACGAGATAGTGAGCTCTGGGACCGCCCCAGATTCCTTTAAGAAAGCCCTCATATCTGTCATCCCTAAAGAAGGTAGAGACCCCAAATTGTGTGGATCGTATCGCCCCATTTCCCTCCTCAATCTGGACGCGAAGATCTATGCCAGGGTATTGGCCGCCAGACTAGAAACCTTAATGCCCAAACTAGTCCATTCCGACCAGGTCGGATTCATTCTTGGCAGGCAGGGCGCTGACACCATGCGTAAGACTCTGCACCTTGTCCACGCCGGACACAGTCTTCCAGACGACCCGGCCCTCCTTTCGATTGACGCCGAGAAGGCTTTCGACAGAGTGGAATGGGACTTCCTGAGTGCAGTCCTCCAGAAAGTAGGAATAGGCCCCAAACTCTGTGATGGGATACGAGCACTATATGCCTCTCCCAAAGCGTCAGTCTTCGTTAATGGAGAATACTCCAGGTGGTTCGAATTGCAAAGGGGAACCAGACAGGGATGCCCGCTTTCAGCGATCCTGTTCGCACTTTCCCTGGAACCTCTGGCACAAAAGCTCAGAGACGACCCCCGAATAGAGGGAATACGGTTGGGAGAGACTGAATACAAAGCAGCGTTATACGCCGATGACATCCTCCTTCATCTAACCAGACCTATGACCTCAATCCCTCATGCCTTAGCCCTAATAGAAGAATATGGTAGGTTCTCCGGATTCAAAGTAAATATGTCTAAGTCCATCCTCTTCCCCCTCCAAGGCACCCCGGTTGAAAATGAAGCAAAGTTCCTCTCCCTTGGGCTCAAAATAGAACACGTGACATTACAATACCTAGGTATAAAGATTACTAGAACCCTAGATGACCTCTACGAGGCCAACTTCCCCCCGCTTCTCCGAAGCTTTGAAAGAGACCTCGAGAAATGGAGTAAACTGACGATCTCATGGCTGGGGCGTATTAATGCCGTTAAGATGGTGTGCCTCCCCCGCTTTCTATACCCCTTCCAGATGCTGCCGATCGTGATACACAAACAATTCTTTGTCGAGGTCCGGAAGACCATGCTGCGGTTCATCTGGCAGGGGAAGAGACCGAGGATCTCATACAACACGCTCATTCTCCCCACAGAAAAAGGAGGGGTGGGTCTTCCTGACTTAAGGAATTACTATAAAGCTGCCCAGTTGCGCGTCCTAATCCCACACCTTAGGGACCACAAACACCTGCAATGGGTCCAGATGGATAACCACTATATGTCCCCTGCCACAGTGGCAGAATGGCTTTGGTCCCCATACCAACGGGTGCAGAGGAAAATCAGACAACACCCAATATTGATTACTATATGGAGCATATGGCGCACTGGGAAAGAGATGCGAGAAGTCACCACCTGGCCATCCCCGCTCAGTCACCTATGGTCTCCTGGCATAAATGACCATATTCCGAACCTGGAACGATTCCAGTCATGGTATGAAGCGGGCCTTGAAAGGGTAGGACAACTTCAGAGAAAAGACTCGTTCATTACACTACCGGACCTGACAACGGCGCTGGGGATAGGTACCTTATCAACATTTCACTTTATCCAGCTAAAAGGGGTGTTGACAAAACCTGAATGGAGAGTGAAATTGAGAAGAGACCTCACCGCCTTTGAGAAACTTCTGGACTCCAGATCAGAGATGAAAGGCCTCATATCCGTAATGTACCAAACACTCCTAGCAGCAGAAGGTGGCAACACGGAACCCCTCAAAGCTAGATGGGAAAAAGACTTAGGTGAAGAGATACTCCCCGACCACTGGGACCTGATGTGCAAAGCCGCACCCAAATCCTCCATCTCCAGCCAGTACAAACTCCATGCAATAAAGCTCCTACATAGATGGCATTATGACCCACTACGCCTCTCTAAAATGTCCCAATCCATGAGCCCGAAATGCTGGAGGAGGTGTGGGGAAAATGCCAACTACTGGCACATGTGGTGGAGCTGCCCGCACATCAAGGTGTTCTGGACTGAGGTTTTGGGATGGATTAAGGAAATAGATGATATACACAGGGAACCCGACCCACACCTGGTTTTGTTTGACCTTGAAAGAGATGAGGAAGAGTGGCTCCGGGTGAAAGGCCTGGCCCCCCAGCTGTTGTTGGCGGCAAGAGCTCTCATAGCGACCAAATGGAAGTCCCACCTGATCCCAGGGAAGGCCGAGTGGATCAAAATTGCTACAAATATCTATGTGATGGAAACGATCACCGCCTCCTTGCACAATAAATCTGCGAAATGTGAAACCCTATGGATGGACTTCAAGAACACGCATATCTCACCCCCTATTGCCTCCCAATCAGAGGAGCCTCAGAACCCGACCGAATGATGCCACGTCCAAAGGACAATACAAAATACAAAAAACGAGCCACCTAAGCCCGACCGCTAACATCTTGCAATGCTTAGCCCTGTGCCAACTGCACGATACCGATAATAATGTTTGATGATTGTATTTGTGATGTACAATAAACCAAGTGGGGGCGGGGGGAGGGTGGGGGGAAAGTATGGCAAACAGCCAACGAAACATACTCAGGTAACTGGGACTGTCGGACGTCAATGAGACTATTGACATCTTGTTCTGATTTGCATCTCGTGCCCGACTTGCCCTCCTGAGGGATGTACAACTGTGTTTGAGCAATGTTTGCATTTTTCTGTTATTTGTAAAACCAATAAATATAAAATTTAAAAAAAAATAAAGACATGGAGCCGTATCAGAGAGGTTGTGTGTTTGAGGAAACACGTTTTCAAAAGTCTCTGATTCAATTAATTGTCCAATATTGAACAACTAGGAATACTTTGTATCGGAGTGGTCGTGTGTGGGAGAAAACACATTTTCGAACGTCTCTAAAGCATATACATTACTTTTGAAGCAAATTAAGGAACTATTACACTGTGGGTTGAATGAAAGGTGTCTCCTGGGTACAAACCTTTTTCGTGAATATCGAACTGAATGAAAATCTCAACAAGTACAACCCGTGCCTATTAAACACTGAATTGAGTACAAACCATGTTTTCTTGAATACCAAACTGAGTGAAAGCCTCACAAAAGAGCAGGACTGTTACATACTGAGTACCGAAATAAAATGGAACTTCAAATTGGGGTAAAACCATTAAATGATGCCTAATAAAATGAATGATACTTTATATCGAAGTAAAATCAAAAGTGAATGGAACTTTAAATATTCAAACAAAGAAAGGCATATTGTGACTACAGACTACATGAAAACTGCATATAACAGAAAATCACATTGAGAGCAGAAATAACTAAAGATTTGAAAATTATTCCAACCCAATCACAATTTGCGCATTGAAAACCTATCATAAAAAGAAGGGACAAGTGTGGCAAATAACTCTATACAAGAGTGGATAAAGAACTCGAAAGGAATAAGGGATATTTTAGCGCTGCTGAAATTAAGTCTTGGGGAAGGGAACCCTGAGGCTTGAGACATTTATTGACTTTGGACCGGAGTCTGAAGGATTCTTTGGTGCTTGGAACTGTGTTAATTGGAACTTGGGGAAGGGAACCCCGCGTATTGGTTAAAACTGTATCATCCTGAACTCAAGAGAGGTACATTTTGAGACTTTTTGACTGGAACTATTTTATATTTTGGGAAGGGTGCTGAAAGGAAGCTGCAAGCTGGAAAAAGCTCAGAACTTTATGTTGGAAACTGTTTCTTTTGATCATTGACATCCCTACACATTGTATAGATTAGTTATGAGGGCAATTATAGGTTTTGGACACAGACAGATTTTTCAGTTGAACCCTTTCAGTCAGACTTTCCTTAGTTTTATTTAGGTAGCGTAGGGCAAGTTAGGCCTTCAACCATCCTGACATTTAAGTTAATAAAAGTGTTTGAATTCAGAATCAGCTCTCTGTGTCTTGCTTCATGATGCCTTCACAAAGTCCTGTTGAGGCACTATTTGTGTGTTATCAAAGAAATGTTGCATGCTTTACTGGGGTTCCCAGCAACATGCCCTACTCTAACTATATCATTATGGACACTTATCTGTGTTGTGTTACTGGCTGTGGTATTGTGTAACATAAGAGGGACAGGCGTAGGCAAGAAAAGGGTAGTTGTAACTCTGTTCCATATTTATAATGTTATGTTATGTTATGTTGATTTATACCTCGCTCCGATACCACCCAGGTGGCAGTCTCCAGGCACTCACGTGGCTCTGCAAGAAAGAGGATGGGGTTGGTTAGTGAGGGAAGAATGCTATTGTAGGTCCAGAACCCGGAGAAACTGGTGTCTGTGTGTGTTGGCTTGCAGATGGTAGGTTGCGTGCACTGGCTTGTTGTATCCGTACAGGTAAGTTCCAATGCCTGGGATGTTTCTATGTGACTGTATGTTACGTTGGGTTGTGTATGTGTGTTTTATGTGTAGATTGGCTTGTTGTGTCCATATGGGTATGGTTCAGTGTCCGGGTTTGTTGTTGTAAGCGTGTGTTGCTTGTGTTGGGTTTATGTTATGGTATACATTGACTAGCCCAGTGGGCGTGTATAGTTTTTGGGTGGTGGGTTTTAGGAAGTAGGAACGGAGTAGTTAATGTTTTGACTACTTGCTAAATTCTTCTATGTGGCTAATCTACACAGTCCTATCTATTGTGACAAATTACTAATCACCATAATTCTACATGTGACCCATGGCTAAACTTCACAATTTTATCTACGTGTGATGCATGGTTAATCTTCCTATTTCTATCTCAATGGGACACATGGCTCATCTTCAGAATTCTATCTAAGTGTGATGCATGGTTAATCTTATCAATTCTGTCTGAATGGGACACATGGCTAATCTTCACAATTCCATCTAAGTCTGGTGCATGGCTAAACTTCATAATTCACATTTCACTATAAGTGTGACACATGGTTAATCTTCTCAATTCTATCTGAATGGGACATGTGGCTAATCTTCACAATTCTATCAAAGTGTGATGTGTGCATGATCTACACAATTCTATATAAGTGTGATGCACGGCTGGACTTCACAACTCTATCCAAGTGTAATGCGCGCATAATCTACACAATTCTATCTAAGTGTGATGCATGGCTAAATTTCACAATTCTATCTGGATGCCACGCGTTGCCAAAATTCACAATTCTATCTAAGTGTGACACATGGCTAAACTTTACAATTCTATCTGGATGTGACACATGGCTAAACTTCACAATGCTATCTAAGTATGACTCATGGCTAAACTTCACAATTCTATCTAAGTGTGACGCATGGCTAAACTTCACAATTCATCTAAGTGTGATTCATGGATAAAATTCACAATTCTATCTGGATGGGACATATGGCTAAAATTCACAATTCTATCTAAGTGTAACGCATGGCTAAACTTCACAATTATATCTGAATGGGACACATGGCTAAACTTCACAAGTCTTTCTATGTGTGATGCATGGCTAAACTTCACAATTCTAAGTGTGACGCATTGCTAAACTTCACAATTCTAGCTAAGTGTGACGCATGGTGAAACTTCGCAAGTCTATCTAAGTCTGATGCACGGCTAAACCTCACAATTGTACCTAATTGTAACGCATTGCTAAACTTCAGAATTCTATCTGGATGGGACGCATGGCCAAACTTCACAATTCTATCTAAGTGTGGCGCATGGCTAAACTTCACAATTCTATACGGCTGGGACGTGTGGCTAATATTCACAATTCTATCTAAGTGTGACGTGTGGCTAAACTTCACAATTCTATCTAAGTGGGACGCTTGGCTAATCTTCACAATTCTATCTAAGTGTGACACATTACTGAACTTCACAATCCTATCTGGATGGGACGCATGGCTTTAATTCACAATTCTATCCAAGTCTGACGCCTGGCCAAACTTCACAATACTATCTAAGAGTGATGCGTACATAATCTTCACAATTCACTCTAAGTGTGACGCCTAGCTAATCTTCACAATTCTATTAAAGTCTTACGTCTGGCTAAACTTCACAATTCTATCAAAGTGTGATGCATGGCTGAACTTCTCAATTATATCTAAGTGGGATGCATGGCTAAACTTCACAATTCTATCTGGATGGGACGTGTCGCTAAAATTTGCAATTCTATCTAAGTGTGATGAATGGCTGAACTTCTCAACTCTATCTAAGTGCGATGCATGGCGGCACTTCACAATTCTATCTAAGTGTGACGCATGACTAAACTTCACAATTCTATCTAAGCGTGATGCATGGCTAAACTTTACAAGTTAATCTAAGTGTGATGCATGGCAGCACTTCACAATTCTATCTAAGTGTGACGCATGACTAAACTTCACAATTCTATCTAAGTGTGACGCATGGCTAAACTTCACAATTCTATCTTAAGTGTGACGCATGGATAAACTTCACAATTCTAACTGGATGGGAGGTGTGGCTAAAATTCACAATCCTATCAAAGTGTGACTGGCTAAACTTTACAATTCTATCTAATTGTGATGCATGGCTAAACTTCACAATTCTATCTGGATGGTACGTGTGGCTAAAATTCACAATTCTATCTAAGTGTGACACATGGCTGAACTTCACAATTCTATCTAAGTGTGACGCATGGCTAAACTTCTCAACTCTATCTAAGTGTGACGCACGGCTAAACTTCACAGTTCTATCTGGGTGGGAGGTGTTGCCCAAATTCACAATTCTATCTAGTGTGACGCATGGCTGAACTTCACAAATTCTATCTAAGTGTGATGCATGGCTAAAATTCACAATTTTATCTGGATGGGATGTTTGGCTAAAATTCACAATTCTATCTAAGTGTGACACATGGCTAACCTTCACATTTCTATCTAAGTGTAACACATGGGGAAACTTCACAATTCTATCTAACTGTGACACATGGCTAAAATTCACAATTCTATCTAACTGTGACGCATGGCTAAACTTCACAATTCTATCTAAGTGTGACACATGGCTGAACTTCACAATTCTAAGTGTGACGCATGGCTAAACTTCACAACTCTATCTCAGTGTGGCACATGGTTAAACTTCACAGGTTTATCTGGATGGGATGTGTTGCCCAAAATCACAATTTTATCTAGTGTGATGCATGGCTGAACTTCATAATTCTATCTGGATGGGACGTGTGCTAACATTCACAATTCTGTCTAGGTGTGACACATGGTTAAACTTCACAATTCTATCTAAGGGTGATGGATGGCTAAACTTCACAATTCTATCAGGACGGGAGGCGTGGCTAAAATTCCCAATTCTATCTAAGTGAGACGCATGGCTGATCGTCACAGTTCTATCTAAGTGTGATGCATGGCTAAACTTCACAATTCTATCTGGATGGGACGCGTGGCTAAACTTCACAATTCTAAGTGTGATGAATTTGGCCTATATGTCAGACATAGTTAACTAGCACAATTGGCCTAAATGCCAGACATGGCTAACTAGCACAATTGGCCTAAATGCCAGATATGGCTAATTTATTTTTAAAACACTTTTTATTGTTTTGTTGGGCACAATACCAAGACCACAGAAACATCCACCACAGGGATCATTCAAAGAAAAAAGACTTCCAAGACCACCCTGGAATATCATCAGCCCAAAATGAGTCTGTCTTCCTACCCTCCCCCAACCCACTTCCCCAAAATGTCTCCCATTTCCCAGGGCAGCCTCTTGCATTATATATTCTTTTTTCCAAGGCCATACAGCATTCCATTTCCCCAGCCCACTTTGCCAATCTCGGGCGATCCACTGTCCCCCACTGCGCCGCAATAGTTTGTTTCATCAGTCCAGCCACCGTAGATACAAACAGTTTCTCAAACCTAGAAAATCCCGATTTACCCCACACCCCCAAAAGCAGCAATCTTGGGTGCCTAGGTATGTCCAATCGGGACACCGACCGTATCCTGTCCAGACATTTGACGAACCTCCGGGCACTCTCAGAGAAAGTGGAAAAACGTCCCTTCCATCTCCCCACACCTTAGACACATAGTATGATCCACCCACCCCCATTTGTGTAAGGCAGTAGGGGAATAGTAGACCCCATGCAACAATTTGAGTTGAATCAGTCTTAAACGTGACAAGATACTGATCTCCCTGGGGAAGAGGAGAGCCTCCACTCAATCCTGAGGTAGCATCGTGCCAAGGTCCCTGTCCCACCGTGCCTTAAGATTGACCAATTCCTTCATGGCAAAGACGGTATGGACCTGATAGAGGGTGGAAATAACCTTACTTTGTATGTGCTCTGGTAGAAGATTTGTTTCTATTGGGGAACAAGCTGGGGCCCCCCGTAGTGACTGAAACTGAGCAGATAGAGCATGCTAAAGCTGCACCTAGTGGTATGCTTCGGTCTTTGGTAGCCCAAATTCCTCGCATAACTTTGGGAAGGGAATTATCGCCCCTTCTTTCAACCCATCCCCTACCCTTCGCACTGCACATCCCTCCCACACTCGAGCCTGCCTATCTTCCCCACTTCCGGAGCTGGGCATTATTCCATAGTGGCTGCATCAAGGTAGCCTTGTTCCCCCAACCCACACAGCGGTGAGGGTCCTTCCATATCTGCTTGGTGAGTTGCATCATAGGTGGGAGCAGATTCTTCTTCTGCCCCCAGTAAAGAACCTGGGGAGGGAGCATTCCCTGTCATCCAACCCGCTCATCCCCAACATGTGGGAGTGACACGACCCCGTGGAGCCAGTCATTTCCAACTGCCAATTTGGCAGCCCAGTAATAGCTATGCAAGTTTGGAAGTCCAACCGCTCCTTCTGCAGCGTGACCAGTGCGATACAAGGCTTCCCAATCCTTCCCTAAAAGTGTCCGAAGAGCCACATCCACTTTTCAGATTCAGCCTTGGAAATCGGTTGTGGGGCATTCTGCAAGATATACAAATACCACGGCAGGGCTAGCATCTTAAACAAAGCTGCTTTCCAAAGCAGCATTAACGGGAGGTACTTCCAGTGCTTGACATCCCGCAAGAACCTCTCAGTGATAGGGTGCAGATTGCAACACACACTTTCCGCAAGATCCGGGTCCACCAACACCCCATAATATTTAAAGCCTGCTACTGAGACACGGTCTGGACAATTCTGGGAAAGGGCATACCCTTACCCCTGAAGGAGTAACAAAATGGAATTGTCCCAATTCACTTTCATCCCGCTAGCCCCTTGAAACTCCCACAGAGTCGGAGTAACCCTAGCACAGGCATCCTGCGGCTTACTGAGGTACACCAAGAGGTCGTCCACATATAACAAGACCTTATCTTCCCCCCATGCTTACAATAGAAGCCCGACCAGGTCCGGTCCGTTCTCAGGCGTATGGCCAGAGGCTCTATAGCCAGCGTAAATAGAAGGGGGGGAAGAGGACAGCCCTGCCTCATACACCGCTGCAAGGGAAAAGCCCGGGAAGTTACCCCATTAACCCTAACCTCCGCAGCCGGCGATCTATACAGCAATCACACCCATCCCATAAAGCAGCCCCCAAACCCCATGTGAGAAAAGACCTTGCACAAGAAACTCCAGTCCACCGAGTCAAAAGCCTTCTCCAGGTCCACTGAGAAAAGTGCCACTGGATCCCCCACCGGATGTGCCTGGCATATGGCCATGAACAGCCTTCAAATGTTCATCCTTGTGGATTTATCAGGCATAAGGCCGCACTGGTCTGGGTGGACCAAGGACACAATAACTTTAGCTAGCCAGTCAGCAAGCACCCCCGCCAGGATCTTCACTTCCCCATTAATGAGAGAGATCGGCCTGTAAGAGTCACAGGAATCTGGGGGCCTATCTGCCTGGGGATAACAACAATGCATGCTCTTCTGAGGTCCAGGGGGAGTATATTCCTAGATTTCACATGATTAAATACCTTGTGCAAATGCGGCAACGTCATCTCACACGGCCTTTTCCACACCTCAACCGGTAACCCATTGGGCCCGGAGGCCTTCCCCGATCTTAGGTGCCACACCACAGCCACCACCTTTTCTCCCGTAGTATCTGCCTGCAGGGCCTATCTCTGGGCAGGAGTCAGCCGCAGGAGAGTGACAGCCTCCACAAATGGGAAACCCCCTGCCTTGGGCTTTCACTTTCCACACTTGTATTGTATGTAACACTCTTTTATATCAATTCTTGGCTTGTCATGTAATTATGACTCTTTCTCACGTTTACAGTTATAACTGATATTCTTTATTATTCTTCATTGCACTTGTAAGGCTCAAAATAACTCTTCATATTCATTACGTCTTTATTTCTGTTCGTATTTCGTTTTACTGGCAGTGTGCCACTTGAAATGTCAATTTCATTTAAAATATTCATTCACCATTCAGCACATAGTAGTTTATTTAAATAGCAGCTTTCTTTTAGTTTGGTATTCAATATATGCAACATTGACTTGTGCTCACTCAAATAGCACCTTTATTTCAGTTTGCTATACAATAGATGTAGCATTTAGTTGGGTTCACACAAATAGTGATTTTCTTGCAGTCTGGAATTCAATAGATTGGGCATTTTCTAGTGCTCACTCAAATAACAACTTTCTTTCAGTTTACTTGCATTTGTGGACTGTAACTTAATGTTGGACCCTTCAGAGCGCTTCGGTCCCCCCAGTGTCTTCTGACACTTATGGTCTCTCCGCAGCTCCTCTCGGCGGCTCTCCCGAATGTGAAACCAAACCGCCAGTTCACTGGGCACATTGCCACACCCACACCGGCTTCTGTGCTCTGCTCCACCTCTACTATACAACATCGCCTGCTGCCTGTCTTCCCATACAAGGGTTTCCGGACCAGCCCGTTCCCTCTGTCAGGTCTCCCGTGATTGTTGCTGGTGTCTCAGCTTCCTCGTCCTCCAGCACAGCGGATTCTCTCCTCTCTCTCCTTTCTGCTGATACTTGTATGCTTTTGGTCTACACCTTTTATACTATTTTCCATTCTTAACCGGGTGATTGTGAAGTGAGTTAATATCAGTTGCCTGACCTTGTATAAGCCTCTTAGTGTGATATCACTGATCTTCATTAATGGATGCCTCCAGGCCCCTCTTCTTCATCCCAGTACTAGAGTGGTGTCTGCAATAGGAAGTGTGCACTACTCTTAGCTGCCTCTTCCTCTTCTCAGTACTTGTTGGGAAACTACAGGGAAGGATGGGATAAGATAGACAATATCCCATAAAGACGGAGGGAGGGTCGGGTAGGTCAGTGTTAGTGAATACCATGTCTCGTCTTCAGGTACCCTCTCTCCAATCTCCAAGAAGCCTCCACCCAGGTGGTATTCCCTCGCTTGTCCACCCCCATGGTTGGGATCCAAAAGCAATGGCCCTTCCCTGGCCAACTGAACAGAAGATCCTTGTGGAGTAGATGTGAGAGTACCTACAGGTTTCTCACAGGAAACAGAACTGTTTATATTAAATGGCAATCCAGGGGAAAGGAGTCACCCTCCGGAACAAGGATTCTTTATTCTTTAAGAACATTTCAGTTAAAACTACTTATTCTTTCTTTACAAACACCTTCTCAAGAGGCATCAAATGTTAAAGACATTTCCCTTTTCAGCTTTTTGCTTAGTTTATAGTGTGAGGGTCTGAGTAGAACCCTTTGATGTTGACATTCTGACACAGACTGAGCCTTAGTTTTGGCTTAGGTAGGGAAAATCCTTTTAGAGCAGCATCAGAGAGGCCTTTTCCAAACCCTTTCTTTTGTTTAATAAAAGTCTTAAAGCAGAATCATAACTAACTTGTGCCCAAGTTTCATTCCTGACTCCTCACAATTCCTAGCAGTTTCACTGGGGCATCTTTTGAAAATAACAATGGGGCTACCACCTCTTGGGTACCTACCTTGATGGGTACGTCTTCTGTAAATGGAACCAACATTATTGCCCCAGTCAACCCCTGCGTGTCCATTACTTTTCCTCCTTCCGTAATACAGGAATTTGTAGCTCCCGTGTCTACAATGAAGGTAAATATTTTACTACATATCCTCATACCTACCTGGGGTTCCTCCTTCGTGTCAGCAGTTACTAACAGGACTTGGCACGTGAGGGCTCTCTGTGGGCTATCCTATTGGGGATCCTATTGAGGATAGGTGTTCAACCCCGGAAGTGGAGAAATGCTCCCTTCTATTACACTTGCTTCAGTGTAATAGTAGGGAGTCCTTGTCCCAGGGTTGAGATGGGGTCTGTGGGGCTTGCTGCTGCACATACGCAGGTGCAGAATTTGGACCTGTGTTCTGCATATGCGCAAGTGTCCTGTCCTGCCGCAGGTCCAAACTGTTCAGGTCCCACAAACCTCAGCCTAATCCCCACCGAATCCACCTGCTCGTCATCCCTGGAAACCTCCTCTTTCCCTCTGATAACCTCCCATGGCCCTTCTTTTCTGTGGGTATTGTGAGGAACTAGGAATGAGACAGGGACACAGAGGACTCCTCGTGGTTGTCATAAACAATTATTAAATAATAAAGGGGGTTGGGAAATGCCTTACTGTCCCTATTCTTGGAGGTATTTCCATACCTAAACCAAGATTTAGGGTCTGTCCTGTGTCAAGATGTCCAAAGCAAAAATGTCCTTTGGCCGAATTCCTATCCTAGCACTCTCATTCTAAAAGTAACCCTAAGTTATTAAGGGTATTGTATTTGGCTTGAAAAGTGCACCAATGCTCAAATTCAACAAAAAGGTATAATCCAACACAAATTCCAAATAGATAATTACAAGTAAACAAGTGGGTAAACTGGACTCTCAGTGCACTTAAACCCAGACAAACGTCACTCCATTGGCCAGCCGCAAAGACCAGTAATACTACCTCTTTACTACAACAAACATCATGTCAAAGTTAAATATACTGGCCTAATGCGCTTAGCAACATAAATGAATGTTTATTCAGTCCTTCATAATAATCTGGTGCCCATATTATGCCGTTCTTCGTCCTGCTTCATCGGTCCCTCCACGGCAGACCTGCTAGGGCCACTTCTGCCAACAGACAAGTGTCTTGACTCCAGTTCTTGTCCTCGCTCGCCTGCTTCAAATCTTGTGGCTCCTCCAGGGCGGACATCTCTCTCTCTTCCATAGTCCTTCATCTTTTTCTATGTATTCTTCAGAGAACCAGTAGAAGGCTCACTAGAGCTTCTAGGAATAGTCTGTATGGCTCTGCAACTCCTCCTCATCCCAATACTTGCCCATTGTATTCATTCTGGGTACTCTTTGCTCGACTTCATCCCAGTATGAAACAAAGGTGTTTCTCTTGGGCAGTCCCTACTTTTCCTCATCCTGGTAGACAAATTAATGTCTGTGGTATGGAAGTGAGGGATTAGAAGGTGGGCCTCATGGACTGAGGGAGGTAAAGGAAGTGGGTGGAGGGTGATGGATATTGTACCGCATTCTCCCTAGATGGGTGTCCATGTCCTTAGAAGGAGCATGTCTTCCCCATGAAATCCTCCCATTGAGTACCACCCCAGGGGGACTATCGGGTAACGGCCTCACCTCCCTGGACTCATGGGTAGGGGCTCTCCCTCTGGGAGTAGTGACGGCATCTAAGGATTCGTCACACTGATGAAATGACTGTTTTGCAGGAAGACAGGAATGAGGAGTGGCTAATCCACTCTGCCCTCACACTGCTACAAACCAAAGGTGATCCCAATCATAAAGGTGAAACAGGCACTGTCAAGAGGTATACCTCCTGTGCCTTTTTGCGGGGTGTACATGTGATAGCAGTAGCAATCCAAACACCAGTAGTTCAAGAATCCAAAATAAAGGGATGTCCAATCAAGGTTCTATAAAATATATGTACTTTAATTAAACACACTAATATGCAAATAACCGACTATAAAAAAAACATTGGCAAAAAAAAAACACCTCTGTGGAAAGAACAAAGAAGATGCAAAACATGAAGATGAAGCTACTCTGGGTGCTGTAGCAGGGGTGAGGAGTAAGAAACTGCAACAATGTCACTTTAAAAGGAGCAACGGTGTGGCTTACTAGTCACTACAGTACCAGGAATGGACCAAGGGGACTTTGGCCTGTCAATAGTACCTTATTCTTGCTTGGTGGTTCAACAATGTTGAAATGGGCTTCTTAGCACTGTGCATGTGGTGAAACCAGGTTCGAAGGTGGCGAGTCACTGCGATCCATTGTTGGGCGAGTTGGGTTCGGTGTCAAGCTCTGTGTGGTTCGATGCAGCGTCAAAATGATGAGGTTCAAAAAGTCCTCACGGTTAGGTTCAACCGCTGAGCCGGTTCGATGGATACTGCTGGGTCAAGTTGTCAGGTGAAATGATGTTTCCAATGGTTCAAGTCAGAGATCGGGTCAGTTCAATGCGAGGAGCCTGGTGCTTCAGGGCATTGTTTGAGGACACAGTGGTTCGCCGAGTTCCGCAACCGTGAGCTTTTGTTTAAGTCAGAACAGGTGGCACACTCTGCTGGCCACAAGTGGAAAACTGGTTTGATGCAGCAACAGAGGTTTGAAATTAGAAGAGAGTGCCAATAGGATCCCAGAGGGGCATGAATGGTGCAATGGCGTTGGAATGCACTCGACTCACGCTCTGGGAAGTTTAAAAATGGAAGGTTAAAAGCAGTAGAACACAGGACTCCAGCTGATTTGGCTTCTTTGGTGCTATAAGGCACAATTCAGGGGATCAGGCACAAGATAGGTCCTTTTCCCCTTCGCTCTCAGTTGGGGGAGGCTAGCTGGCACCTGCAGGAGTCACTGTGCTTAATTTGTACCAAACGAAGTGCCAGGGCCCAATTAATTTGTAGCGCACCTAGGTCACATTGGGCGGACAACTCCTGGCCCATTGCTGCCAAAACCCATGATTGTTACCCCACAGTGCCTGCATATTAAGGGTTAACGATGCAACTACAACTGGCTATTTTGTGGCAGATGTGCAATTTAGAGATGCCTAGGTAACTGGAGGGTCAGCGCATGGAAAAGTGGGAGGACTTAAGAGCTAATAATACTTGGAACAAAAGAGATGGCGTCCTACCACTTACTTTTGGTCACTTTACATATACATTTTTGTAAAGGCTGGATTATTCAACATGCAATGTATGCAAAGAAACACCAAGGACTAGGTCCCCTTCCTTCCTTGGAGTCAAATGTCCTTTCTTTGATTTATGATTTGGACTCTATGCACTTTATACAGTTGGTTGCCTTGTGTTAAAACACTACACTATGTTTCTTTGCATACATTGCACATTTAGGCAAACCACTAATGATTATGTATTTGTATGTTTTGTTTGTTAATTTTCTTCAAGCATTTGCTACCTTTCCTTGATGCATTTGTTAAAACAAGATGAATGTGTTTTGATTTATATTTACACAAAAAAACTAAAAAGTATTATGTTAAACTGAATGTAGAAAAAACTTTCTCTGTACCTGGCTAAATTAAAAGCTACAGTGTAACCTTTAAGGGCTTAACTGCTCGTCTTCTTGATTACGTATGAGAGTTAGTCTAATGAAATGGCTTCTGTCATACCAAGCATGCTGAATAATCCAGCCTTTACAAAAATGTGTATGTAAAGTGACCAAAAGTAAGTGGTAGGACGCCATCTCTTTTGTTCCATTTACAGATGCCAAGCAACATAAAATAACATCACATACTAATTTAAAAGATATATTTAAGTGCTTCTTTAAAGATATCATTGTTAATATTTTGCTCGGATTGTATAGGTGGCAATTGGAAACAAGCAAACCTGCTTTCCTACTAAGTTTAATTGTTTGACAAATGCAGGAAACATTATCACTAAACTGTTAAGTTTCTCTCTCAGACAATGCAGTAAAACCTTGGTGTATAGGTTGACATTCATGAAAGTCACTCCTAGGCAATGGCTTTCCCCCTGGCCTTTCCCCTGTGTTGGTGCTGCTGCTGGTGACTGTCCTCTTGTTGACAACCTACAGTAATGTTGTATTGTTGCTAAGTATTGCAGTAGTGGAGGAGCTTCAATGTTTTGCAGGAGGACTGGAGACTTGTTTGGGCCTGGCTAGTACAAGCACTCAGCAATGTGACCTTCCAACTCATTGTTATCAATGAAAATGAATAACTACCACTGCTGTCTACGTGGGTCATCAAGTTCATGACTAATGACGGGCTGACAACATGGTGAAGAGAATGTGGGCAGTGCACACTGTTGTGGCTTGTTGTGCGACAACTGCTGAATGAGACTGAATAATAAAGTTGCCAAAACACAAAATCATAATCAGTCTGAGACTGAGAAAATAAGTGCCTGTGCTAAGATATAAGTCCTGGGGCTGACCTGGCAAACACCCCCACAAATTAAGCACTGCCTTCACCACAAGTGAGGTGCTGGAATACCGGTGCAGGTGGCAGATAGTGGAGGTCATGATCCATGTGTGATGAGTCCGTTTTGTTGTGGACCGTCAAAGCATAGCATAGAGACACAATTATTGGAGCAGTGCGGCTTGGGAATCTTAAAGCTTCTGTGCATTGCACCAGCCTTTTCTTACTAAAAAGATTTTTAAAAAAATACCTTTCTGAAACTCAATGCCCTATGACTAAAAATTCGGAAACGTTAAATTACTTTGCACTCCCAGTTCAATCGAATTATTTATTTTGCACTGTGAAAGGTAATTATTTTTATTTATGTATAAGGCTCTATAAATTGTAAATGTAATTTAACAAATCCTGCATATATTTTTGGGAGATTTCTAGTCTTCAAGTCCTTAAGTGGATTTGTCCTTGTCTGTTATTAATTCGCTTCTTTCAAAATACACAATGTGCACTGAGCTTGAGAATCAGCGGCATAGATACAAAACACGTGTTAAAAAGCGTGCATCTGGAGACGTTTTAGTGTCTCATACTGTAATTATGTGCCTTTCATTCCATCTAGTTTTTAATTAAAGAATGTCTGAAACTGTAAAAGCATAATCAGGCTCAATAGAACATTGGGAAAAGAAACAAAAATGAGCATGTATGCTATGGACCACCCAGAGAAAAGTATTCAGTAACTGTCGGTATGTAACAGATGGAAAGTAAATGTGTATGCCCCCCTTTTACATGGATTGTATGAGGTTTGTTAAGTGGTGGTATTCTGTTCCTTTCTGTTTCCAAGGAGCTGCCTAATGTCCATGAATTGTTTGTGCTGCACTTGGGGTGACCAGAATATAAAATAAAAACCCAGGACAGGCCAACGATAAAAGAATAGGACTATATTTTGACACATGGCCACCATTACTGTACTTTAATAATGGGATTAGTTGTGAGGGGGTGGTGGAGGTCCAGTCCTTCCTTTGGATGTAACTAGTGCAGATTTGGCTGTGAGGGTAAGCATGTTCAAAACAAAGGAACGTGAGCTCCAATTAGGATGTCATCCCTTGCTAGAAAGCCCTTTCCCAAGCAGTCTCTGAAGCGCAATCCGTTATGCATGTGGCTATTAACTGAAAGGTTGGGAGTTGCTGATCTTCCCTGGATGGCTTATGTGTTAATGTAAAATTGCCAAACTATTATAACGTTTGTTTGGTTGATGTCACGATTAATACAGACACAGCTGTGATTCTGTCATGGGGTCACCCTCCTTTTCCCCAAAACCGGGAGGGTTTAAAAAAAAAAAAACTCTTGGGACTCGGGGACAGAAGGGTGAATTTCTAAACAGTCCCGACAAAGTCGGGATGTCTGGTCACCCTACCTGATACTATTATCCTTTGGGTACACTGCGGAACTCCTGGCTCTAAGCCCTCATCGGTTATCAAATGTTACAGAGTTGGAAGAGGGGAAACTTCTCGAATGTCACCAGAACATGCCACCTGCGTAGCCAGGTGGTGCCAGATGTGAACTTCCAGGTTTGAAGTCATGTGACGTCAAAGCAAATCTCTGCAGGAAAACATTATACCCTACTTTAAATGCAAAGATCGCTTGATTGTTTTGGGGTTCATAATAGAACTACATTTTGCGGTTTTGTGGACTACAAACTAGTCCATACTAAGTCAGAGCACTGCACAAAGGGTTGGGGTTCATTCTGAAAAGGGAGACATACAAACAGATACAATTACCAGTGTTCTTGATAAGTTATCATACATGCAGTTGCATATGGCATAAACATTTTGAGGGATATAGAATAAGCAGCCAGTAATAGCCGTATGTTACATTTTCCTTGGCCAATCCTTGTTGAGGAGGGGTGGGACGTTCGCAGATTGTTTATGCTAAAGGGTTACGAGAAAGGAAATCAATCAATGAAAAGGCAGGCATTAATACTTTGAGTGTGTGGGTTGTAATGTGAGGGAGCTTCTCTCAATACGCTGAGTGTAGAGTGACCTAGAGGGCGCCAAGCGGTGACAATCCTTTTTGTAGGCTCAACAACAGTTTGGGTGAAGACGGACATTGTGGCTGCGTATTATGAAAGAATGCAGATTAGTATATTGGTGAATGGAAATGTAAGAGAGGTGCTAAGATTTGTTCACATAGTGGTACTTTAAAACCAGACATGAGAAGACAGGTGGTGTGGCTGTGCAGAATAAGATACTGCCGCCATTGGCGGTTGGTGAATTCTTAAATTGGAGGGGTGTAAATGTTTCTCACAAACATGTGGAGGCAACCAAGCATAGCAAGGGAAACAAACAAACCAGGGAGAGTTCAGGGGTGTTGTGAGAACATTTTTTAAATAATGTGTGAAAAGGGTGCATTTTACAGCACACATTTGGAAAAATTGGGTAAAAGCTACACAGTTTGCAATCAGTTTTGTAGAGTAACTCATGAAAAAATCCAGTAGTCACCAACACTGCATTTCTATGATGTTTTTTCCCACATATGCCAGTATAATGTAATGGAAGGGCTGGGAATCCCCAGTCCTAAGCGGAACAGACAGGCCATGAAATCACGCACCCAATAACGGAAGGGTTGACAAAGGCCTGTTTTATTAACAATCAGCATAAAACAGGGAGAGCAGTAAACACTAGACTTCTCCACACTCTCAACGGTTTAAATGCCGAACATCAGCTCATAATAAAAAAATACCTAATAATTAATGTTGCATTTACAAAAACCTATGGGAAGTTGGCAAGGGAGTTATCTACATATAGAATGTATACTGGTCAGTGTTTTCAATGGATATAGAACTTTGGTGGCCCCACCCTGGACCACTCCTAAAGTGATAAGGTAAGAAATACATAACTGTCAAACTAATTAATTGGCTCCTGCAACAATTGCAAGACAGTATTATCAGAGAGCAATGATTGGTTGGTACTGGCTTCACCAACCTGGGACATTTGGCAGGCCATCAGCACATGAGGAAAATATAGTGGTAGGGGGTTAGACGCTAAGGAGCTGCTTCTTCCAATTAACTGAGACACCATCCCTGATTTCCTAGGCCACAAGTCAGGGCTTCAAATTTTGAACTTGCCATTGTCCGGCATTTCTGTTCTGAGAACTTTTGGGGAGTTGAGGCAGGTGCATATCTGTGTCGAGTGTTAATGAATGGACACTGTTCTCGAATTGTGAGACAACGTTTTGAATTATTCTGCTCAGCTTTTACAGCTTTTACTCAGAATTTAGCTCTTATTAACATAGGTGCTATTACCCTCCTCCGCCTCTAGAGAATTAGTCAAGCTACTTTTCATGCAGTTTCAAGCTGTTAATTAGTTGGCACGTGGCATTCAAAGGTTGTTTATTCTTTCACTTAATCTAAGAGAAATACGACTTGCGCTTGGGTCTGGTTATCTTTTGTACTACTTTATGGCTGTCCAACCCTCCTTTTACTACAACAATTTTGGAAGGGGGCCACATAGGCTTTGCCTGCTCTGTGCAGGTCTGTGTTTCAGCTAATTCAACAACCTGAATATCTCTGCAGCTTCAAGACGTTCTTGTATTCTCCATTCAATCTAGCAAAGCAGCGCAGTCATTTTTTTCCAAAATGGCTGCTCGTTCCTACTGCATTTCTGTGTTAAGCAAGCTTGTATGTGTGTTCTTATGTGTCTTGCGTTTCAGCGTATACATTGTTTATGATATGTGTCTAGTGTTTATTGAATGCAGGTAAGATTCTTGGTGTCTAAATGCGAGTTTGACCTAATGTCTGTGTATCTACATGGTGAGTGGATATTTGCTTTGTGTCTCATGCATCTACATGTGTCAGCCTAGCAATAAGGTCACTTTCTTTTGTCATCCTCAGTTACAGCATGTCTACTTGAGCTTGCAAATTCATCTCTTCCTCGATGGTTCCGGGGATAAGATTGGTAGGGTTGTCTTAGTGAGATCATCTCTCTTATTTGCAATATTGAGGTGAGGAGGGGGCTGATGCCATGAATGACATTCTCTCGTTTCCATGGTATGAAGGCGGGGCAGATGCGATGAATGGCGTATTCATCTGCCTCTTGACAGTCCCCCCTCTGGTGGATTCCTCGGCCACATCTGTTCCAGGGCCCTCCCTGTGTAAGGCACCTTAGGTGTCCCTATCTAACACAACCCTGTGAGGTCACCTGAATGTTTTATATACTCATCTACACTGTAGGTCATATAGCAGCATTCCCCATCAGGTTTGCAGAATACCCAACGTCCCACGTAATTACGAGGGTCTCGGGAATAACAACAATTTGAGCCTGGAAGGACGATAAGACTTTGTCTTAGGTCCATGTGAGGTAGATCATCAGTTTGTGTGTACCCGTGAATTTTAGTATCCAGGTTTATCACTATTTTCATCCCCACCACCTTTTTAGCCATCTTCATGCATTGGCTTATGGCTATTCTCAGGGTACAGAATCCCAGTAATATGAATACTAGTATTGCTATGAGTATTTTGAATGCATTAGCCTGCCAGGAGGGGATCCAGGAGAATAGGTAAGGGAACCAGCCATCATCCTCTACTTCTTATACCTCTTCAACCATTTTGGTGTGGAGATCTGTTAGCAACATTATGGCTTCTGTGAGGAGTCCCATTTTCCTCATTGTGAGCAAGTGTGTGTGTACAGCAAGATGATCCAATGTTTGTGCATATGCCTCCCTCCATGGCTGTTATTAGATTGATGACATACCTGTTTTGAATAGTCATGAGTCTTACTGCTCTCAACTCTTCCTTTATAGCATTAAAACCTTGTGCTAATCATTTGTAGAAGCTCCTAGCGGGTTATCTGCAACCACTTGGAATTTGTAGTGGCTTGTACCCTGAGAAAAAGAGAGGCAAAGAACATTTTTGTCCTGCTGAACAATTTATGTTTATCTGGTATGTTATCATATGCCACTTTCATTTTTGGAGCAATATAGTTACTACTTCTTCCTATCCGTTCGAAATTGAGGGATCTTCTCTTTCTCATGTGCGTATTAATTTTAGGGAAATCAGCAATGTGTACATCACTTTCAGGCACTACCAACGTGGGTATGTGTCATGAGGAGAGGTTCCTGGAAACTGTGTGCCCGGTGGAGGATCCATCTTTAATGTTCCATCACGTTACACAGGCTTCGGTCTAGTCTTTCCATTCCATTTCCTTTTTCAGCACCCTAACCCCGACCCCCCATGCATTGCAACTTTAGTTGTTCTTGCGCTCCTTTCTAGATTGCTTCGCAACCTAGCTTCATTCATTGCTCCCTTGTTCCCTTCCTTCTGTCTTTGCGCTCCGGTCTCGGCTGGTGTCTGCTCCCATTCTTTGGACTTTGTTTATCTCTCCTTTGTTCTATCTGTTTTCTTTATTTTGGAGTGCAGACGGCCTGCCAGCCTCGTCTCACTGCTCCAATCGGCCGTCTCTCTCTCTCGCTCTCTTTCTCTCTCTCTCTCTCTCTTCCTCTCGTTCAGTGGTCTTCAAACTTTTTTGGCCTGGGCCCCCCCTGAGCAAAGTTTGGGCAGGCCGGGCCCCCCCAAAAGTGCCAGATGGACAGTATGTAGAAATCGCTATGAACTTTTGCGTGCCGTCACCGCACCCTATTCCCAGTACAGACCCTGGGCTCTCCCCACCCTACTCCCACCACTATCCCAGTGCTCCCGCCCATCCTGCTCCCACCACAGTACCATAGCACAATCATACACATTTAAATAAAAAATAACTCGCCATAAACGTACCTTCTGCAGGGGCCTGCGCGTGGTTACTAAAATGCCCCGCTCCAGGTTGCTCTGCCCGTATGTGCGAGGAGGCGCAGGAGCACCCTCTCGCACATACATACATACATGCAGTGCCCCAGCCAGCATTTCCAATGAGCTATGCAAGGCTGGCTAAGCAAAACGCCTCCAGCGTTGCATGGCTCAGTGATCATGTGCGGCTGGGGAAATTAACTGTCAAAGGCAAAAAGTGTTTCCCTTTGACAGTTCAGCCAGCCCAGGGGCACTCCCTGAGCTGGAAAAAGCAGCTGAGGGAGTTTCACTGGGCTGGCTCCTTGGCTCCTCCATAATGGGTGAGGTGGCCAGTGGGTGGACGCCCCCTCACCCATTATGGATGAGCCGGCAGGCTTGAACTGGCCTATAGGGCAATAGGGCGATGACCGTACCAAAAATGCAAAATGCTAGTGTAGGCCAGTCAAAATGGGCCACTTTTTTGGCCAATGTGGGCCAGTTTGAGGAGTTCTTCACTATGCAGCTAGTAGTTTTGATCATTGTTGTTGAAAATATATTCTTTAATATCAGAATTTGTTTACATTTGAACAAAAAAACAACCCCTTGAGTACTATTCAAATGTCTGTGACTAAAGGACTGAATATCCATTTGCAACTGCTGGGCATTTTTTCATTGGTGCCCGAGACCGTTTTATGGTCCAGTCTGACCATGTGAGCTGCCCCTTCCCATTTCCTCCAATCTTAAAAAAAAAAAAAGTTTTTTTCTTTTTTTTTTTACATTTCATGCTGGACTCTGGCGCCCCCCCAGGGATGCGGCCGCGCCCCGGTAGGGGGGCGCGCCCCGCAGTTTGAAGACCTCAGCTCTCGTTCCTTCTCTCTCTCCCTCTCATTCTCTCTCTTACCTTCTCTTACTTGTTTTTTTGCGTTTCCGGGTCTTTGGAGCCACAGTCCCCATAGTTACCAGCTATCTCAGGTCTTGGCGTGAGTCCCCCTCCTTTCTTCTCATTGTTTTTACTGTTGGTCCTGCAGGCAAATCCTCGGGCAGTGAACGCTCTGGTCTTCCTTTTATCATCCTGATGATTCGCCATACATTGACACTGGGTTTTTGCTGATGAGGTTTTTCTCCTCTTCCTAATGTTTCACCATTTCAGCAGGTTCTTGTGTTGTGTCTCTGTTCCCTTTTTTGTTGCTTTCTCCCTGGTCTTCTTCCAACCTATTTAAGGTAGCATTCTTCTTACTTCAGACAGCTTCTTGTCTTCTTCTGACATTCAAGGACACCTATCTATCAGTCTGGCAGTTATCCATCCTCCCCTCCAGCTACATCATACTTTGAATGCTGAAGACCTAGTCGTGCCAACACCATTACTCTGTGGATTTACCATATTTCCAAGAATACCATCAAGGTTTTTTTTTATGCCAGTGGCTTTTTCCCCTACCTGGGCTGATTAGGGGAAACACCATTTTTGTTATAAACTGTTCCACAGTACAAGGACAGTGGCGAGTTCCCAGAACAGACCCTTCAAAAAGGAGAGAACTCCTGAAGACACCATCACAGAGCTCTCAGAATCAGAAGTCTCATCTAGCGACAGTGACTCCGAAGCGCAGGTGAGACCTCCTTCAGTTGACAGAATGCTTATCAGTGCTATGGAACACAGCCCTCTCCAGTGCGGGGGTAGTTTCATGTATGCTCTGGATCCACAAGCCCAATAGTGGTCCATCAATACTGCTGTTCTGTTTTAATGCCTCGTACATCAAAGATGCATTTAAACCCAGTATTTTTCCCAACCTTTATTGTACTGTTTTTTCAAAAGCATAGGGTGGCATTTTTCAGGGGTATTATCTGTACGTATCCCTCCCTCATCATCGACCCATGCGAGTAGTTTTAGGCCACTGATCGATACATGCTTTATTCGCAATTGTCAAGAAATCACTGCCATCCTCATTTATCAATTACAACAGCCTTGCCCGTGTCTCTACTCCACTCCCGGCTCATGACTCAAGTACTCGGAAACGGGCCCATGCAAAACGTAATCCTGGCAAAACCCCAACGCTCATCAGGTCTTTTTGGGAGCGTTGGGGATTGCCGTGGAAACTGTGGCGTCCTGCACACCGGTTTTCACATACAGCGGGTCAGCTGATCCAATATAAGCTCCGCCCACACTAACGAACGGTGCTTCTGAATTTGTATCGGCAGCGTTTCATTGTATGCTGCTATATTGGACAAACTCTGTTTGGTTACCGGCTTTGCTATTGTCTTGCCCCTCTGTCTACTACTCACCAGGAATTCATAACCCGGACCTCTCTATGGATTGCTTCTGTTTATGGTTTTACTACGATCAACACCTGGAACGTTAACAGACCCAGGAACTGCCAACGGACAACTCTTGCTTCGCAGATTTGTTTACTTTTGCTTCGATTTCTTGGAACTTTGGAAACACTTTGTTTTGGTTTGCTCTAAGACCCTGGTACTTTACGTGCTTGAACTAGAGACTTCCTCTTAGCACTGGCCTTAGAACTCGGGCATCCTCGTGCCATCTGTGTTACACGGTGCGACTCCTGGATTCTGGACATCAATACAGGCCTCCTCATGCCGGCGGGATAGGGGATTCATCTCAACACTTCCAGTTCTCACATTGTCACGGAATTCGTCTCCTCTTCAGCACATTCAGTTGGTAAGACTTTTTGACTGTTCCCTTGTTTAGAGAACTGTATAGTTACTGCATTAGGTACGTTTAGACTCTTATGATTGCACTGTCCTTTATCTACAGGGTTAAGCCTCTCTAGATTGAAACAGGAAGAATTCCATATTGTTGGTCCTTTAAGGAGACTCCTGTTTGACACACAAGTGAGCATTGTGACACATATATGTGGTATTGTCTTTACTATTGTTTGCTATTGTTTGAGTTTCTGATTGTGGACTCTTTCTTGCAGCCAGCTGTATCCCGTGGTGTTTCCTCCATCTTCCGGTCATTAGATCTCTGTCTGTCCTATTGGAACAGTTGAGAGTTATATTGGCAGAAAGAATTCCTTGTCTACACATCGGTTTGGATCGGTTTGGATCTGACATTATTCACCACAACCTCCTCCATTGTCCCAATACTGCTAGTGCTTTGCATACTACTAGTCCATCAGTCCACACCTCAGGTGTAAGTACAGGTCCCTTTATTTGTAACTGCCCTCTTTCACAGCATTCAGGTATTTCTTTTCCTGTCTTATCATTACACTGCAACATTGTATTGTCCTCTATTGCAATCCCTGCTCCATTTGTGCCAGATTGCTCACACCATATTACTTCATGTTTTGTTTCAGTTTTTGCCATGGACTTCAAATCTTGTATATAACTATCTTCTCATTGAGACTTTGCTTTATTTACCCATACCAATGAAGCAGTTTGACTTTGAAATTGTTCTTGGTCAGAAAGAGTGCATGGTGCTTTAGACAATGTGCCTTGTTTGTGGGTACTTCTATGGCTTGTGCGGGACCTGAGGGCATTCTCACTTCTACTCCCCCTTGATTCCCCTCTCAGGTGGCCAGAGAAAGGCCATCGCTCTTGGATCCTTACCCTGGGGCTGGATATGCGAGGGAGGATCACCTGGGTGGAGGTACCTTGGGGAGTGGGGAGAGGATGTCTTTGGGTAAGACATGGTATCACCCTTTCCCTTGTCAGAATAAACCCTACCCTTCCCCTGCATTTGTAGAATATTGACAGTCGTTCTTTCTGTTTTACTCACAAAGTATTCCACAACCGGTTTCCTTTAAGACTGGGACGAGGAGGAGGCGACTGGGAGCTGTTCATACTCCCATTCATTCACACCACTTTGGTACTGAGACGAGGAAGAGGACTGTAGAGAAGTACCAGTGCAACAGTCAGATATATGCAGTTAATAGGCTTAATTGAGGTCAGGCAAATGAAGGCAAGGACTTGCACCTGCAACCATTTAGTAGGGCACAGGTGCATAAAAGTGGAGCACAGGACGCATCAGAGAGACGTGGAGCAGGCTGGAGAGGGGCCGGCAGGGAGAACACCATGTGCAGCATGAGGCTGAAGGAGACACTGTGGCCCAAACGAGCCATGAGATAGTCGGGTCACCTGCAGTAGCCTTGGCCTTGTGTCCATAGCCAGAGCTGTGGGACATTGAAGGTTCCCGAGCACTGCAGGCCGCCTGTAGCTTCCGCAAGTGAAGAGCGGAGTTACACGCAAGAAGCAGTGAGGTTCAAAGATGGCGAACACTGCTCGCTGGGTTCCCGAAAAGCAGAAGCAGAGTGAAAGGAAACTGTAAAGAAGACAGAAGAAGCCCAGAGGAGCGGCCGCATACCACTGCTGAAGGAGCTGACTTTGTGAGGAAGGGCACCCCAAGACTTTGTGAACCTTGTTGTCCTCTTGGGGGCCCCTCATCTGAATTCCTGTCTACTCCCTTCCAGCCCCCCACCTGTGCTACTGTCTCTACAATAGAGACTATCTCACAGAGCGTCCCGAAAAATGGCTGCTGGCAGCCCTTAACAATCTGCAATTATTGCAAGTCGTTAAAGAGCTGCCTGTAGCGCAATTACTCCTTCGTTCCCAGTCCCAATCTGAGTGCTCTCTTCTTTTTGTATATGTTTAGGCATTTAGCACTGATCGGACCTTTACATATGAAGGGGAAGCCCCCTTTTAAAGTTGTCATGTCATGTCTGTGATTGACATGCAAAAAAGGGTTCCCTTCAATGGATAGCAAATGTTCCTTACACTAAAAGCAATGTGGCAGTTTGTCACAAAGATGATCTGTATCCAAATGACATTACCACTCATTTTTTGTGATTTTTCATAGTATTTAAAGAAGAGCAGTGGTGTTAAAAAACGATTATTCTGGCTTGCATTATTTTGTATTTTGGGACTTATAGCTTGCCAGTCAACATGTGGATACTAAACCTCAAACGACATTATTTTGGATGAACATGTTTCTCTAAGAATTTAAACATTGTAAGTTTGCATTCCTACAAGATGTTTATTTTGCAAGTAAACTTTCAGAGCTGTTGGGTTTCCTGTGGCCACATGTGATATCACCCAGTCCTGTTTTTTCCCTATGGATTCTGGAACTTGTAGTTTTCCTAAATTTGAAATGGGTAAGAAAAAACTGCAGGTATAAGAATTCCAAGCAAAAATAGGACTGGATAGCGTTCTAGCGCATGGCCATGGGCAACATTGCAGTGCTTTTCTGCAAGTGTGGTTATTTAAGGTTGGGTGCAGAATGATTTCAGGCAGTATTACCAGATCTTGCTCAACATGCCACCTAATAACTGAGGACAACCTTTTTCCATTTGGAAACATCCGAGATGTTATTTGCCTGCATCACTGCAAAACTGCCTTTCTCCAGCTTTTATGTTTATGCCTTCTTAAGCCATTATATGTAATGTTAGAAACACTGTTATTCCAAGTGTTTTTGCTCATCCTAGTTTCTTTCTTCTGGCCTAAAAGGGACACACTGCCCTCGAGACATCATACTGGCTCCATCTCTGCAGAAGACACTGCTTTAAAGGGTCATATCTTGTCGCTGACAGACCACTGTTATAGCACGCACACACTGACACACACTGTGCTCCTCTAGTTCACATGCCCGCTTTGGATATTGTCAGTGCTCTTGCTACATTTGCACTATAACATGTCCACACAAATGCACTGCAGAGAAAGGAACCCACAGCCCCAATTGTGGTCTGCACACACCTTCCAGAAAATTACCCGCAGCCAGATGCACAAAAAAGCATTGCGAACCGTCGGTATTAATGGCACACTTGCGAAAGGCCACCAACAGCAGATGGGATAGGTACACAATATGGACACTATCATTTCAAAGTGCATAAAATGGCAGGGGTCCATTACCAGCCAATGACAACAGGTAACATCTGAGCAAATTGCGAAACCCGGAGTGAACTTAACTGGTGCTGTGAGTGTGCCTTTAGAATAAAAATGTCCCTTTGCATTTCTTAACACAGAAACATTAAGAATGTCTTGTCCAAAAGAATGGTTTCTTAAATGGGCCATCACTGGTAAATCGCTCCCACTTTAAATGCTCTGCCAGAAGAAAGAAAGTGATAAGCAGTGATTAAAGGCTCACTTCCATTCCCCCAGCAGTGTCTGCTGTTGGGAGGGGGTATTTGTCTTCAGAAGGTTAGGGGTAGGGCTGAACGATATATCGGGTTTTGGAGATATATCGATATATATTTTCAAAATTGATATAGGATGAGACAATATCGTTAACATCAAGATATATACATATATTCAACAGAATTGCTTGCTGTATGAATGCAGGATTTTGATCTTCCCCGGGCCACTTTGGATGACTTTGCCCATGTAAATTTAGGAAAAGCATACACATTGCCCTTTTATAGGTGGCCACCCTACTTTTGTCTGTGGCCTCCTCTGTGCCCCCCTAAATTTCATTCCTGGCGAAGCCACTGTAGGGAAGGGAACCCTGAGGACTTTTGGAACTGTTTTGAACTTGGGGAAGGGGAAGCTGGAAAGTAAGCCAGGAGCTGAAAGAAGCTCAGAACTTTATTTGGAACATGTTTCTTTTGTTGCTGGCATCCCTACACATTATTTAGCTTTAGTTGTGAGGGTAAGTATAGGTATTGGACACAGATAGACTTTTAAGTTGAACCTCTTGACACAGACTATCCCTAGTTTCTTCAGGTAGGGAAATCCCACCATAGCATAGGGCAGGTTAGGCCTTACTCCATCCTGACATTTACGAAAATAAACCATTTTATTTAGAAAATTGAATATGTTGCCTGTGTCATACTTCATGATGCCTTCACAGGCTATAAAAACCCTAGAAGCACCCATGGCGTAGGTAATGAGGGAACACACAAGGCAGCTCTCATCAGATGCCCCTCCTCCCCACCCGGCTCATGTGCTGGTACCTGTCTGTGTTGGAATTCATCCTTCGCACTTCTTTTAAGTATTTTCATCTGCTTAGTGACAGCCAAGTATGTATTTGTGAGTTTCTAATTCAATTGCTATAGTAATAGGAGTTTTATTATTGTACATAGTCTTGGATACATTGTAAAGAACAATTCTCACAATGCGAAAAGGATAAAGAAATAAAGAAAGTATAAATTGAATAATGCATCAACACGTGCAGCTGCTACTGTATCCGTATGTTGCAGAGGGCCACGCGCATTTGGTGCTTCGCAGCCCAAAAACGTATACCTTGCAAAATAAAACTAAAAATAAAAACCATTCTCTTATTCTCAATACGTCACTTGTGCTGCTTTCAAAATGTCAATACCTGCAAAAGAATTTGCACAACAGAAATGATCCTTTCAAGATGGTTTCACACTTGTTAGCTCCATATAGGAAAAACTGCATAATGATGGCAAAAAGCACTCTTTTGAGAATGAAGCAAGACTTTGGGTTACCAAAAAGAGTGGCAAGAGTGATGTTTCGGGATCCAAGAGCAGGATAAGTATTGACTATATAGGAGAAAATTGCAAATAGCAATGTGTTTTGGGGCAACATTGAATGTCTTGTTTGAACAAATACAGTTGGTTTAGTTGTGCAGGTAAAATCTTCAGGAGAAATGTTTTATTTGTTTCTTTTCTTTCATTGGTTGCAGACAATCAGTTCATATTCTTTTTCTCAATTTGCAAATTGGTGGCTACTTCTGTTGGCTGGTCATGTCTGCATCCGCGTCATCTCTTCTTCATCTTCGGATTCAGGAAGTTACAGCGGGGGGGATCTTGCCTTTGTATGGTTTGATGTTACTGAGGTAGATCCAGGCTTGTCTCCCCTGCACCCAAACTGCAGTGGGCGAAACTTCCTCAACGAGGTAGAGTCAGTCTAATCGGGGCTTGTGCCACCAGCGCAAAAAAGTTCTTTATACAAATAGACGGTGCGGGTATAGGACGGGGGTCTTGAGCAAGTCCTGATGGTTACTCTGTTCGCTGTCTTCCTTATTCTTCTTTGACCTTCCCTGCCGGTCCCGAAGCTGTTGAGACATAAGAGATACTTGCCGTCAAAGCCACCAGGTAGTCATGCATTTCAGAGCTAGCACATCAGCAGTCTTATGGGCATCAGTTCGTAAAAATTGAGTGGGATGAGCAAGAGGTATAAGCATGCCGTGTCCCGGCACCAGCTCATGAGGAGTCAGGTGATGGTCAGTGCCAGACTGATTGCGTAACACAAATAGGGCAAAGGAGCCATCCTTTCTTTAGGGTCATTTTTAGCTTGGCGATTTGTTCTTTCAGCAGGCCGTTGAGGTGCTCACAATTTCCGTTTTCCTGCAGGTGATAAGCAGACGAGAATCTATGCTTTATCCCCAGTAGGATTGTGAGATGCTCAAAATCTTAAATTACAAAACTCTGGTCTATTTTAAGACCGAAGGACTTTTCATAATCCCCATCTCGAGAATACCTCACGTACAAGGAATTTTGCAGCACAGGTTGCATCAGGATGTGTGCATGAACCGGTTTCGATCCAGCAAAAGGAACAGATGATTAGTAGCATGTATATGTAGCCATTGCAATTTTGGAGCATATCCACATAACTGATATGCAAATGCTGACAGGGTCCAGTAGGACGGGGTATTGCTCATCTCATTGTTCACAATGTGGGCCCTGCTGTAAACTTTTGGCAGACCATGCAATTAATTATAAATGTTGCAACATGTTTGCCCAAATTGGGCTTAAAACCACGCTTCCGAGGTCATGGCTGCAAGACTCTTTCATGTCATGTGTGCTGGGTAGTGTGAGCAACCAGAAGGTGTCTCACCCACTAGTCCCTGGGGATCTGTCATCTGGGTAACCAGGACACGCCCATCGCTTTTGAATCCAGTTCCTTGTGGTGCACCAGTGCGGGAGGATCACCTGAATGAGGGGTCTTCAGGGAGTGGGACATGTTGAGACACGGTATCCCCGTCACTGTAACACCTTTACCCCATCCTACCAGGTAGGATATTTAGGAACTCAACCCCCTTCTACAACACAAACACTTTCTTAGAGACTGCCCGCTATGAGAGAAAACAGACCAATGTGCAAGCCGTATACCTGACGTGTCCCAATACAATAGTCAGGCAAGGTCAGGCAATGACCATCACACACACACCTGACTTCCATTACACTTCCTCACACGGATAAAAGGCAGAGCACACTCTGAGCGAGGCAAAGCACACGAGGAAACAGCAGTTCCAAGATGGCAGTTTAACAAGACGAGAAAGACGGCAGAACAGAAGGGGATCGCAAGGAGAGAAGCTCCCTTGACCATTTCAACAAGGAACCATTACGTTCACGAAGCCTCAAGAATAGAAAGCGTAAGACCAGGAGTCCTGCATTGTGTGTCGGAGATACCGGGGCCTTCCTGCATCGATAATCAAGTCAGGGAGAATAGCCAGCTGCTGTGGTACTGTCCTTGGGTCCACCAACAAAGCAGAGTCAGTGAAATCAACACAACCAGTGAGTTGGGGAGACTGATACAAGACTGCTCTGTGTTGAAGCCAAGGTTGAAAGCGGCAACATTGTATGGCGAGCGCTGGAATGAGCATTGTATGAAACGCGTGTGATTACCAATGCTAGTAAAGTTGAACTGAAGATGAGTGCTTGAAATTTGAAACCAAGATACAATACCTTTGACAGAGTGGTCCAGCACCGTGTGTGTGCTCAATCGAAGGTCTCCAGCTAAGAGTTGACAAAGGGGAAAGAGTGGCAAAGGATTGTGAATCGAAGTGGTCCTACAATGGGTCAAGTAAAATCCTGTGCACAATCGAAAGTCTTCGATGTTGATACAGTAAAGAAAGTTTATAACAAAGTAGATGAAGTTGGTCCGAGCCCGGCAGAGGTGGACTGATTAAAGATTTTGTGTCAAAGTGGATCTGAGCCTGGCAGATATGAAAATCCTGAGAACATGGTGTTAAAGTGGATCTGAGCCCGGCAGAGGGGGATCCGAAGTGAATAGTAAATCACCTAAGAAATATTGGGGCTCATTACGGGGCATGCAGTAATTGATAGGTTGCGGACAGACCGTAATAATTTAGCAGCGCCTGACTTCCGGCTAACACTGGGGGATTACAACCCCGGCAGACCGGAAAGACAGTCGCTGGTAAATTGTATGTCCCATTTCCATAGGACTCTATGGGAGTGGGGACCACAGAAGCACCGGCATTGTTATTAACGGTGCCGGTGCTTCCGTGATGGTCTGCCTACCATGGCCGCTGTGCCCGGCAGGGTCAGACTTGTCAGGCACAGCGGCTCCGGCAGGCAGACCTGTAATATGCCGTTCCGGAAACAACAGTGTCGGTAAGTTTAACAGGACCGTTGTTTCCGGACCGGCAGGCTCAGAATGAGCCCCATTGTGTTAAAGTGGATTTGAGCCTACCGCAGGGGGATCCGAGATGAATAGTAAATCACCTAAGAAAATTGTGTGTATTTGAAACAGCAAAAAAGGAAAGGAACTTTATTGTTTGTTTGTTGCATCAGGCCCTCTGAAAGAAGAGACTTTGAATGGCAAAGAGACTTTAGCACGGAAGCCCATGATGTGGAAGTTTTGCAGTGCACCCTTGTGCTAGAGAAGCCAGAGACTGTGCTAAACTTAGGTGTGCCGCCTTGTCCTGTGCTGAAAAAGTGGGGAAGGGAAGCCAACAGCTTGCATATCCTGACATATCATTTCTTGAAACCTTTTCTTTTGTATAATATTGTTTCCCACACTATTTGTATTTAGAGGTAAGGATTGGCAATAGGTTTATTAGTATTGGCCCTTTTATTTTGACAAGACACCACTAGGACTACGTTATTATTATTTGATGGTCGTAGCTTGCTTCCATCTTTAGATTTAGGATTAGATAGGTGTTTTTCAAACCCAACTGAAGTTCCATAAACACCCTTGAACTGTGGTCACTTGTGTCTGTCTTACTGTTGATACCATGCCTTCCTTACAGGAGGGATACCGCGTCTCGCCACCTGGTGCCCCACTCCCCGAAGACCCCTCATCCAGGTGACCCTCCCGCACTGGTCCAACCCCAGGGTCTGGATCCAAATGCGATGGCCGTGCACTGGCCACCTGAGAGCGAGATCCCCGGGGACTAGCAAGTGAGACACCCTTTGGTTTCTCACAGTTCCTTGAGTCAAGCAGCAATAGTCAAGCTATTTGGTACCAAATATGGCACGCTTAGTTCAATGCAATCCTACTGAGAAGTCCAAATGAGGAACTAGAATTTCCTATGGGAAAATCCATTTGTCTCACATATCTATTTATTGCTCCTCACTTGCAAGGCATCCCTCTGAGATTCAGGTGTATTTAGCCTGAGCCAAACACTATATTTTACGAAACAAAGAGTGTACCACATGTTACTCAATGTATTCCTATGAAGGTATGTCCAAATACGTAACCAGTCCTACTTCAAAATCAACTTGGCTCACAGATATAGATGTTGATAGGCACACTGCTCTACCAGAGGTTTCTGTCCTCCCTGAGCTCGCCTTGGGACATCTGCATTATCATTTGACAGGTGTACCGCCCCAGTCAAACTCCCCACCTGCCACTGGCCGCAGAGCTGGTTGCACCCGGTGGTAGCCTGGTGCTTGAGCCAGAAGCTAGAACCCCACGGGTCCCACCCTCCTGTCTCACTGGGAAAGTGAAAAAAACAATATGAGTAGTGGTATTTCACCGGCAGCCTGAGGGCCGCCTTTGTATCCTACACCTCTCATGTCTCTTCACCGTGCCAGGCTAGAGTCAAGCTCAACATGGATCCTACCAAGCCTGTTTCCTTGGCTGTGGTTTTGCTGTTTAGTAGGTAGGGACACAGGGAATCTCGTTCATCCATTTGTGTACATCACTAGATGACAAGGCATTTGCCTATTTAAGAGGGTCATATTTACTCCCGGTGGAGTCATCACCGATTCCCCATCAGTGGCCTCCTCCCATATGGCCAGAGGACGGCAGTCGCTATCTGATCCTGGGGGAGGATATATGAGGGAAGATCACGTGGGAAGAGACAGCTGTCGGGGGAAGGTGGTGACTCCATTGGATGAGATGCGGTATTCCTCCCCTTTCCCTCACAATAACCCTATAATACTCACGTTCTTGATGGCTTGTTGTCACCCCACAATTCCCCCTTATTGTAAAGATCAGACTTCCATTTTTCATGTCACCCTAGACAAAACTCTATTTATACCTCAAACAATCACAGCACACAAATAACATCTCCTGTTTCTGATGTTTCTTTATAGGGAAGATTTGAACAACATTGTAGAAATCCAATAACATCTATGGACTTCTGCTTCCATAAAGTCTCAGGGACTGAGACGAAGAAGAGGAAGGAGGAGTTGATGCAAAATAAGAGAAGCCAAAAGCCGAACATGCAGACTAGTTGTTTTGTTCAGCCTAAAGTGCCCACACACAGCAGCGAGACAGTACGGGAGAGAACCCTGCAGGAGAAAGCCCACAGAGAAAGAACGGGTATATTCATGCGGCCTCCCGAAAGCGACTCACACATACCGGAGTGGCGTGAATGAAGGAGAGGTGGAGCAGACACACCTGAAGGACCGTGGAAGGACTGAGCCGCAGCAGAGCTGCTGGAGTTACAGTTGTGCCGGGAAGCAGCATTCTCCGGTCCAAGCCACCGAGGGTGGTTGGCGAATGAACGCAGAGCTGCAGGAAACCCTGGGGAAACAACTGCATTGTATGGGAAGCCAAGCCAGGGAGGAAGCTTCACCGCAGAGCCCTGCCATAAGGCAGAGACACTGTGAACTGCCAGTGAGTCTGCCCAGAGTCATTTGGGACCCCCAGGGTGTACCGACAAGCATGTAATCAAGTGAATTAATTATGTGAGATTGCTGTTATGGACAATGCTCAAAAGTGGTTTAAATATAGACCAAACTCAAAGTCAATTCAAAGTCCAATAAGAAGAATATTTGAATACCGGCAAGGTAAAGTGCAGCAACAAAACACGAACAAATACATATGCATGAGATGTAAATGTGGCGGGAAAGCTGAAGCAAGTGTTACCCTAAGCAAATATATTGAAAACAACAAAGTAGATGCTGCTACGGCCTAGTGAAAAAGATAGTGAAACAAATAGGAAATCCTTGTAAAAGAAATACACCAGGCAGCTGACATTTGACAGGGGCGTATACCAGTGGATCTACAAAACCCCACAGAAGGATTACTAGCTATGGGGTATACCAGGCAATCCACCAAGGTTGTATAAAGATCTAACATTGTGGCAAGATACCTGGCAGGGAAGTATACCAGGGCATCTAAGAAGGCCATAAAAGAAGTCCTGGCAGCCAAATATACCAGGCGTTTGAAACTGTATAAGAACTCTAACATTCGGGGAAGATACCTGGCAGGAGAGTATGCAAGGCAATCCACTAGAGTTGTAAAGGAAAGCTTAAAACTGTGGGAGGATGCATGGCAGGGGTGTATACTGCTGGATCTGAAGAACCCACAAGAGGATTCCTGTCAGAGAAGTATACCAGGAGATCCGTCCAAGTTGTAGAAGAAAGTCTAGTACTGTTGCAAAATATCTGGTCAGGAAGTATACCAGGGAATCTGAGAAGCACATGAAAGAAGTGCTGGTAGGTAGATGCATCAGGTGCTTAAAGTTGTATAAAAGACTAACATTTTTGGAAGATACCTGGCAGGGCAGTATGCAAGGAGATATAAAAAAAACCCATAAGAAGATTTCTGGTAGAGGAGTACACCAGACAATCCTTCAAGGTTACAAGAAAAGTTCAAGAAAGACTATTATAAAATGTATCCTTTGAACAAGAACTTTGTGAATCCAGTACAAAGAAACAAAGGAATAGTTAGATGTTATGGAATGTATTATTTGAACAAGAACTTTATGAATCCAGTATACAGAGCCAAAGGAACGGTTGGATAAAGAGACACTTTTGCGATACAAATAAACTGTTGGTCAAAAGAAACACTTTTGCCATCCTACCTAAAGGTCCTGGGGAAGGGAAACACCCTGTGGATTCAAGGATTTCTCATTGGAAAGCACTTTTTTTAAATGTATCTTTCTACTTTGATTATGAACATTTTCTACTAAAACATCAAGCCATTTACATTTCCTTGCACCTTTTGTTGTTTGTTTCTAGTGTGAGGGTCAGATAAGAATGTTTTGGACACAAGGGCGGTTGCTAAGTTACTAACTACTTCACACAGACCGATTCTTAATATTTGTTTCCTAGTTAGGGAATCTCTTTCTTTAGGATAGGCCTAGAGAGGCATTTCTTAACCCAATTCTGTTTAATAAAAATGTCTGACAATGAAAACATTGCAACTTTTTGTCCACCTCTCATTTTTGACCCCTCACACAGCACTTGATTGAATTTCTTCACTTAGACATTCAGAGCACTGGGCAGAAAGCACATTGCACCAACACCCACTTCGTGTCATCCGCCGTCACGGCCATTGCCGTAATTGGCGGTTGTATCCGCGTTGGAGCTGGAGACACAGAGGTAGAGTGTTTTATTCCTTTCTCTGTGTTCTTGTCACCAGTCCCAGTTACGTGATGCAGCGCCGCTGGAAGTATTTAATCTCCCCGCCTCCGGGTAGTCGCTGCGTTGCAACCCACTTTGGACACTTCCTGTTTCCGGGTTTTCTCGCTCCGATCCTTTGCCGGATCTGCCAGAGGGTTTCCTGTTTGTTCCTGTGTTTCCTGTTTCCTTTCTCGGAACGCCTCCATTTTCCTTCCGCTACTCCGGGCGGTACTCCGGTGTGCCTATTTTCTATTTCTCTCTTCTAATTTCTGGGAATTCTTCCCGTTTCTCTCTTTCTGTTGGCTCCTCCGAGCTGGCTAGCTACGCTACTATTTTTCCTCTTTCTGGAACCATTGCCATTTATTCTAACTGCCACAAGGAGCCTCCGTCTCTCCTGACTCGACGATAGGACTTCCTCTACTCAACAATAAGCCTCGCTCCATTGCTCTCGTCAGCGAATATTCTGGGATTGAAGAGTCAACACTGCTCCGCAGGGTTTTTTCCCTTTTGGGTTTTTCCCTGATTCCGGCTTGGTTCCGGAAAGGGAGTCACGGGACAGCTGTTTATCCAGCGGTCACTGTGGCTTCCCTCCGTGACAAGCACATTCATCACAAGAAGGAAAGAGACTACCTTGCACAACGACGTCTACAAGAAACCGTCAACTCGGACAGCTCAGGTGAGGAGAGTGTGCTTGTGGGGGAGAAAGAGTTTGAATTGCACCACTCATCACACTTCAGGCCTTTGTGATGCTTTGTTTTAATTGAACAGTCAGATTCCCTAAGTCTGCACCAGTTCCAAGTCAGCTGCTAGCCGGCCGAGGCAGAATGCCAGCCACCAACCCTGGTAGGAGAACAGAGAGAGGCGACCACTGCAGCTGGGGTGATCCACAGGAAGGGCCCGGCTCGCTATCCAGATGCCCTGAGTCGATGACGCTCCCAGCCAGTGAGCCAGGCTTCTTAACCACTTAAAGTTAAAGAAAAGGTTGAGGTTGTTTCAGTCCCAAGACCTCTAATCAGTCGCTTTACCAGATAAAACTGGGGTTTCCGAGCACCAGCTATCCTGAGAGGAAACTTTGGAGGGAACCAGCTAGTAGATGGTTTGTTTAGTCTTTCGTCCCTATACCCAGGACCGATGACCGATTTACACATCAGCACCGCCTTGGAACTCCACCTGAGTTTCATCTGGATTCGCCCTGCCCAGGCATAGCTCGCCATCTTTCGGGTCCTATCACACATGCTCATGTTCCACCTCCCGGACAGAGCGGGCATCACGGGCATGTGGTGTGCCTGCCGCGGTGGGCTCCCACCTTAGCTAGCACATGCCAGCCCTCATCTTCATTGTGCCACAGGGCTTTGTTCGGCCCTCCAATTTGCACACATGTTATACTCCTTGGTCTGCGTTTCAAGACGGGTTGGGCGGGTAACCGACATCATCGCAGACCCCTGGCACCCTTCGTGGGCCTCCCTACTCGGTGGTGTGACACAGTCAGGGCACACTGAGGACAGTCCACCCCAGTCGACAGTGGCACTGGGAGTAGGGGGCCCTGTCCCCCTGCACCCTACGGAGAGGGGCGGTACAGTTGCCGGAGGACAGCACATTGGCAGTCGATCTCCCTCAGCGCCCGCGGACACAGCAGAACTGCTACCGGTGGCTGTAACACTCTCTGCTGGAGCGGATAGCCAACTACCCTCCGGGGCCTTCCAAGCTCACCTAGAGCCGATCATGGTGCACCACCACCACCGGGCAGCAGTCCCACAAGGGGATCTGCTGTTATGGGTAACCGACGTGCCTGCCGTGTTATATCCCCCGGGTGGATGGCACAGACACCACCCGTTTACCTCTGTACAATTTCACACCCTCTTGAACTATTGCTTCAAAATGTTCCTCTGCTTATTAATATCCTTAAATTCAGCGGGTCACCAGGTCTAATCTGACGTCGTAGTCTGGGAGCCAAATCTCAGGGCAGCAGGTCGTGGGGCTGTATGGGGGGTTGCCCCAGCCCCAAGCCTCCAGCAAGGCCTAGTGAGCGCTATTCCGATCTGCAGCCAAAGCCCACGTGGGGGGGAGGGTGCCCGCTGGATGCGGTTACAAGACCTGCGCTCCATGGCCGTCCGACGCAGGCAGCCTTGGGACACCACAGGCAGTCACATGCGGCACAGGCGGGTGCCACGCGGTAGGGGAAGGTGCGCCAGGTTTAAGGCCTGCCACCACCACTGGGGCATGCAGGGCACCTGGCCCTACCAAACCACACAAGGTAGGGAAACAGGGAGCGCAAGACACACCGGAAACAAGCCTGCGTGCCAGGTCCAGGGACCCTGTGACAGTGCTGACGGGGTCCCACCTTAGGTGGACAAAGGGAACAGGGTCCCTGCAACAGCCCCAGCTGTGCCATGGGGAGGGTCCCCAGGCTGACTGATATTCAAGCGATCCTCAGACAGGCATAGCCTCGGGACAAACTTGGGGCCGCAAGGTGCGTTCGTACTGTCGATGATCAATGTGTCCTACAACTCACACTAATTCTCACATCTAGATGCATTCTTCATCTACGCAAAAGCGGAGTCATCCACTGCCAAGAGTCACAGGCAACTTTTCTTCCAGACGTTTGCTGTTGAGGAGAGGCTGAGGGGGTGGGGGGAGGGGCATCACCACTTATCCCACCCGCGCGTGCTGCAAGAAGGCCAAGCATCCAGTCTAGCTTCCCCACTTTGGAGTCGGCCAAGACCATCATGGTTTTAAATCAAAAACATTCCAGATGCTCAGCCCAGGAAGCCAACCCACTGTCTGCAGCACGACGACAGGGGCATCCCACAGTGACGGAGGCAGGCCGCTCCACCACCAGCTCATGCAGCCGATCCACTCATCCTTCCCAAACCATGACTTCCCACTCCCCTTTCGTGGGGATGGAGAGGAGGGCTAGAGACAGCATAGGTAAAGGGTCTGGTGGGAACACTAGAGTCTTCAAACCCCAGCCTGGCCACACGGACGGAGCTGCAGGTACCTGGGAATGAGTTAAGGTCACCTATTGTGCCAGCAAGCCTGGCCATCTCTCCCCTACACCAGTGGGCAGCTAGAACCTCTATGCCTGCCCGTCAAGTAGGCCCAGCTGCACAATGGCCAAGAGCATGCCTGGTGTGCCTTGCCCCTGTCCACCTGGGGAGGAAAACCTCAAGAACAGCCAGGTTTCTTTCGGCTCCCGGCTGCCCCCACTCAGGACTTCCCTTCTGACCGGGGTGCACCCACCAACACCATCCCGCTGGAGGGTTGGAGAGAGGAGCACGCCCAGCCGGCACGGCTGCTCAGCGTCCAGCTCAGAGAGGAGAGGGGCCACTCTGGGCTCACTCTCCAGTGTTTGGTTGGGGATGTCCCGGCAGGTTAACCCAACCCTGCCGGTCATCCCCATCCATCTGCTGGGCCACAGGCCCCCTCCAGTGGAAGGGATCCTGCTCCCCTGTGCCTGATCCCCCTACGCGCCTGGGCTGCAGACCGCTATGCTGTTCGGACCATAGCGCGAGGGGCGCCCCACGCTGTGGGTGTGTGCTCTTGGGATGCAAACAAGGTTTAGCCCATGGATCTCCTTCCTGCTGCTCCGCCATTAATGATCCTTCTGCAGGTTCACCTACGAAAACCTTGTTACAACTTTTACTGCCTCTAGATATTCAAGTTTGATTGTCTTCTCAGCGCTCCACCAGGGCTGTTGCCGACCCCGGTGGGGCTGATCTGAGGACGTCACTAAACCATCCAATTGGTAGTAGTGACAGGCGGTGTGTACAAAGGGCATGGACTTAATCAACACAAGCTTATGACCCACAGTTACTGGGAATTCCTCATTCATGGGAAATAAATGCAATCCCCAATGCCTATCACGAATGAGGTTCAGCAAATTACCTGCACCTGTCTGCGATGGGTAGACTTACGCTCATCCGTTCAGTGTAGCGCGCATGCAGGCCCAGACATCTCAGGGCATCACAGAACTGTTATTGCTCATTCTCATGTGGCTGAATGACACTTGTCCTTCTAAGAAGTTGAACGCCAACAGCTGGGGGGGGAGTTGCATAACTAGAGGAGTCTCATTAGTTATCGGAATTAAGCAGACAAATCGCTCCACCAACTAAGAACGGCCATGCACCACCACCCACAGATTCGGAAAGACCTATCCATCTGTCAATCCTTTCTGTGTCTGTGCCTGGTGAGGTTTCCTGTGTTGAGTCAAGTTACGGCGGAGGTTCCACTCCTGGTGGTGCCCTTCTGTCAATTCCTTTAAGTTTCAGCTTTGCAACCATACTCCCGCCCCCCGAACCCAGATACTTTGGTTTCCTAGGGGAGCTCCTCCGTGGACCATGGGAAAATGCTGCTGGAATGATAGTCGGCATTGTTTATGGTCAGAACTACGATGGTATCTGAGCATCTTCGAACCTCCGACTTTCGTTCTTGATTAATGAAAAGATTCTTGGCAAATGCTTTTGCTTTGGTTCATCTTGCGCCAGTCCAAGAATTTCACCTCTAGCAGAACAATAAGAATGCCCCCGGCCATCCCTCAAAATCATGGCCCCAGTTCCAAAAAACAACAAAATAGAACTGGGGTCCTCTTCCATTATTCCTAGCTGAAGTATTCAGGTGACCGGGGTGCTTTGAACACTTTTCAATTTAAATGCTTGCAGCCCCAGGACACTCAGTCAACAGCATCAAGGGGGTGTCCCGAGAGGCAAGGGTTGGGACAGGCGGTCACTAGCCTCGTGGCACACCGCCAGCTCGATCCCAAGATCCAACTACAAGCTTTTTAACTGCAGCAACTTTAACATACGCTATTGGAGCTGGCATTAACGCGGCTGCTGGCACCAGACTGACCCACGTGTGAGACAGGTGCCCATGGTCCGAGGCAGCACCCCGGCCAACCTGGAGCTCTGGTTGGGCTGCACTAGAGCTTTTCCCTCCATGTTAGAGCCTTTCCCTCCTTGAGGACGGTCAACCCACATGTGAGAAGGATCCTGAAGTTGAGTAGGAAAGGACTGGTTACTTATTCAGATAAACCTTCTTAGGAATACATTGAGTAGCATGTGTCACACTCTTTGTTTCGAAAGAGATAATGTTTGGCTCCGGCTAAATACACCTGAATCTCATAGAGGGATACCTTGTGAGTGAGAAGCAATAATGAGATATGTGAGCCAAATGGATTTTCCCATAGGAAATGCTAGTTCCTCATTCAGACTTATCTCAGTAGAATTGCATTGAACTTGAACATGCCATATTTGGTGCCAAAGATCTTGACTATTCCTGCTTGTTTCAAGGAAATTAAATAAGATTTAAGTAGAGGGGTTCCTAATGTGTGCCTGTTAACATCAATATATCTATGAGCCAAGTTGATTTTGAAGTAGGAAAGGACTGGTTACTTATTTGGACATACCTTTATAGGAATACCTTGAGTAACACGTGGCACACTCTTCATTTTGTAAGAGCTAGTGTGTGCCCCAAGCTAAATACACTTGAATCTCATAGACCGATGCCTTGCGAGTGAGGAGCAATAAAGAGATATGTGAGCCAAATGGATTTTTCTGTAGGAAATGCAGCTTATATGTGATTTTACCAAAGTAAAATTCAGAGTGGTTTCACTGAAGCACAACATTCCAAAAAAATACTGATTTTTTAAAAAATGCGGGGGGTTCACTCCCAAGCCCCCTGTTTTCCTACCATTTTAACCCTATCCCCACCCATTTTAACACCTTACCCCACTTCCATGTATATATTTATTTAAAATGTTTGGTATTTTTTACTTTGGTAAAACATACCACTCTGAATGTATTCCGGTAAAATGACTGGACACCGAAATGCAAGTTCCAATATAAATTTCTGGGGAAAAACAGAATCCCAAAAACGAAATTGAAATAAGCTAATTTAATTCAGCCGGTGAATAAGAAGCTTGATGAATAAGTGGTTAACTTCAGCATGCGAATAAGAAGCTAACTTCAGGGTCATCATAAATGCTTGGATTTTTAATTAAATAGGCAGGGCCCAGGCACTGATCATGGGTGTTTATCAATGCCTGTTAATGGCCACTGGCCTGCCCGCTGCCCCCACCCTTGTGCGCCTCCTAATTCGGCAAATATTACTTAACATGCTGCGCCTGTGGGCGTAATTTTAGGAGGGACAAGGGTGTTTGTCACCACCAACTTTTGTGGCACCATTTTGTCCCACTCATTGGGCAGGGGCCCCTTTCATTTAGATGTCATATCCCTCCTTACCCCCCACCATGTTCAGCAAAGTTACTCCACTGGCTGTGCCCTAGAACTAGCCTTGTATCTTTGAAGGCCGTTGGCAAAGGCCGACGCCGCTCTCTGCAGCTCTCCGCTGCTCGACGGCGCGTAAGGCGCTATTATGCTGCCCCACACAAGGTAAGGCCACTTGCCTTAATATCTGCATGCCCCCCCCATCATGGGGGAAGGCCCTCCCTACTACTTTGCGCACAGTGCCGTGCAGCTTCAGAAACGCACAACTCCGGTCGCGCACCCGCCCCACTATCATCTACACCCCGAATATAGTAGACCGTAACTTAAAGGTAGGTCTCAGATGTTTGCCGCCGTCACGCAGGCACAACTCTAACTCGACGTACCCGGATGACACTCTTGTGCCCCACAGGCCTGCCTGCACCATGGCACCATTGTACACTGAAGCCATTGCACCTCATCTCCGCCCAAACTCACCAGACGCCCAAATCAAAAGGCCCATTACTAACACTGTCGCGGAACTACCATCCACGCCTAGGCCAAGTGATGCTCACAAGCCCAATGTTGCCACTACTGTCTCTGCTGCACTTATACCTCATGTGGATTATGTACCGCCTGTTATGCCTAGTGATGCCCCCATGCCAAATGTTGATATTGTTGACACTGTTGATACTGCTGCCCTTATGCCCAATGTTGTTTCTGCATTGCCTGTTATGCTTAGTGCTGACACCACGACCAAGTCCAAAAACATACTACCCCCTATCCCTGACCCACCCACTACCCCCCCCAGACCACCCACTTCCATCACACCTCCCTGCTCAACGCTCGCTCCATACCTGCCCACGCCCTCGACATCAACGACCTGATCATTAAGGACAATCTTGACCTCCTATTCCTCACAGAAACCTGGCTCAATGAAAGTTCAGGCCCGGCACTATCTCTGGCTATTCCGTCTGGGTACTCCATATTCAGGAAGGACCGCACCTCTCAGAGAGGTGGTGGCGTGGCCCTCATCGCCAGGGATTCCTTTGCTATTAGGGAAATGGCAGGGCAACTTGACCACAATAGTGACTACCTCCCACTCAAAATTAATGTTTCTCCTAACTGCACCATAACTGTGCACATTGTCTACAGACCTCCGGGTCCTTGCACTGACTTCCATGACACCATCATCTTCGCACTGTCCAACAACATCAAAAAGACTTCCCAGGTCATACTCCTGGGCGACTTCAACCTGGGGCTCAATGACCCCAAAGACCCCCATGCCAAAACCCTCAAGAACGCCCTATCCACCCTGGGCTTTGCGCAATCTGTCTCTGACTCCACCCACATCAAAGGGCGCACCCTCGACTGGATCAGTCAACATAGCTGCTCACTACTTGTCACGGAAAACACGCCCATCCCATGGTCTGACCACCATTACATCCAATTCAACCTTTGCACCAAAAAAGAGACCAACTCACCTCCCGCCCCTTGCCCAGCTACTCTCGCCAGGAGCTCCCGCCAGCTCACAGTCGAGAATTTAGCACCCTACTTCCGCAACCCGGCCTTGCAGGCCCCTTTCTCCAACAACCCAGAAACCCTAGCCAACACTTTCAAAGAAGTCATCACCCAAGCAGTTGACGCCGTTGCGCCACTGACCCTCAAAAAAGCCAAGAAAACCAAACACGCTAATTCATGGTTCTCCAAAGAACTCCTTGAACAACGTGCGCAAAAGAGGACTGCCCTCTCCACCTGGAAAGCTAACCCTTCAGAAACCACCAAAAATGCGTTCAAAGCCATCTCTAAATCCTACAAAACTAACATCACCCTATCTAAAGCTGCCTCCTTCAACGCTAGGTTCTATGACGCCAAATCGGGGTCAAAGGAAATCTTCACCATATTCAGGGAACTGGAAAAACCATCCTCTCCTCCTCCCGCTCTCATCAAAGATGACAACTAGTGCAATAGCATTCAATCCGCAATGCTAGACAAGCTTAACACTCTTCAAACTAAAATTTGTGGCCACCAAAAAGCCCTTTCCCGCCTCATAGCTAACCTACATAGTCAACCCACCACACCCTCCACCACTAATCCCTCTCCATCTTTTGACCTCAAAGATATTACTGAGCACGAAGTCATCGGCCTGCTCAAGTCCATCAAACCTTCCAACTGTAAGGGAGATGCTTGTCCAGCTAGTCTCATTAAAGACTCAGCACAGATCCTAGCTCCATTTCTCACAGCATTCATTAATTCATCCTTCCAGTCCGGCCACGTTCCAACGGGACTCAAGGAGGCCTGGGTACGCCCACTCCTCAAAAAACCCTCGCTGGACCCAACGATCCCGGGGAACTATCGACCTATCACCACTGTACCCTTCCTGCTGAAAATCCTGGACAAAGCAGCTTACCTGCAAGTCCAAAAGTTCCTTGAAGAAAACCGTCTCCTCGGCCTGCGGCAATCTGGCTTCCGCCCACGACACGGTACCGAAACGGCTCTCTTGGACCTAAAGAACCAAATGGACGATCTAAGAGACGCAGGAAACCTGCTCTCCTTCTGCTCCTTGATCTATCTGCCGCCTTTGACCTGGTGGACCACAACACCTTGTGTCACCATCTAGCTACCCAAGCTAACTTTTCCCCCAAAGCTTGCGAATGGATTACCTCCTTCCTCCAAGAAAGGGCCATGAAAGTCTTCTCCGACTCAGCCTGTGCCACCCCTAGCCACATCACCTGCGGTGTGCCTCAGGGCTCATGTATCGCGCCCACGCTTTACAACCTCTTCACGAGGCCACTGTTCAGCATCCTAGACTCCCTGGGCATCTCGTATACAAACTATGCGGATGACACCCAGGTCCTCATCCCACTCACAGGCGATTACCTGGCGGATACTAAAACTCTTACCACCATCTACTCCACTATCCAATCATGGATGGCAGATAACTGGCTATGCCTTAATAGTGAAAAAACCGAACTCCTCCTCATAGGAGCACCTTCCACGCTGGGGAACCTCGGTGAACAGTACACTTCCTTCACTATTGACAACATTCCCATCAAGGTCTCCAAACATGTGAAGACACTCGGAGTATACCTAGACTCCGACTTGTCAATGGATAGACAGGTCAATGCCATTGCCTCCTCCTCAGCCTATTATTCGAAAGTCCTCAACGCTGCCAGACCTTTCCTGTCACGCCAGAATTGCCTCACCATTGCTAGGGCAATAATTGGATCCAGGCTGGACTACTGTAATGCCCTACTCGTTGGGACCTCCAATAAGAACCTGGCCAAACTTCAGCTAGTTCAAAATAATGCACTTAGGGCGGCCACAGGCACCGCGAGAAAAGACCACATCTCAGAAGTCAGAAGACAGGCATACTGGCTTCAGGTGAAAGAGAGGATTGTTTTCAAAACACTCGCCCTCACCCACAAATGCCTCCATGAACTTGCTCCTCCCTACTTGACCCAAAGAATCACCAAGCACTCTGCCACCAGACCATTAAGAATGTGCTACTCCAACACGATTGTCACGCCCAAATCACACAAGGTGCGCGCTGGTGGTGCCAGCTTTCCCACTCAGGCCGCCATCCACTGGAATGCACTGCCACCTCACATCAGAATGATTGAATCCCACCAAGCCTTCCGCAAAGCTGTTAAAACCAAGCTCTTTGTATGAAACGTACCTGAATGCATTCTGTTACTGTACTATGTATATCATGCCTCACCTGCAACTATGCCTGTAATTTTGTATCCATAAGACCTCTGGTCTCATGCATATCTGCTTAATTAAGAATCCAACACTTACTTGTAACAGCGCCTCGATGTCCATGGGCTGCAAGAGCGCTATACAAATGCGAATAAATAAATTAAAGAAAGGGCGCTCTGCACAATTTGGCAAGGCGCAGCACAGACTGCTACTGCGCCATCTCCCATTTTAAAATACTGGCACTGGGCTCCTTCAACAAACTGACTATTTGTCATTCCTCCTTCCTATCATTCCACCAGCACACTAGTCCTCTATATACATCTACTGGCGCTCAGGTAATGCTTTATATCCTTCTATTAGAACATCAGCACCCTTTTGTATACAAGTACCAGAACACCATACCTCTGTTCCCCTGCAAGCGTGTTTCTTAGTCCATATTGCCACTCCCCCGTCCCTCCCGCCTTCCAACCCGCCCACCAACCCAACGCTCATGTGCCTTAACCGCCCACTCCAGGGCAGGCCTCTGCCTGGCAGCCCTTCTGGCTAAGGGCAGCTCCTTCAGAGGCGGCTCCAGAAAGTGTTAGCAAGTGTCCGAAGGAGACGCCAGGGAAGCCAGTAGCCAGCAGTCAACCAGCACTGACCACCAAAAAAAGGAAGTGTGGCATGGGTGGGGAGTAGAGCAATTACTCTCCTCCAGAAACCCCAGCCTCTCTACATCAGCCTACCTCTAAACTGTGAATGCTTGCGTATGCCACACTTAGATGGAATTGTAAATATTAGCATGCACCACACATAGATGTAATCAACTGCATACCTGCCTGAGGCAGGTATGCAATTGATTACATCTGTGTGCTGCCTCTTAGTCTAACATTCGAGACGGTGCACCGAATGTTTACTGAATTATACTCCACCTCATAAAACTGTCACATAGTGCTCTCAAAGATTACTAGAATGTTTCTTAGATGGATTCACAAACATTACCTTGGGTCACCTCTAGATAGAAATGCGACTGTTAGCATGTCCCACACCCAGATGGAATTTATGATTTTCAACAGGTCACACACTTAGATGGAATCATGACCATTAGCCTGCGTCACATCTAAATAGAATTGTGCATGTTCGCATGTCCCAGTACCTCCCACACCGTGATAGAAATGTGAATGTTTGTGTGAATGTTTCATATATAGTTATAATGGAATTGTCAGCATGTTCCACACTTAGATAGGATTGTGAATGGTAGCATGTACCTCAGTTAGTTGGAACTGTGAATGGTAGCATGTCCCACACTTAGTTGGAAATGTGAATGGTAGCAAGACCCACACTTAGTTGGAAATGTGAATGGTAGCAAGACCCACACTTAGTTGGAAATGTGAATGGTAGCATGTGCCACACTTAGATAAAATCATGAGCATTAGCCCGAATTGCATCTTGATATAAATGTAAATGTTAGCATGTCCAAAACCTAGATAGAATTGTGAACAGTAGCAGGTCCCACACCAGGATGGAATTGTGAACAGTAGCATGTGCCACACTTAGATGGAACTGTGATTATTAGCATGTGCCACACCTAGACGTAATCGTGAACATTAGCCGCCGTCACCTCTAGATGTAATCGTGAACATTAACCAGCGTCACATCTAGAAGGGATCTTGAAGGTCAGAATGTGCCACAATCAGGTGGAGTTGTGATTATTAGCATATGCCACACTTAGAAGGAACTATGAATGTTAGCATGTGCCACACCTAGACGTAATCATGAACATTAGCCGGCGTTGCAACTAGACGTAATCGTAAACACTAGCCGGCGTCACATCTAGATAGGTTTAAAATGTGAGCATGTGCCACACTTAGATAGAATTGTGATTGTTAGCATTTGCCCAATTAACCAATCCACTAACAATTTCACCCATCTGCATATACCTCTCAAACTCTAACGAAACACAACCACAAGCCTATAACACAACAATTGTCACAAACTTCACTACACTGCAACAATAAAACAAACCATACAGACTTGCACAACAGCATACAACGACTATTGACTGGAAAACACCCCAAGCCTAGCCAACGGAATTCTGGGTTGAGGCCGCCAACAGCACATCCCTGCTCTCTTGCACTTTTCCAGCTTATTCCCACCAACTCATCCCCCCCTACCTTTTTCAGTACCGCCAGAGGACCACTCCAGTGGTGATAATGCACAGAACAAATATCCTTTAACATTAACATTTCTCATAGGTAAAATAATGGGACGAGGAAGAGGCTCGTGTAGAGAATTATCAGATCTTCCTCTTCACAATACTTATGTTTCTCTTCACCAGTGGTATTCAAACGTTAGGCAGGTAAAAATATTGTTGCCGAGACCCTAGATACATACCATAGCTGCTTATATGTTCTAATACATGCATTCACTGTACACCCAATTTGAAGAGCCTCGCTCTGCCCCCCCCCCCCAAAAAAAAAACCTCAGATATCCTTGTCTCCCCGACCCGGGCCACAGTTTGAAGACCACTGCTTTTTACGCTGCCAGAGGTAGGTTGGTATGGCCAATGATACTATGTGGGGGTAGAGGGGGAGTTAACCATTCTGGTAAACTAAAGGGACAATAAGGGAGGGGCAGGACACTTGGATTTGAAAGTAAAGTTCCCGTCTCAAAAGTACTGTGACATTGAATATTTAGTACCTGTGAATAACGTATTGTCTATCACCTATGCCGTTACTTTAAAACAATGTACTCATAACAAAGGGATAGCTGAAATGTGCCCGTTTCTGAGGTAACATTATTTCTGTCAAGGTTTGTTACGGGTGGGTGGAAAGCTGTGCACGGAATTACGGATACATGTGTGGTGACAGCACCGGGAAAGCGTGTTTTGTCAGGGTAACGTAAGGTTGTGGAGCGGCCACTATCGAGTTGGGCGGTTGGGATACGGGGGAAGGAGGAGGAAGGAAGAGTGGAGTTGAATGGGTGCTACGGGCCCATTCTTACGGCGGTTATCCGGTCTCAGTGGGCCTGGGACACGGCGCCCCCTCCCGCTGCGGCATCCTCCCACCGCCCGGGCGGCGGGCTGGGCTTGGGAGGAGCAGAGGGAGGAGTGGGAGGGAGCGGAAGATGGCGGCCAAGAGAGCCGCCGCCGCCGCCAGCGTAGGCTGCCCGGCTCTACCTTCGCCGGCTACTAGGTGTGTAGGGGGTGAAGCGGCAGCCCTGGCTGACCCGGACTGGTGTGTTTTCTCTCGGCAGGAGTCGGAGAAGGGGTCCGGTGCCGGAGCGGGGATGATCGGGCCAGGGATCGACCACCACCACCCGGCTTCCGCGGCGGCGGCGGCAGTGGGTGCCCCTGCGGAGGACTCGTCGGACAGCGAGGCGGAGCATGAAGGACCACAGAAGCTCATCCGAAAAGTGTCCACCTCCGGACAGATCAGGAGCAAGGTAGGGGGGCAGAGGGTTTCTTTTTAGCAGGCGAGGACACTGGGACAAGAAGGCTGACTACAAGTCCATGTCATGAGGGAAAAAAGTTACCACCCCATGTGCCATTGTATTGAGTTGTATATCCACTTGAAACCTGAGCGCAATCCCTGTCACCAACCGCTTTAGTCTCAGCAATAGCACACCAGACTAGTTCCACCAGAGCAACAGGCACCATCATACACCTCCATCCCAGCAACAGCAGCTGCTCCCCTCAGCCTTCTACTCCCAACAACGGGGCATCCTCAAATTCACTCAATCTGTAATGTATCGTTCAGTCATTTGAACATTTCCCAAGAAAAGGGCACCTACACACACACCCAGCAACACGCATCACGCCTGCTTCCCAGCAGCACGGTATCGCAACAACCAGCAATATGCATCACTCCTCCCTCACACATCACTCCTCCCCCGCCACAGCACCATGCATCACTACCAGCCCACTGAGCAACGGGCACTACTCCCCCCACCCATTCCAACATGGACATCAGAGCCACAACAGCATACATCACTCCTTCCTTTTACCCATGCTACAAGACAAGACACTCCATTCCTATAACAGAAATGACTACTTCACATAGCTTAACCAGAAACGGATCATCGTCGTTTTCTCAGCATGGCATTCACCATTAGCAGGATGTCTCAACCTGAGCATAACTTTTTTTCGTTACTGCTTTATTAAAACCTCTTAAAAAACATAAGTTTACAGAAGAGAGTATATAGAAAATCACTGCAGAAAAATAAAATAATTACATAAAATACCTTTTTTGGAGTCAAAAAAGCTAAGAATGTCCTTGTAACGCAAAGTTCATTAAAAAAAAGTCAAATGGCTAATTCTTTATATCAGAGCAGTTGGGTTGGGGAATCACTTCTTTGTTCCACTCCAGCATCAGAAATAACTCTGACCACAACAAGCATCCAAGCATCACTCAGCCACCCATCCCGGGCAACAAGCATTAATTACTCACTCCAACTCATAAAAGCAGCCTAACTCTTATACCCCGCTAACAAGCTCTACTCTCTCCACGCTCCCATTGACACCAATCCCTTTTCCTGCCTACTCCATCAAGCAACACTGCTGCTCCCACTCCCAACAAAAAGTATCACTAATCCTGCCAACCCAACAACTAGGCTATACAACCTCAGTAGCAATGCCTCGCTCCTTCTTTTCACAACTAGAAGCAGGAAACCATTGTCTCAGCTGCAAGAGATTATTTGCACGTATTGCTAGGCTAGAAGGGCATAGCTACAAGAAAACACTTCCAAACCTACTCCCAGTGGGAATCGCCACACCAGCTACAAGGTATCCCTTCCGCACCTACCAGAAGTTCTTATAAAAATGCGTGTACGTTATTTGACAGCCTTGCTTCTATGTACCTCTGTAATGTTTTTTAAATGTGGACGAAGGGGAAGAAGTGCAGGTACTAAATCACTCTTGGCTTTAAGTGGGCCAGGGCTCAGACCCGGTAAGGTCCAAAGTTTGTTCTCACGCTGCGGCCTTAACCTGGTCTCACTGGCCCAGTTCTAAGACACACCCCCATTTCTCCCCTCTCATTCACATAGTTCTCTATTTTTATTTTTATCTATGCTATTTGTATCACGTTGTATTTATTTCTTTCCACACTTCCTGCTGCTTCATCATATTTTCACCCTATTTCACTCTGGTTAAGTTACTTTTTTCTGACCTTGGGCCCTGGAACACTACAACATTGCAGTCAGCGATTCCAACCATGACCATGATCTCATTATAATGGTGTATTTTTAAGTCATTCGCTTATGCCTGCCTCTCAAAGACTTCCATCAATTATAATTGGTTATTTACCCAGAGGATTCTAAGAGCAGACCTGGGGATTGAACCTGTGTTGCCCCGCATCGTCTTGCTTCCATGGCGAGTGCGTTTCCTCTGAGCTATCCTCCTGAGCAATCTTATACTGATTTTGCCTTGTTTGGGCACCAGTATTGTGATGTTTAAAAGTAGACTGGCTTTATTGGAAAGGATGATCAGAAAGACAACTAATACAATATGAATAACTATGATTGCTAAACTAGGGTGCTCAAAGAGAAAAGTTACTGATAAACTCTCACAATCTCCAGGTACCAAGAGCCTACCCGAGAGTGGTGAGCTCTTACCTGGTTTGTGCCGCCTCTCCTTTTCCAGGCTTACTTATAGCCCCCCGGCCTTTTGTTCCTTCCTGGGGGCGGCCGGGTTACCCACCTGAGCCCTTGCTGTTACAATTCGCACATTCCCAGGTGCTGTTTCCTGCCCTTCCTGGGCTTTTGTTTCTTGCGGCGCCATTCGGACGCCCCTCCCTACGCTTTCGCGCTGTTTTCCCCCACCCCGCGCCTAAACTCCCAGACCCTCTATCGTCCCGCATTTCATGCGGCCCGGGGCCAGGGTCAGAGGAGTTATAACTTGGCTTCTAAACTGGTCATCCTAATGCATGGCTCTGCTTATGTGTAGATGTGTAACTTAACTTGCACCTGATCATTGCACCTGATCATCTGAAAGTAGATCCGCAGATTTCACTGAGGGCAACATACCACACCTACTCCTTGGTTTCCTTGGGAATCATTTTCTTCCCAATGCTAATTGCAGAGAGAGGACCGCTCTCCTTAACACTGGCGTTTTAGCAGACCCTGCCATTAAATTTTGTTTGCTTGTGCCAAGAAGAGCAAATGCATGGAAATTTAGACAAACTCAAGTTTCAGCGCATTCTTTGAACTTCGTAATGCAATCGTAAATGGGGGCATTTAAATGAATTCCTGTGAAATCCGCTAGCTTGTACCAGTTGCTAAAAGCTGGCCGAGTCCATAGGAATCTAATGCATATATGCCATCATCATAATCTAATGCTGATGCATATGTATTCGTTTTTTAAAGATTGAGCAGATGGGGGTGGTGGGCCCGTGTTTTGTTCTAGGTTGCCCCCCCTAACAAGTCAAAACCTTGAAAACCCCTTGGAGTGACAGATTAGGTAACAGATGAGGTAAAAAACCATGCGTAAATCTTATACACATCTATTGTAATCTTCGATTACAGCTCTTGAAGATTATAAAAGCTAAGGTGCAACGAGAATAAATGATTTGCCCAGGATCACACACCTTGCTTAAGTGGCAAAACTAGGATTTGAGAGCAGTTGGTGATTTAAGTAGTTGGCTGCATATCTTTCCATCTATAGTTAATATACACATTCGTTAACGTTTGGGTTTGGAAAGATTAAATAAATTTATAGCAATGCATTTAAAAGTACACACATTACTTAAATCACAAACCTGACATATAAATCATTTTAGAAACATGTTGATCAAAAATAGGATTATAGTAGTATTTTACTCATCCTGACTAGAAGATCACAGTAAAAGCCTACAAAAGTGTGTATGTTTTTAAAACTGTTTCACATTGAAATGCAATGTAATGTCATCTGCTGGAGTCTGTATTTCACACAGCATGCAACTCTTAATAGTCAATAGTGTGGGTGCCTGGGCCAACAACCTCGAAACCCCCTTCTTGTAATGCTTTGTTCATACAAAGCGAAACTTTAGGGCAAGAAGCTGTGCTTTCCTGCGCTTTGGCGTTTCACAGGGAAAAGTAAACTCCGAGCTGGGTAGGGTTTGGACAGCTGATGTGTGTGAGATGTTTTGCAACGTTAAGTACCGGTACTGCCTTCAAGCTTGGAGTCCCTGCCCTTCATACAGCCAAAAATAATATGTGCAGTGGAATTGTGTACCCTCCTTACCCCGAGCAGACGGCGGTTCTCAAAGGGTATGGATGCAATGTGGCTTTTCTACTCTGGGGCATGTGACATCCCTGTGCCCTTGCAGCGCAACGCCTCGCTGTAGCTACAACATGCGGGCCTGCGAAGGGCATGTACACATCTGTGGAGCGATTTCCGGGGCTTGGGAACGACACGTTACTGGGGTACATTTTAAGTGCAGGTGACAACCTTGGCTTGGTGTCTTATATCGAATGATCCAGTCCTGCTCGCTACTGCCTCGGATGAATGTTCGCTCTACATGGGCCGGGGATCTACAGATGGATATAGGTGACGACCTCTGACTAGATATGTGCACGCAGACGTGCAAGGTGTCCTACAATTCTAAATTTCAGCTCATATAATTAAGTTCTATACTGCTATCCTTATATACCTGACAGGCCGTGGTTGTTCCCTGGGGAGGGATTGGGTGCATGTCCCAGGTGCAATAGTGCCAACGCCAAACACGACCACATGCTTTGGGACTGCACGATGCGCACACCCGTTGGGGTAATGTATGCAGGATGGTATAGGAAATGGCGCACAGGAATGTTGTCCTCTCACCCAGGCACTGTTTCATATTTTTGAGCCGACTATGGGTTGTTTGAGTAAGTTTGTAAATGTGTCTCCTCCTGGCCAAGCGATGTATTTTACTGCAGTGGATAGGTGTGCAAATTCCCACTGTGGGTCACTGGCTGAGATATGTCGTATGGGCCAAGGACATGGAAGAACAACGGACAGGCATGCAACCCACCGAATCCCGCCCGAGAGACATTTGTGGCCCACTCAAACCGTACCTTCTGTGCACCACCCTCTGTTTAAAGCCCCTGTGGACTTGTAACAGCCGCCCCACCCCTCTGAACTCTCGCTGATGCTTCCCCTGAAACGATGGACCTTCCATGCTCTTCTACAACTCCCCCCCCCCTTGTAGGGCGGCGTACACTGTCCCTTATCCTCTTGCCTGCTCGACCTGTTGTATGTCATGCTATAATGTTGTGTACTGTACTATACCAAGTGTGGCAATACACATCGTTAAACACAATTATAATAATAAGTGCAGGTATTGAGGGCCGCATAGAGCATGCTCGCTTTAAGCACTATTTCTCTGCCAGTGGATATGTCGTATTTCCAATTTCTAGACCAGTACATCCGCTCCCTTCTTGTCACAGTTCAGTAGCGCTCTCACTTAACCATGCCAGCAAGCAGCCCCCCATTTCTATCTATTTAGCGGTACATCAGCGCTTCCTCTTTGGGATGCATCGGAACAGTGTGGTGCCGGTGTTGTATGCTATCCTGCCTCCCATGGTAGATTGTGGGAGGCAGTGTTCGGCAATCTTCGGAGTCACGCCCACTTGATGGCTCCAGCCATACATGCAGCACGAAAAGAAAAGCTAATGTCATAGCCCGCCTACAGCCCACCTTCCAACATCTCTGTTCCTGGGATTGGCCAGTGATCTGCGTAGCTCCACCCGTGTCCTAAAGTGCCCGTGTCTATCATTTAAGCAGTTCTCATATGCAGTGTTGCCAGGTGCGCTTATTATAAGCGACTTTGGGCTTCTTTTTGCCTAAAGTCGCTTATAATATTTGAAGGTCGCTTGTCGTGGTTTCTGTCCGCTTGTTTGAGCAGATGTGCGCGTGTAATTGGGCTTGTTTGCAAGGCAGCCAAACCCATTACACGTCGCAGCTCCACATCGCGTCCTGCACGGGAATGTGAAGCGGGTTCAGTAATAACCCCCCTGGAGCAGCGTATTGTCCTTAATGGCCTGCAATTACACCTTTGTCTTCCTCGAGGGCTTCTCTCTCCTTTAACACATGCTTAGACATTTGGCACTGATGTGGCATTCGCATCTGAAAGGCCACTCACGGATCCTTACCTCAGTGCCCCATCAATGCCAAATGCCCGAAAATATGCAGAACAGAAAGCCTCTTATGAAAGGAAGCCATGAAAAAGGATTGTTCTGCATTTTTCACAATAGCCAGCAAGAAGTTTCTGACAACCATTTCAACACAGTAGTGGAAAAAGAAAATGTAGTTCCGACATGCATTACTTCGCATTGTCATACTTCCAGTTTTCCATTAATTCAGCAAAAAATAAAGCTGAACCAAAAATCTTTTGACTGAGCATTTTATTTCTCGGAATTGATATATTACATGGTTGCTTTGGTAGATTGCAAATATAATTATCAGAGCGCTCAGTTACCATCCCATGCGTGAGAGAGCCATCCAGTCCAGGATTCTGCTATTTGACCGTTTTCCCCCACATGTAATTTAGGAAAACTACAAGTCCCAGAATTCCAATCAAAAACAGGACTGGATGGCTTTCCCGCAAATGGTAATGGAAACTTTTAGGGCTCTGCTCTGTATGGCAATTCTAATTTGGGCCTTGAAATACAAAATGTAATGATTTTTTACAAGGTTCAGCATGAAATATATGTGTTGTATTGCCCAAACTGTACAGTGGGTTAACATTCCAGCTTCACTGTTTAAACTGTGTGATCCTGGGCAAATAAACCCTTCTAGTAAACAGCACTGGCCTGAGCAAAGCTAACATTAATTTCCCCCCCTTTTTGTGCCAGTCACAAATGAGCCTTCCAGAGTACTGCCACAGCAGGAAATGGGTGAATCTTTGCTATGCCCTGTTATGCTATGTCTTGTATAGCATACAGTCTATCACTGTCACGGTTTCTTGGAATTTCAGGATCTACAGGAGGCGTGGTATGGGGCTAATTTAGGAGCAGGCAAGGTTGCTTTGTAGCACTGTTTTATGACTGCAGATATGAGAAGACGGGACTCTCTGTATTCATTTAGTGAGCTGTCTGGAGCAGTAGACAATTTAATATGATATGATACGGCATTTGTAACGCGCCTATACACAAGTGTTTCAATTTGCGTTAACGTAAATTGTTTGATTGTAGTGCAGGCCGGACTGGTGTTTGAGGAGTGTGGAGGATTGAGTTTGTGCATCTGTGGTGAGCTAGGGTACTAGGGATGTTCAGTTTGGACACCTGCCTTCTGGTGGTGTACATTATATTGTGTAACCTGTGCTGTTTCTATTTAACACAACTTAACACTATTGCTGTATTCTCTCTATGTATGTTTATGCTTTTGTGTTAAGTTTCTTACTTTTGAGACCTTTCTACAGCATTTTAGGTGTGCGCTTGTTTTTTCAGCTTCTTTTGATGGGAGGCAGCTTGTTTTGGGCTTCTTTTGGAAGGGCATTCAGCTTATTTTTTCTTTCCGACCTGGCAACACTGCTCATATGTTCTTCTTTTGTAGCAGCCGCAGTGTTGCCATGTCCGCTTATTATAAGTGACTTTGGGCTTGTTTTTGCCCAAAGTCGCTTATAATATTAGCAGGTTGCTTGTCGCGGTTTTTGTCCACGTTTTTCCTTAATTGTGTGCTTATTGTTCCACTTGTTTGCCAGTCTGGCTGACTTGGCCCCATTTACAAAAAAGAAAAATGAATATGAAAGGCGAACATGCCGTCCTGCCTAAGCAGTTATGCACACGCTGTGAGGCTCGGGCTGATTGCCTTCCTGATGTGAAGCCCCATGCAGCCTCCTGGACGGGGCTGTCTGCAGCCCCTTAACGACCTGCAAGTACTCCTTTCTTTTGCATTGATGGGCTCTTTCAACATGAGACCCTTTGAAGACGCATTACCTAGCCAAGAGGTAAGCACATGGTATTTATAGCAACATGTAGTTTAGTCATGATGGAAACAAGCATAGACAATGACAATAGTTTAGGGTTTTGTGTAGGCATGGGAAAGGCCCTTGGTAGGCACTGCTGTCTTTAGTTGTATGAACGGCATCAGGTGCAAAATGGTGCAAGTACCAGGGCATCTAATAGCAGTGCCTGGCAAATGCCTGATACGTTTGCAAAAGCCAAAAACTGTTAACATGACTTCACTGAAGGACACACACAGTGCTTTTAACTTGATTGGCTGAACGCAGACCAGGTTAAGACATTTCTATTACACCAGTACCATTTACAGCTCAAATTAAGTCAGCATTGAGTGCAAAGTTTAATGTTAAGGCTTGATTAAAGAGAGCTGAAAGAGTTCCCATGACAAGGTTTTTTGGGTGGGGAGCGGCAAGAACAGGGTTGAGGATTAGCATGGCAATGAACAGTCAATGGGTGGGCTAGTGATTTACTAGAGGAGCAAGTCATAAGGGAGCCAATGACCAGAGGGGTGATGGACTATATGAACCAAGGACCAGAGGAGAGCAATCAACCAGGTTTACCAATACCAGAAGGACGACAGTGGGAGGGGGGGCATGTCACGCTTATCACCATGAGCTAGTCCTGGATTTTCACTTTGCATACTGGTCTTTCTAGGTCCATACTTATAATGGGAAGAAGTAAAATACCAGTCCTAGCATTTAATAGGAAATGCCTGGACTGGCTCAGTGTCATGAAGTACATGGGGCTACTTGGCAGGTACCTGCAATGGAGCCAAGGACCAGAGGTGAGCAACGAATCAAGGACCAGAGCAGCCAAGGATCCAAAAAGCCAATAATGTTGCTTTTATAAGTCGCACACATACAAAAAATGAAAATAGACACCAATTGTTTGAAAATAACAATTTTAATAAATGCTTTTTGTTAACATATGTTTGAGCTCTCTGTATGTATTCTTTGCATTATAGTTATTTTTCAACTTCTGAGACCTTTCCACCTTATTTTAGAGATGCACTTGTTTTTGCAGCTTATTTGGTTGGGAGTCAGCTTGTTTTGGGCTTGTTTTGAAGGAACATTCAGCTTATTCTTTCCTTCTGACCTGGCAACACTGAGCGGCCGTGGAGAGAGGAAGGGGAGACTGCGAAAGAGGGGGTTTGAAGAAATTAAGTCGCATGGAGTAGAACCAATCTCTACACTGCGGGGCTGTGGGGGGAATACAGGAGCTCGAGGCACACACGGGACTGAGCAGGAACAAAGGAGGGACCCTTCTGCACCGACACATAACGAAAGCACAGTATTTGAAAGGCTACCGAGGATTACAAAAGCCCTGTACAGTGGTTTAATTGCTGGGATCAAAAAATAATAAAAATCACATAAATGAAAAACATTTTGACTTTTCTGTTTCGTGACACCAACGTAACATTGTTTACTCCCCCATGTACGTAGACACATCAACACGGAAGAATGTCATATTAAGAGAGGGCTAATCACCATATTGCTGAAACGAAGCACCTGAATGTTTTATGGAAATGCTTAACTCAAGGTGGTCTGTTTAGGGGGCTTCGTGCATGGACAACATTGTGTGATGAATGTCAACTTAACTATTTCATAACGTGTGTGTTTTATCACTGTTCTATAGCCAAAACATTAATGTAAAGAAATATTATACCAAGCAAAAGGAGTGTTTAGCGAACAATGGTTTCACACCTGTCTGCATCAGGCGTGCCTGTAAATAAGTAAACACAAGGTAGGCTGCAGTCTTGTGGCAGGATTAATGCCATATTCCCACTTGTCATGAATCCTCCTTGCATGTTAATTCCACTCTCTTTATCACGGAGAATGGTCATCATGGTTTCCACAGTTATGTTGCCTGTTTGAAAACCATTATAACGCACTTCAGCAGGGCAGTTTCTAATCCATTTGGTGCCCAGAGCGAAACACTAGGAATACACCCCCCCACATCCCATCCCGTGCGCCAACCCCAACGCAACCTGTGCGCCAGCCCCACCGCAACCCGTGCGCCAGCCCCACCGCACCCCGTGCCAGCCCCACCGCACCCCGCGCGCCAGCCCCACCGCACCCCACCCCACTCCCAAACTACACCATTAAGGGACTCCTACCCAAAGTCAAACAGTCCGTTACACAAGGAATGAATTGCCATTTGCAACAGTGGGCCACATTCTCATTGGTGACCAAGACAATTGTATGCTCTAGTCCCACTTAGGCTGCAGATAATGAGGACTGGGCACACCAAGAGAACATGAATATGGCACAGGATGCAGTATATGCAACCAACAAAGAACACAAGATGCTGAAGGGGGTTTGGAGGCAACCTAAGCCAAAAGGGCAATGACAAGGAGACACCCGAACACAATAAACAATCACTTTAAAATTCTTTCAATGGGAATCAAGTGTATGCTTTGATACAGTAAAGTCTGACTGTTGACTTGTTATAAGGAGACATGGAACCGGATTATTTATTTATTCATGCAATGTTTGTCGGGTACCTATTTATTTATGCAATGTTTGTCGGATACCGGTATCCGACAAACATTGCATAAATAAATAATCTGTGTCCATGTACCCGACAAACATTGCATAAATAAATAAATGAACCAGGTCATGGCTTAAAGAATATTTACTCAGCAACACTGATCAAAACTATTATCAGCATAATGAAGTAACTCATCACCAGTGCCATGGAAGTGGTTTAAAGTGGAATTGATATCAAGTTTGGAAAAGAAGCAGCATGAAAGAAATAGCGCCGCTTTAAACTATTATTTTGGGAGAGGCAAAGCTGCCTACAGTGCACGCCCACGCCCCACACTACCTCCCCTCCCAACACAATGTCAGCACGAAACCATTCAGTGACTAATGGCCCACCATTAGCAGTTTCCTGCCTGCATTGTGATGGGAGGGGCTGGTTTTAGCTGCAGTGTTTTTAATTGTTGTGCTTATGCCCCCACCCCAAGTGGCGCAAAAGTGGTCAGAGGAAGCCTCTGACTTCTGTAATGTTACGTAGTGCTTGTGACATTACAGTCGGAAGGGGCAGCGCCAGTACCTGACCCACAGAACCTTCCCCACGGCAATGTGCCGCCCCACAAACTGGGGAATTTTATCCCCTCCAGAGGCTCCAGGGTAGCGGGGTAATTGCGAACTCCCCTGGCGGTTGTGCCCCGGGCAGCTGCCCGCCTCAACCGGGCCAAGAAACGGGCCTGCACCTCAGGGTTAACAATTTCTCCCAGTGCATGGATTAGCATTCTTTTTTATTTATTTTTCCATTTGTGCTTTGGTTTCCAACAAACCTTGCACACGAACATGAATATTTAAAAGTCTCCTATGCACAATTAGACAAACAGTACAGGCCATAAATATAAACCATCTCCCCAGATAATACAAAATCATACACAAATATAAACTAGTCAAGTCACACAGCATTCTTGTTGCAGCTCCATTAGCCTACACATTTCACAATATCAGAACAATGAAGTATCTGTTAAGTATAAAATAAAAATTCTATAACTTTTTTCCCAAACCTTTTATTCAAACAAGACATACATAGACAGTAAAATATGGCTGAATGCATAATGCACAACATTCCCGGGTCCAACAAGCCATCCCACCACAGAGGCGCTAATGCGAAAATGCATAACCCTGTTAAAATAACAAAGTACCACACCAAGGACATCACATCAGGGAATAGTTTGAAAGTAGAGACGGTTTAAAAGTTAGGGAGGGAAAATTCTGGTAACAGTCAACAAATGGGAGACAGAAATCTAGATACCAAGCCAGCGCATTGTTTTACACGTGCTGTAATATTTTCGTCAACAGAGATGTCCCATACCTCCATCCACCATTGTGCCAATACTGGCCCCATAGGAGCCTTCCACGATCGTGCTATTGATATTTTAGTTGCTAAAAATTGGTGTGTCGCCAATTGTGCTCTGCAACCCGATTTAGGGTACACATCTTCCACTGAGCGACGCGATAGGCCAACTAGTGGAGTCAGGGGAAAGACCACTGCAGTTCTCTCCTTAATGTGAGACAGTACAGCAACCCAAAAAGTGTGGATCACATGACAGTACCACGACATATGAAAGTAGCTTCCCGAGGCCGCACCCCCTCCAGCAAGCCGAATTCAAAGCAGCAATCATTTTATGTAAAGTTAGCAGAGGCCGGTACCATCTGTAGCAAAGTTTATACATACATTCTCGATTGGTTACACATCTAGAGGAGGCGTGGATTCTAGCCCAGATCTCTTCCCATAAATCCTCGACAGGAGGTCCCACATACACTTTCCAAATGGCAATGTAGGAGGATCTGACGGTTAGCAAGTTGCCTCCCAAAAGTTTATAAAAGCACGAGATTCTACCCCCATCTATGCCATACTGTTGGGTACATTCCAATACTCTCACCTTCGCGGGTCACCTGGCTCCTCACAGTTGTGAAATCCAGTGCCGAATATGACCATATCTAAATCGTTCGCCTTCGGTTAGTGAGAATTGAGCCTTACATTCAGACACGAGACAGGAGAGCCCTCCTGGTACAGCTGATGCAAGCTATGCAGACCCCCATTATGCCAATTTGAAAAACTATTCCCTAAGAATCCTGGGGAGAATTCTGCATTACCAAAGACTGGAGAGCACGGTCTGAAACCCGATTCACCCACTTCTTCATAAAAGCCACGTGCCAGTAATACAGCAAGATCTTTGTCGAGCTCAAGTGTGTGTCAGATCGGGGAGTTTAGTATTGTCGATAAAGGGTAAGAAAGATAACCGGCAGGAGGAGTTGGCTTGCTCAAGAGATACCCATCTGGGAGGGGACCTCCAAGCCAAAATGTGCGTAACCCGAGCAGCCACATAATACCTGAGAAGGTCCAAGAGCCGCCATTGCTCCCCTCCGGGCATCGCTTAAAACCTCAGCTTTTGGAACTCTAGGCTTTTTGCCCACCCAGATAAATTGTAGGACGCTACGCTTCAGCATACGTACTTCAAGGTTGGGTATCTTAACTAGCAAGGCTTGACAAAGATACAAGAATCTGGGTAAAAGATTCATTTTTACTGCAGCAATTTGTCCCATCAGTGATATTTCCTGCTTACTCCAACATTTAAGATCTTCAGCAAGATCCTTAAGCAACCCTGGGAAGTTGACCCAATATACATCCTGCGGGGAAACAGGAATCCTCACCCTCAGGTACTCAACAGTGTCAGATGTCCACGGAATTCGACAGGTGGATCTCGCAGCGGCAATGACTTGCTTGGGCAATTGCACACTTATGGCAAGGATTTCTATTAATTGACAGAGAAGCCAGTTCAAATCATCTTAATTCAGACATGACAGCCTCAAGGGAGGTTGATATATTAGTTAACATGAGCAGGACATCATCGGCATAAAGAGGCATTTTGTGTTGCACCCAAGCTACCTCAGTCCCTGTGATCTCCGAGTTGTCTCTGATCCTTTGCGCAAATGGCTTCATTACAAGAGCAAAAATCAAAGGAGACAGTGGACAACCCTGCTTAGTTCCATGAGCGATAGGGACAGGGGCAATTAACCCTTATTTGAGTAAAAGGTCAATGGTAGTAAGCTAACGGGCCAAATCCAAAAGCAAGCAGAACCTCACAAAGGTAGGGCCAGTGCGCTGTCAAATGCTTTAGTAGCATCCAGTGTGAGTACTCCCAGGGCAAGACTATCCCCTCCTGGCTAGGTCAAGGATATCCAAGACTCATCTGATGTTGTCTTGTGTGCTTCGCTTTGGAATAAACCCAGCCTGATCCGGATTTATCAGTTGGGGTAGAACCGTCCCCAACCTCAAGGCCAACACCTTAGAATCAGTGGCGTAACACAAAATGTGGGGGCCCCCCTGCGAGCCATGCTGAGGGGGCCCCTCAACTCGGCAACAAATCACGGGTTGCGCCACACTCTGGGCCGGCCTAGACTGTCACGCTTGCACAATACGCATGAACGTGCTGCTGAAGGGGTATGCCGCACACTGCACTGGGAAAAAGATATAAATATGTGTTTTAATGCAATATACAGCACACTTTCTGAGATAAAGAGTGTTTGCAATTGTTTTGTAGGGTAACACAATCCAATACATGCAAGTCACCAACAGTGCACAGGAACATTAATGCTTCCATCTGGCTGCACAATGTAGACCAGTGTAAACACGTAATAACATTATAGTACAGAATGCAAGGCCACATTTAGACATACCTAGACTGTTTTCAGCAAAATGCCAGTCAAAGCAATAACACTCATCAAGAAGAGCGCACACAATAAAGCATGTGTCTCCATGGCCTCGAACAACATGGCCAAACTCTTTAAAATCTGCAAGGAACTGGTCAATCCTGTTGTGGTCTATACCTCTTCTGTTCCCTCCCATGCCCTCTGTACAGCTCTGGCCTCTCATTTCTCTGCTAAATCTCAGGACATCCTGTCCTCTATGTCCTCTTCCTCTCTCGGCCCATTTTGGCCATCTCTTCTCTCCTCCTCCTTTTTCCTCTTTCTCTCTGACAACACCTGACGAGGTTTCTAGACAAGTCCGATCTATGAAAGTGTTGTCCAAACAGGTGCTCCGCTGCTCCTCCAGAACCATCAAAGCCCATATTGACACCCTCGCTCCAGCCTTGGCCGATTTCTGTAATGACTCTTTCGCCACTGCAATGTTCCCCTCTCCCTTTGAGCACTCCCTTGTGCACCCACTCCTCAAGAAGCAGTCTGCTGATCCTACCTGCCCGGAAAACTATCGCTCAATCTCCACCTTTCCTGAGCAAACTCTTGGAAAAGCTTGCCATCTCCCAGCTTACTCTCCACACTGAATCTGTTGGTTGTCTCCATGACCATCAGTCTGGCTTCAGAGCTGCCAGAGGCATGGAAAATGCTCTCCTTAACACCCGTGCTGCTCTCTAACCTTGATTCCTGATTCCAGCATTCCTTCTATTCTCATCCTTCATCTTTCCTCTGCTTTCGACAGGGTCAACATCGCCATCCTGATCAATCGACTCTGTGAGAACCTGGGCATCCAGATCAAACCCTAGAGTGACTGACCTACTTCCACTTGGACCGCCACTCCGCTCCCAGGTCGATCGTGGTCCCATTCTCTCCGCCACCTCTCTCTACCTGTGGCATTCCCCAGGGCTCTATCCTCTCACGCTGGTTTTTCAACCTCTACTTGGCCACTTTGGCCTCCCTGATCTCTACCTTCTCCTCTAACTTTCATTGTTGTGCGGATGACTCAGCTTTCCTTCAGGCTCCCCTCATCCTCCTCTCCTCTCTTGCTCATTCCTGACTGTCTATCCACGATTCAGGATTGGTGCACCTCCAACGATCTCTGCCTTAATGCCAGTAAGACAGAGATCCTTCTCATTGGGACCCTTGCCACTGCGTTTCCTCTCTCACTATAGCAAACCACCTTGGGCCCTCTTCCTTTGCCTTCCTGTGAGGCAAAAAACCTTGCTGTCATCTTCAACGCCACACTCTCTTTCTCTCCTAACATCTCGGACATAACCAAGAAGTCCCACTACAAGCTGCTCCTCCTCAAAGGGACTCTTCCCTTTCTCACTCTCCACCAGAAGCTCACTGTCTCTAGGCTGGACTACTCCAACAGCCACTTTCTCAATCTGTCTTCCTCTAGTCTCCGTCATCTGCAAATAATCCAGAACAGGACTGCAAGACTTAGCCTTGGCCTCAAGCCCTGGGATTGTATTTCTCCAGCCCTGAAATCTCTTCACTGGCTGCAAGGATCAAGTTCAAGAACCTTTGCATTGCCCACAAGGCTTTCTGGGGCCAGTGCCCACACTAAATCCAATGCTCTCTTCCAAAATACCTTCTTTCTCTAACCCTTCACTCAGCTACCTCCAACTCTCTAAGGCTTAGACACTTCTCCAGGCAGAGAGTGGGGGTAGACCTCTCTCCTCTGCTGGTGCCTCCAACTGGAATGGCCTCCCTGCCCCTCTCAAACTTGAGGCGGACAACCTGAAGTTTCGGAAGCAGCTAAAAGCTTTCCTCTTCTCTGCTGCTTTCGCTCTCTCTCCCCCCCTGCTGACCTACCTGACCTACCTGTCTGCTGTACTGACTGGCTGCTTGGCTACCCTCAGAGTCTCTCTGAGTCCAGGCTCTTTCTTGATTGGTCACCCTTGCACTGCCTCCGGGCCTACCATGCACTTAGGGGCTGTAACTGTAACCCTGCAGTCCATTGTTCTCCTTGCACAACCGATAGCTGCTCTGCCCTGGCTGCACTTACTGAGAGCATTGCTGCCCTGTTTTCCCCTCCCCTCTCACTTGCACTTCCCTGCTCCCTTTTCCCTTCCACTTCTCGTTCTCGCAATGACACAAGGCCTAGTGAGATCGTTTGTCTTGTCCTCCCTCTATCATCCCTCCCTTGTGTACACTTGTGTACAGGCGCGTTATAAATGACTTGAATCACATCATATCATTTTATCACAGATGCCCAGAAAAATATACAATGCCGCAGTAAGAAATGGCTAGACTAGCAGCACCCAAATGCCAATCTAGCCAAGTAATTAAAGTTAGCAGGACTACTTTATCAGAAATGTCCAGTTAAAAGAAAGTCATACCAAACTGAGCAATGACTAGACTGGCTGCATCAAAATGCCTCTCTAGCCACTAATTCCACATATCATGCCTGCTTAGCCTGGACATGGACAACCATTATGATTTATCACACAATCCTGCCCCCCCCACACATCCACTCTCCCTCCCACCCACTACCCCAACCTCCACAGTCAGCTCCTTGGCCCAGAATTACCTCTGCGTCCCTCTTCCTTGTCCCAGAGTTTACGTATGAGGCTCCTTGTCTCATAGGTAAGTACTGGGATGAGGAACAGTGGGACTAGGAGTGATGAAGATTACAGGTAGCTAGATCAGGCATTACCTCCATGTACCTCTACCTCTTCCCAGTACTTGTGTATGAGGAAGAGTGCCTCAAACACACGTACTGCCTCATATATAAGTACTGGGACGAGGAAGAATAGGGCTAGGAGTAAGCAAGGCATTAAACACAAGTAGTAGCGCAACACCATTGAGTTGACTGGGCTTCAGCACTACCCCCCCGACATTTTGGGCTATATTGACTCAACTTGGCTAACCTTTAGAGCAGTTGCCAGACCGAACAGGACACAGATTTTAAACGGCACCTGGTTTTTGCTGTTAACAAGAACCCAGCAATTACCAACGTAAAGCATTGCACTGTTAGTACCTGCATTCAAATGCCACATTGTTTAGGCAATTGAAATCGTGATGTAGGTTTAGTACTTGCATGCCAGGGGAGTGATTGGAAGGGTAGAGAGGGAACAGGAGACTTATAGGAGAGAGTTAACTGCTTGTAACATTGAATCTGCACTAGAATAGTCTCATTAAAATGCGTAAATAATTTGGATGTGCCCACACAAATAAGTTTCCCCCTCCCCACCGCATGTGAAGTTAGCGCCTCTCCCAACATTTGAAGGGTTAGCCCCCCCGAAATGAAGGTTTTGTTGTGCCCCTGTACACAAGCACACACACCATTCACCTTATACACACCCAGTCATCCCCACATTTAAGTGTGCACCCTTTCACCATGCAGGCACACCTACACAGCCACCCATACATTAAGTGTGCACCCTTTCACCATACACACACAGGCAGCCAGCTATTCATTTGAGTGTGCACCCTTTCACCATAGACTCATACACGCACACCTCATGGAGTTGAGGGGGGGCCCTATTACTTCAAAAAGAAATTGGGGCTCATTACGGGTCCAGCGGTAACCGTGCCGGTGCTACCGGCGGGTTGCCGCCGGACCGATAAAAAATTACTATGGCCTGACTTCCCAGTGCCACCGTGCTATTTCAAGTTCGGCGGCTGGGAAATCAGGTGCCGGTAATTTCGTTAAACCCCAGACTCCACGGGAATGGGGACACAGAAGCACCTGCACCATTGTTAACGGCGCCGGTGCTTCCGTGACAGATCTGCATACCGTGGCTGCTGTGCCTGGCAGGGTCAGACCTGTCGGGCACGGCAGCCCCACCAGGCAGACCCGTAATATGCCGGTCCGGAAACAACAGTGCCTGTAAGCTTACCAGCACCGTTGTTTCCGGACCGGCATGGTCAGAATGAGCCCCATTGTTTCTTTTTTAAGTCACTATAACTTCATTAAGAAATTATTTCAGTTAAGGACCGAACCATAATCAAAATAATTTCTTTATGATGGCTGAGTGGCTTCAAAAACAAGCAATTTCTTTTTGAAGGCATAGCCCCCCCCCACCCCATGACATGGAGGCCTCCAGCCTAGGGTCTTCCATGTCATGGGGTACGGGGCCCTCAGACTTCAAAAAGAAAGTTTCTTTTTGTAGTCACTCTGCCTTCATAAAGAAATTATTTCTGTTACAGAAATGTTCTTTATGAATGCAGAGTGAATTTCAAAAGAAACATTATTTTTTTAGAAAAAATAATAATTATTATTTTTTTTTTTTTTTTAACTGGGGCCCCCTCCCAGCCATGTGCTGGTGGGGCCCCCCACACCGCAGGCCCCCTGCCCCGCGGGGGCTGCGGGGGCCCCTGTTACGCCAGTGCTTAGAGTACAACTTGGCATCCAGGTTCAAAGAAATTGGCCTGTACGGGTGACAATCATCTGTGGGATTCCCCAGCTTAAGTATTAAAATTGTAGTTGACTCCATTGAAGGAGTAACCCTCCCTAAATTCCGGGAACAAGTTGAATAAGTTAGTCAAAGGTTTGAGTAGTTGTGGTTGAAAAATCGTATAAACGATGCTGAGAAACTATCCGGACTAGGGGTCCTGTGTTTAAGAGAAACTATTGCTATTGCCACCTCTTCCGTGGTTACGGGAGTGTCTAAGGTCTCCTGACCAGTAGACGAGAGCCTGATTTGGTAGTCTGGCGTAAGTCGCAGAGATGGGGGGGGGGGGCGGGCCTGCTGCAGATTCTGTGAGTAAATATCATTCAGAAACCTTCCTTTTCGCCGATTCCCTGTACTGAATATTTATGTCCGAGTCTACCAGCACTGCTATAGTATTCGTTGTATGTATGACCTTCAATTTATGAACCAGAAATGTATTCACCATATTACCCATGGCATAATAAGATTGCTTAGCACGAATAATCGATTTGGCCGTATGTCCTGCCAAGTGTGCTTCTAGTTTATTTTGCGCTACCCGTAGGCCCTTCCTGGCCATGACAGAATTTAAATGCTTATGAACCATTTCTGAAGCGCGCATCTCCCCCTAAAGTGCCTACCTTAGGGTTCTATTCCTATAAGTGCAAGCAGTCGTGTGAGCAATCAGTTCCCATCTAATCACTGCCTTCATAGGGTCGCATACCTTGGCAGTCGGAACGGTATCAGTGCTATTTTCCCTAAAGAAATCAGTTATTGCCTTAGTTATGGAGTCCTTTCAACACCAAATCTGAGAGGGCCGGGTTGTGCAGCTTTCATGGGGACCTGCTAACGGGGAACAACCTATCAACTGAAAGTGTACACTCAACTGCTGCATGATCTGAGAGTACATGGGTAGCAATGAGTACCTCTGATACAAACAGAATCAGAAGGAACAAGTCACTTACCTGGAACTATTGTTCTCCAGAATGGTTCTGGCATGGATTCACATGCTCATGAATGTTCCCCGTCATCAGGCCGGGAATCAAAAAGAAAAAACAGTTTCACTTTCACTTACAAACTGTCTTTCTCCGATAAACCAATCACTGAGCTCTGGATAATACGGCCCCCAGCCAATGACTGCCCTTCTCCCTAAGCCCCTCCTCTGGCAGCCATCTTCAGATTTAATAGCCCATAAAGTGGCAGTATGACCAAGAAGAGCCACAGAGGGGCAGGAGGGAGGATTTGCATGTGAATCTATGCCAGACCCATGCTGGAGAACAATAGTTGCAGGTAAGCAACTTGTTCCTTCTCCAGCATGGGGTCTGGCATGGATTTACATGCTCATGAATAAAGAATACATAGCAGTACAACATTACACAACCACAGGAGGTGGCAAGGCTCAACAGAAGCAAATACTCTTCCCTCCAGAACAGGCTCACCTTCAAGCGAACAGGTTGCGTAGCACTGCTTGGCCAACCCTGGACTCCTCTCTGGAATCCCTGTGGACGCAGTAGAATCTTGTGAAGGTGTGCGTGGAACTCCATGTAGCAGCCCTGCAGATGTCCAGCAGGGGCACACCAGACAGGAACGCTGTCGTTGCATTGATCGCTCTGGTAGAATGGGCTCTCGGACGGCCAGGCAGCGGTTGGTTTGACAACCAGTGACAGTGTGTGATGCAGCCGGAGAGACACCTGGAGATGGAAGCCTTGGACAAGGCCTTCCCATGGTTCACAGGACCAAAGTTCATGAATGGTTGAGATGTCTTCCGGAAACACTTTGTGCGTGCCACATAGAACTTCAGCGCACAAGCTACATCCAGCCAGTGCAAAGTCCTTTCAGCCGGTGACAAAGGTTTTGGAAAAAACGCAGGCAACACCAAAGGCTTGTTGAGGTGGAATTCTGACAGAACCTTTGGCATGAAGGAGGGGTGTATCCGCAGCACCACCGTTGTGTTGTGAAAAGTCAGCTAAGGCTGTTCGCAGGAAAGGACCTGGATCTCACCTACCCTCCTGGCAGAGGTGATAGCCATGAGAAAAGCTGTCTTCCACGAAAGGAACTTGAGAGGGGCCTGATGCATATGCTTGAAGGGAGCTCCTATGATCCTCGTCAGCATCACGTTGAGTTCACATGCCGGGGTAGGGGCCTTCACCGACGGTAATGATCGAAACAGTCATTTGAGGAACTCCTTGACTAGACGGTGGGACCAAAGAGAAGACCGTCCTGGAGACCTAGTGTAGCGGGAGATAGCCGCCAGAAGCACCTTGATAGAGGCGTGCGTCTGCCCTGCCTTGACCAAGTACAACTACGGAAGAATCTGCGGAGCTGAGATATTCAGAGGGTTGGTCTTCTGCGTCCGGCACCACGTTGCAAAATGTTTGCACTTGTGCCCGTAGCAATGAAGAGTCGACAACGCTCTGGCCCTGGTAAGGACCTCCCTGCTGTCTGCCGGCAGCTCATACACTCCAAACCCTAAGGCTGCAGGAGCCAAGCCTTCAGGTTCAGCGATCCTGTTTCGTGATGTAGAATTGCGCTTGCTTCTCTGGCAAGCAGATCCTAACCACCGGCAGCTTGACCTGGGGTAACACTGACAGGCTGAGAAGATCCGGCTACCAAATCTGACTCGGCCACACAGGGGCGATGAGGATCATCTTGCATCGCCACCGTTTGAGTTGATTGATGACTCGCAGCAGGAGAGGCAACGGGGAAGGGGAATGCTGGCAGAACAGGCCTTCCCACACAAAGGAAAACGCGTCCCCCATGCTCCTCGGCTGGTGGAACCTTCTGGTGAATCTCTGGCATTTGGAATTCATCGCTGTCGCAAACAGATCGATCTGGGGTCTGCCTCATTTGAGGAAGAGGCTGTTCACTTGATCACGTTGAAGTTCCCACTCGTGGCAAGAGCGGAGCTCCCTGCTGAGGGAGTCGGTGATGGTGTTCTTGACTCCAGCCAGGTGAAAAGGAATGAGGAACATCTCTTGGCTGACGGCCCAGTGCCACAAGTCCTGCGCCTCTCTGGAGAGCGCCGGGTATCTGGTACCTCCTTGCTTCCTGATGTACAACATCATGGTGGTATTGTGCGTGAAGACCCTCACCACCTTGCCCTTGAGTGACAGAAGGAAAGACTTGAGGACCCAGAACACTGCCCGCAGCTCCAGGACTTTGATGTGGAGAGCCCTCTCCTATGGTAGCCACAGGCCTCTGGCGTGGAGACGTCCGATGTGGGGTCTCCAGCCCTCCAGGGACGCGTCTGTGGTGACTGTCTCTTGGTATGGGGGCTCTGGAAATACGTGCTCCGGCAATGCTGGAGCACACGCCCCATCACCTTAACGCTCGATGGAACTCCTCGTCGAGAACAATCTTGTCTGAAAAGCTTCCAGACACCTGGATCCACCAAGCGTCCAGGAATTCCTGAAGGGGTCCTATCCGCAACCTGCAGAGTCGGATCAGGTTAACGGCGCTGGTAGAGCTGCCGGCGCTGTTAACCCTCTACCGCCTCATTACAAGGTCTGCTCGTGAGTCCCGCTAAGGACGTCTGGTAAAACCAGGCGTCCTTAGTGGGACCCACTAGCAGACCAGGATGCTTACAACAGGCCCGTCATTAACGGGCCCGTGGTTAGCATACTCCCTATTCCCATTGAGCCCTATGGGGGCTCAAATGGGAATCGGGATGTACTGGGTCCGGGTTCCTGGAATGGGGGAATACTGGGCCCTCCAAGGTCGGAATGGCCCGGTATTTCCCCATTCCAGGAACCCGGACCCGGTATGGCGGTAGCCATACCGCTAAAAGCGGCATGGCTACCTCCATTCTCGTAATGAGCCCCATGTCTTAATCCACGTAATCATATGAGATGGAAATACACCAGTTAAGGACTAGGAGAGTTCTAACAAAACAGATAGGGCTTCACGGCCTTCCGGAATGCCGGAAAGGTTATAATCTCACAGATTTCTCTGGGTAGTTTATTTCTTTTCTCTTGGACCGTAGACGCCGAATCTGCGGTCCCCTTTGCTCATATACCTGGTGTGGTGTATATGAAGCAGAGTTTGATCTGCTGAGCGCAATTGTCGGGTAGTGTCACACACCGCCGCGACTGGCGTGCATGGAGCCGATGGCGTTGGAGCGGCCATTAGCCGTTCCACCACGTCCCCATGCAACGCGCAGTTGCGGTCTAGTCTTTCGGCCGGCCGCCGGGAGGGACCGCTTTTTAGCCGCTCCAACCCAGAAGTCTGCGCGTTGCAACCTACTTGCGTCAGGCTTTCGGGTTGGAGCGCTCGTAAGTTTTCTCCCTTTGTGTGCTGCCTTGAGCTGTTTCTCGCCGCCGGCTCCTCTTCTCTTCCGCTGGCGCCCTTCCTCCTGTCTTTCTTGTGTCCTCCCTCCTGGGACTTGCAGGCTCTGGCCAGGTTTTCACAGGGAGCTTATTTCTTTTTCCCTTCATTTTTCCTCCAGCTTTCCCCCTCTTGCTGCAGTGTTTCGCGGTCTGTCTCTGAGGCTTGCCCCCGGTTTCCTCTCTAGGCTCTCCATTCCACTCCATTCCACTCTTATCGTATGCTACTTTCCTGCCGGCATCCCATCCAAGAACGTACCTTCTGCTATTTCAAGTTGAAGACCATCACTGATCATCACCCAGGGGTTTTTTATGCCTACGGCTTTTTCCCCTCTGGTCTGAACCGGAGGAGGGGCCCCCCCAGACCTTCTATTTTGAGGTCAGGGTGGCTTCCCTTCGGGGCAGATCCCTTCCACAAAAAAAAAGGAAAGAAGAAAGAAGAGCTGTGGAAGAAGCGGTTCGGAGGATCCTTACACTCAGAACTCACAGGTGAGGAGGAAGGGGATTGGAGTGACTCGGAAGGGGTGAAGGGAACACCTGAACTTGACAGGTAGGAACATGTCTCCTGATTTTATCTGATAGATATCTTGTTCCTGTCTTGTTAACACACCTATAAACCAATCAGAGTACCTTAAACTCAATTATCTCCTTTACTGCCAGCCAATGTAGGGCTCTTCTTCAGTTAGAGGTTGGAGCTGATTTTTTACCTATACGCCAGCCTAACTGCTGCATTTTGGGCCGCCTGCAGTCTTCGCAACTGATAGGCTGGTATACCTGACAGCAATACATTTCCATAGTCTAACTTCGAGTTGACCAGAGTGCCAATGACTACCGCTCTGTCCTCATTTGCAATGAATGGTAGGATATGTTTCAATAGGCATAGTGAGTGTAAAGCTGCTTGTACCTTCGCACTAACCTGAGCTCCACTTCCCATGTTATCCTCCCAGACAGAGCCTACATTTTTTATTTTCTTGGAGAAATTCAGCTGTGTCCCCAGGAAACATAGGGAGTGTAAATGCTCCCTCTGCAGATTGTGCTTTGAAGCGAATAGAGTCACTTCTGTTTTGCTGGCATTCAGCAGTAGCTGGATCGCACACATCCAAGCCTGTATTTCTTGTAGGCACCGGTCAACTATTTCGTACGTCTACTCTAGATTCTGCATCCTCAAGAACACCTGCGTATGAGTGAAACTGTATGCCGTGCTCCCTCAGAATGTCCATGAGTAGTTTAACATATAAATTAAAAAGCAGTGGGGAGAGGGATGTCATGAACCATCGGACATGCCCCTTCTGGACCTCCTGGTCCTTGACGCGTCAGAGCTTACACTCTGTACTACTTCCAACATGGCCATACACACAGAACGCTGCCTATCAGTCTTTACGTCTGAGGCAGCATGATCTATAAAATGACCATGCCCCCGCGGCCCAGCGCATCTCAGCGCTTCTGTTGCTGTGGCTAGACGTGTGCTCCGAAGTTCACCTTGCAGAACTCTGTAGTTTCCTGATTCCTGGACCCTCCGCTTTCCCTTCTATCCTCCCTCCTCCTACTTAGCCTTCTTACCGGATTCTGTGCACCCGCCTCCGAGTGCACTTCTCCTTTCCTGGTCTTCCTGGAGTTTCCTCATTTCTTCACGGACGTTAAAGCTGAACGAACACTGGAAGCCGAAGACGGCAGAGCAGGCTTGTACAAGACCCGATCCGTATGGAAGAAAACTCCCCTGGATTCCATTAAGCAGCGAAAGCAGGTGAGAAAGGGGGAAACCTGTGACAAGGGACGATCCCTGCGGGACTCCACAGCTTTGTAATCCTGAGTCTAACAAGAAATCTCCAAATCCTACTCTTTGTTCTCTTCTAGAGAGAAAAGATTCAAACCATTGAACAGCTTGTTTCCCTACTCCACCCACTTCTCTCAGATGTTTCAGCAGGGTCCCATGGACAACCGTATCAAAGACGGCGGACAGGTCCAACATGACCAACAGGGACACACCCCCCTGATCCGCCGTCTCCAATAGATCGTCCCAGAACGTCAGCAACGCCATCTCCGTCCCAAAACCTGGTCGGAATCCGGATTGCAGATTCTCCTGATACAGATGTTCCTGCAGCTGAGCTGTCACAATGTTTTCCAGAATTTTCGATGGCCATGACAATCCTGCCATTGGCCTGTAATTCTGGAAATTCTTAGGGTCTAAATTAGTTTTTTTTAGCAGTGGCGTGACCACAGATTTCTTCTGAATCATTGGTACTACTACTGATGTAAGAGATTTGTTAACAAATTTTGTGATAAATGGGGTAATATCTGGAGCTATTAGTTTAGCTACTGAAGATGGAATAACAGAGTACATCATTAGTAGCCTTCAATGCAGAGAGCAAGGTGCAGACCCTTTCCTCAGATACTTTCATAAACATAAATAGCTTCTGATCTGCCCCAGTGTCTTCATCATGAGATATGCATTCTGGGCTAATCTCCTCTGTTACTTCCAGATCCTCTTGGGGATGTAATGGTTTAATTTCCATAATCTTTCCTTGTATTAGCACTATTTTATTTATAAAGTAATTATTAAAAGCATCCACCTGTGCTTGTGATGATTCAGGTGCTGCTGACGCACACCCAGGATTTGCTAACTGGGAAATAGCAGCGTACAATTCCCGTGGCCTGTTCATGACTTTGTCAATTTTCCCCGTTATAAATTTAGCTTTGGCATCAAAAATGGCTTTCCCATATTCTCTTCAGGTGCTCTTGACCTGTTCTAAAATGCCCTCTGTACGATGTCTTCTCCATTTTTATCTCTAAAGATCTCACCTGTACCCTTTTCTTGGCCAAATCTGGCGAAAACCAGGGGTTACATGGCCTTGTTTTGTTGGAGAGGGGCCTATACATTACATATCATAGCCATGATTTACATGCCTTTATTGAAGAACTCCTCACATGGAAGAGCCTCTTCAATCTGTGCCAAAGCATGTTTCAGAGTTTCCCCTGAGATTTTCAAAAAATCTTTCAGCTTGCAGAACTGCCCCATCCAATTTTCCATGTGCACTTCCAGAGTTTTCTTATGTATTCTCAGTTCAAATACTATGGCATAGTGGTCTGTCCATGATAATGCGATTGTCCCAACATAACAAATTATCTTCCCTCGATATAGCAGGACATCAAGACAATGGTCCTGGCAATGTGAGGGGGATGATGCTAGAAGTTCCAAAGCATGGGCTTCCAGGGTCTTCTTTAATTCTCTCCCATCCCCAGATGTCACCTCCTCAGCCCATACATTGAAGTCCCCCAAACATAACAGCTTGTCATGCTTATTCCCTGTGTCTGCCAGAAATAATTCTAATTTCTCCAGGAAAGCCTGTGCTGGGCCAGGAGGTCAATACCCAAAGAGAATTGTTATAGTTTTATTTGGAGAACACTGAATACAAGCATGCCCCATCTGACTTGATGGTCCGCACCGTGGCAGTCTTCAGTGTCAACAGCCATTGCACCTTGCCCAGCGTGGCCACTATCCTCTCTTCCAAGGGGGTGGTCAGGCAGGAGACCAAGTTGAGCCTGGCCCCCAGAAATAGCACGTTCTGCGATAGAATCAAGCAGGACTTTGGATAGCACCCATCGGTCGGTTGAGATCTTTTCCCACTCGTGGACCAGGTCAGCATGTTTTGCCTTTGAGAGGGTGGCCGCCACCAGCTCGATCCTCAAGGATGACTTATTCTGGACCACCTGGGCCTTCAGGGGCAGGTCGGACACCTTTCCCTGCGCCTTGGTCTTCTCCGGCTTTTCCCGCAGCTTCCCTGGGTTAACCGATTTCCTCTTCGAGGAGGAGCTGGAGCGATGACGGGCGATGAAGGTTGCTGGTTGCTGGAGGGCTGGTTTTGGAGTCGCACCATCCTTTGAAAACCTCTCGTAGCGCTGAGTCCTGTGCTGGAATGCGTTAGAATGCAGGCTGCTGCAGTCCGTAGCGAGAAGCAGCCAGTAGATGAGTCAGCGCTGGACCAAAATTGTGGTGAATGCGTGCCCAGACAGTTATATTATGCCATGATCATATGATTTTAGAAGCAAGACGTTAGGAACTCTGTCTAGCAAGGATTCTGTAATTAGAGACTCAAAGCTTAATGACCCAGATCTGGACAACCTGGATTCTCCCCAAGCACTAAACAGGGAAAGTGTTTTGACTCCAATACTAACAAGCAAGAACGTGGCAGCCAAACTGGCTTGCCTTACCTGCGCTAACGACTCAAGTCTGGGCAACCTGGATCCTATCCAAGCGCCAAACGGGCAATGCTTATTGTTATGATTCAGATGGAGTCATCACTGTTTACCCGGCGGTGTACACCTCCAATGTAGCCAGGGGATGGCAGCCGCTACCTGATCCTGACCCTGGGGGCGGCTATATGAGGGAGGATCACATGTGGGGAGACGACTACCAGGGAGATATCATGACTTAATTGGAGACATGGGTTTTTCCCAGGGGAAATACCCTCTAATGCCCAAGACCTTAATGGCCTATTGCCATCTGTTTGTTCCACCTTGTAGAGGAAGTAAAGAAACCTCTTCCCAATATTCTTGATGTCAAACTCTGACCTATGACCTGAAGAATAAAAGCCCCTTTTGCCTCTTTTGCCTCTGGTGCACCGCTCGTTCGTGTAAAACCATTGAGAGACTATCCAAATACTGTATGTCCAATCACAACCATGGACTTCAACTCCCATAATCACCTAAGTATTGAGACGAGGATGATGAAGGAGTTGGTACAAGGTAACAGGAGCCTGAAGCTCAATGTACATACTAGTTTAACGAAACACCTGTGTGTGACATTTAAAGATGGCAACTGCACAATGATGTGTGGCAGTTCAGGAGAAGGCGTGAGACCTTCCGCAGAGGCTTGTGAATGCTGGAGACACTAACTGGTGTGGCGGAGCAGTGTTGGTTGGCCTCCAGGACAGAAAGAGGGACGCAGTTCATGAGCAGGATGTGCTGTGGAGACGCTAGAGAGTTCCTGGGTGCTTGGCAGCTCAAAGAGGCAGCATGCTCCGTACTGGGACCTGAAGGGAAGCAGGTGTGTGACAGTGGAGCCGTGAAGGAAGCCGGAAGGACGTCTGCATAGCCCAGAGTCGGAAGCAAGTGGAGGAGCCATGCCACAGAAAAATCTAACCAGTCCGGAGACGCTGCAGAGAACCAGCAGAAGCCTGAACAAGACCAGAGATGCCATAGGGAACCGGTAGTCAGCCCAAAGCAAGTGGGGACCCTGGGGCATTCCGGCGACCGCACCAACGACATTTTGAATGTTATGAGATTGCCAATACAGAAACCACAAGAAGATTGTTTGAAAGCAGAAAAGGCAAAGTACAGATCCAAACCCCAATAAGATATGAATGCATGAGATGCAAGTGTAGGGCAAAGTTTGAATGAACATTGAAGCAGACAGATATACCGAGCCAAGAACGAAATATGCAGTTTTGGTGATACCGAGGAACTGTCAAAGCACATAAGAAGCCTTTTGGCAAAAAATACCGAAAGAAAATGCTGAATGCGTGGTTAAGGCACATTTGGCATGGGAAAAATAACAAATTCCCATAATGTCGAACAAAGGGCAGGGTATTGCGTGGGTGTCCCCCGCTTCCCTAACAAGGAAAGCGGAGGAAAAACAAAGTAAAACCCTGCAGCAGAAGTTCCGCCCCACAATGGTGAGGCAGAGCTTCCGCAGAGGGAAGAAACAGATGCAGGTAAGTAAAAAAGGTAAGTGATTCCCACCTTACATAGGGGTTTAGGGGTGGTGGGTAGCGGGAATGCTGGCAAGGGCGATCTATGTGATTATTGCAACATGCAGTTTTCGAATTTAATATTTTCGGATTCGAAACTTGCCACGCTGCAATAATCACTAGATCCCATAAGAGGTTCTGGCAAGAAAAGGATACTAGCCACTTGAAAACACATTGTAAGTCCTGGCATGGGAAGGATACCAGGCAATTGAAACACAAGTGGAGTCCTGGCAGGTGAGTATACCAGGCGATTTGCAAAGCTACAAGAAATGCTAAAGAAGGGCAGTGTTTGTTAGACAAATTAGAAACTTGTGTTAAAGAAAGTCGGTTACAGAACTTGTTGCCCAACAGGAGTATTGTTAATCAAGGAAAGACACAAACTAACTGTCAGTAAAGAGACATTGCCATCCCATTTAAGAATCCAGGGGAAGGAAACCACCTTCTGGATCAAAGTTCTTTTCACCTTGGAGAACATTTTTGCTGGCGCCATTTTAATTTTCATTCATTAACTCTTTTTGCCAATATCAGGTTGAAGACATTTCCTTTCTCACTTTGTTATTTTGTTTATACTGTGAGAGTCAGGATAGGACGTTTTGGAAACAAGGACAGCTTTTTAGTTTCTGACACCCTTACACAGACAGTTTGTGGTCTTTAGGTAGGGAAACTCCTCTTTAGAATAGGGCCAGCGAGGCATTTTCCAAACCCATTTTCCTTTAAATACAAGTCTTTAACCAAAAACATGACAACTTTGTGTCTGGTTTCGATACAGATTAGGCAGGGCTGGGAAACAGACTTGCAAGAGCCACTGTCGGACGCAGCCTGGAGTGGAACCATGAGGTATCATAAGTATCCAGAAATGCGAAAATAGTTGATCCAGTTATATGTTACACACAGAGCATATTTAACTCCGAAGGAAATCAAAAAATTTAGTAAGGCAACAGAACAAACCTGTCTGAAATGTGGCCTGGTCAATGCAGATCTGGTACATATGTTCTGGGCCTGCGAGGAAATACGCTGATTTTGGGATGAAGTGGCCCAGACCTTAACCAGGATTGGCCTATCGTCCGACTCGGTTTCCCCAGGGGCGTGCCTGCTGGGTATGTTTCAGAGACCAAAGCAGGCAAGACACGTCAGCAAATTGAGAGATCTAGCGTACATCTTGGCGAAGCATAGGATTGCAATGGGGTGGAAAGCACACAGCAGCCCAGTCATACGTCTGTGGTTGAGGGACCTCCTGAAATGGTCACTGGCAGAAACAACGGTGTGGCAAGAGGCGTCCACGTCAGGGTCAGGAAAAGCAGGACAGGGACTTAAGGGCCTGGAAACATATGATAAAGGAATTGATGCCCTCTGCACAGGAAGACACTCAGACTCAGACACCCGCACCAACACACAAAGGGGGGAATAGAGATATGGAGAGAAGTTCAAGCAAGCAGCTATATACCTTGGTAGACATTGCAAGTGTAATAGGCAGAGGGGAGGGAGGAAGGGTGTGGGGTGGTTGAACAGACAACAATGTGACGCATCATCAGAAGCTATTAATAAAGTCTGTATGTTATTTTGTTTGGAAACATTTATTAAAATTGTTTTAAAAAAGAAACGTTGTGCCTGGTTTTCATTTCTGACCTCTGTGAGACAGGCAAGGTATCATGAGAGAGACACAGACACAAAGATTCAAGTTTATGAAAACCTTTATTTTGTAAAGAAAGGGGTTTGGAGACTGCTTACTAGCCCTACGTCTATAATGGGAGTAGTCTCGACCATCAACTAAAATATAAGTCCAAAGTCAGTCAAGTTAGTCAAAACAAAAAAGTGTCTGTGTTAAACCTATGCTTGCCCTCACACTCTTTAATACAATAATGTGCATCGGATTGGACTAAATAAAAAGGGTGCTTCAAAGTAAAGGTCAGGATAGTAGTGGAGCTGGTCCAAAGCTCCCTTCCCCAGGTCTTGAGCCACTTGGGATTTAGCATGCGCCCCTTGGCTTTCAAAAGCACTGCATGAAGTTCCTTTTCCAAAGTTATAACAGTTCTGGTCGCACAAGTTCAAAGTTAATTTAGGCAACAATTCCTCTGTGTCACCTCTCCTCAGGAAGTCTGCTACTTCTCATTAATTCACAAGACTTTTTTTTAGTTCACAACAGGTTGGTGTATTGGGTTATCAGAGCCTTTTGACAACACCCAGTACTCCTCAGGCCCAGACCGCCTAGCTGGCCCAAGAAAACGAACACCCATCACAGACTTCACTCTGGAGAACAGTGTTGCACTCAACCCCCTCCTGGCTCCTTGAAGATCCGGCTCCCTTGCCACGCTTTAGTTAGCCCTTTAACATCATAGGCTCCCAACATATCGGCCCTCAGTTCACTCTCAGCAGGCCTCGGGTTCTCTGGGCATCCCAGTTCGCCTGTGCTCTCGTACTCAGACTCCTGTAGCTCAGGCCCCAGCTCACTCATTCTGTTTCTTTGGCTCACTCCTTTTATACACCTGTGGTATGCTAACAGTTCTCAGGTGTGCTTGTTCTGAATTCAGTGCCTGACCTTGCCTGTCCTTCTTAATTGGACATGGATAGAAATTAAAAAGTGCCTCAGTTGGTTTTCGCTGTGTTCTAGCAGAGCGGGGAGTTTTGTCAAAGGGAAAAGTCTGCGGTCATGTATTAGCAGGGAATGTCGGTTAGGGGGCCATTGGAAAAAAGGGTGCACCATGTCTCGCCCTCAGGGAATCCCTCCCCAATCCCAAAGGACCCTCCACCCAGGTGATCCTCCCTCGCTCGTCCACCCCCTGCGTCGGGATTCAACAGTGGTGGCCCTTCTCTGGCCACTTGTAAAAAAAATTCCCCGGGAATGGGGGGGGGGGAGACCAAGTTTTCCACACCCCTTACAGTATCGACTCCAAAATTGCTGAGTAACGCCATGGCAGCCAAACAGGCTTGTCTTACCCGTGCTAAGGGACTTGCCTCATTAACTGTCACTGTGACAGTGACATATTTATTTATTTTTTGACTGTTAGGTGTTTATACAGTAAGAAAATACTGTTTCAAAGCGCCCACAGGGCAGGGAGGGAGCAAGGGTGGGAAATACAATAAAAAAACACAGTATTTAAGAGCAGGGGGGAGGTAGAAAGAACAAACCTACTATGTCCTGTGAGTATTCAGAATGTGAAAGTGCAGCAAGGAAGAGGGAAAAGGGATTTAAGTGCTGGGGAGTCCGAGCTCATGGGTGAGCCACCAATGAAGTGCTAGGCATGTTGAGTGCTACACGGACTGGGGCCGCAGGAGTGTGAACCTCGTGTGCAGATGCAAGTGCTGTGGAGAGACAGGAGCTTGGCAGATTGCTGTGGGAGATCAGGGCCCCGAGGATGCATAAGGGCCCAGGACACCAATCGCAGGAACTGTGACAGCGTTGTATGCAAAGATAACTACTTTCTTTGCTTTTGAGAACATTGAGAACCTGCCAGAACCGCATAAATTGGGCTTATTAGTTAACCAAGACCAGGGAACTCCAAATGAAATTCCGCACGCAGACTTTTCAAGCCTGTGCCAAACGGAGAAGGAGTTTTTAACAAAAACAGAGTCCCTAGTAGAACCCAAGCGCTTTTCTCCAGATTTACTTGTTGGGAATTCTTGTGTTTTGTGCACCTACCTCTGGACTGCAGCAACCACAATCTGTTGGTGGCAACTGATGGTCTGCACTCCTTGGAATCACGCCCTGTGAAGGGAATTAAATATGCTGCAGGAAGCTGAAGCAACCACCAATTCCATGCATAAGGGCCACACCTTTCAGCCAAAGCCAGATCCACACCCTGAACAGGCTAGACAAGGACACATCACTTCCATAGCGAACCTGATCCAGGACGACTTGGTCAGCCTGATCCATATCCGTACAGCCATACCCCCCTCTTGCTCAAGGTAGTGTCTGTGCTACACTTCATAGCCACAGGCACATACCAACACACTGAGTGAACTGCTTGGGATAGTGCAACCCTGTTTTTTGCATGTCCTGTTTCAGGTTGGAGACCACATCATCCTACCCAGGACTGCTGACCAGGTCAATGCCACTAAAATTGCCTTCACAGGGGGCGATTCCAAGGAGCGCAGACCAACAGTTGCCACCAACAGATTGTGGTTGCTGCAGTCCAGAGGTAGGTACACAAAACACAAGAATTCCCAACAAGTAAATCTGGAGAAAAGCGCTTGGGTTCTACTAGGGAATCTGTGTTTGTGCCCTTGCAGGCATGACTGGATCTCTCTTCTGCCTTTGACATGGTCAACCATGCCATCCTGCTCAACTGTCTCCGTGATAACCTGTGTGTCACTGATCAGGCCCTGGCTTGGATGACCTCTCTCCTCTCCGATCGACACTCCCAGGTCCAACTAGGATCCTTGCTCTCCTCTATCTCTACCTGTGGTGTTCCCCAGGGGTCTAACCTCTCTCCCTGGCTGTTCAATTAATACCTGGCACTTCTTGCCCACCGCATTGCTGCTCTCTACCCGAACTTTCAGTGCTGTGTGGATGACACTCATTTCAGGCTCCCTTCTGCCACGTCTTCTCCCTTTCTCATCTCTGACTGACTGTCCGCTATCCAGGAGTGGTGCGTCGCCAACGACATCTGCCTTAATGCCAGTAAGACGGAGATTCTCCTCATCGGCACACCTGCTCCCTCCTTTACTGTCGCTCTCTGCACTTTTACCTTTTTTTTAAATTTAATTTATTTTTTACTATTGATCCTATGTATTGCACAGCCACCTCCTCCGCCGCACTTTTCCCTTTCCCCCCTCCCCTGCACTTGCGCGATCTCAATGTCACCTGGCCTAGTAAGACCTTTGTCTTTGTCTTCCCTTTGTTTCCCCTCCCTTGCCTCATCGCGCCTTGAAACACTAGTGTATAGGCGCCTTGTAAATCCCATATTATATCATAGGTGTATTGGCCGGAACACATGTGGAGCTGGTGGCCAGGCATGCTGTGGAGGCAGTCTACCGGAACAGAAAACTATCACTCACTGAACATGCAGATGGTATGTGATGCCTGCCACCTCATCACCCACTGCTGTGCCAGATGTCCTGGTTCAACCCACGACTCCACGGTGCTGCGCAACTCCACGCTGCCTGGGTACATGGCACGTCACAGTGGACTGTGTAACTGGATGCTGGGTGAATGTAACTACAAGGGCATGTGCACTGTTGAATTATGGGCATGTATAACACCGATCAGCAGTGGCTGTGCGCAGTGTATGCATTATATTTGTTGTTCAAATATTCTGCGCTCATGCAATTAGCAAAACACCCTGAAAGCGCACAGAGGGCAGACAGGGTGGTTAAAGGGGAAGGTAGACCATGAATTCGAGCCAGGGTCAATAATTGCTACAATAGTACAAGTAATGATAAAAAAGGTAAGGGGAGACAAACTTACTATTGCTAGTGAGTGCATTGAACGTGCAAGTGTAGAGGGGGAAATCAAGGTGCAACACAGTAATAGCATGCGTGAGTGCAGGGGCTTGACAGGTGTGTCTCAATTGAAGAAAATGATCCAGTGCATGCGTAACAACATCCATTCCGTACACCAATACGAAAATCACTACATGTACCAGAATGCACCCAACCAAAGTGACAAAAAGAAGCACAAACACAGTCAAGAAAACCCACACCACCTGATGCAAAGACAGAGAATAGATATGCTCCCACCCACATATCACCATTGGCCTGCACGCCAATTACCCAGGTCCCCTGCCTGTTAGAAGTGCACAATCACATATGCTTTGGATTGGAATTTAAAATGATTTGCAGTACATATCTATGATTTAGTGCCACAGACATGATAGTATTTTTGCATTGTAACACAATAATAACACATACATCAGTTCCCTTTGTGTGAGTTGTACTGAAAGGGTCAGAGGTCATGTTGGCTGCTGCAAAATGGGCCAATTCATGGTCTCCTGTCATGTGAGCCTAGGATGGAAATAGAGTTCAGCTTGGAGTCCTAGAACAACGATAGCGAGAGCCTGCACTCCCATATATTCCCACAGACAAGGATACTTTGCAAGGCCAATTTGTAAAACAATCTTCATGGCAGAAGCCATGGTTGATGAGAGATGCTGGGCTAATTGGGTGGGGAGGTAATGTCCAGTCCACCTCCTGGCACCTGGGTTTGAGTTTACGTGCTTGTAAGTGAACCGAATGTTCCAGACATGGCACGAGCGTGCGAACCAATTGTAGAGGGCCATATAGTGAAGGGCCTTATAGTTTGAAGACCAATGATAAACTGTGTACTCTACAAGTTTTAAGAGGTAGGCATAAGTTTTCCACCTGACAGTGGGCAGCAAATCCCAATCCTAGTCCCTATGCAATGTATACTTAATTGTTCCCCTTAAGCCTATCACAGCCTTTGATAGGTTTCCTATTTGCCTTGCAGTATGACATCACGTCTGACGTGTTCTTTGCATATAAGGATGTTTTTATGAGAAAATCATCAAGAGCCTGAGCGAATGTCCGTTGATGTCCGTTGTAACCTCCCTGTTTTGGATAATTGTTAATAAAACAGTACCTTTGCCATCTTCCAGAGTTGGTTCCATTATTTGGACTCAGAATTATTCTGCAACCCCATCCATTGCATGCACGTTACTAAAGAGCCATATGCTCACGTGGTAGCGGTGCGGATGGTTGAAAAAGATCCAAACGAGTCTGTCTCCAGAGTTTCGGACGATCGGGCATCGTCCGCCATTAGCCGGAAGATCACAGGGTTTCCTGTGGGGAGCGGCGGATAGAATTAAATTTGAAATAGGTGTGTTTGGGCCACGATATCTTGCACCCCCACAATCAAAAGGCATGGGGGTCTCCAGGAAGGGGTTAGATGGTGCTTCTACATTGATTGGGACCAGAGTAAACATAAAACAGGATGACCACTTGCGTCAGTGTGAGTTAACCCCAGGGAGGTAGGGGATGCAAATTACCATAGGTGCATTCAGGCCGTGATATCTTGCACCCCCCCACAATCAAAAGGCATGGTGGTCTCCAGGGAGGGGTTAGATGGTGCATCTACATTGGTTGGGACCAGATTAAACATAAAACAGGATGACCACTTGCGTCAGTGTGAGTTTACCCCAGGGAGGTAGGGGATGCGAACTACCATAGGTGTGTCCAGGCCATGACATCTTGCACCCCCCACAATCAAAAGGCATGGGGGTCTCCAGGAAGGGGTTAGATGGTGCATCTACATTGACTGGGACCAGAGTAAACATAAAACAGGATGACCACTTGCACTAGTGTGAATAGCCCCAAGAGAAATAGGGGATGCAAATCACCATAGGTAAATTCAGGCCGTGATATCTGGCACCCCCCACAATCAATAGGCATGGGGGTCTCCAGGGAGGGGTTAGATGGTGCATCTACATTGATTGGGACCAGATTAAACATAAAACAGGATGACCACATGCGCTAGTGTGAGTTTACCCCAGGGAGGTAGGGGATGCGAACTACCATAGGTGTGTTCAGGCCATGACACCTTGCACCCCCCACAATCAAAAGCTATGGGGGTGTCCAGGGAGGGGCTAGGGGGATGCCTCTATATTGGTTAGGACCAGAGTAAACATAAAACAGGATGACTGCTTGCGCTTGTGTGAATTACCCCAAGAGAAATAGGGGATGCAAATTACCATAGGTAAATTCAGGCCGTGATATCTGGCACCCCCCACAATCAATAGGCATGGGGGTCTCCAGGGAGGGGTTAGATGGTGCCTCTACATTGATTGGGACCAGATTAAACATACAGCCGGATGACCACGTGCGCTAGTGTGAGTTAACCCCAGGGAGGTAGGGGATGCGAACTACCATAGGTGCATTCAGGCCATGATATCTTGCACCTCCCACAGTGAAAAGGTATGGCGGTGTTCCAGGAGGGGCTAGGGGGACGCCTCTACATTGGTTAGGATCACAGTAAACATAAACCAGGATGGCCACTTGCGCTAGTGTCAATAGCCCCAAGAGAAATAGGGGATGCAAATTACCATAGGTGTGTTCAGGCCATGATATCTTGCACCCCCCGCAATCAAAAGGTATGGGGGTGTTCCGGGAGGAGGTAGATGGTGCCTCTACATTTGTTGGGACCAGATCAAACATAAAACAGGATGACCCCTTGCGCTAGTGTGAATAGCCCCAAGAGAAATAGGGGATGCAAATTACTATAGGTGCATTCAGGCCATGATATCTTGCACCCCCCTCAATCAATAGGCATGGTGGTCTCCAGGGAGGGGTTAGATGGTGTATCTACATCGGTTGGGACCAGATTAAACATAAAACAGGATGACCACTTGCACTAGTGTGAATAGCCCCAAGAGAAATAGGGGATGCAAATTACCATAGGTCCATTCAGGCTGTGATATCTTGCACCCCCTACAATCAAAAGGCATGGGGGTCTCCAGGGAGGGGTTAGATGGTGCATCTACATTGATTGGGACCAGATTAAACATAAAACAGGATGACCACATGCGCTAGTGTGAGTTTACCCCAGGGAGGTAGGGGATGCGAACTACCATAGGTGTGTTCAGGCCATGACATCTTGCACCCCCCACAATCAAAAGGCATGGGGGTCTCCAGGAAGGGGTTAGATGGTGCATCTACATTGATTGGGACCAGAGTAAACATAAAACAGGATGACCACTTGCACTAGTGTGAATAGCCCCAAGAGAAATAGGGGATGCAAATTACCATAGGTCCATTCAGGCCGTGATATCTTGCACCCCCTACAATCAAAAGGCATGGGGGTCTCCAGGGAGGGGTTAGATGGTGCATCTACATTGATTGGGACCAGATTAAACATAAAACAGGATGACCACATGCGCTAGTGTGAGTTTACCCCAGGGAGGTAGGGGCTGCGAACTACCATAGGTGTGTTCAGGCCATGACATCTTGCACCCCCCACAATCAAAAGGCATGGGGGTCTCCAGGAAGGGGTTAGATGGTGCATCTACATTGACTGGGACCAGAGTAAACATAAAACAGGATGACCACTTGCACTAGTGTGAATAGCCCCAAGAGAAATAGGGGATGCAAATTACCATAGGTCCATTCAGGCCGTGATATCTTGCACCCCCCCCACAATCAAAAGGCATGGGGGTCTCCATGGAGGGGTTAGATGGTGCATCTACATTGATTGGGACCAGATTAAACATAAAACAGGATGACCACATGCGCTAGTGTGAGTTTACCCCAGGGAGGTAGGGGATGCAAACTACCATAGGTGCATTCAGGCCATGTAATCTTGCACCCCCCACAATCAAAAGGCATGGGGGTCTCCAGGAAGGGGTTAGATGGTGCATCTACATTGATTGGGACCAGAGTAAACATAAAACAGGATGACCACTTGCACTAGTGTGAATAGCCCCAAGAGAAATAGGGGATGCAAATTACCATAGGTCCATTCAGGCCGTGATATCTTGCACCCCCTACAATCAAAAGGCATGGGGGTCTCCAGGGAGGGGTTAGATGGTGCATCTACATTGATTGGGACCAGATTAAACATAAAACAGGATGACCACATGCGCTAGTGGAGTTTACCCCAGGGAGGTAGGGGATGCGAACTACCATAGGTGTGTTCAGGCCATGACATCTTGCACCCCCCACAATCAAAAGGCATGGGGGTCTCCAGGAAGGGGTTAGATGGTGCATCTACATTGATTGGGACCAGAGTAAACATAAAACAGGATGACCACTTGCACTAGTGTGAATAGCCCCAAGAGAAATAGGGGATGCAAATTACCATAGGTCCATTCAGGCCGTGATATCTTGCACCCCCAACAATCAAAAGGCATGGGGGTCTCCAGGGAGGGGTTAGATGGTGCATCTACATTGATTGGGACCAGATTAAACATAAAACAGGATGACCACATGCGCTAGTGTGAGTTTACCCCAGGGAGGTAGGGGATGCGAACTACCATAGGTGCATTCAGGCCATGTTATCTTGCACCCCCCACAATCAAAAGGCATGGGGGTCTCCAGGAAGGGGTTAGATGGTGCATATACATTGATTGGGACCAGAGTAAACATAAAACAGGATGACCACTTGCACTAGTGTGAATAGCCCCAAGAGAAATAGAGGATGCAAATTACCATAGGTCCATTCAGGCCGTGATATCTTGCACCCCCCCACAATCAATAGGCATGGGGTCTCCAGGGAGGGGTTAGATGGTGCATCTACATTGATTGGGACCAGATTAAACATAAAACAGGATGACCACATGCGCTAGTGTGAGTTAACCCCAGGGAGGTAGGGGATGCAAACTACCATAGGTGCATTCAGGCCATGATATCTTGCACCCCCCACAGTGAAAAGGTATGGCGGTGTTCCAGGAGGGGCTAGGGGGATGCCTCTATATTGGTTAGGACCAGAGTAAACATAAAACAGGATGACCGCTTGCGCTTGTGTGAATTACCCCAAGAGAAATAGGGGATGCAAATTACCATAGGTGCATTCAGGCCATGATATCTTGCACCCCCCACAATCAAAATGTATGGGGGTGTTCCGGGAGGGGGGAGATGGTGCCTCTACATTTGTTGGGACAAGATTAAACATAAAACAGGATGACCACTTGCGCTAGTGTGAATAGCCCCAAGAGAAATAGGGGATGCAAATTACCATAGGTCCATTCAGGCTGTGATATCTTGCACCCCCCCCACAATCAAAAGGCATGGGGGTCTCCAGGGAGGGGTTAGATGGTGCATCTACATTGATTGGGACCAGATTAAACATAAAACAGGATGACCACATGCGCTAGTGTGAATAGCCCCAAGAGAAATAGGGGATGCAAATTACCATAGGTGCATTCAGGCCATGATATCTTGCACCCCCTCAAACAATAGGCATGGTGGTCTCCAGGGAGGGGTTAGATGGTGCATCTACATTGGTTGGGACCAGATTAAACATAAAACAGGATGACCACTTGCGTCAGTGTGAGTTAACCCCAGGGAGGTAGGGGATGCAAATTACCATAGGTGCATTCAGGCCATGTTATCTTGCACCCCCCGCAATCAAAAGGCATGGGGGTCTCCGGGAAGGGGTTAGATGGTGCATCTACATTGATTGGGACCAGAGTAAACATAAAACAGGATGACCACTTGCACTAGTGTGAATATCCCCAAGAGAAATAGGGGATGCAAATCACCATAGGTAAATTCAGGCCGTGATATCTGGCACCCCCCACAATCAATAGGCATGGGGGTCTCCAGGGAGGGGTTAGATGGTGCCTCTACATTGATTGGGACCAGATTAAACATACAGCCGGATGACCATGTGCGCTAGTGTGAGTTAACCCCAGGGAGGTAGGGGATGCGAACTACCATAGGTGCATTCAGGCCATGATATCTTGCACCCCCCACAGTGAAAAGGTATGGCGGTGTTCCAGGAGGGGCTAGGGGGACGCCTCTACATTGGTTAGGATCACAGTAAACATAAACCAGGATGGGCACTTGCGCTAGTGTCAATAGCCCCAAGAGAAATAGGGGATGCAATTTACCATAGGTGTGTTCAGGCCATGATATCTTGCACCCCCCGCAATCAAAAGGTATGGGGGTGTTCCGGGAGGAGGTAGATGGTGCCTCTACATTTGTTGGGACCAGATCAAACATAAAACAGGATGACCACTTGCGCTAGTGTGAATAGCCCCAAGAGAAATAGGGGATGCAAATTACTATAGGTGCATTCAGGCCATGATATCTTGCACCCCCTCAATCAATAGGTATGGTGGTCTCCAGGGAGGGGTTAGATGGTGCATCTACATTGGTTGGGACCAGATTAAACATAAAACAGGATGACCACTTGCGTCAGTGTGAGTTAACCCCAGGGAGGTAGGGGATGCAAATTACCATAGGTGCATTCAGGCCATGTTATCTTGCACCCCCCGCAATCAAAAGGCATGGGGGTCTCCGGGAAGGGGTTAGATGGTGCATCTACATTGATTGGGACCAGAGTAAACATAAAACAGGATGACCACTTGCACTAGTGTGAATAGCCCCAAGAGAAATAGGGGATGCAAATCACCATAGGTAAATTCAGGCCGTGATATCTGGCACCCCCCACAATCAATAGGCATGGGGGTCTCCAGGGAGGGGTTAGATGGTGCCTCTACATTGATTGGGACCAGATTAAACATACAGCCGGATGACCACGTGCGCTAGTGTGAGTTAACCCCAGGGAGGTAGGGGATGCGAACTACCATAGGTGCATTCAGGCCATGATATCTTGCACCCCCCACAGTGAAAAGGTATGGCGGTGTTCCAGGAGGGGCTAGGGGGACGCCTCTACATTGGTTAGGATCACAGTAAACATAAACCAGGATGGGCACTTGCGCTAGTGTCAATAGCCCCAAGAGAAATAGGGGATGCAAATTACTATAGGTGCATTCAGGCCATGATATCTTGCACCCCCCTCAATCAATAGGCATGGTGGTCTCCAGGGAGGGGTTAGATGGTGCATCTACATTGGTTGGGACCAGATTAAACATAAAACAGGATGACCACTTGCGTCAGTGTGAGTTAACCCCAGGGAGGTAGGGGATGCAAATTACCATAGGTGCATTCAGGCCATGTTATCTTGCACCCCCCGCAATCAAAAGGCATGGGGGTCTCCGGGAAGGGGTTAGATGGTGCCTCTACATTGATTGGGACCAGAGTAAACATAAAACAGGATGACCACTTGCACTAGTGTGAATATCCCCAAGAGAAATAGGGGATGCAAATCACCATAGGTAAATTCAGGCCGTGATATCTGGCACCCCCCACAATCAATAGGCATGAGGGTCTCCAGGGAGGGGTTAGATGGTGCCTCTACATTGATTGGGACCAGATTAAACATACAGCCGGATGACCACGTGCGCTAGTGTGAGTTAACCCCAGGGAGGTAGGGGATGCGAACTACCATAGGTGCATTCAGGCCATGATATCTTGCACCCCCCACAGTGAAAAGGTATGGCGGTGTTCCAGGAGGGGCTAGGGGGACGCCTCTACATTGGTTAGGATCACAGTAAACATAAACCAGGATGGGCACTTGCGCTAGTGTCAATAGCCCCAAGAGAAATAGGGGATGCAATTTACCATAGGTGTGTTCAGGCCATGATATCTTGCACCCCCCGCAATCAAAAGGTATGGGGGTGTTCCGGGAGGAGGTAGATGGTGCCTCTACATTTGTTGGGACCAGATCAAACATAAAACAGGATGACCACTTGCGCTAGTGTGAATAGCCCCAAGAGAAATAGGGGATGCAAATTACTATAGGTGCATTCAGGCCATGATATCTTGCACCCCCCTCAATCAATAGGTATGGTGGTCTCCAGGGAGGGGTTAGATGGTGCATCTACATTGGTTGGGACCAGATTAAACATAAAACAGGATGACCACTTGCGTCAGTGTGAGTTAACCCCAGGGAGGTAGGGGATGCAAATTACCATAGGTGCATTCAGGCCATGTTATCTTGCACCCCCCGCAATCAAAAGGCATGGGGGTCTCCGGGAAGGGGTTAGATGGTGCATCTACATTGATTGGGACCAGAGTAAACATAAAACAGGATGACCACTTGCACTAGTGTGAATAGCCCCAAGAGAAATAGGGGATGCAAATCACCATAGGTAAATTCAGGCCGTGATATCTGGCACCCCCCACAATCAATAGGCATGGGGGTCTCCAGGGAGGGGTTAGATGGTGCCTCTACATTGATTGGGACCAGATTAAACATACAGCCGGATGACCACGTGCGCTAGTGTGAGTTAACCCCAGGGAGGTAGGGGATGCGAACTACCATAGGTGCATTCAGGCCATGATATCTTGCACCCCCCACAGTGAAAAGGTATGGCGGTGTTCCAGGAGGGGCTAGGGGGACGCCTCTACATTGGTTAGGATCACAGTAAACATAAACCAGGATGGGCACTTGCGCTAGTGTCAATAGCCCCAAGAGAAATAGGGGATGCAAATTACTATAGGTGCATTCAGGCCATGATATCTTGCACCCCCCTCAATCAATAGGCATGGTGGTCTCCAGGGAGGGGTTAGATGGTGCATCTACATTGGTTGGGACCAGATTAAACATAAAACAGGATGACCACTTGCGTCAGTGTGAGTTAACCCCAGGGAGGTAGGGGATGCAAATTACCATAGGTGCATTCAGGCCATGTTATCTTGCACCCCCCGCAATCAAAAGGCATGGGGGTCTCCGGGAAGGGGTTAGATGGTGCATCTACATTGATTGGGACCAGAGTAAACATAAAACAGGATGACCACTTGCACTAGTGTGAATATCCCCAAGAGAAATAGGGGATGCAAACCACCATAGGTAAATTCAGGCCGTGATATCTGGCACCCCCCACAATCAATAGGCATGGGGGTCTCCAGGGAGGGGTTAGATGGTGCCTCTACATTGATTGGGACCAGATTAAACATACAGCCGGATGACCACGTGCGCTAGTGTGAGTTAACCCCAGGGAGGTAGGGGATGCGAACTACCATAGGTGCATTCAGGCCATGATATCTTGCACCCCCCACAGTGAAAAGGTATGGCGGTGTTCCAGGAGGGGCTAGGGGGACGCCTCTACATTGGTTAGGATCACAGTAAACATAAACCAGGATGGGCACTTGCGCTAGTGTCAATAGCCCCAAGAGAAATAGGGGATGCAATTTACCATAGGTGTGTTCAGGCCATGATATCTTGCACCCCCCGCAATCAAAAGGTATGGGGGTGTTCCGGGAGGAGGTAGATGGTGCCTCTACATTTGTTGGGACCAGATCAAACATAAAACAGGATGACCACTTGCGCTAGTGTGAATAGCCCCAAGAGAAATAGGGGATGCAAATTACTATAGGTGCATTCAGGCCATGATATCTTGCACCCCCCTCAATCAATAGGTATGGTGGTCTCCAGGGAGGGGTTAGATGGTGCATCTACATTGGTTGGGACCAGATTAAACATAAAACAGGATGACCACTTGCGTCAGTGTGAGTTAACCCCAGGGAGGTAGGGGATGCAAATTACCATAGGTGCATTCAGGCCATGTTATCTTGCACCCCCCGCAATCAAAAGGCATGGGGGTCTCCGGGAAGGGGTTAGATGGTGCATCTACATTGATTGGGACCAGAGTAAACATAAAACAGGATGACCACTTGCACTAGTGTGAATAGCCCCAAGAGAAATAGGGGATGCAAATCACCATAGGTAAATTCAGGCCGTGATATCTGGCACCCCCCACAATCAATAGGCATGGGGGTCTCCAGGGAGGGGTTAGATGGTGCCTCTACATTGATTGGGACCAGATTAAACATACAGCCGGATGACCACGTGCGCTAGTGTGAGTTAACCCCAGGGAGGTAGGGGATGCGAACTACCATAGGTGCATTCAGGCCATGATATCTTGCACCCCCCACAGTGAAAAGGTATGGCGGTGTTCCAGGAGGGGCTAGGGGGACGCCTCTACATTGGTTAGGATCACAGTAAACATAAACCAGGATGGGCACTTGCGCTAGTGTCAATAGCCCCAAGAGAAATAGGGGATGCAATTTACCATAGGTGTGTTCAGGCCATGATATCTTGCACCCCCCGCAATCAAAAGGTATGGGGGTGTTCCGGGAGGAGGTAGATGGTGCCTCTACATTTGTTGGGACCAGATGAAACATAAAACAGGATGACCACTTGCGCTAGTGTGAATAGCCCCAAGAGAAATAGGGGATGCAAATTACTATAGGTGCATTCAGGCCATGATATCTTGCACCCCCCTCAATCAATAGGCATGGTGGTCTCCAGGGAGGGGTTAGAAGGTGTATCTACAACGGTTGGGACCAGATTAAACATAAAACAGGATGACCACGTGCGCTAGTGTGAGTTAACCCCAGGGAGGTAGGGGATGCGAACTACCATAGGTGCATTCAGGCCATGATATCTTGCACCCCCCACAGTGAAAAGGTATGGCGGTGTTCCAGGAGGGGCTAGGGGGACGCCTCTACATTGGTTAGGATCACAGTAAACAATAACCAGGATGACCACTTGCGCTAGTGTCAATAGCCCCAAGAGAAATAGGGGATGCAAATTACCATAGGTGTGTTCAGGCCATGATATCTTGCACCCCCACAATCAAAGGGTATGGAGGTATCCAGGGAAGGGCTAGGTGGTGCCTCTACATCATTTGGGACCAGAGTAAACATAAAACAGGATGTGTGTTACAGGTTTTGTGAATTACCATAGTTGCGTTCAGGCCATGATATCATGCACCCCAACAATGAAAAGGTATGGGGGTGTCAAGGGAGGAGGTAGGTGGTGCCCAAACATTGGTAGGGACCAGATTAAACGTTAAACAGGATGACGACTTGTGTCATTGTGAGTTAACCCCAGGGAGACAGGGGATGCGAATTACCATAATACATGTAGGGGGGGCTGATGGTGTCTCTCCCAGCATATATATGAGGTGAAAATGGGGTTGAAATAAAAAAGTCAACATTTTGGGGGTCATAGTAATCGGGGCACAGTAATCACATAGATCCGTCTTGGAAGCAGACACAGAATTGATAGTTGTAGCTGTAAATGGAAGGGCATCTTTCGGTTGGAAATGCCCCATTGTAGTGTGTGATGGCTGAATACATGCTGAAGAACAGCACTGCTGAGGAAAAAAGGAAAGGAATTACAAAGGCTCTCACTAGTCTGCATTTCATCCCCATACAAACAGCCCAAACTTTAGGTAGGGGGCTTGAGCCTCATTAACCCAGTGGTGTTGTATCCATGACATAGCGCAGCCCATACCAGTCACTTGCAGCAGTGTGTAATAGTGTGCACAGTTTACCAAGCCACGGGTGAACAGGGAGCTTAACACCAATCACGTAAAATACTGTTGACTTCCCTTCCCAATAACACATTCTGAAGGGAGACCCTACCGTGCACCCCCCTGCATTATGACAGAGTTGTGTGACTGAGCCCAACCTGCCCCTTTATCCTTAAGAGAGGCTCCGGCAGTGATTCCTCGTGCTTTGATGTTGGAATCAAATATAGAAAGGTTAATTATGCCATAAAAAAATTAAAAAATGTTTAAGCGCCCCATCTACTGTAACAGTACAAACTTTCTTATTATTATACCATTTAAAATAATACGTGCGCCCGTCACAGTACAACCTTTCTTATTTTGCCTGTAGTGTGATGTTGGAATAAAATATAGAAAGGTTAATTATGCCATAAAACATGGCACCATCTACTGTAACAGTACAACCTTTCTTATAATTATACCATTTAAAATAATAACATGTGCGCCCTATGTGCTGTCACAGTACAACCTTTCTTATTTTGACTGTAGTGTGATGTTGGAATAAAATATAGAAAGGTTAATACAACTGAACGAATGCTAGGCTCCCAGACTTTCCACAGTATTAAAAAAAAAAAAAACATGGGAAGCCGTATATTATACCATACTGTATGATATTCGGCTTCCCATGACAGAATGAAGGCCCTGAAACAACGCCCACCTGGTAGCTCTGGCCAATCCCTCAATAGAGATGTTGGAGGGCGGGCTGTAGGCGGGCTATGACATTAGCTTTTCTTTTCGTGCTGCATGTATGGCTGGAGCCATCAAGTGGGCGTGACTCCGAAGATTGCCGAACACTGCCTCCCACAATCTATCATGGCCTGCAGGATAGCATACAACACCGGTTTTGCATGTCCTGTATTTGAACAATTTGAACAAGCAAACATGCTTGTTTTAACAGGACTTCAGTGCAAGGACTCGCCTACTGCTAAAAAATCAAGTGACTTAATGCACACCTGGATAAGAGATTTTGACTACACCAGTAGAGCGTTTTTAGCTGAAATTAAGCCATTCAATCTCTGAAGACTGCTTTGAAATTACACTGGAAGGCACTTGAAGCTCAACGTTTGATCTTACTGCTTGATAAAGATAGATCAAAGAGATTCTAGGCGGGTGTGTTTTGGGAGGTAAGGGGCATCTAGTGCATGGAAATGACTGTAGGCAGTAGTATGGTGGGTATATAACCATTGAGTGTCCCCTCCGCCTCACATATTGTCTTCCTCCTAGCTTTATTCCAATGCAATCGTTTTGGCTTCTTAGGCAACCCTTTTTTTGTATTGGTCTAGTGCACATCATGTGGCTCCTATTTGCAAATGCCTTTTCTCCTGAAGTGTTTACCTTTTTGCTGTACTTCTCCTGACTTAAATAATGTGCGCTCCGGTTACGTTTCCATATTTACCTTATGATTGTTTCTATGGGAATTAGGGGAAACTGTTTGGCCCAAGGTTGCGCCTACGCCACATAGAGAGAGGCGCAAAAACACTGGCTTATCAACCAACATAGGAAAAGTTTCGTCTTTACTTTGAACAAGCTTTTCTGAAGGCCGCTTTTTTTTAATTATTTTTTTTTTAATAGAAAGTGACAGCTGTTGTCCCACCTCAGAAAGGACCAAACAAGTAACCCGTCTCAATGGACATGTTCACGTCAGAAATCTAGTAGCATGCTGGCTAAAGTAGGCCTTCTGGTGTATTTACACATAGTACCATAGATTCTTGGATTAAGATCAGTGTTGTCAATACATGCCCGTTATTATCCCGTTAATGACCACTGACCTGTCGCCCCACTTTTGTGCGCCGCCTAATTAGGCAAATGTAAAATTAATATGCTGCACCATGCATCTAGTCTTCTCTTTTATTAAATAAAGGGTGCTCGGCACAATTTGGTAAGGCACAGCGCAGACTGCTACTGAGACATGCGCCAACTCCCATTTTTAAATGCTGTATAAATCTACTGGCGCTCAGGTAATGCTTTGTATCCTTCTATTAGAACATCAGCACCCTTTGTATATATGTACCAGAACACCATACTTGCGTTCCCATGAATGCAAACCACCCTCCTTCTTATAAACGCTCCAACACGAGTAATCCTTCCTATAAATACTAGTTCATCAATCCGCCTTTCTGTCAGGACCAGTTAGTTATTGCTTCCTTCCTCCTTACCCTGTAAACCAGCCACTTTCCTCTTTATATGTACTTGTGACACTACAGATGCTTTTGTATTGCATCTGCAGCAGTACGCATTCCATCCTTCCTGTAATCGTATACTCAAACAAATTCCCCCTTCTTATAAATGCTCCATTACCATTCTTAAAACGGGCGATTCGCCTTGCTATCATGTGCCAATAAGTTATTTCGTCATCGTTAACCTGCACCTGTACACCAGCCCCTTTCCTATGTGTGTGCCTGGCAGAACAGCAGACTTCTATTCCATCTCTGTACAAGAACATCCGCCCTTTGTCCTATCTTTATGTCAGCAGTACATCTATGCTTCTTCCTTTAAAAGTATTACGGCAGACGTCCTTGACATACCAGGATCTTAAAGTGCATTTAAAGCCATTGCCCTATACAAGCACATCAGATCTCTTTCACATATGTTCAGCCTATGCCTACCAGTACTATTTCCTATATAAGGGACTTTTCATTAGATCCCTCTCATCACTGTGCTACAGCATTCTATATGTGTACCATTAGAATAATTAATCGTCCTCATTAATCCAATGCACCAATTCTACTTCATATAAGTTGGATATCCTCCCTATCGCTGTACATGTTCTGTTATGAACCTTCTCCATTATATTCTTCTATCGTACCAGTACATCAGTCCTCGTTCCTATATATGTGCCTGCCCCTGTACCAGTAAATTTAAAGGCCAGCCTCCTCCTTACCCTGCACAGTTGTAGTAGACTTTACATGAGATTGTCATTCAGCACACCAAACATCAAAAGGTTTAGGAAAGAGAAGAGCAATAGATCATACATTTATGTACTTTATTTATTTTTTATAAGCTTCATTTAATAATCGGTCATATGAAAATGCACATTAACACAATAGATACAACACTAAACGGTATAGAGACGATTTCTTTGAGCCCCTCCTCCTTTGAAGGAGAACTCAATTGCTGCAAACGATGAAGAAGATCCGTGTTCTCACTCCATCCATGAGGCCCAGAAGACCCAGCATTCTGCCTGCTTGCAGGTAAGCCGTGAAGGGCTTGTGGGGTAAATGAGAGGCACCTCATATCGAGCAGAGCGTCGTGCACGTAATTTTGATTCTCAAGGAAGTGAAAAGAAAATATTTTCTAAAGTGGGGAAATCTGCGAGCCGCACTGTTCCAGCCAATGCAGCGTCACTGTGAGGTTTGGTATTTTTGTGTGGCCCGCTTTCCAGTAATGATTTCTGTGATGGTTTTGTTTTGGCCTCCTTTCCAATATGGCTGCCTGCTAACGGTTGGCACTGGAGTGCCTGAAAAACACTCCCTGCTCGTTGATTGGGCTGTGCTTCAAACATAAGACCCAATCAGGTGAGCCACCCAAGGCCCACCCCGAAGGCTCCTGTCCGAGCCTGTTGGAGCGCAGAGGAGCTCCTAGGAACTACGCTTGGAGTGCTGCCCCATCATTACGCTTCCCCGGTACCCCACTGGTAATAACCTTGGCAAGCAGCCCCTAATACTAGTATCCCAGCAACGGTTCGCAAGTAAGTCACCCTACGGAGCTGATCGCATATGTCAGCAGCAGCCACACCATTGTGACTAACAGCCCCCATGCAAAGCTACAGCCAGTCTAGAGCCACGCACCACTAACTCTTCTCCCCTAACGAGGGTCAGAGATTAAGACTCACGCCTACCAACCACTGGTCTATCGTACCTTAATTACTAAATTCGCTAATCCTTGAACTCGCAAATGCAGCTGCAAGTGCTTTGCAGGCCCAGCCCCATTCTGCGATAGCTACCTCGCATTACATGATTTACACATTGTCTCTGACAAAATTGTTTAATGTTTAATTGCCTAAACGATTGTTACCCAACACTTCAATGGAGTTTATTTCATATACCGCTTTTTTTACTGTAATTGCATAGCCTTTATAGTTGCCTCGCACTACATGATTTTATAACGTGAACCTGTGCCAAATGCTCTAAACTGCCTTGAACTATTGTAACTGCCTGTAACTGCATAGCAGTGTACAAATGGTCAACCCTCCTTAGCTAGAGCGCATCAACTGCACTGTATAAACGGCATTACTCAACATGAGTTAAAGTACCTGAACTATTTTGCTGGCACCACTAAGCTATCTCTCTGTGATTTTCATTAACTGCACAGTTTTCTGCCATACAAACTGTCTGTACTTGTTACCAGCTTATAGTCCACTGATCCCTAACTCAAAGATAGCTTTATTCGTCGAACGAGCCCTAACACGCCATATAAGCACATGTATATATTCAACCACATTTCACCCCACCTGCACATTGCACAAACCTGTTACATAGTGCTAGCCAACCTATCGTGCACTAATCACCTAGCTTATCTCTAGTTGCAGCCGCACCCACGCCTGCTCCCACCTTCCAAAGGCATACACCCCTTCGATTGCTTACATACTACAACCGCCTTCCTATGTTCCAACCTATGGGCATGCACTCCCTTTCACTGAGACCTTATTCCAAACTCAACCTACCACAAACTCCCACCAATCTCTTACGCTTTATCTCACTCTCAATATCATCCACAACGCCATGAATCTGGTACTATCCCACTACGCGCTTCCTTCCATCTGCTAACACACACATCCTTAGTCTACTCTTGCGGAGGAGCCTACAAACCCATCCCTCCAATAAAGAGGCAGTAACTACAGAGCACCTGATATTGCAACCTAAACCCTCCAATAAGTAGGCAGAAACAACTCGGCTCTGGACCATGCAACCCAGACCTAACCTAGGCCTACCCTGCCCGCTTGTCAGCAGAACAACAGACTCCCAACTCAAACTAGGTTCACTAGGGTCCCAATTTCAACTACCATCCCATTGACTAGTTGGAGGAATACACATCTTAACCACAGAACCACTAATCGCACTACTAAGACATCTCAACCCCACACTACTAGTTCCTACGTTAAGCACTCACAAACCAACAACTTCTCATTAACCTCCACCAGGGACCCTACTTCAAAACCCAGCAAACATGACACTCTAACATCAACACGTACACCGAAGGCAGACGCCACATGCACCCAGACTCACAACACCCTTACCAATGCTAGGTCTCTCCTTGCACATGCCATAGATATTGCAGACATTATTGCCACCAACAAACTTGACTTCATCGCCATCACTGAATACTGACTCCAGGCAGCGGCATGCCCAGCCCCATCGCTCACTGACTCAGGAAAACTATGCCATCATCAGGACTGATAAACTCACTGCCAAAGGGGGGAGGAGTAGCCATTATTGCCAAAACACACTTAACATCAGAGAGATGCCTAATCACACCTTCCCTTCTGGCGAATTACTCTCCATCAAAATGGCCTCATCTCCTACGGCTACGTTGAACATTCACCTGATCATTCACCTGATCTATAGACCTCCCGGCCCGATATTCACATTTGAGGACTATGTTGCACAACTCTTCTCAACAAACACCAAACCCAACTCTCAAACCTTACTACTGGGAGACCTTCACCTGGGCCTTAACGCGCCCAAGGACAAAAACGCCCTAGCTCTTGCCAACACCATCTCAGCACTAGGTTACACTCACCGGATCAAGAACCCTACACACATCAAAGGTCGCATACTCAATTGGCTTGCTGACCTTAACTGTAACACTAATATAATCTCCAATTCCCAATGCCCGTGGTCAGACCATCATATCATTACATTCAATATCGCCAAGAACTCTAGGACCAACATCCCCCATCCAGTGGCACCAGCTGCCTTATCCAGAAATAAACGCAACCTCACCGCAAATAATATCCTACCTTTGCTACACCCTATAAAGGCTCACCTAGACACAGGGACCAACAACCCCTCAATCATGGTTGATCTATACAACCAAACAGTCGGTGCAGCCATCGATAAAGTAGCTCTCCTATCCTTGCGCAAAGCTAAACCTCTAGTCCACCTCGACTCTTGGTACACTCCTAAGCAAACTTCGCAGAGGCTTCAAAAAATTATAAACGGGCAGTCAACGAGAGAATAACTAACGCAAAATCAGGAACTAAGGAACTCTTCTCTTTCCTGAGAGAACTTGAGTCCCCGCTGCCACCGCTAGAAGTCTGCAACAAAGATGCAAGTTAGTGCACCAGCATTCAAAAAGTCCTTCTCGATTAAATAGCCCACTTACAATTCAAAATTGAAACAAAAAGAATCAACCTTAAACCTGCCCAACAACCTCAACTGACTACGAGTCATACCAGTCATAATACTGCTTTACTATTCAAATTCACACTTGTCTCTAAATCATAAGTCTTGAAAATCGTTTCCAGTCTAAAACCTTCAAGATGCCAAGGTGACCAATGCTCAGCTGATCAAAGACTGTGCGCATGAACTGACACCTTTCATCACAAGACTAATCGATGCCTCCTTTTGAAAGCAGTACCGTCGTAACTAATCTCAAAGATACTTGGGTCCTCCCTTTACTAAAAAAAAAACCTACTCTAGACCGTAACATACTGACAAACTATCGCCCTATAACCACAGTGCCCTTCCTCTTCAAAATTCTGGACAGAGTACAGTACATCCAGACCAACTACCAACCTCCTTAGCCTACGCCAATCAGGCTGCTGGACCTGAAAATTCAAATGGATGAGTTTAAAGACAAAGGCTAGCCCTTCTCCTCCTTCTTGACCTTTCCACAGCTTTTGACCTAGTCAGTCACAAAATACTCTGTAATTAGTGTCAGCGGCACGCTTCTAACCGAAAGACATTCAGTGGATACAATCTTTTCTTAAGGATAGAACCAGGAGTCTTCTCACCCAGTGCAGTAGCACATCCAGCACCGGTCACCTTTGGTGTACCACAAAGCTCCTGTGTGTTACCCACACTATACCATTTTCACGAAACCTCTGTTTGACAGCATTGACGACCTGGATGTCACCTACACTTACTATGCAGATGACACTCAAATCCTCATTCCTATCTCGGGCTATTCTGCATCAAATAGCACAATCTATCAAACCATTCAGACCTGGATGGACAATCACGGATTATGCCTCAATGATGAAAAAACAGAACTTCTCCTCATAGGATCACAATGACGCCTTAACAAACTTGACGACTCCTTTTAAAGCTTTCAATATAGATGGCATCACCATCCAGGTCTCAAAGGAAGTAAAAACCATTGGCTTTTATTTGGAGTCGGCCCTTAACTTAACCAAACAAGTCAACGCCACAGCGTCGGCAGCAATTTACACATCTAATCTCATTAATGCTTGCAGAACCTTCCTGTCACCGACAGCTGCATCACTCTAGCCAGAGCCCTCATTTTGTCCAGACTGGACTATTGCAATACCCTTCACGCTGGCACCAAGAACCACAAAATAAATAAACTACAGGCGATTCAAAACAACGCCCTTAGAGCAGCTTTAAACATCCCTAAAAATACTCACATTTCCAGGACTAGAAGGAACTCCCACTGGCTACCTGTCCAGGAGCGCATCCTCTTCAAAACTCTCACTTTGACGCACAAATGTCTACATAAGTCAGCCCCTAAATTCCTGGCAGATAAATGCACCTCCTCTCAATCCAATAGGCCGATGCGCTGCTCTCCACCCTTCCGCCTCCCAGATTCAAACTCCAGAAAGCCAGAGGCAGCAGTTTCCCAGTGGTAGCTGCCAGACACTGGAACACACTACCAGCCACACTACAGAAGGTCCCAAAAGAAGCTTCTGACCTTAAACACTTGAAAACATGGCTCTTCACTCAGGAGCTACTAGAATAAATCTTGATCAGTGTTCAGCACCTTATTCACAACTATGATCACTGTAAATTTAGATGACGTTATATCCAGCTTCTTGTAAATGTATGCCTTTTGTATATGCGTAACTATGTAACCTGTGTGTTTTTACTCTTCGAGAATAGTGCCCAGATGCCTACGGGTTGGGGGCACTTTACAAATGACCAAATAAATAAGGAACACAAAAATGGGAGTTTTATAGAAGGTGACTTTGGGCTTCGGCCTCTTGAGTTCCAGCCGGTGGCTCCAGACAAGATGGCGACCAGTCCCACTCCCCATACTGGTTTGGAGTCCATAATGTCCAGGGTTAAGCTTTTAGTCCTCATATTGTTTCCGTGCTCCCTTCTCCCTCAAGCCCCAAGTTCCCGACCCCGCCCACCCAGGTATCTAACAATCAACTGATCATAAAAGGCATTGTTTTCTCATGAGACTGGGTCTGAATAACTGGACTTCTCTATCCCTGATATGTTCAAGGAACGGGGACCAGGTCTGTGTGTATTTGGGTATAGTATTTGTCATGCTCAGCGTTATCGTCTCCATGGCCAACATCTTGCAGACCTTAATCCCACCCTCCCGGTTTCCCAGAAGCTTATATAGGTGAGGGACCATCCGAGAGCTGTTTACTTGTAAGGCCAAGAGTTCAATCCCTTTGGGTGACCGAGTAGCCGCTCTCTTGGTTGTCGGGTTGGTGATTTGGTGTCTGATTTGGATATAACGGAATCGTTCGGTTTCGGGCAAGTTACATTTGGCCTTGCAATTGGCAAAAGTGAGAGATTCCCCCTCGTGAAATAGATCCCAGAGTCTCAATGCGGGGGTCCCCCTCCGAGTCTGCAAAAGCCCCCCTAACAATCCTGAGGGGAAAATCTGGGTTACGCATAACAGATTTGAGAGGGCCCAACCCCTTCAGGACGCCCAGGAGCCGACATGCCTTGTCCCAGTGTCGCAGGGCGACAACGGTCATGAGCGAGATCCCACCCCCTGGCCTTCACCGATAAGAATGGAAGCTCATGCAGTCGGGTTGATAAGCCTGCTTTTTCTATGTCCTTCCAACGCGAGGCCTGCATCTCTGGCCCCAGTCCAAGACTGGGGCTATTTGCGCTGCATTAAAGTAATTCCTCACGGAAGGGACGCTGAGCCCCTCTGCAGACGAGGCTTTTAATAGAACCATCTTTGGAACCCTGCGGGGCCTGCCAACCAAATTAATTTAACAATGTCCCCTTGGAGTCCCTCGAGATCCCTCGCCGTACTTCTAAAGGTAGCCACTGAAACACATATAAGAGCTTTAGGAGCAGGGTCATCTTTACAGCTAGGATCCGGGCCAGCCATGAAATTTCTTGGTGACTCCATCGTGCCAGCTGGTCTTGGGTGTCCTTTATCAGGTTTCGGGAGATTGGCACCTGTCATAAAATCGGCAGTGACTGAGACACCTAGGTTTGGTCGCTTATCCGACGCCCATCGATAGCCAGAGTCCCCTTTGAGTCTATGCAGGGTTTCACAGGATTCTGAAACATTCAGGCCCAGGGGGTTGTCTTTGATTTTAAAGCCAGATACCTAACCAAATTCATCTAGGGCCTTTGCTAATTCGGACAGGAACCTTGGGGTTCAGAGAGGAAGCACAGGACATCATCAGCATAGAGTGCCAGTGTGTGTGTGTGTGTGTGTGTGTGTTTGTGTGTGTGTCCTTGAAAAGTCACCCTGGGAATCGGTGGGTTGCTCCAGACGAGTTGGGCCAATGGTTAAATCGCCAGGGCAAAGATAAGGGGTGAGAGCTGGCAGCCCTGCCTCATACCTCTCTCTGCCTGGATGAATTGGGAGAGCTGACCATTGCCGTTTATTCTCGTCCTAGTTGCCTTATTGTTGGCCATCACAATGGAAACAAAATTTGGGCCGAAGTTGCAGTGTCGCAGGACTCCTTCCATGTACGCCCGATCCATGCTATCGAAGGCTTTGCGGGCATCATGAAAGAGCAATACAAAGCGCTCCGATATTTTCCTTTTAGCTGCTATTACATCCACCACTCTGTGGATGTTATTATGCGCCTGTGCTGCACTATAAAGCCGGTTTGGTCCCGGTTAATCATCTTGGGGAGAAGTTCGGTCAGCCTACAGGCTGTGACCTTGCCATAGATTTTTGGCATCAACATTCATGAGTGCTATTGGCCTCTACGCTGAGCGATCCGCCCGGTGCTTTTGGGCTTCAAAATGAGAGCCATGGTGTTCGAGACTGCCCCCGATCTGAAAAAGCTATTGAACAGGGTAGCCAACTGGGGGTCCACCACAGGTGCAAAGGTTTTGTCAAATTGGGGCGAGTAGCCGGCGGAACCCAGTGCCTTCCCCGCAGGAAGGCTCTGTATGGCTCTCGGGACCTCCTGCTCCGTCATTTTGGATTCAAGTGCCTCTCTGTCCTCAGGCGAAAGCTGCCAGAGGCTTGCGTGTGCTGTGTAACTCTTCTTCTCGTCTTGCTCCCCAGGTAGGCTCGCCACCAATTCTCTACAATAGTTTTCCATGAGCGCCACTTTGGCCGTCTCCTTGGTGACCCTTTTGCCATCGCCAAGGGCTGGGATAAAGTTACTTTGGGCACGCTTCTGTAACTTCGCTGCTAAAAGTCTGATGGCTTTGTTGCCCTGTATATAGTAGTACTGACAGGCAGAGAGCAATGCCTGCACCGCCTTGTCCGTGAGGTGGACTTCCAGCAATTTCTGCGCAGCCTGCAGCTCCTTAACGCACTTACATGAATTAATATGCTTGTGGATGGCCTCCCGTTGTCGGACCTCACTCTCTAACTTTTCCTCCATAGCGTTCTGCGCTTCGGTGTATACTGCTGAGCAGCTGATGATAGCCCATCGAAGGACCGTTTTTGCCCCGTCCCAATCTATACGTGTGTCCGTGGTCCTGGTGTTGTTATCCGCAAAGTAGTTGGCAAACACTTCGGAGATGTGTGCTCGCATTGTGATATCCTTATCCTTTAATAGGAAGCAGTTAAAGCGCCATAGTTTATGATGCTGACCCGCCGAAGCCCCAAGATCCAGATAGATGCAGACCGGGGCGTGATCAGAGAGGACCCACGGAAGGCTCTCACAATAAGTACATCGGGACATGACACCTGGAGATCAGTACCATCTGCCTAGAATGCCAGTGGTGCACCGAGGACTAGAAGGTGTAGTCCCGCTCTTCAGTATGGAAGAACCTCCAGGTCTCTCTCACGGAGAGGTATTTCAGCAGTTTTGTCAGGACCAAACAGTTGCGCTTATCTGCACTTGATAGGGCCAGGGTTTTGTCTTTCGTGGGATCTATGACAAGAGTACAAATTTCCAGCTATAAATCCCCAGCTATAATTCAATCCCCCTCCGAGAAGCCCTGTAATGTTTTGGCGAGTGCAGTGAAGGCAGCCTCGTGGCTAATATTCGGGATGTATAGTGAAACCATGGATGTACCCCGGGCCCCTGTTTTGGCGTTTGGATTCAGGAACCTCCCTCCCGGTTCTTGTAGCACCTCTAGTATCTTAAGTGGAAGCCCCTGTTTAATTAGGATACCCACCCCTTTCGTTTTAGTGCCAGTTGAGGCAAAGAACGACATAGAACAGAGTTTATGGGCCAAGCGTGGTTCGTGCTCAAGGAGCAAATGGGTTTCCTGAAGAAACACGATGTCGGCCGCAAGCTTCGTTAGCCTCTAAAGGACTGACTTGCGCTTGATTGAGGAATTAAGACCTTGGACATTCCAGGTGAAGCAAGTAAGATCAGGGATGTCCCCAGGCATAGCATTATCCTGCATGGAGAGCAAAGGTTGATGTTGAGGGGAGTAGGACCCATGGATATGTTATGTTTCCAACACCCGGGTGAGAGGATCTCCGTTGCTGCCCCACCACAGTAAGTCTGGGAAGTTTTGGGGTGTCTTTGCGCCAAGCCCGCTTAGTACCTGTGTCATCCCCCTTAACAAAACTTAAACCCTCATTCCAGAAAACCTGAATTAACAGTAAAAGAATACAAATCTCCCCAAATATAAATCCATCAGATAACTGTTCTCCATTGGGCATTATACCGGGACTGCTCCCCTGCAGGACTTACCCATGTTGACAGATTGGCCAGAAAAATTCACAATTCAACCAGAAACCATAACCTAACGAGGAATTCATGTCCTATCAACAGCAGCCCTTCCCTCTGGTGAACCGAGCTCAACTGTTTACCTGCAACTCAAATGGGTTATGTCAGTGCATTAGGCTCAGTCAACAATCTTCCAACCGCTGGAGGGCTCTCTTCTTCGAGGACCCCCTCGGAGCTCTCAGCTGGTCTTTCGGGTGGGGGCGATCATCACCATCCTGCTCATCTTAAGTGAGGTGAGGATCGCCTGTCCCCGGGACTCTGCCTGCTGTCCGCCATCTGCTTCAGTAATTCCTCTGCCTCATTCTCGGATCTGATGACGGCCTCAATGCTCAAAGAGCAGTTTACATAGGAACCCACATTTGTATTTTGTCCCTCGCTCTCGCAACCAGGCCATGAGAGGGCTGAACCGGCATCACCTGGCAAGGGTCCCAGGGGCTATGTCTTGGAACAACTGAAAGTCAGCTTTGCGGAAGGTCAGGGAACCCTTGACTCTCGCGGCTGCCAAGCCCCGTTCCTTCTGTTTAAAGAAGTGGACGAATGTCAACACGTCGGGAAGCAGATTTATCCATATCTGCGCAGAGGAGTGTACTCTATGGGTTCAGACAAAATGAGTTCTTCCTTGTTCCGCATGTCTAGCAGGTGGCAGAAGAGCTCACGCACGTATTCTTCTAGTTATTGGCCTTTCACTTGGATGGTGATCCCCTGAATGCGGACGTTATTGCATAGAGAGCGGTTTTCCATGTCCTCCTGACAGATCCAAATGTGTTCCACTTGGTACTACGCAGTAAGGAGTCGCTGATGGACTTCTATTTGCCCCTGTTCTTGGTCGCAGTGAGCTGTCTCTAGTCCATCTAACCTTTATTCTGCTGACTGCACATGGTCACTTAATTTTGTTATAGATTTTATTTTTTTTAAACACTTTCTTTATTGCCACACTTAGGTAAAAACATGGCACAAAAACAGAAATGATATTGTTGACAAGAAGATTGGAGCAGGTGACTCTTACATTCAGGCGGCATCATTTTGAATTTGGAAGTACAAGGTTACATCATTGGGTGGAATGAATCCTTCTGTGTCGTGGGGGGGACCGGGCCCCTCAAGAATATGGAATATGAGTTGTGAGACGGCAGTTGTGTCCAGTGTTGGGCTTGTATGCAGGAGGTATGACTTGATTGGAGTCCGTATGTCAATGGGGCGTGACTGGGATGATTGCATATGTGACCAATAGTGTTCTTTGTCATTTACCCACACAACATCCTTTAGCCAGTGGTCCTTGTTAGGGTAATGTGGACTAGTCCATCGCGATAGGACACATCTTTTGGCCAAAAGGAGACATATTCGTACAAATTTGCATACATTAGTAAACCAGCGGTAGATTATGTGGAACAGGTACTTTAAGGGCACAGGGTCAACACATTTACAGATTATTTCAGACAGTATAGCACATACATCATTCCAGAATGTTGTAAGTCGGGGACAATCCCATATCATATGGAAGTACCTGGCGTTGGGAAACTGACAGCGTGAGCATGCTCCGGTACCTTTCTTGGAGAACAGCTAAAGTTGACCAGGGGTATAGTGGTACCGGTGCAACACATTCAGCTGTATCGGTCTGAATCTGGAGTCTATGATACTTAGTTTGTTTGTGCACACATGTCAGACCAGAGGTCATCACTCAGTTCCAATTGGAGGTATGCCGAACATTTGGCTTGTACGTTATAATGTGGTGTGAAAGAGTGAGCATGGATCTGCTGGTATAACAATGACACATGTCTACAGTTGTCCCCTGGAGTCACCTCATATCCCATTAAAGAGTTATTTTCGGGTATGACTGGGAAGCAGTCCCACAGCTTCTTAGAAGCCTTACGTAGACCTGCATATTGTAAACACTGCAAGGACCTGCCACGATATAGCCCAGGAACATCAGAGGCCTGGATGAAGTTACCCCCAAGAACAGCGACCCTAATGTGTTAAGTCCCTATCTTTTCCAACCCCCTGGAGGAGCCGGGGTCCACTTGTGGGAAGGAGGGAAAACAGTTCCAAAGGGGGAAGCTCTCGTGGAATGGAGCTGTAACACCTATGTCTTTCCAAATTTTTCCATCGGGCCTGTGCCGTGACACAAGCCGGGTCGAAGTTGCAATCGTCTAAACCTCTCACTGGGAGGATCCGTGACCGGAGGTCAGTGTCCCCGGCCGAGAGCACCTCGAGCTGTATGTGAAAGGGGGAGAGGGCTGTATATGAACCAGAAAACTGCTAACTGTACCTGTGCAGCCAGCCAATATCACCTACTTTGCTATAGATTTTGGGAGTCTAACTCTTGAGCTCTATTTCCTTTTATTTTTTTTTATTTTTTTAGCTCTGCCAACATTGGCACCAGGTCGGACTTGGTAGTCAAGCCATCCTCATGTTCCCCTGCAGTCTCTGGCACATGAACCTGTGCCGTGGTGAAAGCACGTGCTTCTCCCTGGAGTCTTACGAGGTCAGCATGGTCTTAATGTCTTTATGCTTTGGCTTGCCCGGTGACTCGGCCATCCTTGTGCCAGGTGTAGGCTTTGGAAGCAGGTTTTGACATAGGTTCTCTGAAACAGAAGACTGCAAACATGTCTTGCTTTGGAACTCCTGAGCTTGCAATTTAAGTTAATGCCTGTGTATGGATGCAGCTGCCCATTTGTCCTTACAGAGCGAGTTTTAGTATGTTGTATAGCCTTGGAACAGCTGTGAAAGAGTAAGTTGATGCCCTGGTGGGAGTACAAATTTAGCTAGGGTCAAAGACCTTTTGAAAGACTACACTGGCTGTAAAATGTATAAAGGCTCTCCTTTGAATGGGGTAGAGCAGACATAGATAATGAGAGGGCTATGGTGGTTTCGAGTCTGCAGGCGTTGGGGAGGCCCTACTTCAGTCAACTAGCGCATGGTCCCGATGGCAGGGCCCAGAAGCACAGTGATTCTCAGCTGAGGGTGAGTCCCTGTGAATTCCCAATCGGCGCTCCCTTCAGGGAATTTAACGTGTGCTGTTTCCTTCGCTGGGTACCTCCTACGACCCTGATTGGGGTGCCGGGTCTAACAACCACGTTCTTAGTTCCTCCCTGGGATCCTCTGGGCGCACTTACTTGACTCTGGTTCTCCAGCTTTGTGGAAACCTATTGAGGTGGCAGTCCTCGCATTCTACAGGCTGCACTACTGGCTGCTCCACTCTGTCTCTCGCTCCCTACAGTAGGCCAAGTTCAGGGGCCCCAGCGCTCACTAATGCTGCCTCGCTTGGGCCAATGTAATCCAGTGTGTCCATGAGGGCGACAGGTCTGGTGGGGCTCTCCGAGCAGTTCCCCTATGAAGCCCGCCTCCCATGCTGGTTGGGGTAGCACTGGGGCACTCAGGATGATGTCGCAGGGAGGGGCGGCTTCATTCACCCCATGCAAAAATGGTTTTGCAGGATATAGTTCTAGGTATAGGGCTTTCGGTGAGCTCTGGGCTGTTCCATGCAGAGGGATTTGTGTTGATGTGATACAGAGCAGTCATGTCTCTCAGTGCAGCGCATCAACAGCGCACTGGACCTGCTCCTTTTGGGGAGGGCCGTCCCAACGATCCCTGTAGAGGGGCCGCCAGCTTCACCGATGTTAATGCGGAGAGAGGCTTGGGTGTGCTGCGCACGCAGAGCCGGCAGCACCTTCCTCTCTCCGGCCACCTCCTCACTTGTCCGCTTCTGCAGTCGCAGCAGACATGTGGCTCCTCCTCGCTTGTCGCAATGGCCTCGCTGGTTCTCTCCCGGCCCTCGGCAGGTGTCGGATGGGTGCCGGGCCGCTAACTATCGAGGGTCGCCAGAGCCTTACAATCCAGGGGTAGCCACCATTTTGGTGGAGTTGGCGGCGGCAAGTTTCATTTCGGTTTCAGGACCTTAGTAGTGCTGATCACTGCTTATTATGGACGGCCCGTTTCATGGATTATAGACAAGTGGCTTTCTTAGTTTCGGGTGTTAATTGCGAGCATTTCAGCACTGTAATCGAGCCTGCGGGGAAGCTTCTCCCAGGAGCTTACGGCAGACACGCCATGTCGGTCCGTCGCCTGGCCACGCCCCAATATATGTACTTTATTATGTCAATGTTTTTTTTATCATTGCAGTTTTAAATGCAAACAAATGTTTTTTTACCTCGACTCCAGCCTTACTCTGGTGAAACAGGTGAACACAATGGCATCTTCCACTGCCTACACATGTAAGCTGATTTGATCGGCTAAACCCTTCCTCTCAACAAGTAGCTGTACCACACTGGCAAGAGCACTTGTGTTGTCCAAATTGGACTACTGCAATGTCCTTTACCTTGAGTCCAATAAACACATCACTAGGAAAATTAAAATACTCCAAAACAACACCCTGAGAGCAGCGTTGGCAATGACAAAAAGAGAACATATCTCGGTAGTAAGAAGACAATCCAACTGGCTCTCTACCATTGACAAGATTAGACTAAAAACTGCTTCACTAACATTCAAGTGCCTTAATAATGCAGCCCCTCATTACTTAACAGAGAGGTTCAATAGAAGACTCACACTCCGACCTACCAGAGCCGCCTACACGAACTTCCCGACAGTCCCTCCCTTCAAAAGGATGACTATCGGTGGCAACAGCTTCCCTGTCAAAGCGGACCAACTTTGGCATTCCCTCCCATCCATCCTAAGAGCAGACCAAACCTACCCACACTTCAGACTAAACATCATCAACTGGTTTAAAGAAAATGATCTTTAGCCCAATGTGACCGCTAATCCTTTGCACTCCCCATCTCATGGAGACTGCCTAGCTTATTGCTCTGCTTAGAGCTATAACCCCACCTACTTGCTGTATCCTCCCTAACTTGCTTTGTAAATTTGCACTCTGAGCCAAGTTTCCTGTTTTGCATCTGTGTAACTCTTTAAGACACCCTGCATTTTGTATCACACTTTGTAATTATGCAAGCTGAAAGTTTCCTTGACCTCGCGCCCTGATCCCCTTGGGTCTGGTGCGCGCTACAAATAAAAAAAATAATTAAAAAGCATTCGCGAGCTTGTGCTAATGTTATGTTGACTTCTCCTTTACCACCACAGAGGCGGTCTCCAGGCGCTAATGTGATTTACGTCATCATAATATGTCGTACTGCACTTCTTCCTGCAAAGTCTATTGCAGGATGGGTCAGGCAAAAGGGTGTACTGGGCATTGATCAGTTTGGGCATTCGCCCACTGGGTAGGTCGCATAAATGGTGCCAAGGCTGTCTCCCTATGTGTGGTCACTGCCCTTCCCGTTCCTTCTCAAGCCACAGGCCGTGTCAAAAGAGACGAGGCAATTTAAAAACTAATTTTGACATAAATAAAGGGCTTGTGAGACACTATAGTGCACCCCCTCCTAAGGTCCTTGCAGTAAACCCTACTCCTCTAAATCTACCTGGGCCGTGTTCCCATGAAGGACTGCGTTAGGGGCATGTTGCTGAGGTCAATGCTTACTCTGCAGACAACGTGTTCAAGTGCAGAGACCATCATTTTTTTTTCGTTTGTTGAGAAAATATGTCCCATTAAAATGACCAATATTGAAAAAATTACAGCAAGAACATATATTCGTGTACTGCTGACACTACCATTCTAGCAATGGGCATATGTGTTTTTATTTTTTGGCAGTGCTTAATAGCGTTCACAAGTCTGTGTGTGCAGAGGAATAGTTCTTCTCGTCCGGAATATTAGTGGAGGCCTCTGCAGTAGCTAAAGGGCAGCAGCCAGCAGCAGACCCCGCTTAGTATAGCTGCGGCTCAGTGAGTGCTTGGCAGTCGATGGCAATACCCGGTGGACGTTACGTAACAGGTAGCAGCGAGCCAGCTGATGTTGTGCTGAGCGAGGAAGAGGTGCGAATCCTCTACCCACTTCCTGGGCAGGAGCCAGCTCCTGGAAACGGTTGTGCACTCTGCAGTGGTCTCTGCTGCTCACTTCCTTTACGCCCCCTCCCTCCTGCCTCTCAATTTGTTTCAGACGACAGGCGAGTCCGTTGTCGTTAAGAGTTGATCCGTGTGCCCTACTTGGTTGTGCCTGTTCTTTGATAGATCCAGTGGAGGAACCTATTGAGTTGATAATTCTGTACCCCCTTCCCAATGGTGCCAGCGACTACATGACGTGCGGTCCTGCTACTACTTTCTTGCTTTCGGGAAACGAGTTAGAGTTTTGTTTACACTTTATTTAGTTTTTTTTAGATTTTCTCAAATCCACTCAACCTCATTTGTTGCGGTGGGAAAAATGCAGTCTGTGTAGCCACCCGACATGACACACGGTGTGGTTTTAGTAAGATCGATCCCGCCCTCCCGCCCGCCCTCCCTCCCTCCCTCCCTCCCTCCCTCCCTTCCTTTCCTTCCTTTCCTTCCTTTCCTTCCTTTCCTTCCTTTCCTTCCTTTCCTTCCTTTCCTTCCTTTCCTTCCTTTCCTCCCTTCCCTCCCTCCCTTCCTTCCTCCCCTTTTTCCTTTTCCTTCCCTTCCTTGTGCACTACTTGAGTAACTACCGTCTTTTATTCTTAGCATGCAACAGCTACATACACGGGCAGTAGGCACACTGCTGCTCCGGGACAAGGTGTCTCTTGGTAAGGAGCACACGCTCTCTTGTGCCGGTGTTGTATGCCATCCTGCATCCCCATGATAGTGCGATTGGCTCCGAAGATTGGCGAACACTGCTTCCTACAAGCTACCATGGGGATGCAGGATAGCATACAACAGCAGGAGGCCAAAGTTCCTTCTTTCCGGAGGAGAGCCGGGAAAAGACCGCTCTCCGCGGCGTGCACTTCCATTCAAAGCTTACATTTCAATTTAGTATATCTTTTCATACCATTATGAAATTAAACCTTTTTTTATGCTCTGTAACTCATCGGAAAAAACAATGAAAACCTAAAATGTCCGGTTTGTATTTCTTCACATAACAAGGGTTTCAAAAGCCGTAAAGACTAAATTTGAAAATTTATGAAATGATTTTAAATGGTATCCAGCAGGATATCCTACTTATTCCAACTTAGAACAACCCAAGGTCACCATAAGAAGCATAGAGCAACATCATTTTACACAAAGAAAAACGTATTTTCTTTCTGACTTATTTATTTCACAAAAAAGAGAGAGTGTGTTTAACAAATACATAAAATTCATTACTTTCAACAAAGACATACAGTTATAATTTGAGCAAAATCTAAGTGCAATTACGGTTTAAGCAAAATTTAAGTGCATTTTATGAAAGTCCGCCAATTGGTCTAGGCAAAATATAAATGCACTTGTAAGCAATATACAGGTCTGCCGGCGTGCACTTCCATTCAAAGCTTACATTTCAATTTAGTATATCTTTTCATACCATTATGAAATTAAACCTTTTTTTATGCTCTGTAACTCATCGGAAAAAACAATGAAAACCTAAAATGTCCGGTTTGTATTTCTTGGCAGTGATTTTATTTTTTACATTTTTTTAAATTTTGTTTTCTATAGTTTCATGATAATAGTACAATTCCTTGAGTTGTGCTATCCTACTACTCCCATCACCAAATGTCATATTACCACGACTTGAAGTACGTACATGCTTTGTCTCAAGGATTTTCTGTTCCTCTGTTCTTAGAGTTCTATGTTCATAGAAAGCGGCCGAGCAAGGGTGAGAAAATATAACAATACACTGCTGTCGGCACCAACATGCACTTTGCAATCACCACTTGACCTTTAAACACCTCCCATTTTGCTTCTGATTTACCTGTGGGTCAGGCTTTGACGAATTCGTGTTTTTAAAACAAATTTCACTTGCATTCATAATGCTTGCTCCGTTTACTGCCGGCACAGCCTTTATTCCGTTGACAAGAGACAATATGATGTTGAGGAGAGTGAACCAGATATCCGATAGAAATGTAATTACTTGAAAACTCAACTTTCACACTAGGGTATCATGTTATGTTATGTTACTTTGCATTTATATAGCGCCTTATGAATCATTGGTATGAACTCAAAGCGCTGGTAGGTTGAACGCCCTCGGGAACCGTAGTTCGAGTCAGTAGAGAGAGAGAGCCATAAGGTGCGTGGGTGTACCGGATATGTGTGCAGCTGGAGTGGTATTTGCATGATGGCTGCTTATTTGCGATAGCTGTGATGGTTGGGAGGTCAGGAATATGTGTTTGTTCTGATGGTTTAATCCCCAGAGTGATTTCTGGCTGCGTTGGGCCTGAGGAGACGCTTAAGCTGGTGGTGTGTGCTCAGCTGGGTGAGTATAATTAGGATGATGGGAAGTATGTGGCGGGTGTTAGTATGAGAACAGCTATACCGAATGTGTCATAGTATCGCTGTATTCTAGTTGAGTGGTGGTGTATAGGAGAGAGTAAGCGTGGTGGTGTGATATGGTGCGTTTTGGTGAGGCGCTTGAGATCGAGCGCTCCTCTGTACCAACAATTCTATCAGTTTTATTCACTCTGTCTGTTTATTCAGCTTCGTCTGTCGGTACATTTCATCTGGTTCGTCATTTAATTTAATCTTTCCATTCATTGCATCATTCGATCCTTCATCTATATAAACTACTCCATCAGTCTGTTGATTCATATCATCCTTCCCATCTGTTCAGTGTGATCCATCTGTTCCATCATTCTGTTCCATGTGTTTTACTCACTTCATCCGTTTCATCCACGCCACCTGTTTCATCCACGCCACCTGTTTCATCCACGCCACCTGTTTCATCCACGCCACCTGTTTCATCCACGCCACCTGTTTCATCCACGCCACCTGTTTCATCCATGCCATCCGTTCCATCTACTCTATCAGTTCCAAGTACTCTATCAGGTCCATGCATTCCGTCCATTCCATGCACTCCCTCTGTTCCATGCACTCCCTTCGTCCTATCCGTTCCATGCACTTCATCTGATTCCATGTACTTCGTCCATACCATGCGCTCCAACCGTTCATGCACTCCAACCGATCCATCCATTCCATCCTCCGTTCCGTGCACTCCCTCCGTTCCATGCGCTCTTTCCGTTATAGCCGTTCTATGCACTCCATCTCTTTCTTATACTTCATCCATACCCTGCACTCCAACCGTTCATGCACTCCAAACGATCCATCCATTCCATCCGTTTCAACTACTCTGTCCGTCCCATCCACTCCGTCAGTTCAGTCCACTCTATCCGTTGCATCCAATCTGTCTGTTCCGTCATTCCATTGGTTCTACTTCATTAGTTCATGCATTCTAGTCATTCCATGCACTCTGTTTCATGCACTCCCTACGTTCCAGGCACTCCTCCTTTCTATCCGTTCCACGCACTCTATCCGTTCCACGCACTCTATCCGTTCCAAGCACTCCCTCCGTTCTATCTGGTCCAGGCACTGGATTCTTTCCATGTACTTCATCCCTACCTAGTACTCCAAAACGTTTCATGCATTCCATCCGTTCCATCCATTCTATCTGTTCCCTCCACTCTATTTGTTCCCTCCACTCAATCCGTTCCATCAGTTCTATCCGTTCCATCCACTCTCTCCATTCCATCCATTTTGTCAGTTCCATCCACTCTATCCGTTCTATCCATTCGTTGGTTCTATCCACTACATCGTTTCCATGGACTCTATTCCGTGCACTCTATCCGTTCCATGCACTCCTTCTGTTCCATGCATTCTCTCTTCTGTGCACTCATTTCCATGCACTTCATCCATACCGTGCAGTGCATCCGCTCTCCGCACACCGTGCAGTGCAACCATTCCATCCATTCCATCCGTTCCATTAGTTCCATCCATTCTGTCCGTTCCACCTACTCCATCCATTCCGTCCAGTCCAGTCCATCCATTCCGTCCAGTCCAGTCCATCCATTCCGTCCAGTCCACTCTATCCGTTCCGTCCACTCTATCTGTTCCTTCACTCTATCCGTTTCATTGACTGTCTGTTCCATCGACTATCCCCTCCGTGCGTTCCATCCCCTCCGTGCGTTCCATCCGATCTGTCCACTCCATCCACTCCGTCCACTCCACCTGTTTCGGCCACCCAAACGTAAGATTGCCATGGCATGGAAATCGCCCGAGTATAGAGCAATGGTGGAAAGATCTGTACAGGTGGGCCGGCGGCGGAATCAGTGGATTGGAAAAGGACGGCGCAGAGGGCCCTAGGAGAAGATATAGGGGGAATCGACGAATGGGTGGTTTTACTACAAGCCTTGTTCACTACTGAGACAATAGAAGAAACTGAATAGATTTGACCCTGACGTTAAGGCAAGATGCTAATAACTGTTAGGTATGCAGTGCGGTCACAGCACAGGAGAGCAGCAGGCAAGGTCAGTGGGTCAGAGGGGGCGGAAGTTATGGCAATGATAGGAGGAAGTGTATGATAGTCCACAATGCATTATTGTTGATATATTCTTAATGCCTTGGAATGTCTTCACCTCTATATTTGTTTGTTTAAAAAAGACAATAAAACACATTTTCTTTTTAAAACTATCCTATTGCGACTGGAGATTAATGAGCACCTCTCCCGGGGGATACATGTTTCTACTGTATGCGCTCCATCTGGTGCCCCTCTTGAAAAGAATCGGGGCTACTCGGGATATAAGAGGGATTGCTTTTGGGGGTGGTGGGTGTTCGAGCAAAAAGTGACTGCCTTCGCAGATGACCTTCTTCTCTTTATTTCAGAGCCTGATACAACACTCCCAGCGATTTTGAGGGAACTGGGGCTATTTGTGGGCAGTCGCACGGTTAACAATTAATGCTCATAAGTCAGAATTGCTGAGTGTCTCTGCCCCACTCCACAAGGCTAAAAAATTACAGGTTTCAGTGCCTTTATAGATGGTCTGAAAACAGTGTAAAATACCTGGGGGTGCAAATGACAGGCTCGTCGGAGTCACTCTACTAGGCCAACTACGTTCCCTTGTTGGAGAGGGTGAGACTATTGTTATCTGCATGGGATCCTCCTAGCTCCTGACTGGGGAGGATTGATGTGCTTAAAATGGTGATCCTGCCCAAAATCTTGTACTACTTCATGGCCCTTCCACTGGGGCTTCCCCAGAGGTTCAGAGGTTCTTCAGGAGCCTTCAAAAATACGTGGGGGCCTTCCTTTGGAACCATAAGAAACCCAGGTCATCCATGAAACTACTTATGGCACCTAAGAATAAACGGGGGCTTGAGGTGCTAAACCTTCATCTCTATTACTTAGTGGCTCAAATCTGAGTGGTACAGGAGTGGTTTCTGAGCAATCGCTCTAAAATCTGGTGTCAAATGGATAGGGCGGTGGCGGGCAAGCCACTGGAGGAAGTACTATGGCAACCTATAGAGGACCAACCCAAAAACATGTATTTAAGTAGGTTAAGAGCACTTGTGGGTGACTCCTGGGATTCCCTGATTAAGCAGGTGTCTCAGACGACCCTCCCTACTAACACCCCTGTTTAGGAACCCTCAGTTCACGCCAGGGAGAGGGAAGTGTGTGTGTTCACTAGGTAGGAAGAGGTTGGGTGGCGTAAGCTATGAGATATGTTTGAGGTCGTGAAGTTAAACACATTAATCAATGCAAGCCCCAGATTCAAGCGAGCGAAAATGGGCGGCAATAGCTTCCAGGTGAAAGCAGCCCAACACTGGAACACTCTACCACCCTCCGTCAAAGCACCACAAACCTACCACCAATTTAGGCTTAACTATATCCAATGGCTTAAGAACAAAGACCAATAACCGACACCCGGTAACTACTACAAAAATCTCCTAACCTGGAACTCTGTCGTATTTCTACTCTGTCTCTATGCACCCACTCACTGTGCCCTTGGATGACAATGTATATAATAATGTAAAAAATGTACTGAACTGTAACTAAGCTGAGAATTTACCTGTAATGCTTGCGCCCTCATACCTTCTGGTCCTGGTGCACCATATAAATAAATAAATAAACAAACAAACAAGCAAGCAGGATTTTCGGATGGGAGAGGGCGAGAGATCGATACTGTAAGGTAGGCATGGTATCACAAGTATGACACTGACACGAGTTAGAAGTTTCAAAACATTATTCAGTTCTCTGGGTTTGGAAAAACTCCTACTTTGGCCTATAGCTATGATGGGAGTAGTTTCTACCATCAAATAATAAAGAAAACAAAGTCCTAGTCAGTCTATGTCAAATCAAAATGGCTTATACTAACAAAACCTAATGCCTGCCTTATCTCTTATACAAAAAGTGTGTAATGGGGAATGTGTTATGCAAGTCAGTAATATTACATAAAAGATCAAGGTGGCCGAGTCAGCTCTTCTTCCCACGTTGGACAGCACGGAGTAAGGCGGCCCCCGAGGCCAGGATGACACACTGTGGCTCAAGTTATTATTATTATTTTTTTTTTTAAACTTTTATTTTTATCGGCAGAGGTTCACAAGGTACAAACATCAAGGCAACAAGCATATGAAACATATAAAACACGGAGGTGCTTACAGGCTACCTTGTCAACATTACAGCAGTGACTACAATGTTTTGCGAATAAAGGAGAAGACCTGAGGAGATCATGATGCAGGAGTGGTGTCCGGGGACAGACAGGACTCCGACCCACCCTCGGACTGATTATTGAGATATGTGTTAAATTCATTCCAAATGTTCTTGGGGCGAAACTGGGCCGGCAGCATAGACAGATAGTCCTCTTCGCAATTCCGTGACCATGTAAGCAGGCCCAACCATCTCTGTGGAGTCGGGGGAGAGGGACACCTCCAGCTCTGGAGTATACACTTCTTGGCAATCATACAACTTACATTTAAAAACTTTTTCAGGCGTTTAGTTTCCTCGGTGCTCCAAACCCCAAATAGGACTGCGAGGGGATCGGGATCGATAGTGGTTTCAATTACTGCACTAAGTGTCTTAAGAACCCCGTCCCAGAAATTGAACAAGTTCTGACAGGTCCAGAACATATGTAGATGATCAGCGTCCTCGGCCCCACAGCGTGGGCACAGGCGCACCTCAGAACGAGCAAACCCCGAAGTCCTGCGCGGTGTATAGTATAGCCTATTAAGGAGCTTATATTGCATGGCTCGGAAGCGGAAGTTGAGAGAGACTTTTTGGGTGTGGAGACACATGCTCTCCCATAGCTCATCAGTTATCTCCAGGCCCAGTTCGTCTGCCCATTTGTTGCGAGCACCGAGGAGCGGCGTAGAAGGAGTGTCTTGCAGGATATGATATAATGATGAGATGACGCCCCGTGCACCGCCCGAGTTAGCAATGTACGCTATAGCCGGGTCGTCAGGGGGCTCATCAGGGAAAGAGGGCCACCTAGAGCGGAACGCCGCGCGGAGCCTGTAGTACTGGAGAGTTTCCAAGGGGGATCCAGTGTGACCCGGCTTCCAAGTCTGGGGGTTTATGAATTTGCCCTCTGGATAGAAGTCCGACAATGCCCTATACCCCAGAGCCTCCCATCGGCGGGCCAAGGCAGCGTCTAGCGTGGGCTCCAACCCGGGGCAGGCCCACGCGGGCAGCCACTTGTAGTACGGGGAGGTCCCATCTGATGAGCCTAGTATGCGTGTCCAGGCAAACATGGTCGCAGCGATGGGGTCAACTGGGGAGTCCGGGGCGTAGTGTCGCTGTAACACTAGGGACATTAGATTAATGCCAGCAGTTGCCAGCCGTTCCAGCTTAACATGAGGGCGCACCGGGGCGCCAGGGTACCAATGAGTGGCATATTGGGCTTGGGCCGCCAACCAGTATGTAGCAAAGTTCGGAGCAGCAATACCCCCTCGTCTGTATGAGAGTGCCATGTCAGTCCACTTCTTGCGGACCGCACCTGAATGCCAGAGGAATTGTGCGCAGAGCGTGTGCAATTTAGTGAAGTATGCCCTCCCAGGCCAAACGGGAATGTTACTAAAGGTGTAAAGGAGCTTGGGAAGCAGAATCATTTTAATCAGTGACAGCCGACCTGCAACGGATAACGGAAGAGTACGCCACCGTGAGATTTTAGCCTCAACTATCTGCGCTACCGCAGAGTAATTATCGGTGAGTAGGGTGGATTTAGTGAGGGATACATGTACACCCAGGTATTTAATGCCTTCAGGGGCCCAGCGCAGGGGATATTCGGAGACGGGCTGTGTGGTGGATTGAGTGAGCGGGAAGATCTCCGACTTGGAATAGTTAATTGTGAAACCGGAATGGGTGCCAATGCGGGTGACATCTCTCAGTATGGGATTGAGGTGAGTTGTGGGATCTCTGATATAAAGTAGGACGTCGTCTGCGTAAAGGGATATGATTTCAGGCTCCTCTATCAGTCTTATTCCCTTATGAGAGTGTCTAGAGCGGATATAGTCCGCCATTGGTTCTATCACTAGTGCGAAGAGAATTGGAGAGAAGGGGCAGCCCTGGCGGGTGCCTCTAAATAACGTGAAGATCTCGGATGTTAGTGAGTTAACTCGAACCCGCGCAACGGGGGAGGTGTACAATAGTCTAATAAACCCTCTCGTGTTTGGGCCAACCCCCATTGTCTCGAGGACCAGCCACATGTATTTCCAGGAGACCATGTCAAAGGCTTTCTGGGCGTCCAACGTAACCGCTACCGCCTGGGCGTTCTGATCTATGCGGGACATGACATTGAACAATCTCCTGATGTTGTGGGAGGTGGATCTGCCCGGGACGAAGCCCGCTTGGTCCTCATGCACCAGGTGCTTCATGATCGGGAGAAAGCGATTGGCAATGATCTTAGCAAAGATCTTCGTGTCAAGATTCATGAGGGAGAGAGGTCTGTATGACCCGCACTCATCTTCAGGCTTACCTGGTTTGAGCAGCACAGTGATGACCGCTTCACGCATGGAGGGGGGGAGGATGGAGGCCTGGAGAGCCTCATTCCATACCTCAAGCAACCGAGGGGCCAGAATAGCTATGTGCTCGTGGTAAAAATCTGCGGTTAGCCCATCCGGGCCGGGCGCTTTGCCTTTGGGCAAGTCGGAGATGGACGACACTATCTCGTCTAGCGTAATCGGGGAGTCTAGCTGGTCCCTGGTCTGTTGGGAGATTTCTGTAGTGGGTATCTGCTCAAGGAGTTCGCGCATGCGTTGCTCAGTGTGTTCTACGGGCCTGGAGTAAAGGGAACTATAGAATGTAGTAAATATGTCTAGTATTTCCCGGTCCGCCCACCGAGCCTGACCAGTTCGATCTTTGATAGAGGAAATCTGTGTTCGGCCCACCTCCCCCCTTCCAAGTGTCGCAAGCGTTTTCCCAGGCCTGTCGCCCTCCCCATACCTCCTGGCGGCCTGAGGGCGGCTGAAGTAACGGACTTCGGAGGTGGCCAGTGTGTTATATACCTTAAGTTCATCAGAGATTCGGGCAAGAATGGTGGGGTCAGAGCCGGTAGTGTTGAGCTGCTCAAGTTGTTTCAGTTTGGTCTCAGAGCGCCCCAGAGCAGCCCTAATGGCCCTCAAGACCCCGGCCTCCCGGGAGATGGACATGCCCCTTATATATACCTTGAAGGCCTCCCATCTGATCGCGGCAGTCGTGTCTCGAAGTGAGTTAAGTTCAAAGAACGATCCGATGTCAGCTAGTATTTCGGACTTAAACACAATGTCTTTTAGGGCTTCGGACTTGAAGCGCCAGGTGCTGGCAGTTGGAGCAGGAGTGCCCAGTCTTAGGGCCAGTGTGATTGGAGCGTGATCAGAAAGCGTGCGGGCCAGAATGCCCGCACCCTCCACCCCACCCATTACCTCGCTGGAGGCCAAGAACAGATCTATCCTGGACGAGCTGTCGTGCACCGATGAATAGTAGGTATATTCCCGCTCCTGGGGATGGAGAGTTCTCCAGGCGTCACAAATATTGAGCGACTGCATATGGCTCCGTAGCCTGCGCGCCGCGCGAGACATTGCTCTGGGACCCGTGGCCGTTCTGTCCAGAACAGTGTCCAATATAAGGTTCAGATCCCCTCCCCATATGATATGCACCCCCACAAAGCCCAGAAGTATGGTGGCTATTGTGTCAAAGAATTCCGGAGAGTCCACGTTGGGACAGTAGGTATTAACGAGCAGATATTCCCTCGCAGCTAGTGTGCAATGCAGTATAACGTAGCGGCCTTCGGGGTCGATGTAGCTTTTATGGAGCCCAAACTTAATTGATTTGTGAATAATCGTGAGAACACCCCTTGATTGCGTGGAATAGGAAGTGTAAAATCTGGCGGGACCCCATGACGGGGCAACTGCCCTTGGTATAAGTCCATTGGAGTGTGTCTCCTGTAAGAGCAGGATTTTACAGTTATGCCTGTTGGCATACGCCATAATCTTGCGGGCCTTGGTGTGGTTGCTCAAACCCCGGACGTTCCTGGACATTATGACAGTAGACACTTCAGTGGTAGCCATCCCCATCCACAAACTTCCTCCTTAATGAACATCCCAACACAAATGACCATGTGAGCTCCCCAAGTAAAAACAGCGTGTGCGCTTGTGCCACCTCAGAATGCACCTCGCTAAACCTCGTATGCCTTTTTGAGAAACAACCCCATTTCCGCCCCCCACCCGCACCACCAACCATGAATCAGCAGTGTAAACATCACCCACCCCTGAAAGCGCGCAGATGGGCCCAAACCAACCTGGCCCACACTTCCCCAAGGTCCAACGGGGGCCAACACATACCAACAAAACAGCAGAGAACAGTGCAATCGCAATGGGGTGCGCCGTTGCCACGCACTAGCACGCTTAGAGCCAAATGGCTCTGTTGCAAAACGAACAGTGGCAATGGACTCATAACACAAGTCCCGACCCGCAAGGCGGGAAGCCGGGGGATCGCGCACGAGCCTCTGCGGTTCCCGCAGCTACTACAACAGTGTCGATAGTCACCCAGCACCCACCCCCTGTGTCCCAGAGTGGGGCATTGGGCCAGTCTTAAAAAGGCAGAAGATCTGCCATTATGAAATTAGAAGAGGAAGAATAACAATAGGGCAGCAAAGTATTGACACATTGGTTTCGCATAGAGCATCATAAAGGTCCCCGGAAGGATGGGTGCCTGAACACTGTGGCCAGGGCAATCAGCAGACACATAGACCATCCCAGGGGGGGAGCTGGCCCCAGATTAAACATCTGGCTCACACGCAAGCGCAACGCCTACAGCAGGTGGCAGGATAAAGTGTCTCATCGTGACCAGCCACCTGGGCATGCCACGAAACAACATGCACTGAGCGGGGCCCAGCTCTACGACATACAAAGTGTTCGGATGATAACAGGGCCAGTCGCCGCCCCCCAGGACATCCAGCCACTGAGGGAGGCCGGCGTAAAGGACAGTTCCCGGCAGTATGAGAGATGTGTGGCCAGTACCAACAGTTCGTGGCCGAGCCCCGCCACAGGCGAGCGCCGCAAGGAGCCAGGGCGGCTCGATGAGCCGAGCAGTGTAAGCAGTAATAACATGTAATTACAGAATCAACAAATGCAGACAGTATCCCCACTCCATGACACCCAATTATCTTTCATCAGCGATGGCATCTCCAGGGCCCTGAAGCGGTATCTGCATCTCAATAAATTTTACCGCCTCTTCAGGGATGGTGAAGAAATAGAGTTTGCCCATATGGGTGATTTTGAGTCTAGCAGGAAATAGAATGGCATATGGGACTTTGCGCTCCCTGAGCATCTTCTTGACGCCGAGGAACTGACGCCTCTCCTGTTGCACAGCCATTGAGAAATCCGGGAAAATTCGAATAGTATTGGCCTCCAACCGCAACTCCCCCTTCTCCCGCGCTAGGCGGAGGATAAGATCTCTGTCACGATAATTGAGAATCTTGGCTATGATGGGCCTGGGACTATCTCCAGGCCTGGGACGCGGAGACAGGGCCCGGTGAGCCCGCTCGACAGTGAAGTAGGGGGAGAGGTCCGGGTCACCAAGCAGGTCCTTGAGAAGACGTTCGACCGCATCCTCCATTCGACCCTTCAGGGCAGTCTCTGGGACCCCAACAATGCGCAGGTTGTTTCTGCGTGAGCGGGATTCTAAGTCGTCGCATTTTGCCTTTACATTTTTCATGTCGCGCGACAGGGCAGCCACAGTGTCCTGTAGTGTATGTATCTCGTCCTCGTTGGTGGATATCCGGTTTTCGGCCTCCGTGATTCTGGAGCCAGCCTGATCGACGCGTGTTTTGAGTGAGGCCACGTTAGCATTGATGTCGTCAAGCTTTTCATGGAAAGAGGCGAAGTTTTTGGCCATCGATTCCATCATGGCAGTAAGATCAGGAGCCGCAGCCACGGGACTCGGGTCGGCATCGGGTTCCTCAGGCGTAGTTGACGCGTGGCCCACCTCGGATCGGGGGACCGCCTTTGTAAATTTATCCATGGCCCCCCCCCTGGCGCCACTCTTGGAGCGATTCGACATGACCCGGATCAGAGAGACAGAGAGGGAGATGCTGAGATAAGGTTAGCCAGGTATGGGCGCGAAGGAGGTAGCCGAACAGGTCCGGATCAGTCCAGCCCACGAGCCAGGAGGGCCCAGTTACATACTTGGTGTAGGGCTTACCAGAGGGAGCCCCAGTGCAGTTCCCGATGGTGTTCCCGCGCAAGGAAATAGCTTATAGTCCAGCAGAGATTGGGAGGACAAGGAGGTGTAGTCTGGAGGAAGGGGTCACCCGTATGTGTAGATGCGACGGCAGTGAGTATGGTCCGGTCAGTGAAACTATGCCGCTCAAGGTGAGATTGCCCAGTTACGCAGAATGAGTGGGGCAGAGGCGTAAGAGGTCCGATGGGTGCGGTGCAGGTCACCCTCTCAGCAGGATGAGGCGTAGTATGGAGGGCGACAATTCCAGGAGGGAGTTAAGGCTCCAGGCAGTGCGGTGGAGGAGGGCCCCCACAGGTAGGGCCGCACGCCACTAGGCAGGCGAGGCCCGCTGGCAGAGTGGGCAATGCGCGGGGAGTCTGGGTCTCAGCAGGCCCTCCCGAATGCAGGCGAAAGCCCCCGAATCTCACCTCCTACTCGCCGCGTCCCGCGGCCGCCCCGACTCCAGGCCAGGCCGCCGCGGCGATCACCGAGGAAGGGGCTCCTCCAGGAGCGGCGATGGCGGCGGGCGCAGGGCTCCGCCACGGCAGCATTCCCCGCGGGCCGGCACCACGCGCGGCCCGCAGCGTCAATCCTCAGCGGGAAGGGTGGGCAGGCGAGGATGAAGGGGCACCAGGCAGCGATGAAGAGGTGCCGCGCTCGGGACCCAGGCATGGGCCAGAGGTGCCCGAGACGGCGGCAGGCACCCTTCCGGGCCGCGGCGCAAGCAGGAAATGCCGAAGGGCCCAGGGCCGCACCGCCGCAAGTACGGCACGAAGGCGGATCAGGGGCACCCGATGTCCGTTTTCCTCCGGGATTCGGTGTGCGAGAAGGGCACGGCAGCAGGAGTATGTGTAGCGAAGCAGGGGTGCCGGATCCGCTACAGAACCGCAGATGTGAGCGGATAAGCGGCGGCCAGGCGCGGAGCTCAAGTACTAGGCAGCCATCTTGCAGGCTGCTCAACAGCGCCCCTGGCTCAAGTTATTAAAGCAAAAAAAGGCAGTTCAAAACGTGGGTCCAGTTTTCCGAAAGTTCTTTCACAATTCAACAGAAGTTCATGTAGGTCTCCCGCGGTCGGGCTCGGACCTCTCAATCGCAGCACTTGCAGGGGTTCCCTTCCCCAAGCTTTATTCACATTCGTCAAGGGTTCCCTTCTCCTAACTTGTTTCACTTTCCAGCTCTCCCTCGGTCAGGCTCGGACCTTTCACTGACGTCGAAGACTTTTGAATGTGGAAGGCTTTTTCCATAGACCTCCACAGTACCACTACGACTTTCACTTTCTCTCCCTTATGATATTTGCCACAGTGTTTCCTGTCTCAATAGTTCTATAACACAATCATAAAAGAAAAGTTAAAATAAATCTTTCTCTCAAAGCATTCACCTTTTAACTTCCCCTCTAAACAGGGTTAATCTTGACCATTGCGCATTTCAGATTTCGTTCACTTGTCGGTTTTTAACAAGACCTAAAAACATTTTGCGTGACTTTCGAGTGGGCTATTTCTTTTTGCCGGACCGCTGCACTACTCTCTATCACTAGCTTCACAGCTATCGCAATCTTTAAAGTTCATTACTGATTTGCTTTCTTTCGCGTCTCATCAGAACACTTGTAGCCTTCAATTGTAAGATACACTGTTGTGGCTTCAATCTTCCCTTGACGCAAAGCGGGCTTTCGTGTCTTAACTCACCGGTTGTGTGCATTCCTTTCTTTTCTCTGCAGCTTGTATTCAAGAGTCAAGGTTTATACCACAGGCTTAGCCTCGCCTCCCCAACTCTGCCGTTCACCCTGTAGGGTTGCTGGCATCCTCGAAACACAGCACAGGCTTCTTCATGTCTGGGATTTGGCTTTCTCCACAGATCCTTCACGGTTTCCCGGAGGCAACAACCTTCTGCAGGGATCTTCAGTGTCTCTCTCGTTCGCTCTAGTCCCTCGATTGGTCGACCTGCTCCATTGGGTTTGCCTGTGCACCGGAAGGTATCCTCCTTCTCGTGTCTCACAAGTGTGTCTCTATGTTCCGATTTTTATGTGTTTGGCAGGAGGCAATGGGTATCAGATGTATGTGATTAAGGTCAAGTGCCTGACTTTACCTGACCTGATTAACGGGACATGTCCAATCAGGTATGTAAGGGTTAGCCGCTATACCTTTAGTCGTCTTCTTTCCCAGCCCAGTGTTTGTGTAGAAAGGGGGAGGGAGTTGGGACGTTGGAGAATCCTATATAATAGGATAGGGTATGGGCATGGGAAAGGTTGCCTCACCCCCACTGACAAAAGATCCCACACCCAGGTCATCCTCCCGCACTGTCCCACCCCCAGGGTCTGGATCCAAAGGCGATGGCAGTGCCCTGGCCACGAGAGAGTGGTCCCTGGGGACTAGTAAGTGAGACACCCTTTGGTTTTTCACAGTTGAGACACTGTCTCATGAATCCATCGATCAGATCTGTGGCCGCTAATGATCTCACACCCTTCGAGAAATATGTCACAACAAACGGGCAACAAAATGTGGTGGGAACACTGTACAAAATTGCGGTTGAGGGACCGCAGAACCTGAAATGGCTTTGCATGTTCCAGTGGGAAACCACTGTGGACTACCAATTTGAGGAGGGCAATGGGCTCAGCTGTGGGTTATATTCCTCAAGCTTAAAATGGCCTTCCAGGTGCGGCAGATGTGGCACTATTCATGCAAGATGCAGGTTGGAGGGATCTTGGAAGCACATCTGGTGGGAATGCCCAGTAACAACCCTTGTGGGGGATGGTAGGTGCAGCAATAGATATGATTTTCAGGTCACAGATCTCAGGTGAAGTGGGGGATGCCATTTTGGGGATGAGTGTCGTTTTGGGGAACCTACCCACAAAAGCGCAAAGAAAGGTGTAAGCCATCCTGATGGTGGCAGCGATGCTGTTGGTGGTGCAAAAATGAAACCAGAAATGTACCCCCCGGAACAAGAATGGGTAGGAAAAGTATGGAACTTTGTTGCTGTAGAGTGGGTGACCTACTTGATCCAAGGGGACCACCAAAAATTCCTGTTGGAATAGGACGTCATCTTGCATTTTCTTTTGAAGGACGCACAAGCTGCCTGATGCCCCCGAAGATTACAGTTGTTGGGCCCGGTATGACTGAGCAGAATGAGACATGGGGTGCCTTGGTTAGATGTGTCGAGGGGCAAAATAAACCAAGTGGGGTCAAAGAAGGCCAGAGAAGGGTGGGCAGGTGGGGAGATCGGGGAAGCGACTTGGGCGAGGTGGGGGTCATCACTTTGATTGAACTGTTATGGTCAACGACTACATTTATCTACGTCAGGTGGGGAGCTCACAGAATGGTGGGGAAAGTTCTGTTAAATTCTATATTGGGCAGGGGTGGAGTCGCAGGGCAGGGAGGGGAGGGGAGTGGAGGGGAGAGTGAGGACTTTGTGATGTATTTTGATAGAAATTCTAATAAGAATACAAGTTTTTAAAAAAAGAATAGGTTGAGACTTTTCTGTTGGCCATTACCTTTGGGCTGCCTGTATTTAAATAGGGTATCCTTTGAGAGACTGACTGGTAAGATTAGGTAGTACTTCATATTCTAATGCGTGGGAAGCACTTTGCGACCCCACTTTATAACTTTCCTGAAACTAGTTTACAGTTGTCCCCTATTCATTCTAGATCATTTCCCTAGTCCCTAGAGGCACTTGGCCAACCCTTCCCCTAAATCGACATAGTAATGGAAATGTTTTAACTCTGCTCTCTACCTCCAGTTCCAACTTTACACAGTACCGACTTAATGTTTTTTTTTTAATATTCTGTTTATTTTGTGCTTCATGCCAATCACTTCTGAGGGCTTTCATAATAGATGTTCTGACCCTGTCAATTAATCAACGTCTGAAGGATAAAGGGTTGTGATTTGTAGGCTAGCCCCAAGCCTGAAGCAAATGCTTACTACGTAAGCTGTCCTCGCTATGTAGCCTTCTGTGCTTTACAGTATTTTGTTGGCATTTTTTTTCTCTTGGCATTTTCTATAGATGGCTCTTACTTTTGATCCGCACAAACTCCCGCCCGTTTTCTTTACCATTGCATTGTTAGTTTTTTCTATACATCTAATTGGTCTTGTATTTAAAATGGTTTCTTCTCTGTCACAACTTTGCCAGATCTTTTCTTAAAGGTCTACTCTAGGCTGAAGTCTGTCTCCCATGTGAGTTAGAGGTCTCAATTGTAATTACAGCTTTCCCGCTTGATGAATATCATGAGATAAAGTGAAATGTTTTATCTTTCTGTGGCCCGTCTCCTCCTTGGCCCAAAAATGTGGAGCTCCTAAAGGCAGTTTGAAGAACATGTGATGAATTGTGGAAATTCGTACCTCCTCCCCAGGGGGGGAGCCCCCTGTGAGATTGCTGAAGTGAGGCTGCTGTGCAATACCCTCCCTAGGGGTAGAGGCAAGTGTGACCTCACTGAGAAAGACGCCCCCTTATGTGACAAGGACTCCCATTCTCAGGAGCTGCTCCCGAGAAGTCCCTTCAAATTGACAAGAGTATGTTTTCCTGATGACAGAACCTTTGAAGAACAAGTTGAAATCTGTTATTGCCATCCTGAAACAGAAACTTTCCTAGTAAAGTTCCATTCCACTGGGATGAAGAACCAAGCAGAGACGGAGAAGAAGTAATCATTTATTACAAGGGGGAAGCCCTCCAGCTAGGTCATCCCATAGAGGGGAGGAGTCTGGGGAATCAAAAACATAGCCCATGAGATTCAAAGTGAGACGCACACTGACTGCAAGCAGCAGGGACGAGATGTGCAGCATTCTACAATTGAGCAGAGCCGTGGGCTGTTAGAAGTGCTACGGTCGGTAGTAAATGACCCAGCAGGAAGAAAAAGGGACACACCGCGTCCTGGGCTGGTTCAGGAAGAATGGAAACCTGAAGTAACAAACCACCCATTGGGAAGAAGCAAGGAGAGCGAGTCTGATTGAGATTGGCGAGACGCCAGTAACGGAGGAAAGGAAGATGATCCCGGTTACCTACTGTGGCGAGGGTTGACATTACTGGGTGAAGAACGTGTTGACCTTAACCCTTGCCACAGTAGGTAGCTGGGATAATGGGAGACCCGGAAAGGGACTGTGACTAATTACTAGAATGCTCATACTCGTCTGTTTCAAAAGAGTAAAGATATATTAAAAGGCGCAAATAAGGTAAAGCCCCCCCAGTTCCCTCACCTGGAATGTAAACCAAGAATGAGGCACCTTCACAGAAGAAGATAGTCACATAGATACATTTATTTAGCATCAACAAAGCACTCGAGCGGAGAGAGGCGATAACATATACTTTGCTAGTGCTTTCTGCCTTGCTTAAAATCTTTAGCTGCTACATACTGTTTTTTCAGCTGCGTTAACATGACACTTAAATAACACAGGGTCCTTGAAAGGTAACTCACTGATGGGGTCTACATAAAGTTTGGTGTAATTATATTGAAATAGAAATCGACATGCAGGTGGAGGCTCAACATCTGTTCTTTTTCTATCCTTAGACTGAACTCTGGGGAGGGTCACCACCTGCTGGTATTTGTGCGTGCTATTTTGTACGCAAGATATTTCCTAGCTTGAGAGCAGTGCCAGTAACTTAACACACACTCAAAGGTCGTTTGGGGTTCCGCTGGACTGTCATGTGACTTTTTGACAGAGAAAAGAGAACTGGTGTTCATTTAATGTATATTTCCACATTCTAACTCGCCATAGTCACAAGAGCAAAACCATAAAAAATAAATGAACATCCTAATTTGAATATTCCTACTCGTCACCGTACAAGAGTAGAAACCATAAGAAGATTGAATGAAAATCTTTACTGGAATGTTCACACTCGTTTCAGTCACGAAAGTAGAAAATCGTGAAGAATGAATGAAAATCGTTGAGCTTACGCTTTGTTTTAATCATGAGAGTAAAGATATATAAGAAGAATAAACTAAAATCATTACTGGACTGCTCCTACTCTTTGCTTTCCCGTAATTAAACATATAATGAGAGTAAACAAGATTCATTATTTGAACACTGTCCTGAAACCACCAATTGACTTTGAACCTTGCTGTGTTGCATTGATCGACCTGCGACCACTGTTTACCTCCCTTATACCTCCATTGTGATGTAACCCTCTCACCATAGGGTGAGGCTTTTCCATGTTACGTTTGACCTACCATGTACCTGCACTTCTTTACTAGTTAAGATTTATTGTACCTCTCTCGTCTTTCCCTCCTGCACCTCCCTCCCTTTCTTCCCACCCCACCCTTTTTTGTTCAAGCACGTGCACAATCCGAATTGCCTTGCAGCCTACTAGGAACACTTGTTATTTTTTTCATCCCTTCCTCCCCTCCTGCAATTCCCCTCCTTCCCTCTGTTCTCATGCTATAGCACTTGCATGTTCTGAATGTTTCAAGACCTTTTTAAGAACGTTTCTGTTTTTGTTTGATATCGTTTACTCATTCTCTATCCCCCCTGTCTTGCTGCGTCTTGAAACACAATTTTTGCTGTATAGGGCGTATTACAAATAACCAATAAATAAAATAAATGCCAGTTAAGAGAATGAAAATATACCAAGAGACCCTGAGAGTCAGTCGTACAAGAGAAATGTGAATTTGAATGTATACTGGGAAGTATTTAACAGAGTGTGAATCGGACCCAGAAGGTCCAACACAACTGACAATCCTACAAGAGAAATGGGATAAGAAAACTAACTTTGGGGAAAGGGCCCCAGAGACTTACGAATGGAAGGGTTAAGGCAAATTAACTATTACGAGATATTCCCAAGCGGAACAGTAATTGTTGGCAAAGTAGCCAAGGGAAAGAGGTGGATCAATCGTTACAAGAAAAAGAAGCACAAAGTCAACACTTTACTACATGAACTAATAAGAGTGACTACAAGAGATTATTTGAAGATCGTTTATCGAAGAGTGATTGAAACTCAAGTCAGAAAACCTCATGAGAAGGGGAGGCATTCTCCTTTAAGTTGTTAGACATAGTAGTAGGGTCAGCAGATAGGTTAGGTTAGAGTTGGACAGTTGACGGTTCTTCATTTATAGACCACCTTCACTGAAGAGCACCGCAGCTAGTTTTGCCAGGTTGGGATGCCTCGTAGGATAGGGAAAGACAGGCTTCATCTTATTCATTAATAAACTGGGTGGAATGTCTAACCAGAGTCCCACAAGCAGTATTAAGCACACTCTCAAATTAATCGAACATCCCACCCATCTAAAAAAAAACGTCCTGCCAGTCCAGTGCATGGCCTCTGGCCCTTGTACTCTACCCTTTTTTGATTTGGGTGTCTTCAGTGCAAGCTAACATCACAAATATTTGAGCAAACATACGAATTTCTCACCCGTTCATTTGAGCAAACCTACAAATTGCTCACCCGTTCGTCAGACCTCTGTATGCTTGTAGAAATATTAGTAAATATATATTTTTTAAGTTCTTGGTTTATTAACGGTTGTAAGTAATCCCAGATAACAATCTCAACGTGTGCAGGGCCCGGCTGATCTATCAAGTACCATAGATAATGGGGCAAAACAAGACCGCGCCGCATCCGCTTCTTAGCCTGGCCCGTGTATTTTTCAGTATCTAGAAGCACCAGGAGAAGAGCCACGAGGACTGTTTGTAGTGCATCATTCTTTTTAATGCCACTACTTTTAGCAAGATGTGGGGTAGAGGAGCTGAGTAATTTCTGAAGGCCTGGTATGCCAAGTAAGAAGTAAAACTGCCTTCTTCGAGATAAAGGGAGTAGTGGTATTTCCTTTCATGCGAGGTGGCCTATTGGCAAAGAAAATTCAGTCAGATTTGCTGTAAAAGCTAAAACATAGTTATCCCACTGCTCCCCAACCCCCTTACCCCCTCACCCCGTTTCAGCGTTGTCCTTGACCAGTTCGTCTCCCCTTCATACAGCTATGGACAGCAGTTTGTCCCTCTCATTTTTCTTCACCAACTTTCTTTCCTGCTGAAGTGCTTTTTTATTCCTCCTGCTTTTCGATCTTAACTCGCAAAGACGTCTGGCTTTTGTGCACATTAGTCTCACCTTTTTCAAGTATTTTTTGTTTTTCCTCTTCTTCTTGATTTGGCAAGCACAGGTACTCCCTTATGTTCACCCACTTTTACCTCCAACATCATTCTTTCCATAATGTCAAGAGTTGTTAAAATGCGGGCCTCGTTAATTGAGGACAAAAATCTCATTTTGCAGCAGTTGGCCGTGTTTTGTGTCCCTTCATGGTGATGTCCATTCACAGGTCATGTTGTCGCTGTCCTCCGTCTTTCAGTAGTGATAGTTGTGTCTTTGTTGCTGTATGATTCTTGTGCAGATACATCATGTGAGTGAGCAGGGTGGCATAAAATGGTAAGGCCTCCTTGGAATTACGCTGTTTCGCCTCCAAACCATATGAAGAAATTGTGATGGGACTATAAAATTGTATGTATTTGATAAATATCTAAATAATGTAATGTGACTTAATTGTTTTGGCGAACATAACACTTTGTGTGTTGCAGGACTTTTCATCGCACATTAACACGATCAACTGCATTTATTTAATATTACCCTGATCGTAAAACCAACGTTTTGTGATCGTTTGTTGTTAGTTAGATGGTATTTGATTCTACCAATGCGCTATTTGGGTGTGGATTGATGAATGTGTTGGAGGAGGTTTCAGAGGTTACATTGCAGATTCTGAACTAAATTACTGAATGGATCAATGGAAGCATGCACAGTGCAGCAATATTGCTCAGCGACCTTGTTTTTTAAGGGTTGTATATGGGAAGTATATTAGAGTCCTGATGTGAGCTTTTGTGAGGAAAAGAATCCCACTCAGATCTCACAGCACAATCCATTCTAGGAGACGACCATGATCTATCACGAACTAGAAGTGGACTATAGCAGACCACTTCCGGGTGTCATGTGTCAGCCTGTGCTGTTAGGCACCGGGTTAACATTTATTTATAACCCTACCCCCCCACTTAGAGTTTTAGTTCACTTTCAGCGAATGGGAAGTTTGTTTGGAAGTAATTCCATTTTGTTGGAGTCTTTACGTTTTGCTAGTATATGACTTCTATGATACCTTCATGAGGTGTTTGCCCTATTTTTTTCAAGTCCAACGTGAAAATGGAAAGCAGAGCAGCTTTTCCGATTTTTAAGACTGCCAATCTGGGCAAACGGACAGGGACATTGGACTCCTGCAAGAGAAAATAACTTGCCATCAGCAGATTTAGGAATACTTCTAGGCTCCAGATGTGTAAACGATACTTACATATTCTGCAGTCTCTGAATACGAGTCTCATCAATATTTAAAAATGTTCTACTTAAAGGGGTTGGGCTTGCTCACACAGGACACTATTTGAAAAATAAAATAATCCAGGGCCTTGTTTGGTTCCCAGTCCCCCCTGTAACTGTGATGCCTGTGAAAGGAAGTTAAAAAGGAGGGTTGGGGGGGCACAGGGGGCGGGGGCTGGGCGGGGAAGCACTTGGATGTATCCTTGTTCAAAAATTGCATTGCTCCCTAGGGAACTTGCCAACAATTACCGCAATTTCCCTGCTCAGATATCCCTTTTTCTTGCTACACCTCTCACGCATCCAGGAAGCAACAACATTCCAGGCTCAAACAATTTGAAGTCCTTACATGTTTTTGGAAGTCTAAATATTCACATATTTACAATTTTGGGAGTAGAGTAAATGATGACAAGGACCAAAAACTGGAAGACAGTTCCAAGGTAAAACCAGAATGGTAAAATTCCTCTGCCTACTGTTTTTTTGTTGTAGTCTGAGAACAAAATAGAAGACATGGTTGCTGCTGGGTTTGTATCATTGCGAATCTGGACCAAAAGATGAGGAAGGGAGTTTTTGAGGCGAAAAAAATGTACCATCAGCATGTTCACGAATGATTCCTAGGCTACACAACTCGAACTCATTATTTTAAACACAGTGCAATCTATGGAAGTGTGGATCCATGACTCGTTTGTTGCCTTTATCTGCGCTTAAAACCTCCAAAAAGAGTTGTGCAACAGAACCGCGCACATCGCCCCCCACAGTCAAATCCCACCACCTCTGTGCACTTTAGGATTATTTTTACTTTCCTTTGAGGTTTGGAGGAAAGGATGCTTTGCTAAGGAGACATACGAGTCCAAGAACCTCCACTCTGTCAAACGCTGCGGGCCGTGGTGACCCAGAATATATATCAATCTCTCTGCTTTAGTTACACCTTTATAAGCGATATGTCGCTGTTAAAGATAACAAGGGCTATCCATAATTTACTAGCACTTCATTTTATAACTGGCATGCATTATTTAAGCATGGCTATATTTAGAGCGGCAGCTCCCATTAAAGGGTGTTGTATCTTTTCTTTAGTTGTGTCATCGGTGGTTACATGAAACCACTGGAGCAAAGAGCTTCCCGGAGCAGCCAACCCTTTCATTCAGATTGCGTTTGTCAGGCTTCACTTGTACATTCAATGTATTGGTACGCTCAGGTTTTAATTACCCAGAGTATATTTTCCAAGGAAGGATTGCCTTTACCAAAAAGGTCGTAACATGAAGCTGGTATATTCTCAAGTGCTTGCAGTGCTGGATTAAACCCTGTGGAGGCCCCAAAGCAGTCGACATTTGGGGGCAACCCTCTTAAATTATCTCCTAATACGTTTTTAATTTTCTGCACTGCTTTGGTTCCTCTTCTTTTCGGTCGCTGACTTTATGGGTCTACAAAAGAGCGACGACAAACAATATTTACACTTCTCAGACAAAAATGAGTACAACAATATAGATTTGAACAATATAGATTTGTTCTGTTAACTATAGAGAGTAGGCTTCATTATAACTCAAAAAAGGCAACTTAATAATGTAGACGTAGGTGGTGTTCACAAAGCTTCTACTTGCGAATATTCTACCAGGGTCTGGAGTCGGCGGGAACTCGTGACACATGAACTCCCAGAAAACTTTGTTTCTGGAGGTTTCTCGTGCGTAACTGCGTTCTCTAGTGGGATAATGTTGAATTAGGTGGTGTGCACGTCGGCCACTAGATGGAGATGACCATCACTACTGTAACACGTACGTAGTTTGCACCGGAATTTTTTACAAACTGACAGCTGCCAGAAGATGAGCTTTTAAGAGACCAGCTGCTATGTGAATCTGATGTCTCTGGTTTATGTACGTTAAGTTGTTAATGGGTACATTACATTAATACAGTATTTTCTCTATAGTGTATATATAGTCTTTAATGTAAAGTTTTCGTTTATTTCTCTGAGTTGATTAATTTTTTTCTATCTTTTGGAAACCATTTAGAAAGCTTGATTGTAATTTTCTTTCAAGATCAAGTCAATATTATTTTGATCTGTTGTCGTAGGGCCCATAGGCCGGTGCCTACTTTGCCTATTTGGTAATCCAGACCGAGTCTTTGGAGGTTTTCAAAGGACCTGTGCATTCTTTTTTCACTCCTTTCAAGTCATGGGGCCTCATTACAAGTTTGCTGATCCGTAAACAACAGTGCCGGTAAGCTTACCGGCACAGTTGTTTCCGGACCGGCAAACTACGAGTCTGCTGGCGGGTGCCGTTTTGCCTTCCAGGTCTGACCCTGGCAGGCGGTATGGCACTTGCCAGCAGACTTTGACAGAAGCACCTATACTGTTGTGCACAGTGCCAGTGCTTCCGTCCTCCGCATGCCCATTGAGTCCTATGGGACTCAATGGGAATGGGGAGTAACAATTGCCACCGCCTGATTTACCGGACTTCCAGGGCTGTTATGCCCTGGTTATTCCGGCTAGTCAGACGGCGGTAATTCATCCCGAGTCCCCCGGCAGCCTGTCGGTTTATCACCAGGGCTACCGCAGGACTCGTAAGGAGGCCCACGTTTTCTAACATGCGTGGTGTTTTTCTGGTGCTGTTCTGCTGCCAGTGAACGCCTAAAGGGGTGCACTGCATGTGGCATCTTTTTGGCCCTAATTCCTCCAGCCGTGTTTGTCATGCAGACAGCTAGCCTGCTTTGCAGTTACCTGGAAGTACATACCCGATGGCAGACATAAGCTGGTAGCCCAGCGATTCCCACTGATGGTGAAACCTACTTTAAACAATGATTACAATGACCTAGTCCTACTTATTTTTTGGAAATCTGTCTGAGCTGGAAAGTCTGCTACAGCCGAGTAATCTGTAACAGGAAGTTGTCGGATTGAGTCCCTTTGTAGGTCAGGTGGGGTGATCAGAAAATACACGTTTATTAAACATAGAAGAATAAAACCCGCAGGGCCAGGAGTTTTTGGAAACATTGGACGGACTAAAGGTCGTAGTGTACAAAATAAAAGTTGTGAAACTGTTGCACTCTGCCCGCCTCCCACTTCCCCATCTGCCCCACAACACACTGGCCCCATTTCCACCCTCATCTCCCCCATCCCTCCTCCCAATACAACCCTGATAACTGCGCCTGACTTGCCTCTATTCCACCCCAACACTGTTTTACAACTGTACTATCAACACTGAAAGAAACGATGAAAACAATGCATCTTAACCCCTCAAGTGCTATGGGCGAGGTATCTCGTCCTTGGGATTACCTCCCTGTTGCCAAGGACGAGATACCTCGTTCTTGGCACTTAAGGGGTTAATGAAACAGAAAACATTAGAAGGCATTGAATGGCGAAATACCAAAATCACCAAAAACGGCCTTGGCACTGGGGGGTGGAAGCCATGCCCTTCACAGCATGCAGCTTTATGCCTGCTCCCCTTTCCAAGCATTCACAATTTGTACCTCCTTAATGGACTTGCCCAGGACTGTAGCCACACCACTTCCGCCAACTATTACCTGCACACAGCAGTGCCTGCAGCAATTTCATGTCAATCATGCTTAATTGTAGAACACAAAAGCTGATCATTGCATTGTAGGGCTATGTGGGGGCTTGGGCATCGTGCCCCTAGTAGGCTGTTCAGGTAGAAGCATTCAAAGTGCCAGCCAGATAGCTCAGCAAAATCCTCAGTGCGGTGGCAGGGAAAAAAACAAACGCGCTCTTCCCCGCCATGAACGATGGCAGATTTTCCCGAAAAGTAGAGCTACGTACTTTGACCTCTAGTAGAGACTTAGATGAGGAAGGCCATGACTTAGTGTAATGAATATTATCAGTAAGTAATCGGGCCATTCCTTTGAATGAACGAACCCAGGGATAAGCAGTTGGAGGCCCTGAACAAAAAGCATATGTGTTTTAAGATGTTCAATTAGGTGACGGCGTTGGCTTTATTTTCTGAAATATTCTCTTAATTGTAGGCAGGCCTCCATAATTTGTATTGGCCGCTAGCCATTGCCTAGTCAAAATGGACCATTGGCGAGTAAAACGTGGTGTGCTGTGCGTATGTGGAGAATTGGGTGGGCGAGTGACTTTTTTTTATTCCTGTCAAGTAGCTTGAGATCTAGCATTTTAACCCCCTGATTGTGGGTGTTTTATAGGTTGATTTTATTGGTCTTTTGCTCTGCTTCATTAAACGATTTTCTGTTTGCAGCACCTTTTCTATTTTGTGTGAGTAGTAAGACGCATTATTGTGAAGCTTCAGCTTGCATCCAGATTGCGGAAGACCAGAAGCAGTTCTTTTGTAGAGAAAGAAGCTCATTTTATTTAAATATAAACGTGTACACCTGAGATTGCAGTTTTATTTCAATCTGAATGAAGCCAGAACATACTGGTGCAAAGTATATCGACTTAATTGCATACATCAACTTCATGGAGAGAACTTTAGTGCCATAGTGCATCTTTTTCTGGCCGCTTTCTAAGAGCTGTATTTCCAGAACTAGTTGACACACTCCTTAAGGGAGGCAGTAAGCGACGTCAGTGTTTGGAATAATGACTGAAACCTGAAGGCGGTTTTCAACATGTAATGCAAATGCGCTCAGTTTCCATTTGTTCTTCTAGTCTACTGAATGTAGGTGCATGAAGTTATTTTATTGGGTCTTTACATGGTGCAACCTGTCATATTTTTATGACCTGCATGATCTGCATGACATAGGCTGGTGTTGGTTTGGGTGGGAAGTTATAAGCACAGGAAAGAGAGCAAGATAGACGTTGCTACAGTGTTGATGTGTGCAGATCAGGGTTAGGGTCCAGTGAGATCCTACCTGGGCATACCCAGGCTAGGTTTTATATTATGTGTTGTGTTACTTTGTGTGACAACACAATCTGGTTAATACAGTCATGTCCCGTTCTTTGAGGTTTTTTCAAGGGCGTTTGGCATGGAACGTTTCAGTGTTCGGGTGGTGTTAAGGCAGAGGTCAAAGTGGGCAGAAACGAAAGGGTATAGCGTTCCCTTACTTTTCGTGTATATCCAATACCGTTCCCTTTATGTGAACAAGAGCACCGTTCCTCGACTGCAGGGTAGGGCAGATGTGTGTCCCCCTGCAGGGGATTGGAACCTGGGCCCTGCTGGTAACGCTCCAGGGTCCCACCATGCTGTACTATCTCGCTGGTGCTGGACTGCTTTTGCCTATTTCTATAGACTGCTTGGGCCATTACCCCCATTGCCGAGCTGCTACAAATCCCTGTTAAACAGTGACTGTGTTTGTCTTTTGCAGTTAAGTATGGATGCTGCAGACAGTGTATGTACAGGTAGACTGGGTGAGGGGGTGTGCATACATTCCTGGGCATGTCCTTAAGAGGAGTCAATGGTGGGTTATTGCATATTAAAGCTGCAAGCTGTGGGGAACAATGACAAACTAATGGTGGTCACTTAAATGCATTTTATTCATTTTCGTTTGCTTTGATAGTACTGTTGTCAAGCACAGCAGTGTGGGGGGTGGAGCGTAGAAAAGGATGGACCAGGTAAGGGTTTGAATTGTGAGGAGTGGGTGGGGGCGTGAGTATGGGGCCGGTGGGAGGGAGTAGAGCGAGTGGGAGTGGCGGGCCTGAGGCACATAGTCCCACTCCTTTTTTTCTTTGTCTATTTTTTTTTTAATGTTGTTATGTTATAGGCATTTATACGAGCGCACGTACGCCCAAAGGCATCTTGGTGCTAACTGGGAGGAGTGAGACATGCTGATGGGAGGGAGTTAAAAGAGCAGAGTTTTTAAATTCCTGCGAAAGACAAAGTGATCAGTAGTGTCACGTAACGGAAGAGGAAGAATATTCCAGGCTAGCGCGGCAGCCACTGAGAAAGCACAACCTCCCTTACAAACCAATCTGAAACGAGGGACGGCCAAACGTCGGGCAGTTTGGGAACGCAGAGCGCGTGCAGGAAGGTAAGTGGAGAACTTCCCTTGCAAATATTCCGTTCCCACCCCGTAGAAGGCCCGATGGACAATGCACATGGATTTAAACATTATTCACTGGGCAACAGGGAGCCAGTGTAGCTGTCTCAGAATAGGAGTCCTATGGGCTCCAAAGGGAGGGTGGGTGATGGATCTAGCAGCTGCATTTTGGAGTAGCTGCAACAGGTTGGTAAAATGAGCAGGTTGCGCCAGATGAAGAGATTTAAAAAATCCAGGACACTGAGAATTTATGCCACTGTGTGAAGGGATGTGCAGTCTTTATTTATTTTTAGATCGAAGGCTGACAACTTAATTGGTCATTCGTATTTCCTTTGAACAAGGCAATATATAGGTACCTTTCAGCTGTCTGGTCCTCCAGCGCATAATATATGATATTTAGTAAGACATGGCAAAATTGTAAACGTTTGGCACTTTTGTACTTTGTAAATGGACATTAACATTATATGAAAAATGGGGATCTGCGTTCTTTCTTCCATTCCCCTTTTCCATTGAGTTGCTTCTTATGAATCTGATCCCTCTATCCAAAGGAGTGAGTACCTCACCAACTCTGGGCCTCCATCTTGGATTTATCATGATTTTTCTCCTGCCCGCCCCTATATCTTGGAACGGTCTATTCCCAACACAAAACAACTCTCTTGGAGACCTATCAGCTGGTGTTACTGGTTTCTTTCTTCCTACCGATTTGCTTCAAATTATCCTATGCCTAGCAATAGCTCAGGTTTTTTACTCGCAACCATCATTTTGGAGCCCGATGGAACCATGATGGATGATCTTGGTGACATTAGTCTACTGCACTGCAGGCCTTTTCCATTTGCCACCACTAGGGTTGCCTGTAGACTGACAAATGTTCGCATTCTGAAAGCTGGTAATCTGTGAGAGCTTTCATTGCTGTGGGCCTGGCCTTTACTCCTTATGATGGATGGGTTTCTGAGTTGGCACAATTCTATTTGCTTTGACTGCTGGTACGAGGGGCAGGGTGACTTTTGAAGCGCCTCAACTTCCATGGACTACCCTGGAGTGATGTGGTGTTGATCGCTCCAGATCAAGGGGTTGGACAATATATCCGAATAGCCCTGTTTTTACAAACAGTTATTTCCTCCCAAACCTGTCCTCATTTTGTAAAGGCTGCTCAGCATTTTTCCCCTAGAAGCATGATGGGTGGGAATTCTTGGACGGTCTCTGGAGTACACCCTTCACTCCCAATATATTATCTTCAGGGTTCTCCTTGCTTAGCGAATGGGCTCTTCTCCCCTGGTCTACCAGAGCTTCCCTTAGAGCCAAACCAAGGTGTATTAGCCAATGTCACTTTTCCACACCTAAAAGTGTTGTCCAAGGAGGAAACCAGATGAATAGATACTCACAAGTAGTCTCTGAAGTGTCATGCTGTAGGATCTCTATAAAATATCCTAAATAACACATATTCCTGGTGCCTGACAATAGGAGGTAAGGAATGTCCCACAATTGCTATATAACTGTGAGCAAATCGGATAAAATAAACTAGAAGGTACTAACCACTCAAAACGTGTTGGTTATAAAGCCAGCCAACGTTCAATCTTAGCAAATCTTAGGAATTTTCAAAGAATGCTTCTGGATCCTGATCTCTCCTAGTTTGCTATGTTAATACATCCTAGTACCTGTGCATGCAAGGCTTTACCTGAGAACATGATGCCTGTGAAAAAATACAAACCTGCTGTGGCACTGAAATTCTCACTTCTTGCCGGGGAAGGGAAGTGCGTATCTGAATATGCTATTGGATAACTAGTGGCTTTTTTCGACTGCCAAACCACCTAATTGCATACTTTTAATACCAAGGTGAAGCATTTATATCCACACAGACTTCATGTTTTGTATTGTTCCCTATTTTTTTATTTGACCAATTCTTCAAGTTTTCTTGTTTGGGTAGCCTCAGAATAATTTTTAAATTCTTTATTACATTTTTAATTTTTCAGTATCACCTGATGGGATGGTTAACACTATTAATACAGTGATTTTGTTTATTTTTTATTGAGACAATGCATCCTTACGTTTGTGCGCTGCAGTTTGTCTACAGAGGATACTTGTAGATTTGTGGTTTACCATTTTAAGTATGCTCCCCCGCACTGAGCAGCCCCTGTAAAACCGGCACACAGGAATGTATTCTACATCTTTTCAAAATATTTTTGAAGGCATTGAGCTGGACATATGAACATTGGTCGTTTCATTTACTGTGTGGTTAGCAACATAAACCTATCTGTTTCATATGATGACTGTACATGGGAATGTGAGGCTTATCATGATCACGTGTAACTAGGCACAGACATTATTTTCCTTTATTAGGCAGCACTTTTCCATATGTTGGCTGTAGCTAGACACATACAGGTTGCATCTGGCAGAAGATAGAAAGATATGGGCATGATTTGCTGTGTGGAAGCTACACTTGAGGCTGCCACTAATTATGCAGAGAATATGATGGCTGTACCTGAGAAATTGACAATTATGCCTGGGCTTTCATAGCTGGTCATATTGCTTGGCGACGGTTACAATGCTTTTGAGGATTTACCTAGCTTTACCTGGGTATGTTTCTTTGGTCAAACAAGGCGTTTGTATTTCTTTATTAAACTATAACTCTTGTTTGCATTCTTTTTCCAAATATAATACAAAATATAACTAATGCAAACCCTGATATTTCAAATATTCAATGCATGTTCAGATTTTACTAAGAAAAGACTGAAGCTCAGATTTTTGAGAAGTGGTTGGAGAGGGAAGGTTAAAGTAAACTAAGGGAATGAGGTTATGGTTAGTGGAAAGGGAATCAAGGAGTTGTCCAAGATCATCAAAGAATGAACCAGTGGGACCAGGAGGGCGATTGATTATATGAGGCAGAGCAATAGCAGAAATGATTAATTCAAAAGTGGTAGGAGAGGACGTGGCATTGGAGATTTGTGAGGCTTTCAGGTGGGAAGAGAGTAGTTGCCCAATGCCTACACCTCTGCCAGTTTATGCAGGATAGATTGGAGTCGTGTAGGGCTGCCGGAGTGGTAGTGGCAGATGGAGGAATCTAGGTTTCAGTGATATCAAGGTGGTCTAGGGGAGGAGAGTTGGAGTTAAAGTAGTCGGTGATGAAGAAGGTTTTGTTGCATACAGAGTGTAATGTTCAGTTGATGAGGTAAAGAAGAGTAGAGATGTTGAATCTCGGAGGAAGAGAGGTGAGGTGGCTAGGTGTTAGGAGGTATTTGTCTGCTTTGTGTGTTGGAAGGAGGTGGAAGAGAGATGGAGTAGTGGGAGTTTCGAGTTGTATAACAGGGATAGGAAAGAAGGAAGTTGTCGCGTGATTGGAGAAAGCGCAAGGAGAGGTGAGTAGGAGGAGCAGCAGGAGTGAATGCATTATCGGGGAGTAGCACAGTGTCGAGAGACAGTACAGTAATTGGGGCGCTTGGGGTACTCACAGGTATAACAAGGATAAATGCAAAAACAAAGGCTCATATGGTTAGAGGCAAAGAGGCTGATCAATGGCTGGCCTTCACCCTTCACTGTTCTGCACTTAACTGGGATGCCCCAGGATGGATTCCCCTAGGAAGGAGGAAGGAGGAAGGAGATTGGAATGGAGGGCTGTCTTATCTGAGGGGCGAAGAACCAGGAGGAAGCAGAAGCAAGGCAGCATCCCAGCTACCACTCTCTAGCTGTCTGCAGTCTACGCCCACTGACCTGTCTGCTTGCGTGATTTTGCACCCGAGTGAGCGTTGGGAAAGCCCTAATCTAGTTCACCATCCAAGGGGTTGGTTCACAGTAGAGCCTGAAATTCCCATGAGGAATGGTGACAAAATCCCCTTGGACTTGGCAGACTGGGACAGAGATTTCAGAGGCGAGGAAGGCCTGAAAACCAGGACTTTTTGACGGCACATTGTGGAAATAGTTCTCAAGGGTAGAATAAGCCCAGCAACATCAAGGAGAGGGAACCATCCTGACCATTTGCTTCTTTGGGAAGCTCCCACGTACATTGTAGTTGGCCCCATTCTTGTAACAAAGCCCCCCAAAAAGCTATTGATTTCTAACACATGGTCTGGACCTGCTTCTTGGTCCCACAAAACCCTGCGACAGAAGAGTCTTAAGATAACAAACCTGTTGCGTTAGCGATAATGTCGATAACCACATTGGATAACAGCTGTATTTGTACTCTCTGGTAATGGCCTGTGTGAGACAGGTATGGTATCAAGAGATGACACAGACAACAGATGTAACAGTTTTGAAAACCTTCATTAAAAATGTCATGGTGGGTGTAACACCTAATTTGCCCTATGGCTATGGTGGGAATTGCCCTACCTAAAGAAACTAAAGGACGTTGATGTCTCAAAGTCCAAAACAAGTCTGTCCGTTGCCCCCTCATATTTAATACTTCAATGTAGTGTAGGGATATGCTAACTCAAAATAGTGTTCAAAGTAAAGGCCTGGAGCAGTCTCTAGCTCCCTTTCCCAAGTTCAGGACACAGCCCCAAAGGACAATATTCTCAAGATGCTGGGGATCCCCTTCCCCAAGCATCAAGCATTAAGTCGCAACACTATGTTCCAACAGAACTGTGGGTTCTTCCCCAAGATTTATGTTCTGATGCACAATCAAAAAAGTTACATAGGGGCTCAGGGATCTTCCCCAAGCTTCAAACCATAGTTCACAATGCAGTAGATCGGAGGAGCTCAGGGGTTCCCTTCCCAAAGCTTCAAACCATAAATTACAATGCATTAGTTCAAAGGAGCTCAGGGGTGCCCATCCCCTAGCCTCCAGCCACTTTCTGAATGGGCTTGGGACCTCCCTTGTCTAGGCACAGTTAACGGGCCGCGCAGCCAACCCATCACAGGTCACGCAACCAGTAGTCCCTGACTCACTCTGTCACCTTGCTAATTCCTTCAGGTTTACAAGTTCGCAACCACTCCTAGAAGTCTATCTGTTTTGTAAAAGTCTCAGGCTTTTTTGTGGCCTATAATACACCGTTGGCTTACTATCAAAGCTTTTACTCTGTTGCTTTAATGCAGGTTTACTGGTTAACATAGTTCTACTTATTCAGTATTTTACTCCTACTTCGTTGTCTCACTTCGGCTGCATATTCAGTGTGCCCGTGTTTTTAATTCCAGCAACTTGGTTTCTCTTGCTTTCTGAACTTCAAGCCCTTTCCATTAACTTCAATCGGAGGCTTTCGGCAACATGCTGTCTGCACGCGAGCCCTCTGATACAATGTCATGCTTTAAACCTTGCATTCGTTTTAGTCCATTTCACTAAGAGACTTTCGATAACGTGTCGGCTTCCCTCGACCACTCGATACAATTAAATGCCTTTGCTTGCATACGTGCACCGTATTTCAACACCTCTCATTGAAACTCACCGGCTACTGTGTTCCTTTCTTTAGTTTCTCCCACCCACTGCTGTGTAGGACATGAGGTCAGAGTCTTACTCCCTGCCCCCTAGACATCACTGGAGGACTCCTCCCTTTTAGAGAACAAGCACTTCTCAGCCACGCGGAAGGGCCTGTTGGTCCACGCTCCCTTCTCTCTATCTCGTTCTCCGGCTTCTTGGAGACATGGCTCCCTCACCACACGGTGACACTTGACCATACAGTGTCCTCCTCTAGCGTCTCATTGTTAGTTCTCCTCCGGGTCTCCGAGCGGTGCTGGCCATTCTGCTACTGAACTCGCTCCTCCTTCACCTCTCTTCTTCAAACTTGCGCCTCTCCTTTTATACACCTGTGCCTCTTCAAGGGGTTTCAGGTGTGCACAATTCTCCCTGTTTACCTGACTGCAATCCGGTCAATTAGTGGGACTTGCCTGACCATCAGATCTGTAACTTTTCGACTCCCTCTTTTTTGTCTCAGTATTATAATGCCACTCTCTATAGGTAACCTGCATTACTCTTGGGATGATCATCTTCTTCCGAGTACTGGCCTTCACTTTAGGGGGAGGAGTAGGATATGAACAACAATATCCTACAAAGCAGAGGGAGGGTCAATTTATGTCACTATCTGGAAAGGGGGGATGCTGTCTCGTCCTCTGGCACTCGCTTCCCAAACCCCAACGATCCTCCGCCCTCCCTTGCTATTTCACCCCCAGGTTTGGGATCTAAGAACGGTGGCCCTTTCATGGCCTCTTGATCAGAAGATCCCCAGGGAGTAGATGTGAGAGTGCCTTCAGGTTCTCATACCTGCAATCCTGACGGTAATAGCCAGAGGAAAGCAAGGGTCTTACCGGTAACGGTCTACACCATTGCTGGGCTGGGCTGGGCTGGGTGGGCTGCTGTCTGGAGTCAGAGGAAAAAAGAAATGCTGAACGTAACAGGCACACACAGAGTGGAACATGCAGAGCTTCAGATGAGAGCGTCGAAGGACAGTGGAAGGCAGGTGGTGGTTGGTGAGGACACTGGTTAAGAGGCAATGTTGCAAGCTGGGTAAAGAGCAGGTGGCAAGTTGCACAGGCCAGATCTCTGGGTTGCCATGAGGTGGATACTAAACTGGAGTAAGAGTCCAGGAGTGAGGAGCTGAGGCAGAGGGGCTTCGTGAACGGGGTGAGGTGCGGTGGAATGGAATACAGAGAGAACACAGGCTTACACCAGCAAATAAACTATGTTGTCCCTGCGCAGTGATTGGACCTGCAGAATTCCAAGGGTGCTAATGGTTTTTCTAAAATCTTCATTTGTTAAGACCTATCGTTATTTAGTAAGAGAAACCGGTCCAAGAACTTCCCACTGATATGAAACCAGTGGTCGAAGTGGCTGGGAGCAGTTCGGAGCAGTGCTCCTCTACTTTCTTTAATTAAGGTTTATACTGTTCCTATATTTTTATTTTAAAAGACACCGTTCCAGAATGGTTTTGTTTTAAAGTAAATGTAGGTAGCAGTTGAAACTTGCACTTCAGTGCACCTCCCTGAACCTTCCCTTAAACAGCAGGCACATTGTTTGGGGGTTTGGGGGTTTGTAATGTTCGGGGGAGGGGACGTGGCGATGGGGTTTGTGTGGGGAGTGAGGCAGGCACCAGGGAACATAGTTCCACTACTTCTTTTCCTACACTTCGACCACTGTGTGAAACATCCAGAATTACTCCTATGTACAGAGCATGTTAACGTAGATCAGATTCAGATCCTGAGTGGTGAAACGTATCGTTTTAATAATTAATGGAAGAGCTGATGTTGAACAGGGCCTAGGTGTATCTGGTTCCATTGTGTTGCGGGATCCGTTTCTTTTTAAAGTTGAATGAAACAACATACTTTGGAGGTGATGTTACTACATTGTGTCTTAAATCTTTCATTTACATTATGAATGGGTTACGAAACCCGTTTCTTCACAACTCCAGCATAACTGATGTTTTACACAGATATTACATAATTATGTGCTCAGATGTCATGGCCTTTTCAGGTTTACCTGCACGTACTGCTAACTCGAAAGATCATGATACAAAGGGCTTTAGATTCATAGTATTTCCACTATTTTGTTTTTGAAATGTCAACGTTTATTACATTTTACATAACAGACGGAAAAACCAAAGGCCCCACCTGAGCCGCAATAAGACACTTCCCTTTGTTTCCCTCCCCGCGGCAACCTTCATAACTCGACCCAAACAAGGCATACAGAAAAATGTCAACAAAATATCCCAGCAGCTACAGACCCACTCCTCAGGCAGCATGTCAAACAAGACGATAGAAATCCCTGGGGGCGGGAGGGATAGGCCATCACCACCTGCTATTCTTTTTAAACACCACGCGCAAAAACCTCAAACGAAAAGTCTCAGACCCCCATATACTTAGTAATGAACCCCAAGCACTCCATCTCTACCTGAGCACTTTACCCCTAAGAAGGGCCGCTGTGTCCTTTTCCATCCAGTAAATATCCTTCGCTTTGGACACCCATTCACCATGGCTCGGCAGACCCACCCTCTTCCGTTGACTTGCCAAGCACGCCCTGGCAGCCAGCAATAAAAAGAGCCATATGGGGCAGACCCCTCTATTCACCATCCCTTTCTTCCAGGCCAAATAATACTATCATGAGGTACAGGGGGTGAGATTTCCCATCGACTTGAATGCCCTACGACATATCTGTCACAACCCGTCTTCAGTTTCCATACTCAAATTATGTTTCCATCCCAGGGACCCTCCGTTCCACCACCAGATAAGACAAACGCCCATACATGACGGAAATCAAACTATTCATATCACCATGTGAATTCAGTATTTCTTCATGATATGATATATTTTATTTGTATCGGAGTCATCCACAAGTGTTTCAGAGCAGTAGGTGTGAGCTCCCTCTGCAACTGTGGCTTCCATTTTCCAGCTGTAAGGACCCTCTTAAGCCGCAGATAGGAAAAGATTAAGAGCTTTCTTATATGCAATGCCTTCTCCAGTGCTTGAATAGAAATTAATTTTCCATCCTGCCTCAACTGCTCCACTCGAGTCAACCCCTCCCCAGCTGCCAAAACCAGGCCTGGTATAATCAGGGGTCTCCTCTTATGCCAGGGGCCCACAAATGACTTCTAGGGTAAGGGCACGAAGTCACCCCACACATTCCTGGTCGCCAGAGATGCCAGATAACTCCCAAAATAAATCGGGTGATCCCGAATCCCACGCAGTATCTTAACCTTGGGGACCCACAACCATTCCCCAACCGTTGGCGGCTGTATATGGAGATTCTCCAAAAACACCCACTGCCTACCCTCATCCTCCCGTAAATGAGGAACCAGCACTCTCAACTGTGCCGGTTTATAGTACACAAAATGTTCTGGAAACCCCGCTCCCCTCTCTCATTGGGAAGAAGCAAGGTATAGTAGGCCCCCTGAGGATCCTTGTCCTGCCACAGAAAATGCACCATACGCGCCTTAGCTTCCCTGAGTAAAATATCTGGTAGAAGTATACGCAGCATCTGAAAAAGCTATAGGATCCTAGGTAGGAAGTTCATTTTTAAGGCATTAAGCCGTCTGATCCATGTTATTCTAAACTTCTCCCGGTTAGACATGTCGCAATATAATACCGCCAACAAGGGCGGTTAATTGGCTTAACACATATCACTCAACCTACGAGTCACCACTACCCAAGATAACGTAGTGTCTCCAAGCGCACTTCCATCCCAAGCTTTTTCAATATCCCGACATCTCTAGCTCAGCCCTCATCAAAAGGGAAAAGGATAGACTTGCCCCTATTAATTGGAAACCAGGAAAGTTCACCATATTAACCAATAACCCCCATTGCTTCCAGGATCGAGGTATGCGTATTATGCACGTGAAGCAGCACATCATCAGCATACAGCCTAAGCTTAAATTCACAATCGCCCATACAAATCCCTTCCACCTGGGGGTTATTCCTGAGTCGCTCAGCCATCGGCTCCAAAGATAATGCAAACAATAAGGGAGAGAGTGAGCCTCAGTGTAACGAGCAAACCCTGGAATACAGACCATTACCACCACCTAGTCGGACGTGTCAGAATACAGTGCTAAATCCCATTCAGCATGTTCCATCCAATCCCATATTTCCCCAAAACCACATATAAGAAGGCCCAATCGACCTGCTCAAAGGCCTTCTCGGTCTGAGGGATATCGGTCGATATGAACCACAAGACCTAGAATCCCTGTCATCCTTAAGAATCTCTAATATCTGAGCCCGACGAAAAGACTCTGGAGCCCTCCGAGTCACAAGAATATGATTAAACAATTTAAATATGGGGAGACACAGCCAGCGAAAGACTTTAAAAAAAACAGGCGTAAAACTGTCATCTCCGGGTGCCTTCCCAGCCTGCATCCTCCAAATGGCAAGGAGAACATCTTCAGGACTAAATGGAGCCTCTGTTGCTGATAGCTCTTCCCTGTTCAGCCTAGGAAGAGCGATATGCAGCAAATACGAATCTATCCAGACACCATCTGATTCCACCTCCTCACCACAAAGCCCTTCATAAAACATAGCACAGCACTCTGCGATCCCCTTCGATGATGTATTGACCTGGCCGTCCGCCCCTCTGATCCCCACAATCCACTGCTCAGCTCTCTGCCTCCGTAAATGTGCTGCCAAGAAACAATCATAGTACCTCTGTATCAAAAACTGAAATTGTCGCTTGACCTTCCCCCATCTCGAGGGTTTTCAGTTCCTCCCTCCTCCTCCTCCTTACTGCCTGCATTGGCCCCTCTGTGCCATCCCTGCGGGTCTATACACTCTGCTTCAACAAATCAATATCCTCCCGAAGCTTAATCTAGAGAAGGGTCCTTTCCCTTTTTTTCCTTGCACCCTCCCGAATCTTCAAACCACGCCAAGTGGCCTTGGCCGCTTCCCAAACAGTGCAATAGTCCACTGCACCCATATCATTAATATCAACATATTCACCAGTGGCAACCTTTAATTTCTCACGGAACTTCACGTCTTTCCAAAGTGAATCATTACATTTCCACAAAGAATCCCGTCACTGCATAACCAGAAGGGTGAACTCCATGTAGACCATTTTTTTTATTTGATTGTGCATTTTGTAAGGCACTTTATACAACAGAATTGTTTCAAAGCGCCACAAGGCTAAATGGGAAGGGGACAGGGGAAATAATAACACTGGCAAAAAACTGTAATATATATATATATATATATACAATAGTGGTCCTACTAGGCATAGTGGCATTCGGCCGTGTAAGTGTATTGAAGAGAAGTGCACGGGGGAGGAGGGATGGAAGCGGGAGCAGAGGAGTGGACAAGGGCTGGAGGAGTACCCAGAATGGAAGTGCTAAGGGGAGCAAGGAGGAGAGCCTCAGGCTAAATACTAGTACAGGCAACTCTGAAGGGTGGCATGTGGAGCCGCCAGGCAGGGGCCCGCAGGGAGGCAGTGCAGTGGGGTGGAGGGGATTCTGGTATTGACTGGGAAGAAGAGCCTGAGCTGCAGTTAGGTTCATGAGGATCAGGCTACCGGTCACAACTGCAGTGGGGCGATTTAACAAGGAAGGGAGAGCGGGAAAGAGGTCGAGAAGAGCAGAGTTTTGAGCAGTTTCTGGAATTTAAGGGGGTCCGGCTCAAATCTGAGCGGGGCAGGGAGGCTGTTGCAGATGGAAACACCAGCTGAGGAGAGACCTATTCCCTCCCCGCCCCCCACTCTCTGCTTGGAGAAGCATTTGACAGTCAGAGTTGGAATTAGGAGTGTAGGGCATTAGCAGGGTAGTATTTAGGCAGGGAAAGCTGAGGATAGCGTGGTCCAAGGCCCCAGAAGGCCTTGTGGATAATGCAGAGGGTCTTGAATTCGATCCTTGTAGCCACCGGGAGCCAGTGGAGAGATTTGGGGGCTGGTGAGATACTGTCCCTGGGTTTGAGGCCAAAGATAAGTCTTGCAGTCCTGTTCTGGATTAGCTGGAGGGGGCGAAAGGAGGATAGAGGGAGATTGAGAAAGAGGCTGTTGAAGTAGTCCAGTCTTGAGAGGACCAGATCTCTGGAGACATTGTGCTTCTGGGGGAAGGTGAGAAAAGGAAGAATGCCCCTGAGGAGGTGGAGCTGAAAATTGGACTTTTTTGGTAATGTCCTTTATGTGAGTGGTGAATGAGAACGTGGAGTCATATCCTGGTCGTTCCAGCTAATGGGCACGCATGACAGGCTCTAGCTCTACCCATCATATCAATGACGGCCAGATCCCGCCTCCTAGTACCCGATAAAAGTAACACCCGGCCATTGCCCTCCCTCCACACTCGTACATTAACCAAGCTTTAACTGCTTTTGCAATAGGATCCCAACCCCACCCCTCTTCACATCACCAGATGCCCTATATGTCTCCCCGATTAACCCGGGGGGGATGCGCCGCTCTTCCTTCTCCAACTCCCTGCAGCATCACATCCAACCTGTAGCTCTTAAATTCCCTTGCAACTAGTGAATGCTTTTTCGGAATATTTAGGCCCTTTATGTTCAAAGCCCCCATAAATAGACAATCAACCCGTTCCCCTAGTTCCGCCTATCGCTGCCATCTTACCAACCACCACACTGTACCCCCCCACCAAAAAAACTCCAACCTCAAACCCCTCTCAACTGATGCCCAGTCGAATCTCTATCCCTTTCCCCTTAGGAGACATACCTTAAGACTTGCTCTGATTTTTCATCTCAAAGGCCAAGGCAAATGGGAACATCCGCCTGTAACGAATACCCCTGTCAGTCAACCAGGATGTAAGCGGGCGGCATCCCCGCGTCTGACCAAGGTGAACCTCGATAGATCCTGGTAAATGTGTATCGAATCTCCTTCAAATTGTACACTCCGTTGACGATTCGCTCTTTCCAGGTACCTAAAGAACCTTACCACCACTGGCCTCCGGCCTCTTCCCCCAGCTATCCCTCTGTGGTGAGCCCGTTCAATGTCCCCCTCCATACTCCCCTCCTCAGAGAAAAGGATGTGCACCAAGGCCTTGATCTTCTGCATCACATTGCCCAATGACTCCTCCAATGACTCACTTTTCCGCTCCTGGAGACCAAAAACTCAAAGATTATTCTGGCATTCCATATTTTCTAGGTTGTCCATCTTCAGCTGGTAATCCTTATCCCTTGACTCCAAGTCTGACAGCCTTCCCTCAAACTTAATTTCCACAATGTCCGTGCTGAGGTGGTTATTCTCAAGTCCTTCTAACCTATTCTCTAGTACTTCCACCCTGCCCAGGAGGTCGGAGACCGAGGCCTGTAGTTTGCACCCTGCAGCATGCATATTTCCTGCAAAATGTCCCGAATGTCCTCCTTTATAGACGGGGAGGGGTAGCCTGTGTACCACCACCACCACCCACCTCCAACTGCGGAGGGCCGTCCGTGCCCTCTCCCTCCATGGCCTCAGCTCTCCAGAACTGTTGCAATGCACCTATGCTGCCTTTAATTTTGTCCGCCAGTGCTCCATTCTGCCCACTCTCTCCGCAGGCGTGGAAATCGCCCCCAAAACTGTGAACACTGCCACTGCCTTGCTCCACCGGAGTCAAGCAAAGCTAGGCCCAAAATCCCTACAGGAGCCCCTTTTCACATTCCAAGTGGCACTTCAAACATCAAAGGAGGTCTCCCTGCTCCCCCCAACACAGAAACCAGCCAAATCACCTCCAGCAGTGTCAAAGGGCTGCTTGATTCAATCCAAGCTGGACTACCCTCCACCCGCACCAAAGCGCCACCAGAAGTGTACAAAACCCCAAAGAGATAGCCAACCACCTGTTGTCTTGGGCTCTTCCCCTCACTTCCAGGCCTCACAACTGTGAAACGGCTGTGTCCTGGGGCCCCCGCAAAATCCCTCACACCGCAGAGGCTTCATCCAGTGCAATCGGGGGCGCAGGCCCCCCACCGAACAGGCTCACCAAGGCTGGGCTCCCCGGCTCCAATCCGCATGTCAGTCCAGTGATCACCTCCTTCCAAGGCCCCACGGCGCTCTCCCTGCTGCAGTGGGCCCAGATGACTCCTCTAGTGTGGACGGGAGCCCAGGACAGCGCTAATCCCCACCAAACCTGCTACATCCCAGGCCAGCTGACGGAGGCCCCCACTAGCCGACGTCCCTCCGTTCGCCTCCACAGTGAGGGCCTGGCAATCACTGAGCACAGCATACACAGGAGAGCCACCCTGCTCACACGGCATCCGGCGGGGAAGCTCTGACACTTCCTTCTCTAAGGTAGCAGCCGGCACCACAGCAGCACAGTACCTGCTCTGTCTGTCTCAGCACCGGAGCCCACAGGAGCGCAAACCAGCTCACAGGCAGTACCCCAGGGGTCGGATTCTGCACACGCCATGATGACCGAGGTGGCCGGGAACACCGAGCGGCCTCCGAAAGCCGCTCCACACTCGGTGGGATCTGGGGGGGTTTGGGGATATGGAAAGGCAGCCCCTCGTCGCAATCTGGGCTAGCAACAGCCCCGCCAATCTGACCCTCAGAGACTTGCAGTCACAAGAATTTGCACCAGGAAAAATCTCAATATTCACTGTGTGCAACCCTCAGTAGGCCCTCGTGGGGAACAAGGGAAGACTGAGCTAGTCTAGAACGTGACCATGCTGGTCTGCACCTCCTGGTGGTCTCAGTATTTCCACTATTAATCACCAAGCCCACAAGCAGGAATGTAGATGTTTGTTAACTGTGTACTGGGTCTGGAAGCATCGTTTTACCATAAATAAAACAGCCCTGAGGTGTTGGTAGGAGTGACCTGGCCGCAGATTTATTTAAACCACAAATGGTGGTTTTACAGATTTTGCAGATTCCTCTCCAAGCAATGTGATATATAGATATGTATTACGCACCATTATTTGGTAAACTGAGGATAATTGCTACAGCATCTGATGGTCGAATTCTAACTGGAGCATTCTTTTTGGGATCCGCACCCAACAAATGGGGATAGAGGATTCTCTGAACACATGCCCCGCCCCATCCTCAGAAAGGAGTTCTTTAGATCTCTTTCCCGAGGATCATGGCACCCCAAAAATCTCCTTTCTTTCGCTCTTGGCATTCATGCAGAGAATCACCATATTTTGTATGTCGTCCACAGCGATAAGAGCATGTGTGCAGATGGGGGAGAAACTATGGTTCACCTGGTCCCAACACCACATGTGCCAGCTCACACCCCAGGTGGAGCGTTTGTGGGATTCCTAATATCCACACACATTTTCATTATAAAGGATTGTGTCAGGTTTGAGGTTTGAAAGGATTTCCCCAGATATACAGCAGATAGCTTGTGATTCCACTCGGAGCAGAATGTCAATTTATCTACAGTTTGTGAATCTTCATGTCCACAGCCCTCTATTAACACTATCTGAAGGCCACCTCCAGCCAGAGAGAATATGTCAATGTGGAGGTAACAGACATTTTTTAGTGCGTTTTCTCCAAATCCACAGACAGCAGAATGAGGCTGGTCTAAGTCAAATAATGTACATGTAATACACAATGCCCATCTTAAGCTCTTTTTAATATTCAAACATTGAGTGTGCACTTGCTTGAAATAACCCTCAAGACGCCATTAATAAATATTGCTAAACGTTAATTTTGTTTGGGTGCTGCTACAAAATTATAGTGTCTGTTTTGCGTAATACACAATTTACAGATGCCTTTTCTGCACCGAGGGCAGATGGAACATCCAGCCATAGCCATTTGCCAAGCTGTGATGCTATTAAATCATAGATGTATCGTTCACCACTTAACTAGGTGGAGTGCAATCACAAGTCCTAACATTGGAGACCTAGGCAGTTACCCAACCACTGCCTTAGCTGGCCACAGTGCACAGCCAAAATAATCATGATGACTGAATACTGGTGATGAGAAATAATCAGACACCTTGATTTGACTTCAATAATGTTTTACTTATTCTTGAACAAATAGGGCGACTTTAATGCACTAGCTAATGCTTTTCACTTTCAAGGAGTGTCCTGAACTCTTACTCTTCTCCCATCTTTGTCAACACACATATCCTAGTCATAGTTTCTAGTTTCCAACAAAGAGCCTACACGGTTTAGTTTGTCTGATCACACAATTGTTACATTTTCTTTTATAGGTATTGTCACCTGTTACTTTGGCCAACCTTTATTGCATAAAATGATTTGATTTGAGCTGTTGGTAGCAAGCAACACTATAAACCAAGTCCTGTCTAGGCTCAATGAGAGAAGCATACATCTGCAGTGAAACGGACTAAAGCTTAGTGGAAAAGTAAGGTTTCTGGAAATTTCGTTGCCAGGGCATGCCATATCTTGGAAGGAAATATGTTCCAATGATGAGCGTTTGAAGGGAAAGGGGACAATCTCCTCAACCATGGCTCATCTGAGCACTGACTGGGAGAAGCATTTCTTTTCGATAAGAGTCCAGCTTATAAGTAATGGACCGGATTTCCAAGGTACTTAAATGTAAGAAACACTCTTAAAGATGACCAATTTAGTTATTGCGTTATGCCATAACTATCTTCTCATTTTGATAGCCCAAAGACCTAAAGAAATAGATTGTTATAGTTAATAGGTTGGGAGACCTGCATATAGCCAGATGTCCTAGTTTGTTAAATTAATCAAAGCAACGTCAATTGGATATCTGTCTTTCCAGAATAAGGCAGGGTTCAATTCAGATTGCACCATCTGAAAAAGATGCCTGGGCCACTGCAGCTGTGCCGTTGTTTATTCCCAGTTCAAAGTCCCAGATGACCATCACATTTCTGAGACTGTTGGGAGTAATGTTAGACTAAACGCAACAGTTGGGGGGAGAGCAGGCTACCGCAATCTTAGCTTTATATAGCTTGAGACCACTGAACCCTGTCCAAGTACTAAGGGCCTTCCGGCACTTCAACTGCGGAAAAGCTCTTATCTGGCCCAACAGCATCCAGATACAGCTGGTGTTAGCCACAAATGTGTGCTACTGCTACCCTCCAACAACCGGGGAGCCCTAGGGAACAGAGCAGGCTGATGACCTGTAGGTCTACAGGGTTTACAATAAATTGATCAAACTAACCAGAGATGCAGCCACTGAGTTCAGACCGCAAAGGAGAGTATGTGATCACCGGCCAAAAGATCCAGCAGAATCGAGAGCACCATGTTCTTCATATTCTGTTAAAATCTAGTACTGCAACACAATCAGTTTCCTTCCATTTCTAGGATGGAAACTTGACTGAATACTACCCAGAAGAGGATAACTTTCTAGAGAAGTGAGTTTGCCCAATACAGTTTTTGTGTGAATTTCTAACATCCAGGGAGGCCTAGGAAAGGGTGGAGGGCTTTGTTTCACAATGACAGGAAGATGGCTTTGAATCAGTATTTGGAGTATATGGAGAGACATCATTTGGTACAGAAATACTGATTCCACTCTTTGGCAGTTGCTATTTGGATATCATTTATTTTAAAAATGGAAAATGTGTTCAAATATATTGCATCTCTTTTGTGGTGGTGGTATGTTATTTGAAGATAGGATTAAGAAATGATTGTAATGTAATGTTAAGTGACTCCTATAGCAGAACGTCTGCCATCATGGTGGCACCTTGTTCCTAAAACTAAGGAAGGCAAGGGAGGAGAGGGAGAGGCAATGTGTGAATCCTGAAGTACCAATCAGAAGAACACATTTCCTTTTTGCCAGTATGTTTCAAGGTGAGTCTTGGTGAGAGCAGCGGGGATAGGTATTTCTGGAAGGAGCCTTAGGTGTACGTATCCTTCTTGATTTGCTACTGATGAGGTCTGCCCTGAATGTGAGAATGGATTGAGTGTTGTGTGAGACAAAATGACTGGTGGGGTGAAATATTTTGGATAATGATGGGGTGTGCAGGTGAATAAGACTAAGATGTGAGTGGCAAGCTGAAGTTTGTAGTGAAAACTAAAATGGATCCCGCGTGTGTGGTGCATATAATAAAGAAGCTACATATGATGGGATAAGCTCTTAATCAGGTAGTTCTGTGCGCAAAGCAGCAATTTATCTGGGAGCCGTATATGCATGGTGCCAATTAAGGACGATTAAGTTGAATGTCACCGTCTGGGATCAAAACTTGAGATAAAGCAACATATACAAATGTAGAAATCAAGGAACAATATAAAAGGAGCAGCAGTCACTATATGGGAATGAGGTGCGGCTATCAGGACCACCACCTGAAATGCAAAAATCATTTGATGTAGCTTTCATTCTAGAGAGCCATGTGTGAGCTGCATCAATCAATCGGTTCCCTCTTATATGTTGCTCCAAATTATGGTTCAAAATCGGCAACCGTCGCTCTTCTGATGCAGAGCATGGTTTTCGAATGTAGCAATCTGGAGCAGAGTGTAAGTTGCACCAAGTTCTATGGCTTATGATGGAAGGAGCAACCATTTCTCTGTGGGGCTGTTCGTGAGGATCAATAGTCACTCTGTGGGTACAGCAACATACACTAGGAGTGGTGTAAGGCAGAAATACCAGGGAGAATCTGATGTGTTCTTGTTGTCTTCTGCCCAGCTTGGGCCTTTTCTCACAGAAAGGCATTTGTGTACCCTTGTGGATGACACAGGGCGAGACAGACCCAATTGGCGTTGCTCTCCAAGTGAGCTAATCAGCTGAGTTTCTGGTATTGTGGTTTAGCGAACACCTAGGTTTTAAGGGATTTGCTGATGGTTATATTGTCTTTCTAAGTTCCTGTTGATTGGTAGGTAGGAGTGAAAAGGATGTCTCTGCTTTCTGTTTACGTTGAAGTGTGGGACTGTTACTAGACTGCCACTGTTGGATCGGATGGGCTTGTAGGCACGTGTGAGGGGAACTTTTTGTCCTGCAGTTCTGTGTCGTTTCACTGGAAAACAGTGGTTAGGCACAGGGTGTTGAAGTGGATCATGTGTTTCAAATTGCCGAGAGTAATTACCCAGTTGAGTCAGATGGTGAGTTTGTGCTTGGTTTTGTGGTGTTGGAGTGCCTCCACTGTATTGCTCACTTTGTGTAGGTGTCAGGGCTGGTGCTGTGAGAGTGTAAGTGTCACTCTACTGAGGAACAATTGACATTCCTGACCACCCAATCGCCCCCAGATGATAGCAAAATTGGGGTTGAAAGTGTGCCCCAAAAGGTCAATAGATGGGTGCCAAAAGGTCCCTCTGCAGGAAGCTGTAAAAGAAGGAGAAACAATCTGAAGGGTTCCAAGACTTCTGCCAAATACCCCAACCCATACCAAGAATCAGGCTTACCTGAGAAGGAAAGGTAAGATGGTTCCAGCGGGAGATCCACAGGGACCACCACAAGGAGCAGTGTAAAGGAAGGGTCCCAGAAATAAATCCAAGGTACCAAACAGTCCAAGTTCAAATCCCAAGTCTTTATCCAAGGCAACCAAATCCATGGGAGATCCAAAAGTGAAAACCAAGGGCAGGGTGGTTCAGAATCAAGGAAAAAGTGTTTACCAAAAAGAAAACCAGGCATCAACATCATGCTCAGGGATTTCAAATTGGGAGTCCCAATATAAAAGACCTAAGCAAAATTGAGAACCTTGGGCCGTCATCGGTCGCCGCACTCAATCTTGTAGCCTCTGTTGTCAAATTCTACGATAATACTAGCGCAGAGATAAAGCTACGGCCAGTATTTTTGCATACATAAAAACCAGAATGGACTCTGAACAACTGTAGGACCTTTGTATGTCTTCAAGCTTGTCTTAACCCCTCTTTGGACTTGTCGGTAGTCCTTAATAGACACAAGTTGTGTATAGCTAAAACAGACACCTCTGCCCCAATAATGACACTGAGGTGTGGAATAACTCAATAGCTGTAGTAATGCTTCTCAGGTTAGTCCACACTTGGCCTCACTTAGGGTTGTAAAACAGAATTACCCTTTATCTAAATTTGAGCAGACAAAAAAACCCCAAAAATCATAAGACATCTGTAAATCATAAGATGTCAAGGACATTCATTTCTGTGTAATTTTAATGGGAAAGGCGTGACGTAAGCGACACTGTCAGGACATTCCTATTGTATCTACAGAGACTGACAAACGGACAACTTTCTGCGGGAGTGGCTACTAAAATAAAAAACAAAAAGAAAGGCATGGAGGAATCTATATCTCTTTGGCCTCTGGCAACATGTCCATGGTTTCTTTATTTTTCAATTTATGAAACGCACAAAAACCCGGGGGCATTGTTGGCCTTTTGGCAATAGCTAGTTTACACACAGAGGTTAGCAACTACATACATACAAGTGTTAAGGACCCATAGTAAGTAACGTGAAGGATTAGGAAAGCAGATAGGGCAGGGTATGGGATTCTATGATTAAGTAAACGGTCAAGTTTTGAGGGCCCTGGAAATACCCAATACGATTCTTCAGCTCTCGGCGCACGAGGAAGGGAGTTCCATTGTTTAGCTGCAATGAATGGAAAGCTGGAACCTCCCGCTTTGGCACGTTTAAATTTAGGCTGGGCCACGTTTAAATTTAGGCTGGACCAGACGATGTGAGTATGGTGTTCTGGTGGGCCTAGATGCAAGAGCGTCTTAGAGATTTATTGCGACAGAAATGGTGGGGCGGATTTGGAGATGCATTTGTGGGTGATCGAGAGGCTCTTGAAAATAATCCTCTTGGACTAGGAGCCACTGTGCGGCTCTACGGGCGGCAGAGATGTGTTACGTTTTGGGAATATATAGTGCCGCTCAAAGGGCATGATTTTGGATCATGTAAAGTTTCTGTATGTTGTGTGTAAAGACGCCGGAGGGGGGTGTATGTACTTCTTCTCTCTATATGGTAGAGGAGAGGCACAGAGGACCCCAGCCAAGATTCTCTATTGTGGTAGCAATGGATGAGCAATCAAGGCCTAGCTTCTCAGGAGGTGATGCGGGCTGGTTCTTAAGTACAGTGTGGTTCCCAAGCACCCACAAAGGAATGTCGGCACACTGTATCGGTTAAAACAGTCTTTATATAATTAATATTCAAAGGTATATACAATATTGCAATAACGCACTGTGTGCTTGGAAAATCAACAATGGTAAATATGTACAGTTCTAAAGTGGTACCACAACGATTATTAGATCTCATTAAAGTGCATCAACCATACGGTCAAAATGTCACACAGATCAATAAAGAGGAAACCAGCAGTAGAGAGAGGAAGGAAAGAAAGATGGTTGAACAATTGGCAGAATGCAGGTCACTACCATTAAACACAGCTCTGTGTGGAGATCCCCCCACCTGGGCAACCTGTAGAATAAAGATACAAGACCAGTCCATATATTGTTCACTCTTGACTTCCCAATAGTTCTGTAACCCCAAAGTACCTGGCGTTGTAGCGTTCCTCGTTGGGGAATCGACTGCCCTTCTTGAGTGCCCTCCCTTTAAGGCAGGAGTCGCGTGTCGTCGAACATCTGACGGAGAACAGGTTGAGCTACAACGGTGAAGTGGCCGCGTCGTTCCTAGCGGTGCTCGTTGATGGGGAAGCTTAAACGTCCTGCAACGAAGAGGCGTGCGGGGCACCTCAGTGTCGATAGTTCTGGACCGGATAGAGTTTGAAGAACTGTGGCCCAGCAAGGGCGTCAAGTCGTCGGCGTCTCTGTGGTCTTTGGGTGGCGGGAAACCCACCGGTGGATGCCTCACGTCGACGGTCATGCCTTCTCCAGCAGGATACAGCGGCGACGATGCGGACGAGAGCGTCCTTGGATCAATGAAGTTCTTAGGCAAAGCGGGAGCACGGTGGCTCCAGACGGCGATGGCTGTCGTCGACAGTGGCGGACAACAGTCCGGGCATTTCTCTTTGGGATTCCGCCGCAGTCCCCATCGTGGGTCGGCAGCCTGTCGAAGGTCTGTCGACCAGGGAGCTTTGGCAAAGATCTGCTGGTGCACGATGGTCCCTCGTAGCTTGGGAAGAGGGCGCCTTACCAGGTCCTCTCTGGGTCAGTCCTTGGAGACACAGCAGCTTTCAGATGGTGAAGGAGAGCAACAGCAATTCTTCTCGTCCAGCTGGGCTTCAAGGTCAAGCTTCACTCCAGTTACTCGTCGTAGTGGACTTCAGCTTCTGAACACGATTCCTAGCAGTGAGAGGTCCCCAGATATACTGTTGATCTCCCATTCATTCCGCTGGGTCATACTCAAGCATCCAATCACGTCTAAGGGCATTCAGGCAGGCAGGCAGCCAATAAGGCACACAGTGCATTCAGACCATTCACTTCTCTCCAGACACTCACAACAAGTTATGTGTATTGGGACAAGTACCAAGCCATTCAATCACTCCATACTGCATTCATACCGGTTTCGGGCAGGGCTGTCTCGGTCATTGTGTCAACCACCAGATACTAGACACCCACAACATAGAATGCGTATTCGTCACACACTCCATTCAGCCAGGTCCCACCCTCGGGCGTACCCACAACATACGGTCGTTGGGAAGGCACCAGCCAGTCTGGTCGACACTTCCCCCACACTACCATATATGGAACTTCCACCCAACAGCCAGTCAGCGGGAAGGGACAGAGGCAGGGCTACCCGGACTTCGGGAAGATCAAGGTAACAGGCGATGGAAGGCAAGAGGCCATGGGGGCCATTTTGTCTCCATCAGGAATGTACTGATTCCAGTGACGGGGCCTGGGCATCCCAAAATGGAAGACGCTCAGGGCACCAGTCAATTCAGCATGTAGCTGCCACCAGCCCGTACTCTGCTCTGTGGGTCACACACAGGTACCCAAAAACATACACTTGGGGCACAGGGTTACACCCCTACCCCTCGATGCCATAAGAGTATCCCATGGGTCTGTTCACCAAACCAAAAGAGAGAGCTGCACCGCCAGGAGTCCCACATGAACTCCTGCGTGGAAAACACGACAGAACACACGATAAAAAGCAGTAAAGGACAAGAATACAGAGGCTGTGTCCCTCCGATGCATTTCCAGCATCAGAACGTGTCACCAAGGATTACATTGCATTAGTCTAACCTAGCCTTTGCGACCGCAAGTGCAATCGTTAGGCAACTATCTGAGGATAGGAAAGTCTACCAGTATTTATCAATTTGGTGGTATAGGCTGCTGGCGAGGAAATAGCATTCACTTGGCGAATCAGTGACAGTGAGGCATCAAGCTATACCCCCAATGTTTCACTGCAGGGGAGACCAGAATCTGGGTACCGTCAATGTTGAAAGCAGAGTATCTAGGGTCAAGTTTTTTTTTTTTGCACTGTTGAGGGTCCAACAATGGGGAGCTTGGTCTTCTCATCTTCCAGACCGAGGCATGAGTTGCCATCCAGACTTGGATGGTTGAGTAGGCTGTGCTTGATGTGTCTGCGTCATTGGGATACTTACTCGATAGGGGCAGAAGAATTTGCCTTTCATCTGCATAGTTGGTGTAGGTTATGCCGAAGAAGTTCAGGAGGTCAAAGAGTGGTTTCATAAACATGTTATAGAGCGTGGGCGAGACACAGGATCCTTGAGGGCAGTTTCCGTGAAGACTCTCATTAATCTACCTTCTATGAAGGTGGTGATCCAGGTTGTGGCTTCAGGTGAGAAAGAAGCTGAGATGGTCAAATGGTGGCAGAGGATTTTATGGTTCACTAGGTTGAAGACTGCAGAAAGTTCTGGGAGGAGTAGCAGGGCAGGTTTCCCTTCATTCCGGATCTTGTCCATCTGGCTTTTAAGGTCTAGGAGTGTTGACTCTGTGCCATGGCCTGGACGGAAGCCGGACTGAACTCCTAGGATGTGATTGGTTTCCAGGTGGTGCTGAATTTGGACGTGGGTTGCTCTGTCAAGGATCTTTAGTTAGAAGGGGACTGTGGTGATTGGCCGTTAGTTGTTGGGGAGGACAGGGTCAAGAGTAGGTTTATTTGGTAAGGGAAGAATCCAAGCCTCCTTGAGGCTGGATGGGACTGTGCCTGCGCGAAGAAGGAATTAATGAAGGTTGTGATGAAGGGTTTAAGAGTTTCAGCCCAATCTTTGATAAGTGTGACTGGACAAACGTCACCTTTGTATCTTGCCTCTTTAAGATGTGTGATGTTTCCAGTTCAGTTTTTATGTGGAAGTGGCACAGTGGTGTACTGATGCTATTGTTCATTGAAGGGCTGGTGTTGGCAGTGGCTTGTTGCCAGGGCTTCGGGAGAATTCCTTTGTGTAGGGTGTCAATATTTAGTGACATAGCATTTTGAATGTTGGTACACCATGCTTTGTCTTTCAAGAGGGTGGATGGTTGGGAATTTCTAGTTCTTTAGGTATGGAGAATCATTCCCTAGTATCAGATTTGGCATTGGCAATTCTGGCATTAAAGGTAATAGCTTTGTCGTGGATGATGGCTTGTTTGTAATGTTTAAAGACCTTGGCCGCGAGGCCAGTGGTGCGGGCTGCACTCCTGTCCCCACTAAAAAGTGGTTTCTTTAGGTGAATGATGAATTATGTCTCACAGACGTAGATTAAGCTCATATCAAACGTTTATCTCTCATGAATTTTATTCGCGTTATTTTGCAACTGGTAAGTAATCTCAATGCAGGTGCTTAGTGGGAAGGCCAATGCATTTCGGAATGAAATCCTTCATCAGGGCCTTGTATCCCTGTAAAATGTAGAGCTTGAAAAATGGCTGGGCGTTCTCTAAAGGAGATCGTATGCGTTTGAGTGCCAAAGATAGGATTCCCAAGTAAATCTGTAAGAGTGTATACAAGGTACATAAGACTCTTTATAAAATCTATCAGTAACATGTACTATGCTGAGTAGCACAGGCTTACCTGATGCTGCATGAGGACTCGCCTCAGCTCTCGGTGAAACCGCGTGGACACGCGTTTCACAGCGAGTTAATTTGTTGTCACAAGTAACCATGGAAACCTCATAGAGCTATAACATGAGATTCGCGAACAAAAGCGGCGGCCATCTTAGAATGGTGTCATCGCAATGTGAAGCATGAAAAACTGACAATAACCATACACTTACTGTCAAAGTGGTCTCATCTACTCGTACAAGTTAATCTATTTAGCCAAACACTAAAAAAAGGGGATTAATCGAAACTCATTAAACCAAAAAGATTAAAAAAACATTGCATGCTTTGCCGTTTCGGAACGGCAGAATAATACTGTAATCCCTCCACAGCTTAAATTCACCTTACCAAAAAGAAAACGTGGTGGGAAACAATGTTTAGCTGCCTTCATGAAAGCTCGTTTTTTGTAGCGTCTGAGTATTCTTTTAGTATGTCCAGCAATCTGTTTTTTGATCGGATTTCCAAGAGGTCGGGGGTAAACCAGGAGTTGATGTGCCCTGCTGGTTTGGCTTTTTTGGCCTCTAGGGGGGGCGATAGTATCAACTACAGTTGTTAGGGTTTTGATATAGAGGTCTGCTAGGGTATTAGGATCTTGTGAGCAGAGATGCTCCTGTTTGAGGTATTGTAGGATGAAGTCCTTGGTGAGCTTACAAGAGCTACGAGCCCAGGTTGGTGGTAGGGGTGTGGAGGAGGGTTTGGTGTGGCGGCAGAGTGGGATGGCAAAGGCACTAATGTGATGGTCAGACCAAGGGTAGGAAGTGTTGGAGCTAATGGAGACTGGGCATTTGAGGTCTGCAATACAATCCAGGGTCCAACCTTTGGCATATTTGGGGGCGCTGACGGGGTGGTTGAACCCCACGGCTTTCAGGGTGTTGGTCAGGGAGGAGGCTTGTAGGTCAGTAGGGTCGTTGAAGCCCAAATTCAGGTCGCCAAGGAGCATAACTCTTGACAAAGGTTTTATGGTGTTGCTTATAATGTGGAGAAGGTCTCCTTCGAATGTTAGGGTATAGGGCCTGGTGGGCAGTAGATAGTGTGGACAGTGATGGTAATGGTACGGGAGGTAGATGGCTTCACAGATAGGATGTCGCAGTTCTTACGGAGGTGTTGAATGACCTTATGCACAGGTTGTCTTTAGCTATAATGGCTACTCCTCCACCCCCTCGTGTTAAGTCTGTAATTTCTAATAATGTATCCTGCAGCAATTGCCAGAGAGAGGGCGGGACCAGAGGCTGCATGGAGCCATGTTTCAGTGACCACAAGTGCGTCAAGGTTGTCTGCTATGAGAAGGTCACGGATGTCCAGTGCATAGGATGGTAGGGAGCGGGCATTGACCAAGGCGAAGTTCAGCGTGGTCTCGGCAGGTTTGATGTACTTGCAAGTATTAGCGTCAGGGAGTTGGATTTCCGGACAGTTGGATTTTATGGCTAGGTGTAGTACAGATGGAGACTGTGGCACTAGGATTTGTATCGTTGGGAGCAGGGCAGGTCCTATTCCTATCAGGGCAAGGAGAGTCAATCACTAGACTAGCAGTAAAGGTGGCAGTGCAATTGTCATTAAATCGGTATTGATCCTCACTGTAGATGTGGTCAGACATTTCCCTCAGTATTATTGGGTGTGGGGCAATCAATGTCATAGGCAGTGTTGTTAACAACTGGGTAAACCATGGCATTGGTATCATAGTGGTTAGAAGCACGGCTTGCTATCGGATTTTCATCAGCCTTGTTTGGTGCAGGGCAAGCAGTGGCATTAACCATCAAGATAATTGGTTACATGGCAGATAATTGGTTCCATGGCAGGCAATCACCTTTTTAACAGAATTGTTAGGTGCAAGGCAGGCACTGGCATTAACAATAAAATTGTTGGTTGCATGGCAGGCAGACCTATTTCTGACAGCATTGATTGGTGCATGGCCAACAATATGGTTATATATAGGGTTGATTCTCTTCCTGATGAGGCTAATGGTGACAATCTTGGGTCACGCCGTCCATGCAGCGGGGCAAATATGTTTCACCATGGCTAGATGCAAAGCAAGAAAAAGTTGAATTTGTTGAGGTGGCTGTTGCAAGCCTCACCTGATGGCTAGTAGCAGAGGCATAACTGGTTGCATTTGGTGGCAGGTGTGGGCTGCTGGTTGGGCACTTAGCACTGACGTGTGTTTCTGCAGTGGGGCAAGGTGCATTAGCGCCCTTATCAAGTTCCGTCTTCATTTCGCTTGCGGTGCGTGATTTGTTTTTTAGAGCAGCATTTGGTGGTGCAGGTTGGGGTGTATTAGGGGCTGGTTTTCCCTTGTAGTAATGTTGTGGCATAGCTGACGTGGGTACACATAGTGCAAGGCAAGCTGATTTTGAAGGTTTGTGCAGGCACAGAGCTTCGGCATGTAGGATCTTCTATGCCTGTATTGCTGGTGGGATGGTGGAAGGTGACGGTGCAATCCTGTTGGCAGCGGGTTCTCAGCCGCAGGTTGTGGTTTTTGCAGGCCATGAAAGGGGGGGGTGGACAGGTGGGGTTGGGCAGCGAGGCAGCTGCCGGGTGGATGATTTCATGGGGATTCACGCTGTAATGTTGGCATGAGTGCATGCACGTTTATCTTGGAAGAAGTTTGCGGCTAACAGGTCCAGCAACACTGGGCTCTTCGGTACCGTGCCAAGAGGCATGGGGAAGGGTGTAGGCATGAAATGGGGAATATGGTGTGCGCCTGAGGGGCGTATTACTACAATGGGTGGCAGTGGGGGCACCAAAGGGTAGAGATCGGGAAATCATGGAACGTGCATCACAAGGCTTACCTTGAAAATAGCATATGGATGCGGAGGCCGGCTTGATCAATAGACTTTCAGAATTCTGTGGTGCTTGAGCAGATGTTGCACGGCGAGAGACCTGCAGAGAGCGCACTCTGCCTTAAGTAGCAACCTTGAAATGTGGCCTCCTCCGCCATCCGGCTGCGATCTGCATCCTGTTGAAAAATTGTAGTTGCCCAATCTGGCATTTGCAAAAAGCCCAGCAGGGCATTCTGGTAGTGGCTTTTCCATATCTGTGGCGGCGGCCATCTTAAAAGTTGCAGCCAGGTTCTTCTTCGTTTTGGCTCCTGGAGGCTGTTGTATGCTGGAGGGTGCCAGGAGGATCACGGGGGCTACCGGTTGAAATTACCAAATGCTCCTGTGTCTATTCATTCCACCCAGGGTTGTCATCTCTTGTTGGGTCTCAACCAGTTGCATCTTCATGTACAGCTGCTAATAAGGAAAGCATCTTTTTGAATGTTTGTCTCTCGACGCCCTGCCTCAATTTAATTGGCCTCTTTAGTTCAGTAGTGTCTTCAATCATTTTACATGGACACAGATCATGCCACAATGCTAAGGAAGTCACTTATCTTGAACCTCTAGACTTTTCCTTAGAATACCTACTTGATGATGGCATGAGAATTGTTCTTGATAGATCTAATATGTTAGCACTTAGGCTTGACATATTTTGATTTAGACTTACCACCTCCCGAGACATTGAGTTGGTCCAATTTGAATTTGTCGACCCAACAAGGATGGATATTGTTACCTTGGACATTCCTTCTAAAATACTGTATAAAATGTTGGTGAGGAAGGTTGACACCTTTCAACGAATGAGATATGGTATGTGACCTTATAACAAACCTAATCTCAGGATTATCTCTCACAATAATATTCCCAATATAAAAAAACTACAGCACATCGAGGACATTATCTCATTTTCGGGTGGTTTAGGTAATGCTCAATCATTCTGCTTTATGAATGCCAGAAATACCCAATGAATGGATACAACGGATTGGTCATGGCTCTCAACAGCATAACAGCTCCCAGTCACTAATTCTGTGAGGGTTGCTCGCCATCGTTCGTCTGAATGAGCTGACAAGGTTTTATCATGGAAACGAGAGGCAATTCCCTGTTATTAAAGAATCAACATGTATGCCTTTTTGCTAAAAGATTTCTCTATAATCTTACTTTAAGACGTCCGTTTAATGGACTGCCCCACATTTGAGGACTTTCATATCTTTTTCCAGTCTGCAGAATGCAGACCTCGGCAGAGCTTCAAGAGGCTTGATCACCTCAACAACTTGATTCCTGTTTTAGTAATTTGATGAATCAAGGTTATTCGTCCCTTCTCCCGAATGGTGATGCTAGGGAGGTGAGCCTGCTCTGCAATATCCTCCCTTGGGTTATGGGCAAGTGGGACCTCCGTGAGAATGACTTCCCCCTTATGGTACAGGACTCCCATTCCTATGAGTTATTTCCTAGATTGCCCATCATATCGGCATATTGACTGCCTGCTGGGAAGAAGACTATAACCTCTTTATATTTGGCTTCAGGCTATGCTGAAGTGAATTGATCAGAAAAAGGAAAACAGGTTGTCTCAGTTCGAGTGGAGGAGGGAGGAGGAGAGAGTATGGTATCCAGGGCAAGCCCTCTGATGTGATCACACCTTGGAGGGGTGGAGCAGAGCCAAGCCGCAGACCGCGCGACTTTCGAATCGGTGAGGAACGCCATAGTGAGACGCCAGTGAGCACGTCAATGGGGAAACCGCTGCCCGAGAATAGAGAAGCATCCATGAGCTGGCACTGGGGTGACCACAAACACATCGTGGTGGGGAAGACACCTGCTGAACCACGCTGAGACCATCACAGCTGGGAGCGCGAGAAGCTCCCTGATTCCTGTGTCTGTAGACAGCTACAGCCTGAGGGGAATCTGGGAACGAGTCCCCATGAGAATCCAGAACGGGAAAACCGACAATGGAGAAAAATACCAGAGCTTGAGCCGAGGCCTGCAACATTCCCCTATACAGATGAAGGTACTGGGGTATAATGGGAAAAGCGTGAGGCTGCCAAGGCTAGAGCACATAGAGTGCTACTCATACCAGTCATAAAGATGAGCTACGAGGAATAAAGTTGTTTGAATGCCAATGTGAAAGGCTTATAAAGCAATTAACAAATCACCCCGCGAGAAGAATAAAGAGGGGCTGGAGGCAATTACACTGGGAAGAAGGGAAAAGGTCTTATAATAAATGAGACAATTGATAAAACAAAACCCAAGCACGCCTTCTGAGGAATATGATGTAAGACTATCAAGATAATCAGATAATAGAAGAAAGAGTTATAAAGAGAGAACTCGGGAGTGGGCGGAATCTAAAAGATCAAGTCACATGCAACATAGCCAAGGATGAATTGAGAGACTGTGACAGGGTCACAAGTGTGACAGACTATGTCAGAACAAGCTGAAAGCAGCATAACCTTAAAGAGAGCATCAAACCCAGTAGACTTTTACTTGAGCAACAAGAGTTCGTGGAGGAGCTAGCCAGAGCCTACCAAGGAAGATTCTATTAAGAAACAAAATTATAAGAGAGACATTTCTATCCAGAGACTATCAGACGACGAGAAGCCCAGGAGAAGAAAGACTTTCTCTTGGCTGAGTTAAGTTTGTTAAACAAGTGGTATGGTCAGGTAGAATTAGGTCTGAACCAAGGAAATGTTTACGTTGGGACTTCCCGACGGCAGACGAGCACCCTTAATTTCTTTAGCAATAGGGATAGTTAGGCCTTTTCATATAATTTCATTAAATAGGATTCATAAGGTCCTGAATGTGTCCGACCTCTTCCAAACCACCACAGTTTTCTTGCAATAAGTTTCTGTTTTGAACAAGATGATCTCCTTCATGATTTACTAATTATTTATTGGAATCCAGCTCACTGTAATCTCTGTACATTTCTTGATAATCTTAACACTGCACTTGAACGGTTTTCGATATCTAACAATGGCATTATTTTGGCAGGGGGACTTTAATTCTGCATGCCCGTTGCGGTTTGCCTTACTGAGGCAGAGAACATGTGTTCTCCTTTTGATTGTTCCTTAAAATTTGCTTTTGGCAAACAGTGGCCTGCACTCAAAATACTTGCGTTCTATGCATACTTAATGTTAATGTCCATGGGGAAGTCCCAAGCAGGGCAACCTGGCATATGGGGGATGAAAATTCAACCATAAACTATAGGTTTGTTGCCATGGTCCTGTTCCATAGATGTTCCTTTTTCAAAATATTTGAACCCGCTACCCGGAAATCCACACATACAATCCCAATGTACAAAAGGTTATTAATACCCACCCACATAATTTCAGACCCATCACCCTACTGGATTCTGACAGTAAAAACATTGCATCCCTAGTGCTTAAAAAGCTGGGAGTTGGGCCCTTCAAACTGGCCGTATTAAGAAACGACAAACAGGATTGCCCAAAAACGTAGGCACGTCTTTAAATGGTTTACTAATTGTTAGCTTACAGGAAACTGCCTAGGGTATGAATGCATTACCAATTTATCTAGCTTGTATCGATCTGTCAGCCACTTTCATTCTGGTGACTCGTGAACTCTTATGGAACCATTTCGCAAATTGGGGGCTTCCAGATGGCCTCCTTAACAATTTTAATTTACCTCCATTCTGAAAACTTTATACAAGCGAGGCCAAGGGCACCTCTCTAAATTCTAGCATCGGAAAGTAGTTCCAAATTGTACTTATGATCTCAAGGTCTTCAACCGCTATGTCTGACATTGGAGATTCTTTGTGAAAGCAAACTTTATTTCCCCCCCCCCCCCCCCCTCCCTCCCTTTCCCGTTTAGGTACATTCGGACTTCTGGCTGGCATATGTGATGACTTTATACTTTTGAATCTAATCCGAATAGGTTTACAAATACTTATTGATTCTTTTGTCAATTTCCCATCAATGATGGCTTAAAACTAAACTCTTGGAAGACAAAAATCATGAGACTTCCAAAACTGAGGCGAAAGCAAGGCTTTGCTTGGTTTCTAGACAAAATGAAACTAGAATTAATGTACACTATCACAAATGTGGGCTTTCTCGGGCAAGCTACCTTCCACTCCATCTACAAGGTAAGAATATATGAGCCAGACACCATAGACCAATTCCAGAACGTGAAAAATAGACTCTAAACAGGCTTACACACTAAAACAGCATTTAACTATTTAGGGCAATGAATGTAACCTACCTGCTTGAATCAAGCACTCTACCACGATGAGGACCGCCAACTCATCAGATGTAAGGTAAATAGGATCTAGCCTCCCTTATCTGCTGCCCTTTACTGCTGTTTAGAACCCATATTATTTGACCACTTTAACCACTACGGAATAAGTTTTATTTCTTTTTACTCAGAACCTCTTTTTCTCAATCCGAGTAGAAATAGCTTGCTGCAATGGTGTGCTGAACTTGCCCACCGACCAGGAGCCCATGGGTAAACATCAGTAATATGATATCACAATAAGATGTTGCACAGCAATACAATACAGAGCACCCGCTCATACTAAATTACTGTAAATCACGAGAGTCCACCACTAGGCATGTTTAATGGCACTGACCTCTGATTCACACAACAACGCTGCCACTAGATGTAACGATTATGGACAGAACTCACTGATATTAGCTCACTAATAATGATTAGTCACACTATGACCAATTCCATCAGAACACTGCATGACTGAACTCCCCCGTGCCTAATTAAGGAATACCATTAAGACTGTAGACAATTGACCATTCCTTTTCTTCCTTAACTCTCCTTTGTTTTTCTTTGACTTATAATAATGTTAATGACTCCATAAATGCATGCAATGATGTGTACAAAACCAGTATAAGTGACTCGATGAATGCACGTGTGAAGTGCTATGACATGTACAAAATCATCAACCTGTAACCTAATATAACGAATATAACAAATGTACACACATGATACCAATAGATAACCAAACAACGGTAATATTGCACAAAACTTCTACTGTACACACTAATCAAGTGTACCGTGCAGTGACTTGACAAAGCCTGATAAAGACGAAACATAAGCACGTGCAACCACCAGGTCTATGTTGGCTCAAATGGGACTGGTCCACAGAAAGTATTGTTCCTCGTGCAACCTCTAATAAACTTCTATACAGTTTTGATATGAACCATACTTGTCTTATTTCCTAGCGCAGCACCAGACTTAACTATTTTCACTACTCTTTGATTAAGAGCTAGTATTTTCCTGTCATGCTGGACAGACAGAATGTGCTATTCGTGACCACACTAAGCACATCAAGCATCCTCATGCTGTGTTTCCTTACAGGGACTTGGAATCTTGATGCATGTATCCTGCATGTTCTCCCAACTGACCCAACTTTGCTGGATTTGTCCTTGATTCCTTGATATCTAACATAATGCTCATAATGCTGTGTACTAATCTACTATTCTCAAAATCTGCCTTGAAATCACAACTCAATTATCACAAACCCTTAGGATATAGCCTCCTCTGTTTTTCAGAACTGTGATCCACTTAACAGGACTGACATCCACCAATACCATTGCAAAACATTCTTCCTCTGCTGTACCCCTTCTTCCCTCCCTGTGTTTGTAGAATCTATTGCCTGCATTCTCATCCTCAAACTTCCCCTAACTCCTTTGTTTTCATCCAGCAGACTACGACCCTGATACCCGTACCGAGAGTACAGTTTGCCCCTACACAGACGGGACACGTTGCTCACAACATGATACTGCCACTTCACAGACCCTAATCTACATGTAAAATGACAGTAAATATGCACGTGTGAAAAGCCACCCTTAAGTACAGATGTCTTACACAGTAATCCTTCCCAAATTAACTCTGTTAAACACCTGATCAGGTTCTCTACTCATCCATATCAACCATTAATCCTCTTGACCGGAAATACTTTGGGGTGTGCCATTACACCCTTTTACTTTATACACAAGTCAATATTGCTACTCCAGTTGCAGTTCAGCAACTCCATTTGTATTCACATACGTCCATATCATGACCAATGCCATCACTTCTTCTCTGACAGTCAATAAGTTGCCACTAAACTGTATAATTTCCAGAATGTCTAAATATGTAACTAACTATTTTACTCGGTGACCTGTAGTACAGAGTATAGTATTAAAATGTATAGCTGCTAGGTCAGAATTCCACAGCTCTTATGGACATGCTCCAATTGAATAATGTTGAGCACTTCTTTATGTTGACCACTTCTTAAAGATTGCAACCGTAAACAAACACATACAGAAGAAATAATAATCTGATGCAAGCCACTTCATTTCCCTTAACTTTTAATAGTCTCACAATGTGTAGACATCTTGCTTACAGATTGTTTAATACTACAATTATTGACCACTTTGTTGACAATTAAAATAATACCTTGTGCTATCCCCACAAGCTCTATGGCCTCTCTATGGGGCACCCGTGTGACTCAAAAATGGCCTTAATGCTTAAGCTACCTGCTGAGTCTCCGTTTTTAGTGGAGTGTTCCTCATTTTTCATCACACTATACCTTCATGTGGAAAATAATACATTTGTAAGCTGTCATTGTTTCCTCTGCTAAGCTTTGTGAAATGTCTCCTGTGTTTGAGGCCAGCTGTCCCTCTTTCTAACCAATTGGAGAAAGGTTTCTGCAGTGGGATTATCATATTGAGGGTAACTTTGTCCCTCAAAACCTCCAGAGAAGTGTCCTTTGGGTATATAAATGGCAAATAATGGAGAGAAAGGAGTGGAGATGCGAGAAAGACTGGAGCTGGGGAGAAGAACTGGGGGGCGGGAGGAAGTGTGGCAAAGTTCAGTCCTGCGCTAAATTGACACAGCAATAAGGCTGTTGTTGCCGAAACTGTTGGCGTTTGTGAGCTATTCCCTTAGTCGTTTAGAAGTTTCTTCATAGCCTGTCCACGTCCTTGTGAGGATGTGGACGACGCCAGGGGAGCGTTGCCAGGAAGATTCTGTCACACATTTATTGTAACCTGTGACCACGAAGCGTGGCAAAGTGCGATCCTGCAGTCTGGCAGGAGGCCGAGGACGGCATTCTGCAACTATCTACACTGAACCTAAAGTGAGCTCAAGGTCAGGCAAACTACTTGCTCCTATTGTTTGATGAAATTTAGTTGGCCCCACATTGAAGTGACAAAGTAGTGTCTACCTGAGTAGGTGAAGGAGGACCAAGGGGCTGTGGGCCGCTCAACAGGTGGCCTTAACAGGAGCAGATGGCATTGCCCTCTCCAAATCGCTACAATTTACGTAGCATACAAAATAAACAGAGGAAGCTTCTGATTTGTACATGCCGCCCATATCGGACAAAACGCTACTGGCTCAACCAAATTTGGATATGCGGAGTATGCCCAATTGTTATGTGGCTTCTCTAGTAATGGTGATCGACAAAATGTTAGAGGAGAAGCTTTCAACCTCATTGGGTGAGAGCGACTGCAATAAGGCGGGCGCTTGGTCCATAGAGCTAGCCGCTTTAACCCGGGAAATTCCTTTTTTCCAGTTTTGTAGCAGTTTAGACAAAGAAGCAAAACGAGCAGAAGTCTTAAGTGCCACCAATTCCTTACACACTAACCCGTTGTAACTCTCTGACTAATAGCTTACCCGCCACGGATATGATAAAGGATACATCATGCTACTTCAGGTCTTCACTTCCACAGGCCCAAGTGATTTGTCACCTCGTTCAAACCCCTTTGTTGATGGCTCCTTGGAAGGAGCTCCATCTAGCAACACGACTACCTTGGCCGTTCATGTGACACTACAGTTTCTGGTCTACCTTTATGACGCTTTACACAGAGAACTGAAAATGATTTCAGAAACCCTGCAAGCAGCTCAAAATATAACAGAGGTTGGAACAAACACAGTATATATGCAAAAAGAAGACTCCGCCGTTAGGGCCAACTCAGATTCTTTATTGAATAAGGATAATCTTGCTCCAATTATGGATGTAAATACTGATATTGATGAACTGCGAGCAAGTTTGCCCGAGAAGAATCATTCAACTATGGAGGTGGAGCCATACATTTCTGAGGAGGTCCAGTAGACCACAGTTCCACTGGAACAATCCAGATCGGGGAAAACCAAGGTTCATAGTCATAGCTTTGAATCAAAAGATTTGAAAAACAAAAGTTTCGAAACAAATGTTTCGAAAACAAAAGCTGTGACATGCTATGTTTAACATGCAAAGTGCATTTCTTTCGAAACCAATCCGTCGACAATAGTCATGGATTGGTTTCAATTGAAATGCACTTTTACATGTTAAAAGTAGCATTTAAATGCTTTATTTTTAATTTTTTTGGTAACGTTGAAACATTAGATGGAGCTGTCCAGTGCTGTACTTTCAGTACTGGACTGCTCCATGTAACGTTTCAAGGTTTTAGTGTATATTGGGGGGGTCACCCCAGCCCCCCCACGCTACCCTCCCACCCCCCAACCCTAACCCAAGCCCCAACCCTAACCCAAGTTTTGAAATGCTACCACTATGAAAACTAACTTAGGTCAGGAGAATGATGCCGTTCTCCTGAGGGTACTTCTAGTACCAGTCTGTATGGTTCTTTTTCATACATAAATCTCAAATAGACACTAGTGACTTCTTGGATCAGTCTCTGTAGTTCTTCTAATGGGCTATTGAGTTTTCCCTTCTCTTTTGTAAGATCTATATTCCCGGATGTTGGTCTAAGCATGTCTTTTGGAAGGTACTATTGCTCTGGTAGGCTTTCCCTCCTGGGCAATTATAGTTCAGCTTGTTTTGATCTGCTTGACTTTGAATATGCTCAAATGACCAGTTCCTCTCAATTCTGGCTCTAGCTCATAACATTCTTTCTCTTCAGTATTATTTTTCAGTAATTATTTCTACTGTATCACTACATTTTAACCTCACAGGTTTCAAGTTTAACTTTGCCTTTTCCCAAGGTATTGTTATCCTGTTCTTTTCTCTATGTATTTATATTTACAATAACTATTTCTCTTGGACTACAACATCTTGAATTAATTTGTTTCAAGGTTAACTCTGTCTTGAGGCTTTTACTGGGACTAGTTTCTTGTGCGGTATGATTCCTGCAGGGCCTCCTGAACTTCCCGTTACCTTTTGCTTTTGAAGGAGAAAGTCTTTGGGATACTTGTTCCTCTCAGACCTTGTCTCATCATGGACCACCATCGCCTTACCTTCGTTGGCATTTCCCTCCTCCCAAGATATCTCCAAATGGAATTTATTGATGATCGCAGATTGGACAGGGTGGTCCTTCACACAAAGTCACTGCTAATCTACAATATCTTGAATCAGACAGAGGCACTCTTGGGGTGGGGTTTTGAATTGCTTCCTTTTAGCAAGCCCAACTGGACAACATAGTACAATCTAATTCCACAAATGCTATTGTAAATTAACTTGGGTGAGGGGAGGCATTGGAGCATGATCAGTGTGGATCGTAGGAGGGTACAGAGCTATCAAGCTTGAAATGTTTCATCCTGCCTGATGGGTCCAGATTAGTCTCTTCGACTGTACCAAAGTTGTTAAAAACATTTGGGGGACAAAGATTGTTTATGGGTGTCGTCTTCCCTATCCTAAAACAAAAATCTTTGATGACTTATTCATTACCCAAAGCCAGTGTACATTGCTATCATGGAACAAAAGGTGCTTTTGAATCCCCAAAAGGATTCACCCCGGTTAGCGGAATTTGAAATCTTTGCATTGCAGAAGGTATGGCTGAAGTAAGCTCCAACACTGGACGGATATAGTATTTATTTAAATGAAGCAATAGGGAGTAACATTTGAAGATCACCTGCGGCACTAATAATGGGAATTAGGAATGTATTTATGTCCCATAACTGAAAGATGCAAAGTGAAATCATCAGATATACTAGTAGTCAGGCTATCTTGGCTAGGGAGAAGACCCTGCGGCGCAGTAAACGCATTGCTAATAAACATTTATTGGAATGTCTAGAAAACACAACCAGATCCCTTCTTTGGCATTTAATACTCTCTTGGAGGATTGGTATGATAATTTTGGTTGAGATAACATCTTGCTAATGAGGGATTTGAACTGTGTGATACCATTTTGGGACAAGTGGAATGGGTCTAGTAAAAAGTATGATAAAAAAGCCCTCAAACATGGGTGTATCTGGGCTGAGTCTATGATCTTGGTCCTTTCACAAACTCAATGAATATATAAAAGACGATATACCAAGCAGCCACACTTGGCAACATGGCAAAAGTAGCTCAACTATGCATTACGTTTTTGTATCCAAAAGCCTGTTCCCTAACATAGTCTATGACTGCATCCTTTTGACTATCTAACGACCATGCATTTCTGATATTACAGTGCTCCCTAGTGATGGTAATATGCCAGAGAAGGGTGGCCCTACTAGGATTATTACGAACTGCAGAAAAATACTATTAAATAGTTACAATCATCTAAAGGAAATAATGCAACAAGCTTTAATGAGAGAACGTAGGGATGAGAGAATGTAGGGAAATGGAACTTCTTGCCTGTGTTCAATGTCTTCTTTTGGCTTTTCAAATGATACAGCAAAGAGGTACTAATCTGACGTTTGGTTGTCGAGTTAGGACCCAAGTATATGATTGTGTGATAAATCATTGGAAAAATGCCTTAAAATGTGATATTCGAGCCATCAAAATCAGTATAACTTTATCAGATGAGGATCGCTCAATACATATCAAGAGACGGAAGTGGGAATACAATAATTGGCTGATCTATTACCACCATAGTCTGGATAATGCAGATAGTCGTAGAATGCTATTCATCGCTAATAAGTTTCATCCGTATATTTTTTTATATATTTTCCTAGGCATATAAGACTGATAACAATACGTTATCTTATACCCTAGAGATTGCCATTGAGATCCAGTGATTATAAATATTCTTCATGGAGAAATTTGATAGAGAACATTAAAGCCGTATGATTACATCTAACACACATGGGGGGGGTCGCACAGCCAGTCTCAATCAGCCAGAGCAAAGTGTTGCATGTCATTAGGAAAGCTAAAGCTTCTAGGACAGTGTGCCCGGATGGGCTAGCTGATTTTATCTTAAAGAGCGATGAACCACTATGGTCTAGTATCATGCAAAGGCTATTTTTAAACATTTCCAGCCAGGGACAAATTCAAGATTCAATGAGGGCTAGTTACTATGTACCAATTTACCAATTTACAAGTAGGGTGTTTGTAACAACCCAGGAAATTACAGGGTAATACCGCTTCTATCATCAACATTTCTCTCAGCACTATTTCTGGAGGACCTTTCTAAGTGGGCTGCATCTTGCGGAATACCAAATAAATATTAAGCATGTTTACGCAGGCATTTGGGTACGACATTGAATCGACTTACTGTCAAATTGCTACAGACTCGAATATGTAGGACATCTTTGTACATGGGCTTTACAGATCTCTCGTGTGCATTCGACTTAGTTGGTCGAAACAGACTATGAAATAAGTTATATGAATGGGGCATCCTGTCAAAGTTGTTGGTGTTATTACAGGAAAAAAGCAAGTGTTCAGATTCGGTTGGACAATTTTGGGAATTTAGAATCAGCAGTAGGAACTTCTGTGGGCCTTGGACAAGGATGTGTGCTGGCCCCATGTATTTTCAATCTAAACTTGTCTGATCTAATCGACCACCTAATGCAATGGCGACATTGGACACATGTCCAACCGATCGACATGATTTTGAATATCTATCAAATAAAAGCAAAAAACTGTAAAAGTATGGGGCTGCCCTATGGGATATGCTGACTCATCCAAATTGTTTTTTGAAAAGCGTGAAAATGGCTTTCAAAATGTTTTGGAGTGCATAGGGTTTTTTAGAAGAGAAGCTATACATAGAAGCCTCCTTCGCATTGGCTAAGAATTTGGTGTAATCAGAAGGCAGAATTGACTCAATTTATTCTGACAAATATTATGCACAAGAGAAAGACTGCATCCAGTGATTACAGAGAAAACAATTACAGAGGGAGACATTTATAACGAAACAAAAACAGCGAAGAAAACACTGAATTTTTGTGGAAACATAGATTGGATGGGGTAAGGGGATAGTACGGTTGGGGGGGCTTGAAGTGGGCTTAAACACATAGGGAAACAAAGAGTGGAGGAGGGAAACAAAGAGTGGAGGGTGGCCCAAATAAAAAGAAAATACTTGGTATTTTGTTCTGCTGTTTTTGTTCGTTAAAAATTGCCTCTCTGAAATAGTTTTTGCTATAATGACATGGAACCGAGAAAGACATCAGTCAGTTATTCATGTCAAGAGTCTTCTTAATCAGATCAATACTATTACTATTCTACCCAATCTTTATTACCCTTGCATTTATGTAGCGATTTGGCTATACGCATGAAGTTTCTCATTCATGATTGAAGGGAATCAATGGAATTGATGAAAGTTGCAAATCACAAACCTGCAATTATTGCCTCTAATACAGTTGTGGGATATTTACAATTGAGTTATCGAATGTCCGATCGATCCCTGATCATGAGGGCACGATTCAGTTACATTTAGCTGGGAGCTGTGTTGGCAACTTGGATTTAGAAGGGAAAAACAAATGCATAATGTGCGAGGCTGACAAGGAAGATTTTGTTGTATTTCTTTTTTGGCCCGGCCTTCTCGCACGTTAGAAGAAGAACTCTGACAATGGTTTTAAGGGATGCTGGCTTTTACAGTGCCACCCAGCACTATATTTTTTACTGAAGGTAGAAACTCTGATTATAGCGTGGACGGTATTATCATTTTTGCACCAAGCCTGGTGGATCAGATCTCATTGCAACAATTTTATTAATGGTATCAAATATTTGAATGGATTGTGTCCTCCCACGTATTCCTTATCTTTTGATATTTCCAATATCCAGCTTTGCTGCTTCCGACAAAAACTTCAGCAGGGGGCGCTATGCATTCATGCCTGTCGACTCGATGTCCCTCGGAGGCCTTCATCTCGATGTCGATGTCACTGAAGGTGCATGTAGCATGTGAGGCCCCCGTTGGCTTCAGTTCTGTTTTTCTGCATTTACGGTTCGGATACAGTACGCAGTGTTCCTTGTGAGAAAAATCTTCAAGTAAAATCTTCGAGTCTTCGAGCATGCGAGAGAATGGCCTTGTCTTTGGCATCTTCCACTCCCAAGTCAGGTTTCAAGAAATGCTGTGACTGCGGCTCGAAGATGTCCGTTACAGACCCCCCATCGAATTTGCTTATGGTGTCTGGGATCCCCGGATCAGTCATCAGAGTGCGAGGACTGCCTGTCCATGACTGCAAAAGCCTGGGAGAGCGCAGAGGGAAGCTTACGGCAGGTAGGACCCATAAATCCGACGAAAAAACAAGCTTCGGAAGAGTCGAGAGTTGTTTCTCCTCGCCATAAGAAGAATAATCGATCCCGATCACGTAGTGGTTCCCACCACTCGTCATCGTCTAGACATGGAAAGAAACTGCGCCATTGATCGCTATCTTCTTCATCTATCAGTTCCTCTCCGGAACGGGTCATATGCCCCACTAAATCTGCCTCACCGGCCCAGTGGAAAGAGTTTAGACTAAAGATGTTAAAGGTGTTTGAGAATGCTGCCTTGCCCCCCTCGACTACACCAAAAAGTCATGCTCTGGTTGAAAGACCTCATAAGCATAAAAACTGTGCGTCTTTGGACCAGGGTCCTCGAGATCGATCGAAGGTTCCCTCGAGTCGAAAAAAGTCCCTTTGAGGACTGAGTCGTCAACGTCATTGACTCCGAAAGACTCGACATCAACACCATCAAGGTTGAAAGGTGCGTCATCAATGCCACCGGCACCAAAAGGTTATGAAAAACAATCTACGCTTCGAGCGTTGAGCTCCTTGACTCCACATGTGCCAAAGCCATCAATGTCAACAGTCTCAACGAGTTTAGCTCCTTTGACCACTAATATTATGACTGTATCCACTACAATGGAGAAAACATATACACCTTTGCCAAGGGCTGAATATTTGAAGTCTCTCTCTCCTCTATTTATGAGGATGCAGAGGAATCTTCAGATGAGTCTAGACCTTTTGGTCTCCAGTATGGTATGCCATCAGTTCCTGAGGCTTTAATTTCAGAGGATTCCAGAATAAAGAACAGGAATGCCTGCATGAAGCCAGTGGTATAGATACCTCACCTGATGTAGAATTCGGCAGGGCAGACCCTGGTGACCATGCAGAGGTTACTTACAGACAATGTCAAGAGTAATGGAATACATGGCTTGGTCTAGAGACTGACCCCAATATTTGAAGCCGACGACTTAACTGACATTTGGACAGGGGACCCCAAGAGGACCCAATTGTACCATTCCATGCAGCCTTGCAAAGGCGTGTGGCTACCAACTGGGAAATGCCTGAAGTTATTCCTGCTGTCAATAAGAAATTGAACTTGAAATTAGGGCTGTACCGAATAGCATATTTAGTATTCGGCCGGATACCGAATAGTTTGTCAACTATTCGGCCGGAGCCGAATAGTGAGCCGAATAGTTTTTTTTTTTTAGGCCCCCCTATGCAATACAATCTCGGGCCACCAGCTTTGGCCCGGTGGCCCGACAAACACAACATTATTGCGGTGAGGCCGCGGGGGTTCCCTGAGGCCCCGCGGCCTCACCGTGGTGAGGGGGATGGGGGGCACCGAGGCCGCCGGGGTCGGCAAAGTGCCCCGGCGGCCTCATGAGTCTGGGGGGGCCGCTCTTGTAGGAGCGGCCCCCCAATGCAAAATAAACGTCGGGCCACCGGCTTTGCACCGGTGGCCCGACAAACAGAACATTATTGCGGTGAGGCCGCGGGGGTTCTCTGTGGCCCCGCGGCCTCACCGTGCTCAAGGGGTGAGGCACATTTCACAGCGAGGCCGCCGGGGTCGGCAAAGTGCCCCGGCGGCCTCATGAGTCTGGGGGGGCCGCTCCTGTAGGAGCGGCCCCCCAATGCAAAATAAACATCAGGCCACCGGCTTTGCACCGGTGGCCCGACAAACAAAACATTATTGCGGTGAGGCCGCGGGGGTTCCCTGAGGCCCCGCGGCCTCACCGTGGTGAGGGGGATGGGGGGCACCGAGGCCGCCGGGGTCGGCAAAGTGCCCCGGCGGCCTCTTGAGTCTGGGGGGGCCGCTCTTGTAGGAGCGGCCCCCCAATGCAAAATAAACGTCGGGCCACCGGCTTTGCACCGGTGGCCCGACAAACAGAACATTATTGCGGTGAGGCCGCGGGGGTTCCCTGAGGCCCCGCGGCCTCACCGTGGTGAGGGGGATGGGGGGCACCGAGGCCGCCGGGGTCGGCAAAGTGCCCCGGCGGCCTCATGAGTCTGGGGGGGCCGCTCCTGTAGGAGCGGCCCCCCAATGCAAAATAAACGTCGGGCCACCGGCTTTGCACCGGTGGCCCGACAAACAAAACATTATTGCGGTGAGGCCGCGGGGGTTCCCTGAAGCCCCGCGGCCTCACCGTGGTGAGGGGGATGGGGGGCACCGAGGCCGCCGGGGTCGGCAAAGTGCCCCGGCGGCCTCATGAGTCTGGGGGGGCCGCTCCTGTAGGAGCGGCCCCCCAATGCAAAATAAACGTCGGGCCACCGGCTTTGCACCGGTGGCCCGACAAACAAAACATTATTGCGGTGAGGCCGCGGGGGTTCCCTGAAGCCCCGCGGCCTCACCGTGGTGAGGGGGATGGGGGGCACCGAGGCCGCCGGGGTCGGCAAAGTGCCCCGGCGGCCTCATGAGTCTGGGGGGGCCGCTCTTGTAGGAGCGGCCCCCCAATGCAAAATAAACGTCGGGCCACCGGCTTTGCACCGGTGGCCCGACAAACAGAACATTATTGCGGTGAGGCCGCGGGGGTTCCCTGAAGCCCCGCGGCCTCACCGTGGTGAGGGGGATGGGGGGCACCGAGGCCGCCGGGGTCGGCAAAGTGCCCCGGCGGCCTCATGAGTCTGGGGGGGCCGCTCTTGTAGGAGCGGCCCCCCAATGCAAAATAAACGTCGGGCCACCGGCTTTGCACCGGTGGCCCGACAAACAGAACATTATTGCGGTGAGGCCGCGGGGGTTCCCTGAGGCCCCGCGGCCTCACCGTGGTGAGGGGGATGGGGGCACCGAGGCCGCCGGGGTCGGCAAAGTGCCCCGGCGGCCTCATGAGTCTGGGGGGGCCGCTCTTGTAGGAGCGGCCCCCCAATGCAAAATAAACGTCGGGCCACCGGCTTTGCACCGGTGGCCCGACAAACAGAACATTATTGCGGTGAGGCCGCGGGGGTTCCCTGAGGCCCCGCGGCCTCACCGTGATGAGGGGGTATGGGGGGGGTCACTTACCTGGTGATTGGGTCCGGGTGCTGGCATAGGAAGTGAGGGACGGGAAGAACTGTTCCCTTCCCTCGCTTCCTATTTCAACACGTTAGGCTGGTTCCTCTGTGGTCAGACTGCAGAAGCCAATAGGCAAACAGCTTGTTTGGCTTCTGCAGCCTGAACACTGTCAAACATTCTATGATTGGCTGTCATCTCCCAAACAGGGAGAGGGCAGCTAATCATAGAAAGTGGACTTCGGCTTCGAGTCCCTAAACAGAAACTATTCTGCCGAAGCCGGATAGCTGTATTTCAGCCGAACTTCGGCAGAATAGGGACTCGAAGCCGAAGTTCGGTACAGCCCTACTTGAAATACAGGGTTTCACGTTCTGACCCCTTTTACTTCTCAGAACACCCAACACCAGGAGAGCCTAGTGGTTCAAGCTGCCACCTCAACCTGTAGACAAAATGTCTAACCTACAATTCCTCTGGATTGGGATGATGGGCGTTACGATTCCCTAGCCAAAAATGTTTTTTGGGCTGGACGTATGGTCCTGAAATCAGCTAATGCCACATGCACATTATATGATATGATATTATGTTGTTTATAACGCCCTTCATACCCAGAAGTTTCTAAGCGCGGACCCCGGGATCGAACCTGTGTTGCTCCGTGTCGTTTTGCTTCCAAGGCGAGCAAGTTGCTGCTGAGCTATCCTACCGAGACGTTGGAAAGGTTTACTCACACGCTTTGAGAGTTCATATCCATGGCGGCTGACCATATACCTGAAGGGGAAGAGCGAGACTGTTTTTTAAACATAGTCACGGAAGGGAAAGATGCGATGTGCGAATCCCTCCAGACTGGTCTTGACTCAGCTGACCGTATTAGCAGAACTATGGCGGCAAGTACAGTTATGCGCAGATTTGCCTGGTTGAGAAAGAGGATTTGCTCCAGACGTACAATTCAGACTTCTCAACATGCCCTTTGATGGCACTCATTTATTCGGAATCCAGGCTGATGAGAGTTTGGAGAAACTGCAAACTTCTAAGGCGGCAGCTAAAACGCTTGGTGCTGCAATCGGACAACCTCCAAACCACCCAATGGGTACACCCTGGAGGGGTAGGTCCTTTCGTAACGACTCCACATTTGGAAGGGGCAGAGGCCATCCAGCTCAAAGAGGCCAGAGAAGATTCCCCTGTGGTGGACGGGGAATAAGTACTAAGGCCGGAAAAGCAGTAGCTACCTTACCATCAGCCACTGCGTCTGCCGCCCTACAAGACTGCAGTGGTTGGCAGACTGTCACAGCATCTGACAGTATGGCAGGCTGTTATTTCAGGGGCATGGACATTGGAAACAGTTGGCCAAGGTTACTGCCTTCCATTTCTAAAAAAGCCTCCGAGTCATCCACCGGGGAAGGACCCTTACAAAGTTCCAGATCCGCTCCTTATGCAGAAAGATACTAACCATGCTAGAGAAAGGTGCTATAGAGCCAGTACCTGTAGCGAAGAGGAACAAAGGTTGGTACTCCCCTTACTTTCTAATCCCCAAGAAGGACGGAGGATTGAGGAGATTTGAACAAGTTCCTCAGGAAGGACAAGTTCAAGATGGTAACTCTTTCTCCGATCCTTCAGGCCCTCCAGCTTCAGGATTAGATGGTATCATTGTACCTTCATGATGCTTACTTTCATGTGCCGATCCATCACAAGCAGAGACAGTACCTGAGGTTCGCCGTTGGTGGTTCTCATGATCAGTTTCAAGTTCTGCCATTTGGGCTGACCTCCACCCCGCGGGTTTTCACCAAACTGATGTCGGTTGTGTCAGCAAGTCTCAGGAGAGGGGGAATTCACCTGTCCCCCTACCTAGATTATTGGCTGGTCAGAGCCAGTACCCCAGAACAAGCCCTGGAACATCTTGGCTATACCTGCTGCTCCCTTCAGACTTGGCTTCTCCCTCAACTTCAACAAGTTTCACATGATACAGTCACAAAGACTCCACCTCATTGGGGCAGTCCTGGATGCATCCCTGGGAAAATCCTCACCACCAGTGGTGAGGGTTCAAGACATTCTGCAGACGGTGACCAAATTCCAAAATGCCCAGCATCTACTGGCCTTCGATTTTCTGAGGTTTGCTCAGCCTCATGGCATCCTGCATTTTTCTGGTGCTAGGGGTTCCCCTGAGAATGAGATCTCTCCAATGGGCTCTCAGGACTCAGTGGTCCCAATTCTCAGGGAGAATGTCAGACTGCCTACAAATTCTGAGCAGAGTCTCACAGGACCTTCGTTGGGGGGCCTGTCGGGGAAAACATCTTGAAAGGAGAACAATTTTGCCAACCATGGCCGGAGATGACTGACGGACGCCTCACTCACGGGGTGGGGCGCCCACGCCAACGATCTGAAAATCAGTTGGTCCAATCTACATATCAACCTTTTGGAGCTGAGGGTGATCGGATTAGGGCTGAAGGCCTTTCTGCCATCTGTACGGGTAAATAATGGATAATGACGGACAACACAGTGGCCATGTAGTACCTCAACAAGAGAGGAGGTGTAGGGTCACAACCACTGTGTAGAGAGGCAATGCAGATCTGATTCTGGGCAATACAAGAAGGAATCTCTGTCGGCAGTTCCCTTAGCTGGAGGGTCATCTAGCCAGAGAGCAGAACAAGATGGCATACGCTCTGAGCAGGCAGAGCACAGTCTCCCACAAGTGGGAACTAGCTCAGGAAGTCCTTCAAGAGATCTTGACTGTTTGGGGAACCCCTCAAGTGGATCTGTTTACGACCGGTGCCAACCGGAAGTGTGAGCTGTCCTGCTCAGGGGAATTTCCCCCAAGAGGAGCTCTAGGAGACGTGTTCGTGGAGGATTGACAATTTCCACTCCTGTATGCGTTTCCTCCATTCCCTGTCATTCCTCACGTAATCAGGAGGTTGAGAAAGTTCAGGAAATCCATGATCCTAGTTGCCCCGGATTGGGCCAGGAGGACGTGGTACCCGGACCTTCTGGACATGTCCATCTGCCCTCCGATACGTCTTCCACAAAGAGAGCACCTTCTATGGCGAGAGGATGGTCGGGTTCTCCCTCCGGATATCGGAACGCTCAGCCTTCACGCATGGTTTCTGAGAGGCTGAGATACAAGGATTGGGACCTCCCGGATGATGTAATGGAGATTTTGCTTTCGGCCAGAAGGCTAGCAACTAAATCTTTGTACCGCTGCCATTGGAATAAGTTCTGCAGCTGGTGTAGAGATAAGAATGCTGCCCCATTTACATGTAATACACCGATGGTGTTATCCTTTTTGTTACATCTAGCTAATCTGGGTCTCCAGACTGGTACCATTATAGGATATTTGGTGGCACTTTCCATTTTTAAGATTAAGTCTCTTACTTTAAGAAAGATACCGTTTTAATAATTACATTTTTAAAGGGACTGACAAATGTTTTTCCTCCAACCCCTTTTAACGTCCCAATTTGGGACGTTCCACACCACTACGACATTCCCCTCTCCACCCTATTACTCCTTTCCTATCCCCACCCTCCTCCTCCTCTCACATCTCACACTGCGACTACTACTCTACCCATACCTTCTCCCCAGTTCATGATGTGTGCTCCTTTAGAGCCCTTACACTCGTGCCCTTTGATGCTACTAACCCTAAAAAACATCTTTTTAGTAGCTATTACATCTGCCTGAAGGGTGAGTGAGCTTCAGGCTTTATCCTGCAAGACCTCCTTACATTGTCTTTTATAAAGATAAAGGTGGTGCTGAAGGTAAAACCCACCTTTCTACCAAAAATAATCAGTTTCATCTCGCACAAAACAGAACTTTACCAACATTCTACCATCCTCCTCACCCTGGGAAACAAGAGGAGAGGCTTCACTGACTTCACCCTAAACGGGCACTGAGCTTTTATATTACTAGAATGGCAACATTAAGACAGGCTGACCAATTATTCGTGGGCTATGCAGGCCACAAATTGGGCATGGCTATCACCAAACAGACTTTATCCAGATGGTTTATATTGGCAATATCAGAATGCTACATACTGGCGGGAAAAGATCCTCCAGAAGGTCTACGGGCTCATTCGACCAGAGACATGGCAACTTCCTCTGCTTTACATAGGGAAGTACCAATAAAGGAAATTTGTGCGGCTGCCACATGGTTGTCTGTACATATCTTCACCAAACATTTATAGTTTAGACTGTTTCTCAGGTCAGGAAACTGTATTTGGCAAAGCACACACATGAGAAATATTAAATTGTCATCTTAAAATTCTGACTCCCTCCTCCAGTAAAACTACAAACTGCTTTGGGAGTGTATCAAAAGATAAGGAATATGTGGGAAGACGCAATGCATTTAAAAAACAAGTTACTTACCCTTGGTAATGTTCTTTTGACTGGATGTTCCCTCTTTCTCTTCCCATATCTCCCCGTGTTCTCTCTGTCCTCCCCTTCTACACTACTCTTCCCCTCTCCACACCACTACGACATTCCCCTCTCCACCCTATTACTCCTTTCCTATCCCCACCCTCCTCCTCCTCTCACATCTCACACTGCGACTACTACTCTACCCATACCTTCTCCCCAGACAATCTCCTTTCACTCTGTTCCCTTTCCATTCACTCCCTACTCTCTCTATTGGCTCCACTCACACACTTTGCATGCACACTCTCCCCAAGTGCTACTTTCTCCCACCTACCAATACCTTTCTTACTCCTTCAGCAATCCTCCACACTGAAGTCAGCAATCCTCCACACTGAAGTATCTTCATGTCAATCCCTCGACGACACTACCGCTGTCGGCTGTGGTTTCTAAGAGTGGGCGCTAGTCCTTAGTGACAATGCTCTCTCGTATGAAAAAGCAAAAAAACACCATGTTTTATGCAAAGCCATGAGTATAAATGGAGGAAATCATTAAAATTACATGCATTTCATTGCTAGATATGTTTTAAAGTGGTCACTGACCTCAAGGCTGTTCATTAACGTGCAGTCCCGTATTATCTGGTGACCTCATTAAGAAGAGGGTGTAACTTGGCACCTAAAGGGTAAACTACACATGCTGCTCTATACTCTATCATTAATAACTTAAAAAATTGAGTCGATCTGCTTTGTTTTCAAGCAAAACACTTGCCTTGTGGTGGTCCAGAAAACGGAGAAAGGTACCTACAAGAGTGTATTCATGTCTTGGTTATTTCTCTGTATGCTATTCCCCTTCTTCTGATGGGTTTCAGGTGACGTCCACACACACCAGTGCATGGCGTGGCCATGCAAAAACACAATGTTATCCATGCAAGGTGAGGTGTAAGAATTGCATTGTAATAATCTTCATGTCCTACGCGACTGAACAGTAAGCTTTAGGAAATGCGACAATGCAAAGTTCAATTGCAGTGTAACAGGCATGTTTAAAAAATTACATTAAAAGACAGCAGAAACCATCTATTACACACTTTGGGCCACAAGTATCTGCACCCTGATAATCTTTTTACATTCCTACCCTTAGAGACCGGCCTCACCGGCTTTTAGAGCAACACTGTAGAACAGATCCTATAAGGCGCGAGTGCTAGTGGACACACCTCCTGATAACAGAAATTAGACATATGAGCTGAATAGGAAAGGGGAACCATATATTAATGAAAGATTCAGGGAACACATGCAACAAGAGCTGAAGGGGGTCAGGGTCTCACCTGGCAGACTGCAAGCTCCAATCAGTGACCGTGTCATCCGTGAACCCTCAAGGAAGCAGTTTCCCCAGGGGAACTTGTCTGGCAAAGGGTCTCGGGCCTGTGCAGACAGGTAGACAAATGTACCTAATAATAACCTAAAACTATCAGGAAGAAAAACCCTGATTAAAGCATCCGGGCACATGGTTGTGCAACAAGATCATTGCAAGAACAGCACCCTGTCGTTTTCGCATCCCCCTTTATAGGGGCTGGATTGGAAGAAAGATGCCCGCATCGGAGGCACAGTGGCAGACCCGCAGGTTAGAGGAAAGCACCTATAAACATGGGCACACATCGTGCTCTGGTGGCGCTTTAAGAAAGCGACCTACACTATGGTCCTCTTCCAGGTCCCGACTTGCCCTTGTTTGTCCCTCTGTGCCTAGATTCTCAGAGGGATGTCTACCTCCATGGGCTTTGGTAGACTAGAAAGATGGAAACTTCTAAGTCATTACATGAAAGTTTATGCTGCATTGCACTTATTAATGATTACACACTTTTTCCATTCATTTGCCTCGTAGAGGTCGCTCTCAAAGCTCTTGTTCCAGAAAATTAGCTTTAGTTGAATTTAGTCAGAATCATTTTTGCATTTTTTATGTTGTGATGTGCAATTCTTTACAGTCCAGTCGATTTTACATCAGTTTCTCTAGGATGTTGTAATGAATATGGACAATTCGTCCCTACTCCCCAGAGGGGAGCCACCCCCTTTGAGGATAGATAGGTGAGCCCGCTAAGCAAGACCCTCTGTAGGGCAAATTGGACCTTACTGGAAGTGACCCCCCCCCACTCCCTCTCGGAGACAAGGACTCCCATTTCGTGATGGAAGTCCAAACCACCTTGTCCGATTATATATAATACTTTGGTTTCTCCTGTAAAGACTGTAGTCAACAAAGATCCTTCTTTGTCTCTATTGCTTCAGGTAATGCTGAACACCACCTGAATACCATTCTTAAGGAAGACTGAACCAATTCATGTTTTTACAATGACGTGTATAAAGAGAGGTGAATTGTGAAGGAGGAGAGGAGACTCCCACGGAGGGAGGAGAACAATAGCTACACAGAGGTGAGCCTCTATAGCAGTGCCATTCTGGAGGGGCAGAGCCACGTCGAGCCCGCAGCCAGTGGCATCGTGTGTGGAGGCTGGACGGCGGGTGCCTTGATGGAGCAAGAGGGAACGAGTCTCAACGGGAGAACAGTCTTCTCTGGTGGCGCTACCACTGACGAACAGCAGTGGGCCTGGGGCACTGCAACAAATGCAGAGACCAGAGACTGGAGAGATGACGGGATCGCTGACCTCGGTTCGAGAAGCGCTTGCTCGATTTGAAAAAGGTGCACCATCTGGAACACAGCTGCTGTCAAAGTGGGGACGCCAGGAAGTCCTCAAACTGTTGGTTTCACGGAGTACCGAGACCGATGCAGGTATGGCAAGAAGCGGGAAAATGTTACGTACATTGCATGTCATGGCAGGAAGAGCCATAAGAGTGGGAGAAGTTGAGAAAGCTTATCGGGCACACAGGCCTGTGAAAGTTGAGTGAAAGAGATTGAACATTGTATGCCAAGGCTGAATAACCAATCAGGCTAGCGAATATTGCCGTTGTAAAATAAAGGCATCCAGAAGAGGACCACCGGAATGTGGGTGAATCCCAATACCAGAAGGTAGTATTAGGGTGCAGAGGAAGGAGTGCACACAAGTGGCATTGTAATTGGTATAGACTTGTATTTAAGATGAAAATGAAGAGAAAACCTACCTCTCCCTATATCTATGAGGGGTCTCCCTGCCTCAACTAAAGTGCTAATGTATCTATCAGGATGTTTTAGTAACTTAGAGTCCACCGTCATGTGTCAAAATGTCCCTCTTTCTATCCCTTATAACTAAACTAAACGGTTGTACCAAATTTCTTGGTCCAGAAGAATAACTCCCTCCTCTCGGACTAGTTGGCACACTACTGGTTGAAAGTTCTTCACCGGGGTAATGACTCCCTTCCCCTGGGTTTAGTGCTTCATAAACAAACAAAAGGGTTGCGGATCCTCTTTGTATCCAAGGGGGAAGGACTCCCTTACCCATGATCACTGGTTTGGTCCTCTTTGCAGATTCAAATGCCAGAAGAATGACTCCCTTTTCCTTACAACACTCAGGGGAATAACTCACTTTCCCTGGCCTTTTTCAGTCTTTGTTTTACAGTTCACAACACCTGGGGGAATGACTCGCTGCCCCTGGCTTTTCTCAGCACAGTTCACAACCCCCGGGGGAATTGCTCTCTCCCCCTGGCCTTTCTCAAGAAGCAAAGAACCAATTGTGATGAGGGTCCTAGACCCAGGTTTCTCTTCTTTCCCAAAGGAGTAGTTGGTATACTCTCCTGCTAAGTTTTACAATGCTGAGAATGGTTTGCAATGTCCTTTTCATGTGGTTGTGGGTCACAGAAAATACTTCTGTGTGACTAGATTTTGGCATACCTTGTTCACTCTCCTGCCAGGTATGGCCATGAGAAAACGGATTTGCAATCTGCTTTCTCTTACTGTCTGCTTCAACAGTGGTTACGACCAGCCACTGTGCCGAGGAGGATGACTCCTGAGGCACAGCTCCATAAAGGTTATCTTCAGTAGTGGTATACGACCAACCACTGTACCAAGGAAGATGACTTGTGAAGCACACTCTTGCTTCTTTCACTATTATCTCTTTCTCTGGAGCTCTTTGACGGTTCTTGACTGGTCTGCGGATTTTGATTTGTGCTGTCTCTTAATGTTCGGTGGGATATGGGGGCTCCTGCACGACTCTGCTGCAGGATGTTGCTGGCAGTCACAGCTTTCTTCTGCGACCATTTACTCCACCGCTTGGGGTTACGCCGCTGCCTTCCAGCTCCCAGCTATGCTTTGGCGTCGTTCCACACCATCAGACCTCTGGATTTGGGGAGCGGGTTGCTTGTGGCTTCCTTGGTGTTCTCTAATTGAACGTCCTGGACTTGGTCTTCCTCTCCTACTGGTTGGCTGGCTCTCTTCATGTAGTCTTTTGTTTATTTTTGTCTGCTGGTTGGCAATGGTTGGTCCCTTTTCAATGTCTTTGGCCCTTCGATCTTTATTCTTCAGTGCCGCCTCCTCATCCAAGTACTTATGTCATATCTCTCCCTTGGGTAGTCCATGTTCTTCCTCGTCTTAGGGGAAGTCAGGCCTATGGGCCTACATAGGTACATGGGTTGGTTAGGTAAATAACTGGGGTCTACAAAGTGGAGAGGTGTATAGGGTGAAGGGTATTATACTGTGTCTTCTTTAGATGTTCGTCCTTGTCCCTAGAGAGGTAGCCTCTCACTGTGAGATCCTCCTGCTGAGTACCACCCCCGGGGGGCTATCAGGTAGCGGCCTCACCTCCCTGGCCTCATGGGACAGGGCTTCCCCTCGGGGAGAAGTGACGACATTCAAGGATTCGTCACTGTAGGTAGCTGAAAGTTGTCTGAAACTGCGAGTTGTCTTGCCAAGTGATCCTGAAGGAATCTCTACATTTGAAAATAAGCCTCAGAAGAATATTGGAAGAAACAGTTATTCTTTATAAAGTCCTCACAATTTTCAGATAGCCTTTCAGTAGAGAAATTTTGAGTGGATTGTGTCCTCCAACGTATTCCTCATCTTTGATGTATTCCATCCAGCTTCAGCTGCTTTGGAAAAGAATTTCGGCAGAGGGCGCCGTGCGTCGATGTCGTCGAGTCGATGATCCCTCGAAGGCCTCCGTCGAGGGTGACGTCATTGGGTGTATAAGTAGCACGCGCGGCGCCTGTTGGCCTCAGTTCCGTTTTTCCAGAGTGTACGTTGCTTCGGAGATTCGGCACGCCTCGAGTTCTGTGAAGAAAGAATAAATACGAAATATGTCTTTGTCATTGACGCCGACCACGACCCCGAAGTCGGGTTTCAAAAAATGCAAGTCGTGCAGCTCAAAAATGTCGATTACCGATCTGCACCGAGAGTGCTTATGGTGCCTTGGAGAAGGCCACGACATGGAGGCCTGTATGAAGTGTCAGGTGATGACGGGGAAAGTCTTGGGAGAGAGGAGGGGAAAACTGCAGGTAGGTCGTAAATCCGACCGAAAAGCTTCTAGCGTCGAGTCGAAGTCCCGTGAGGAGAAAACTCCTAGAGGCGAGAGGCATTGGTCCAGGTCCCAAAGCGATTCCCATCGCTCGTCTTCGACAAAAAAATTGAAGAAACGACGCCACAGGTCCCCCTCCACTTCGTCTTCGGACGAATCCCCAAAAAGGATGAAATGTCCCACAAAACATTCATCATCCGAAGAGTGGGAAGCATTTAGAGTAAAAATGATGGAGGTGTTCAAGAAAGCGAAGCCTCGGTCCGCGCCTTTCTCAGAAGCCAGCCGGGAGCGTTATCGCTTCGACACTTGCGCGCCCTCGAGCCCGGGTGATCGAAGGAGGAAGGATAGAGAACCTTCTAGGACGCAGAGCGAAAAAGATCGCTCGATTCGACCACACGAGGTCACCAACGCCGTCCGAGACCGAACATACCACGAAGGGCAAGTCTTGGAAGAGTGCCTCGACGCCCTCGAAGCTGATGCCGTCAAAGTCGGGTACTAAGTCGACGTTATCGGGCTTGAGTTTGGTACTCCAAATGTTCCTGAATGCCTGATTTCAGAGGAAAGCAGGATGAAGGATTTGGTTGAATCATTGCCCAATGCAAGTGGTATTGATACGTCCCCAGAAAATGAATTTGGTAGACCAGAACCCGGTGAACATGCCAATCCATCAAACCGTCAGTTAATGACTACGGTAGTAGATTATTTGGGCTGGGCCAGGCCTACAGCCCAATTTGTCCAAGATGATCTGACAGACATACTGGACCACGGTCCTACTGAAGACCCAATTCTACCTTTCCATGTGGCTTTACAAAATAGGGTGGCCAAAAATTGGGAGACGCCGGATTCTATTCCTCCAGTGAATAAATCCATTACTTCAAAATACCGCCCTGGCAGTAGCGACACCGGCTATCTGTCTAAACATCCCACTCCCGAAAGTTTGGTCATACAGGCAGCCACAGCTTCTAACAAACTTGCATATCCGTCTATCCCTCCAGACAGGGACGATAAGCGTGTGGATGGCTGGGCACGGAAGGTATTTTCAGCTGGGAGCATGGCATTAAAATCAGCCAACTCCACTTGTGCCTTGGCAAAGTTTTCGAACACTCTGTGGGAGTGCATTGCAATGTCGGCGGAGCACATACCAGAAGGGGAAGAAAGGGAAGGATTCCTAGCCATTGTTAGAGATGGAAAGGAAGCTATGCAGGAATCCCTTGAATCTGGTTTGGACACTGTTGATAGTGTGAGCAGGTCCATGGCCACTAGCACAGTAATGCATAGATTTGAATGGTTACGGAAGTCTGGTTTTGCACCAGATGTACAGAACCGTCTTCTGAACATGTCCTTTGACGGGTCTCACCTTCTTGGCAGCCAGACTGACGAGAGCCTTGAGAGGCTGCAGACCTCAAAGGCAGCTGCCAAGTCGTTGGGAGCTGCTATCCGGCAACCTCAGCCCTTTCGTGCGACAAATCAATCTTGGAGGGGACGATACTATTGTTACTACTCCTCATATGGAAGAACGAGATGAATGGCCAGTCAAAGGGGCCAAAGAAAGGCAACTCGCGGTGGTGAGCAAAATGTGCAAAGCTAGCTCCAGCTACAGCCTCTTTACCATCAATGGCTGCAGCAACCGCCACAAAACCACTTTGAGGACTTGCATGACAAAACACCTGTAGGAGGCTGTCGCAGCATCTGCAAGAATGGCGAGCCATTACTTCAGATGTTTGGGCTCTAGAAATAATAGCCCAAGGTTACTGCCTTCCTTTTCTAAAGCAACCTCAAAGCAATCCACCAGGGAGACCCCCTTTGAAGTTTTCGGACCCGCTCCTACAGCAGGAAGTTCTAACCCTGCTGGAGAAAGGTGCTGTAGAACCGGTACCTGCAGCGGAGAGGAACATGGGATGGTACTCCCTGTATTTTTTGATCCCCAAAAAGGACGGAGGACTCAGGACCCATCCTGGACTTAAGAAGGTTGAACAAGTTCCTCAGGATGGACAAGTTCAAGATGGTTACCCTTTCTCAGATCCTTCAGGCCCTTCAACTTCAGGACTGGTTGGTGTCATTGGACCTCCAGAATGCTTATTTTCATGTGCCGATTCATCTCAAGCACAGAAAGTACCTGAGGTTCGTGGTTGGCGACTCACATTATCAGTTTCGAGTCCTACCACTTGGATTGACCTCTGCCCCGAGGGTCTTCACCAAATTGATGGTAGTAGTGGCAGCACACGTCAGGAGAGGGGGGATTCATGTCTACCCCTATCTGGACGATTGGTTGATCAGAGCACGATCTGCCGAACAGGCACTGGATCACCTGAAAGTCACCTGCCATTTCCTCCACAGTCTGGCCTTCTCCCTCAATTTCAAGAAGTCACAAATGACACCTTCTCAACGGCTCCAAAATATAGGAGCTGTGTTAGACGCATCCCTGGGAAAGAGCTCGCCTCCCAGGTCGAGGGCTCAAGACATTCTTCAGATGGTTTCCAAATTCCAAAACGCCCAAAATCTTCAGGCCTACGACTTCTTAGGGTTGCTCGGCCTCATGGCATCCTGCATCTTTCTGGTGCCGGAGGCACGTTTGAGGATGAGATCCCTTCAATGGGCTCTAAAGACTCAGTGGTTCCAGTTCTCAGGTCGAATGACGGATCTTCTCCAGATTCCGAACAAGGTTCGACAAGATCTTCTATGGTGGACTTGTTCAGAGAATATCCTGAAAGGAGAACTTTTTTAGCAACCATGGCCGGAGATCACAGTAGTGACGGACGCCTCACTCTAGGGGTGGGGAGCTCATGCCAACGATCTGACAATCAGCGATCGTTGGTCTCCATCGGAGTCCAAACTACACATCAACCTTCTGGAGCTGAGAGCCATCAGACTAGCGCTGAATGCTTTCCTGCCATCTGTCGGAGGGAAGAATGTCCTGATAATGACGGACAACACAGTGGCCATGCATTATCTAAACAATGGAGGTGGTATAGGGTCACTACCTCTGTGCAGAGAGGCAATGCAACTCTGGTATTGGACAATTCAAGAAGGAATCTGTTTAACGGCAGCCGGGGAGGAGAATATGATGGCAGATGCTCTGAGCAGGCAGAGCACGGTGTCCCACGAATGGGAACTGGCTCAGGAGGTCATTTAAGAGATCTTCGCCCTTTGGGGAATCCCTCAGGTGGACCTATTTGCGACCGGAATCAACAGGAAGTGCGAAAGGTATTGCTCAAGGGAATTTCGTGGTGGAGTGGAATTTCCCACTATTGTATGCATTCCCTCCGATTCCCGTCATTCCTCAGGTCATCAGGAGACTGAGATGCTTCGGGAGCCGCATGATCCTAATTGCCCCGGATTGGGCCAGGAGAACGTGGTACCCGGACCTTCTAGACATGACCATCTGTCCTCCAGTACGTCTTCCTCAGAGAGAGAACCATCTCTCTCAAATGGAGGGTCAGGTTCTCCATCCAGAGGTCAAAACGCTCAACCTTCATGCTTGGTATCTGAAAGGCTGAGATACAAGTATTAGAACCTTCCAGATGACGTTATGGAGGTGTTGCTTTCGGCAAGAAGGCCAGCAACAAAGTCTCTATACTGTTGCCAGTGGAAAAAGTTTTGCAACTGGTGCAGAGAAAAGAATGTCGATCCTTTTCTATGTTCTATTCCGGAAGTACTATCCTTTCTTCTGACCCTAGCACATAGAGGTCTGAATGTTGGAACAATTAAAGGTTATCTTGCAGCGCTTTCCATCTTCAAGCGCTCGTCGCAAGAATGCTCCTATTTCAAAATTCCTATGATAGTACAATTCTTAAAAGGACTCACTAATGTGTTTCCTCCTCACCCATTTCAAGTGCCAATATTGGATCTCAATTTGGTCCTAAAATTCTTAATGTGTGCTCCTTTTGAGCATTTGCACACGTGTCCATTAAGATTACTGACATGGAAAACTGCTTTCCTAGTTGCTTTAACATCTGCAAGAAGATGAGCGAATTGCAGGCACTGTCTTCTGGGCCACCCTATACTGTGTTCCATAAGGACAGAGTTGTGTTGAAGGTTAAACCCTAATTTTTACCAAAAGTGGTATCTGAGTTTCATTTAAATCAAAAAATGGTGTTATCCTCCACCCCATCCTAGTAAGGAGGAGGAAAGATTTCACAGGTTGGATCAAAAAGAGCTTTAAGCTTTTATATCACTAGGCTTTCTAGGCTTCGAGTGGACAGCCAACTGTTTATTGGCTACACAGCAAAAAGATTGGGTCAATCAGTAACAAAACAGACAATATCATGCTGGATTGTGCTTTGCATTTCGAAATGCTACAGACTGGCGGGAAAAGACCCACCAGAAGGTCTAAGGGCTCATTCCACCAGGTGCATCGCTTTGTCTGCAGCCCTGCAAAGAGGTGTTCCTATAAGGTCCATTTGTGGAGCAGCAACTTGGTCATCGCTGCATACTTTTTCAAAATTCTACAACCTAGATGCTTCCCAATCTAAGGAGCTAAATTTCGGTAGAGCAGTCCTATACTCGGCCATCTGAAGATATTGAAAAAATCTAATCCCTCCTCCATAAAAATTATCCTTACTGCTTTGGGAGTCTATCAAAGATGAGAAATACGTTGGAGGACACAATCCACTCGAAGAACAAGTTACTTACCAACTGGTAACATTCTTTCGATTGGATGTTCCTCCGACGTATTCCTCATCGCCCTCCCAACCTACCCCTCTGTAGATTCTCCCGGGGCTGTTGCCACTCCAACTCTCGCAAGGCAAATAACTTTGAAAGTTGGTGAAACTTTCAAACAGCAATACACAAAAGCTTCGACAGCTGGCGAGTCGCAGGAAGCCAGTTAATAACATAAAGGACAAACGACATATGATGTAATTTTAATTGTATTTTACCCACAAGCCACTCTTATCAAATTAGATATAGTTTTAAATTGATTTTCGAACAATTCTGCACCCATGCTATGGTGATAAACACTTAACAATTGAAACCTGTTATTTTCCCTTCAAGTGGATTCCAGTAATCGTACCAGAAGAAGTCCTTCAGAGGCCACCTTGCCGAAATAGTCAGGATTCTATTATTATTATTATTAGTATTATTATTATTTGGGTATTTATTGAGTGCAAACCTAGCTTCAAAAAGCAGTGCAGCGCTTTAGGGAGAAATGGAGAAAACTACTGGAAGGTTGTGAGCTAATAACGAGTGTTATAAAAGGGGAGCAGGGACTGAACGATGAAGGGGGCAGGGATGACCATCATGACGCAGGCAAACGTAGGAGCAGGCGTGGCTTATAATTGAAGAGGGTTCAGTAGCAATGGGTGGACAGAGCTTGGAAACACACCAGGGGGCTATGCAGGAGGGGGTGAAAGCTTTAACTGGCCCGTGGGCAAGAGGTGATGCACTGAGGTGATGCACCGTTCTAAGGGAAGGTGGGTACAGAAAGGCCCCAAGTGTCTGGTCTGGGGGCAGAGTGGGTTAAAGTCCTTGAAGTTGAGGAGGAGTAAATGCTTGAAGAGGGGCCGTCTTGAGCTGTGTCTTTTACTTCAGAAGCATGGGGGCATGAGGTACCAGTCTGTGGGCGTGTACAAAGGTCTGTCTTTAGTACTTTATTTCCTTCAGTTGTTTTGTTCTAATATGCTCCGATGTTGGCTTCTGGCAGAGTGCTGGCTGCTAGAGATCCTGAACTTCGCAGAGAGGTAGCTCTGAGACTTGAGGATAACTGCCTTGTAGTTTATGCAAAATTATCTGAATGTGATGTGTGCGTGCACCGGGAGCCAGTTCAGTTTTATGAGGGCGGGTGGGATGTGGTCGAATTTGCATAGTCCTTTGAGACGTGCGACCCCTGAGCATGGTTGGTCTTCGAAAGGTCTTCCAGAAGAGCACTGCCACCATCCAGGTGGCAGAAGACAGTGGGCTTGGACAGTGAATTTGAAGCTGCCTGCTGGGAGGAAGGACTTGATTTTCTTCAGGAGGGAAAGTTGATCATGCCATCTGAATCTTTTCAGCTATGTGTGTGTCTTGAAGAGGTATCTATTGATGAAGAACCCAAGGGACTTGGTGCAGGTGGTCAGCCGGGATGTGAAGCCCTCCAGGTTCATGGCAATAAACCAGGTCTGGATGTTCAGTTTGAACGTAGCTTCCAATTTGTAGACTTCAAGCCCGTTTTTAGCTGGTTTGCCAAGCAAAAAACAGTTTCCATTTAGCGAAAAAAATCGGCTGGGGCACTTTCTTAAAATGTAGCCCCATTGTTGCAAACATGAATTTAGTTTCAGCAGACTGTAAACTCACACCACACTTTTGTAATGCTGGATTAATAGTGTGGGATGTGTCAACAGACCGCTACATGATGTGAAGCTGCTCCTTTTGAAACGATTCCGCTTTTAAAAATGAACCTACCTGAGAAATGTTACTCAGTTTTTGCATTTGCACATTTCTTTCATTGCATACTTTTATTAGGTACTGTGTGCTCTCAAAGCTGCTGTGATGGCAGTTACTGACGCCCAGCAAAAAGTATACATGGGGTGTCTTGTATCTGGATGTTAGTAAATTCAATTATACACCAAGTGGCCTGCATGCCCATCTGGGCACAAACCCCAAACAGTTTTTTTTTATTATTTTTTGAAACCGAGCACTGTCTAAATGCATGACTATTAAACAGGTATGACTTTCATGGGAGAATCTATTAACTACAGCACCTAACATTTTTATAAAATATGGCACATCCCCCACACACCCAGCAGGTGCAATTCCATCAGAAGCACCTGTGGGAAAAGCCCACTGTAAAATGTTTGGTGACTCTAGGCTGCAGCTTTTTAGGCAGTAGTGCCAGGATTTCTTTCGAGGTGCAAGAGCCCATTACTGAAAGTCGTATTTCCTTTCATGCTACGTAATCCAAGGCTATTGCCCACTTCTTGATAAAACCAAATTGTGTGGCCTGTATATGGCTCCTCTAATGTGGCACAGCCATACCCCCTTCCAGTTTGACGGCCTTCGTGATTTTAGAATGTATGATCAGTCTTCTGAATCTCCACACAAACCTTGTAATTAGTGAGTCCAGGACCCTGTAAACTGGGCCTGGTTGTTCCAGTTGCATCATTCTAGGTGAATACGTTTTGGAAGGCATGATGTTAAGCTTAATGACATTAATCATTTTAACAGTCCGTGTATTATGGTTCAGTTTAGGGTGTCCTCTTTAATTATTGCTAACAATGGAATATAATTCATATGACACAATGTACAGTAAACATTCAGTACTTGGATCCCCAGATAGTAATAATGTTCATTTCAATTTTAAATGTATCGCAATACCCAGGATCCAGGGGTGGACTGGGAAAGGGTGGGCAATTGCCCCCCCAGGCTCGCCGGCTGTTACTCCCAGGAACCGAGTGTGGGATCGCACCCAAAATTGCTCCCTGGACCAGAGCTGCAAAACATTTAAAAACATGTAAAAAGACAGAATCCTCAGAAAGCCTGTTCAGCTTCTTTCTAGATGGGGTGAAGCACTCTTCTTGATTTCAGAAATGTTGCAGATGTGCCTGGGTGGCACCCCACAATGGGTCTCCACAGTGAATGAGAGTGAAAAGAGCTTCAGCAGCAGGTTCATGGTCCCACCGCGTCAATTTATGCATTTAAATGAGCGGTTATATGACCGAGAATGCTAATGTTAGCACCATTGTGCCCAAACACCATTGGTCTGTTAAAAACCTCTGCAGCTGATCATGACTCTTACTTACCAAGGAAGTGTCCATACCTTCCAACAGTTTGTCTTCTGTTTCATTCTGTAAGAATTCTTCCCCTGTGTTCTAGTGAAATTCTTCATCATTAGTGAGTGTAGAGTTTAATAGCACCATGAATAGCACCCAAGGATGTTATATTATGGTACGCACTTTCGGGTACAGGTGAAAAACACACACATGAAGTTGCAACGTTCAGGTATTCGTTATTAGTAGACTGCAAACATAGGGGATCATTCAGAGTTGGGTGGAATTTTTTATGAAATATCGCTGGAGAAAAGTTACCAGCTCCACCGGAGCTGTTTTTGAAAATTTGCCTAATTAAGAGTTTACCACTGGCAGAGTGGTATTTCTGGAATACATCCTCTGCCGATGGTGACATAAAAAACGTGTTCTTTTTAAAAGAATGTTCAAATGTTTTTACCTTCTTCGTGAATGTGGGAATGATGACCCTTTTGTGCATTACAATAGTAAGTTGGTGAAAGAGGAGCATAAGGGATGCCCATATGTTCACCCCCTTAACACGACCCTTTGTAAAAATCTTTTTCATTTTTTTAAAGGGAAGCACAGCACCTGTGCTTTCCTTCTGTGCACCCAAAAAAATTATTTTTTTAAATGGGGGCGAAAATGGATTTTTTTACCTGCACCCCTTAGGTGAAGGTGACAATGGGTGTCAAACCCTGAATTGGGTGTATGGTAAAATTGGCAGTGTTTGCCAAATGCTGCCAATTTTACCTTTACCACAGAAGTCTGAATGTACCCCTAAGTATGTGATTGTTTTTCATTGTCTTGTCCGGAACACTATTAGGTGGCAACAAAACACACATGCAAATCCACAACAGATTCAGATATATAGGTAAAAGGTCACATGAACAGGGATGCATCCTTCCAGCTATACTTTACACAGTCACAGGCACACTCCAACACATCACCGGTCACAGGAGCTGAAACAAACACAGAGACACAAACACGCGCACACATGCATGCACACATGCAGACACTCCAACTTCATTGAAAACACAAATATGATAGATCGATTTTGCTCCCTCTCAATCACCAGACCCCAGATGGGCTCGACCTCCCAGTTCCCTATGGTTCCATGAACTGAAATATGCAGCCGACTTTCCAAGAAAATGCAAGTAGGGAGCATAATGAAAACTAACTGCCCTTGGCATCTTTCGCTTTGCGTTGTCCAAGTGCATACCCCATAGACACAAATTCCATGGATGACCCTGACCACAGCTTATTGTTGTGCACGGAAGAGGCTAAATAGCCAATCCAGGTGGCCCACTGTCTACGGTGAGCCAGGGCAACCGAAGGGGACAAGTGACCAGGAACTGATGACTGAACAATGTGAGCAAGGGAAAAAGGTGAGGCCACGCTAAAGGAAGGGGATTGAGTTAAGAGTTGAAGGATGGAGCAAAAGAGAAACAGAGGTCGGCAAGCAAGTTAATTGTAAGGAAGGTGGGGTGAAGATCAAAGATGGGGTGCAATGGAAGGACACTAGAGGGTGATGGGTAAGGAAAATAGAATATATGAGACAGAAGTACGCATCTGAAAAGGTAGGTAAGCAGGTTTATTTGCAATTGCTGAGATCTGTGCCTGACTTGCATGCCACTGCATCAATTGTCAGAAAAAGGAAAGGAAAGGGGTCAGCCAGTCCTACAAGTGATGCCTGCTTGCTTTATGAACATTCGTTTGTATGAAGACTTTTCAGCCTGCTTTATCATGTGACCTGGTGCTTTAAAGGTAGACTCAGTTAGACGGAATAAGATTATAATCATAGTGGGTTTTCAATATAATTATACTCTGAATCTACACAATTGTGTGTACTTTCCGATGTATTCACCTCAGAAAAGATGGTTTCCTCTTTTAGATACATTGTTATTTGGAAACCTAGATTTATTGAACAGTGCCCTTGAATAACAATTTTGCAGGAAACATTTTGTTGGTTCCAATAATGAAAGTGTGCAACTGGGAAGATGGAGCTTAACCCCTCACTTTCTACACGTTATACCTTATGTGCTCCTGAGCAAATTACTTTTCATCACTGTGCCTTATTTTCCTTAACTATCTGTAAGAAAAGAAAAACTCACACATATGGGTTTATAATCTATATTGTCACGCCATAAATAATTATTTCAGCCATTTATATAATGTGTACTGGCAGGGAGGCATGTTGCCAAGTGAGGGTCTTCATTTGTGTTGTTTGGGAGGGTAGACTGGGTGCAGGAACAGTTTTTGTGTTTTGGGCTGGGGAGGCAGGAAGCCAGATATGGGTCTTTTTCCATGATAACTCATAGCGCGAGAAACCAGACCCCTGACTCAGCTATGGCTCGCTCTACTGATCTATTTTTTAGCTTTGCCACCTTTTTGTATATTGGTCTAAAACTAAAGATGGGAGTGGATGGAATGGGAGAAGTAGCCTGCCATCACATTGCCAACTGCAAAATGGCAAAACCTGGACTTAAATACCAGATTTTCAATTTAAACAATTATATCATCCTGGTGAAATAACTTTACTATGTTTGGTTTGTAGGGGAGTTTCCTCAGGCCACGGTCTCTAATAAACCACAGACATAGCTGAAAGGTATGTTGCATAAAAGGAAAGTTATGTCAATAATGTCTACTATGTATACTCGAGAATGTGTGGGAGTGGCAGAGGATGGGGTTGAGTTTAATTGTTCTGGAGGTTGGGGCCACTGCATTGCACCATGGGCCAGTAAATTATACTTGCTCCCCCAGCCCTAGGCCAAAAGTTGCCAATCATCCCCATCTAAGATTCCATGGGATAGGTACTCCTTCCCTTGCAAATTCAGATTTTTCAAAATGTGCATTATATTACTCTTGTTCCCCTTAGTTGTAAACGTTGTATTGAAGCACGAGTATAGAGTCATTAGAGTTTGCCAAAAAAAGGTTAATGCATAATCTCAGTACAGAGTGACGCAATATTCAGTCTCTCACGGTTTTATTCCCTGTAGTTACTTGGATGCATGCCCAAGGCTAGGGCAAATGGGGAGGAAAAGGATCCCATTAGTAACATCTGCAGCTCCAGGTCTAGTGTACAGTTATCACACCATTTCTACAAAGCTTTCACACATGGCAAAACTCTCCAGTGTATGAAATAGCCAATAGCACCAAATATGGTCAAATGCTCTTTCTACTTGCAGGAATGGGTACATCATGCCCCCTGGGTGAGTCAAGAATATTCAAAAGGCGCTGCATGTTGTCTCTGTGCCTTCCCCTGATAAGTCTTGTTAGATATTGGTGTAATATTTGTGGGAGGATTCCCTCTAATCTACGTGCTAGACACTACACCAATATCTTTGGGTCCACATTAAACAAAGATCTAGGTTGACATGACTCACTCATAATGTAGGGTGCAACAACGCAAGTTACAGGCTACTAGCCAGCCATAGTCACTCGCTGTCTCACTTCTATGCATAAACAAGCACACAATTCCTTACCATCAAATATCAATGGCCAATGGCTAGTGGCGAGAGCAGATTTTGCACCATGTTACAAAGATCCTTTTATCTAAATTGGCATCATATAAAGATGAGGAAGGTGACTCCTTCCTCGGAGCATCCTGAAATGTTTTATCCATTTGTGGACCCTTGAATTTATCAACCTATAATATAGATTGATACAAAAAAGGTAGCAGATACCCCTCTCTAGAACGAACTCGGTATGATAACCTGGTCTGTGTTTTTTTCCCCACTATGAGAGTCTGCAACCATCGCTTTTAGCTCACTGTACTTTTCACAAAGGAGGAATCACCATTTGCATATCAGTCTTTGTCCCGCTCACAGGGGCAGTTCAGCCCCGAAATGCCAGGCAAACCCCCTTTGAACAAGAGTACCAACAGCAACCCCATACACGTGTTTCAGCCTTGTTCAGCCTCATCAGTGAGGTGGAACTGTGCCTCTCTGAGCACAGTGAGCAAGGGGTCCACGTCTGGGTTCCCCCAGGTAACCCAGGGTGACCAACCCCAAGTTCCTTACACAAATACAAAAAAGGTAGCAGGTGCCCCTCTCTAGAATGGACATAGCATGATAACCTGTTATGTGTTTTTTCTGGATATTCGGTGCTGGACTGCATTTGTGGGCGGGACAAATCCTGATATGCAAATGGATATTCCTCCTTTGTGAAAAGTACAGTGAGCTAAAAGCGATGGCTGCGTACTCTCACAGTGGTTAAAAACCACATAACAGGTTATCAGGGCATGTTCTTTCGAGAGAGGGGCACCCGCTACCTTTTTTGCATATAATATAGATGGATTGGCAATGATATGGTATAATATGGCATTTATAGCGCGCCCATGCACAAGTGCTACATGGCGCGACGAGGCAAGGGAGGGGAACAGAGGGAGGACAGACAACGATCCTACTAGGCCAGGTGTCAGTCAGATCGCGCAAATGCGTGGGAAAGGGGCAGGGACAGTGCAGTACAAGATAACAAAGTAACAGCCAGCATGTGGCAAGTGCAGTACAAGATGATAACAATAAGTGAGTAGCGGCCAGCACATGGCAAGTGCATGGGTAAGTGCGGACAACAAGTGTTGGGCAGGTAGGGGGACTGTAGGCATACAGAAACAGTCCCCGCGTGCGTTGTTTGCCAGGTGGGCAGTGCAGGTGTGAGACAATGGAAGGGGAGGGACCTGGGCCCGATATCAGAGGGTGTCCAGGTAGCAAGTGGGGTTCAGGTTTCAGCCAAGAGGTCAGCAGAGGTGAGGAGGCGAGAAAGCAGAAGCAAAGAGAAAGATTTTGAGGTGCTTCCGGAACCGGAGATGGATCTCCACAAGTTTAAGGGAGGAAGGGAGGCTGTTCCAGAGGGAGGCCCCAGCCGAAGGAAGAGATCTACCACCAACTCGTTGCTTGGAGAAGCGACTGACCCTGAGGAAGTTGGAGGCGGATGAGCGGAGAGCTCGAGAAGGAAGATATTTAGGAAGGGAGAGTTGAAGATATTGAGGACCCAGGCCCCAGAAGGCCTGTTGGAAGATGCAGAGGGTTTTGAACTTAATCCTCGCAGCCACTGGGAGCCAATGCAGAGATTTCAGTCCGGGCTTGGTAGCCTACCCCTTTTTAAGGTTCTAATTACAGTACTGCTCTCTTCCACAGTGATTGGGGCTTTTAATATTGTTAGATCTGCCTGAGACACTTGGCCAATAGCTATTTAACTGCTCTGTTAAGCAGAGAAACAATTGCATTGTCAGAGAGGGAGCCACAACTAAAGGAGTGTTCTGCTCAGCATGGTATCCCGTAATTGGACATTTCACAGCCCTTGCGGATGTCACTATTTTCAGTTGATCTTGTGCTTTCACCAATTATGTGACAGTTATTTCACTTTTAATGATCCTGCCAGTGACCATCTAAGAGACATGATTTCTTCCCCCACACCTCTCGTGTTTATTAAGGCTCTGTGGGTAACTTTTGTGGTTTGACACTTTGTGTATGACAATATGTGGACATTCTGGTCTCAACAATGTATAAGGTACAGACCCAGTGGGGTGATATTGAATGTTCCTAAAACTATGTTTTTAGGATTTGACCAACCAGCTTGAAATTGTCGAGTAAGGTCTGACCCTCCATCCCTCCTTAACTGCCGTGTGGGAGTTTTAATGCTTCCCACCATTTTATGACTTCAAATACTTCATGAGTCAGACTCTGAGGAGAGTGGTGGCATGTTGAACATTACACAATTGTGAACTGTGAACCGTCTCTGGATGCACACGCTGTCAAGCTCTTAGGACAAATGTTATATTGGGTAACACATGCACTATGCAGCCTGTCAGTCAGTAGATCAAAGTAGTGGCTCAATGCATGCCAGACTAACATTCTTATGAATAAAATTCTGTTTGAGGATTCAACATCAATTGAGCAGGATATTCAGGCAATCTGACACATGATGCATCAGAATAACAGTGCCATATAGCCTCTCTCTGCTTGCACGGGACTAGCACACACATTTGGGGCGGGGGTCACACGTTAGTGTTATGGAGCACCAGCTCGACTCCTGGCTCAACAAACCTGAACTTTTAAGCACTTGAAAATTTTATGGGGTTTGATTGTCCGTGCAAGGCATACATTAGTTTTCAAAAATTGATTGGCAAAATGTTCTTGATTAGCAAACTAACTTTGATTAGCAATTTTGTAGTAATTGTATTGTCACCAGAAGATATTAAATGTGTAACAATACAACATGTTTGTGTACAACTGAAGTAAGACTGAGATAAGCGTGCCTGGAGACTGCCCCTGGGTGGTAGCAGTGTACAGTTTAAATCAATATGAGTCTGTAAAATGCAAAAGTTAGCTGGATGAATGAACACAAATGGATGTAATAAAAAGACTCTAAAAGAAGCAACGCCCGGAGCAGCTAGCAACAGTTGGTATTCCACAGGACAGTGTCTGTATATCATTATGCATGATGCATCATTTGCTGTGTGTAAAGAGAAGTTCAGAAGTTTCATAAATGATAAAGTTCAGTATGTTAAAGCAAAGTCATAGCCAGCGGCTAAGTACGTAGTATGGTGCTGCAGCAGAGAGGGTTATTGTCAACTTCAGGTGATCCTTGCCTGTCACTGATATCAAAGTTTTCAATATAGCGGGTAACAGTTATCAAATCGGAGCCAAGTAGGCCCAAGCGCATCGTTCCAACCATGCCCATCCGGCAAAAACAGTTTTTTAACACAATTAGCACTCTAAGCCGCCATCTGGGGTGCTGATACTTTGATTGTTTTATAAGGGGACCAGGCTTTGCGCAATTCATGATTCCCTTACAAAGAAATCACACCTGTCCGTGTTTGGAAATAACTATTTCCAGGTCCTGGAGTTGAGCCAAGAGGTGCGCTGGTGAGTGGTCGAGGGGGCTGGATGGGTTGGTAAAGGTGGTGTGGCACTCCAGTAGAGACTCAGCCTGGATAACAGCCTCCAAAAACAGGGTTAAGGCTGGGTGGAGGTGCAAGTGCCCGGCATGAAATGTGGGTGGCTACTTGCAGATTCTGTTTGTGTTCCTGTGCTCCAGATTGGCCAGCTGTCCCTGGAAGGTGCTAATATATAATGCAATCATAATCCTAAAGCAAAGCGAGTTCAGGAGGCTAACTACAGTGTATGGTATTGCAGTAGATCAGTGGATGGAACTATTGAAAATTTCTTTGCATAAACATTTAGTTAGCTTTGCATATTCATTCAGTAAGAGGAAAGCCAGTAAGAGACTAAGAAGAGTGGATGACATAGCAGGCAGAGAATTGGACAAAAGTGGTGCAATATTGGATTTTGTGGCCATCTCACTTTTAGTATACTGGTATAAAGCAATGGGGTGATGAGAATGTCAAGCAGTTTGAGATAAACTAATGGATTGAGCATCAGTTGCACAGATGAATGCAACCAGCAAGTCACAGAACTAGGCTTGCGATAAAAAGTATTTGGCCATTGGTATGATGGACTTAAGTGCTCGCTTATCAATATGAGGCACCGCTCCCTCCACCCCCCAAAAATATAATTGACACTGAGATTTAGGTACACTAACCAAAACTTTACTGAACAACATGGAGACAATGCAATGTTTTACAGTAGCAATTCTGTAATTATGCTTCAAGTAACAACTTATATTTTTCTATGGAATTCCAGGACTGTTTTTAAAAAAGAAATGAAGAAAAAAAATTTAAAACATGCTGTTCTTTTCCAAACAGGATATAGATAGCTTCATAAAAGTTTCATCCTGACTACTTCTAGTTTGCAATCATTTGAAAAGGGAAGAACTTTCTTGCCTAGCACTCCCACTCAGGCCTTTGGCACATTTAAGAGTGGAGAAGATGATTACTGCTTCACTCTTTGTCCATTGTCCCCTTTGAACTTGCAGCAAACAAAGAAAGGAGGAGAGGGAGAGAGCCCCGAGTGCAAGAGAAGAATGCAGGGTGAGATGTGCTTTCACTAAACAGGGTCATTTAAATAGCTAGCTGTGCTATATAAGTGTCAACTTAATTAGCAAACCTACAGAATTGTATAGCAAATTGCTAGGCGACTGCTTATTTTATGCCTTGCAGTGGGACACAGCCAAACCAATGTGTAGCCCTTCTCATCACCCATTGTTTTGTTTTCATTGATACCTGCTGCCAGCATGCACTTAACGGTTTACTTCCACATTACCTGAATGTTTGGTTGACCCTGCAAAGTGCTGTTCAAGATGTATGCATCCATTTGATAGAATTCGTGTTTAAATGGTACTTGGCCGATTTCTAACTGCAAGAATAGGGTGCTAAAGTTAAATGTGGCTGTCGTGTCACAAAAATATTGGTCTAAAATTTGATTAGAATACCTCACACAGCTCATAGTGTGCACAGCAAAAACCAATTACTTTAACAAAGTTTAAAATAGCATGCCTTATTAATAACCTGTACTATGATTGCTGGCTGCCTAGGTGGAAATCGTGTAGGAGGCCTCACTTCAGGCGTAGTGCGTTCAGCTGACGCATACAGTTTTCCTAATTGGGTACATTGGAGCAAACACCATTTCATGTGTGGCTGTAATGGTGTGCACTGCTTTTTGTTATGTTTTATAAGGTATTTCTAAAGCCAAATGCTGACCAACTTTTCTAAAGTATCATGTAGGTTAGTCTATAGAGATGCTGCAGGAGTCTGAAGTTATGTATACATGGAACATTTGGTTAGTTTACATGCCCATTTCGTTTTTGCAGTATTGCTTTTAGTGTACTGTTATATAGCAATCAGAGAAAATATATCCTATTACGCGATGCTAGCTAATTTCCTTCGTATCATTATTAATAATCTGATTCTTTTGGACAATTTTACAATAAATGATAGAGCAGCTTGACTCTTTTGGAATAATTTGTTTGAAGTTACTGATAGATGCTAATTACGTGCTCCTAACCACCACACCTATCGTGCTGGATTGGAGTCCCTGCTTCATGGACAATAGGAACAGATATCTTTTAGTGAAGCTCTTTGCCCACTTATCTCTTTAATGATATGTTGCTTGGTTTTGGTGAAATGCTGAACAGCCATGACTGTGGCTTCGTAGTTCTATACAAAGCAATCATATCACCTACAACACTCGCTTCTCATATAGTTTGCTGAGTTCAATATTTAATGTTACTCAAATCAACTTTTTGTCCCGAATTCTGTTTATCTGCTGTCCATATCAACTGTGTGGTGTATATTCTTGTTTCACAACTTGTAAACGGTAACTTAATGGCAATATACTCTTTAATAGTGGTTTGCACGCTTGCTCCTTCAATAACCTGTGTCCTACTAGTCCTGCTATGTAATTGCCATATGTAGCACTGGATTACACAATGATGAGGTTACAAATGATAGATTTAGGATCATCGTGGCACAAGAGGTGTGTCTTTCAACTTATTGTCCATTTATTTATTTTTAGTACTCATTTTGATTTGAACCAAGAAGTAAAATGCCAATGTCTGGATGTGGCCTAGGGAAATGTATGTAGCATGGAAAGGGATCTTTTATGTGACCTCGGTCAAAGCAGGACTCTTTCTTTACCCCTCTTGGAAGCATTACACCCATATCCAGAATTGTGGCAGATAAAGGACTTACCAATACTTTTGAAGAGCTGTGGTGAGGACACTACAACTGAAACCTAGAGTACAATATATACAGTCTTGGCGGAATCGCTCTCTGACATCTTCAGTCCGTTCGTCGCTAGCATGAACCAGTAGACGGCTGGGTTTGTCTGCAGGGGTGCCATAACATTTGTCTTGGCAGGTATATCCATGGCAACAACAGGCAAAGCATGTGCTTGTTAATCCTGTGAATGCCATTGTTATTTTTAACCTCGTCAGGGATTGCCAATTACATTTGCATGTTTTTTTATTGTTCCTGTCTTGACAGGAAATCTGTAAAATCTGTATGATGTTTGTGCTTGATACGAGTCGAACCGCAATTTAAATAAAGGTACTTTCAATTGTATTTATTTGTACTGAAATGCACTTAATTTTTGTAATTCGGTTGCAGCTGTTTGTAAGTAAAACCTACAACATTGTTGACTTTGAACAGGATAACATGTTGAGCCCGTTACTGATCACATTAATTAAAACTCAGTATTTCTTCATGGGTCTCTAACTTTTAGATTGTGTTGGCACACAAATGTCATCATTCTGACCCCTTGATCTTGTGATGTTCGTTCTTATTCAACACAGCTGCTTCCATTTTCATGGCCTTGCTTACTAGGAGCAGACGAGCAGTGCAAGATAAATTTGCTGTTGTGTGGATACATGCAGATCATAAGCAAGCAGGCTCTGTGTGCTGGTAAAAGAATAGGTGTTTCTGTCACATAGTCCAGTACTAAGCATCCTATTTGTAACTAAGCTCTTCACAAGTAACAGCGCTGCGATGCCTATGGGCTGCCTGTGCGCTATACGAATGTAAAATAAATAAATACATTTGTATCCTGAGGTAGATATGTATGGTGTCTGTCGAAGCGTGTTTGAGCATTATGGTTATGTGGGTAGTCTGAGTTAGTATCTTAGCTCCAGGAGTATGTTTTGACATCCACCTTGGTCAGTGTGTGTCGGGGTCTGTGCTTTGTTGTGGTTCTGGGTATTGGTTTTGTTGGGCTTGGTGTAGGGTTTAAAGTGGTTTGGTGAGATGTGATAAAATTGATTGTGGGAGCCTTGGCAAGGTTAGTAGTGTGCAGTTTTGGGTCTCAAATGCGAGCATAATGTCACAGTGTGCATTCAAATGGGCTTGTATTGATGGTGAGGAAGTTAATACAAGGTATGGATATGGGCGGTGCATCAGTCAGCACAAAAACCTCATTGGCAGTTCTCTTGAGAAGAAAAGTCTTGCAGCAGAGTCCAGGAGCAGAATTATTTCACAAATATCAAACACAAGCATGTTATCACTGAGTGCAGTCAAAGGAGCAGGTATTGGCGTGGAGCTGGTTAATAAAATGTGCAGTCCTACAGCAATTCATCAATCTGGTGCAAAATATCAGTGGTAGCAAACAAAGGAGCCAGGTCTCATTAAGGATCAACACATTGCACACTGCCATCCAGTAACGCAATCTTGTCAAGTAACATATTATCATAGTTTGCCTTAAAAGGACTAAGACATTTTGTAAAGAACAGTATATAATGCATGCTGTATTTAAAAAGAAAAAAAGAAAGAAAAAAGAGAAACCTGAGGAGCCAGCAGAATCGAAGAGCATATCCTCACTGGCTGCAGTCTAGGGTGCACAGTTTGGGATGCCAGCATGCTCCTGTTAATGGGCTCCAGTAATATGGTGGGGGCAAAAAAATATTTGTGTAACTGGGTTCTTTTGGTTTCGTAAATATGAAGGTCTTCATTGATTTCTGGTAAGTTTGGTGTTTCTGAAGCATGTGAATTCCCTTTGGCAGTGAGATACCTAGTTTGTCTGTCATGTTTGTGAAAGTGGAGCTTCTGTGTCTTTTTCTGATGTAACATGCAAGAGTTTGCTGCTGCTAGAACTTGGTGGCCTTGTTGGATGGTAGAGCTTGATTTTCCCCTCTATGATTTCAGCTCCAGAGCCCTGAAGGACATGGTGAGTTTTGCAAATAACTTTGAAATGTATTCTTTTACTGCCTGGCAGCCATTGAAGAGTTCAGAGTGTAGGCGCGATGTGGTCTCTTCTCTCGACATAGTAGCATTCTTGCTGCTGTGTCTGAATGATTGTAGTTTCCAAGTAGGTTTTCCCGTATGCCAAAGTGTATAATTGATAGCAGTATATTCGAATGGATTGTGTCCTCCAACGTATTCCACATCTTTGACATGTAAGGTCCACAGCTGTGTTGCTTCGTATATTTGTCGGCAGAGGGCGTCCTGCGTCGATGGCTTCGGGTCGATGTCCCTCGAAGGCCTCCGTAGAGGGTGACGTCACTGGATGTTATAAATAGGATGCACGGTGCCCGTAGCCTCAGTTCTGTTTTTTCCGCAAACGTGTTTGCTTCAAGAACTCGGCACGCCTCGTGTGGTGTTCTTCGTGAAAATGTCTTGTTCATCTATCCCTCCGACTCCACTGTCTGGCTTTAAGACTTGCAGGGACTGTAAGTCCAAGATGTCGATTACGGACTCGCACCACATTCGTTTGTGGTGTCTGGGCGAGAGTCATGATACCGAAGACTGCTCGAAGTGTCAGTCGTTGACTTGACTGCTAAGGCCTTGCGGGAGCGTAAGGGGAAGTTACAGGTAGGTCGGGTTTCTAAAAAAACTAGTAAGTCCCGAAAAGCTGGGGGTGTTTCCACCGACGATTCAAGGGGTGACTCTCCTTGTCAGAAGGAGTCCCTGGGATCTTGGTCCCAGAGTAAGTCCCGCCACTCATCCTCCTGGTCTCGGCACTCCGGAGGCGGTGTTACCGTTCACCTTCCCCGTCCTCGTCCGATGATGGCGCCGTGAGGAAAGTGGCTTTTCCCATGAAATCCTCGACTCCCGAGGAATGGGAGGCCTTCAGGGAGCAAATGCTGGCGATTTTCCAATCCCAGTGCACAGGTCCCATTTCGACAAGGCTCTGGTTGATCGCCAGAGACATGCTAGGTCCAGGTCTTGGTCTTCATCCCTGGCAAAACCGCAGAAGCCTGGTAAGGGCTTGAGGTCTGCATTGACTCCATCGGCACCGTGTCCGTCGAGTACAGCTATCAGTGCTTTGCCTTCACTCCAGCCCACGGAGCTGTCAGTGCCTGGTAATTTTGGTCCTCCAAGAAAGGCTAAATTCAAGACAGGGCAGCCTCTTGTCGACTCCAGGCCCACTCCTGTTCTTTCAGCTTCTGGATGATATCTATGAGGATGAGGAGAGGTCAGATTTGGAGTTTGAGCCTGTTGAGCCTAATGAGGCTCCTGTCTTTTCCAGAGACTGTCAATTGGAGGAGTTACGTCAGTCATTGCATGATGCCAGTGGCCTGGACACATCTCCTGAGGTGGAGTTTGGCAGACCTGAGCCTTGGGCTCATGCGGAATCCTCCTATAGGAGATTGATGGCCAGAGTTACTGAGTATCTTGGTTGGTCCAGTCCACCAGTGGCATTTGTTCAGGATGACCTTACTGATATTTTGGATCAAGGTCCGCCCACTGACCCAGTGTTGCTGTTTCATTTGACTTTGCAAAAAAGGGTGCCGGCTACTTGGCAGACCCTGTAGTCTCTTCCGGTGGTTCACAAGTCGTTAACAAAAAAATACCACCCTTCCAGTAGCGACCCCAGCTACCTATCCTGACACCCCACTCCTGAGAGCTTGGTGGTTCAGGCGGCTATGGCCACCTCGAGGCAGGCGGCATACCCTGCCATCCCTCCTGATAGGGACGACAAATGCTTTGATGGTTGGGCACGCAAGGTGTTTTCTGCGGGGAGTATGGTGCTGAAGTCGGCCAACTCCACTTGTGCCTTGGCAAGATTTTCCCACACTCTGTGGGACTGTCTCTCTAGCGGCTGAGCATATTCCCGAGAGGGAAGAAAGGGATGGGTTCCTGGCTCTCATGCAAGATGTCAAGGATGCCATGTGTGAATCCCTTCAGTCGGGGTTGAACACAGCTGACCGTGTTAGCCGGTCCATGGCTACGAGCACCGTTATACGCAGGTTTGCGTGGTTGCGGATGCTGGGTTTTGCTCCAGATGTACATGGCAGTCTTTAGAACATGCCCTTTGATGGCTCTCATTTGTTTGGAAGCAGATGTGCGTCAACCTCCGCCTTTTCGTCCTAGGGGACAGCATTGGAGGGGAGGATCCTTTCATTACTACTCCTCTTTTGGTAGGATGAAAGGAACCACCAATCAAAGTGGCGGTGGAAATAGGGGTGCCAAAGCCGCTCAGGCAGCTGCCTCTTTGCCTTCAGGTGCTGCCGCAGCCGCTCCAAAACAGCTATAAGGCCATGTTGTATTTTTCGACGAGTTTGGGGCAGACTGTCTCAGCATCTCGAAATATGGCGAGATATTACTTTGGATGCATGGGTTTTGGATACAATAGCCCACGGCTACTACCTTCCCTTCCTAAAGCGGCCTCACGACAATCCACCGGGGTCTCTCTTTTGAAGCTTCCGGATCCGCTCCTGGTGCAGGAAATCTTGACCCTGCTTGAAAAAGGCGCTATAGAACTGGGGCCTGTAGCAGAGGGGAACAAGGGATGGGATTGAGACCCATCTTGGACTTGCGTTGGTTGAACAAACTCCTCAGGAAGGACAAGTTCAAGATGGTCACTCTTTCTCAGGTCCTCCAGGCCCTTCAACTTCAGGATTGGTTGGTGTCTCTGGACCTACAGGATGCTTACTTTCATTCCCTGATTCATCCACAGTACAGAAAGTGCCTGAGGTACCTTTCAGTTTCGGGTCCTGCCATTCGGATTGACCTCCGCCCAAGGGTCTTCACCAAGCTAATGATGGTGGTAGCAGCGTATCTCAGGTGAGGGGGATTCACGACTACCCCTCCCTGGACGACTGGCTGATCGTGCGAGTTCTCCCGAGCAAGCATTGGATCATTTCAGCCTCACCTGCCGCTCCCTCCACAAGCTGGGCTTCTCCCTCAATTTCAAGAAGTCAGATCTGACACCTTCCCAACAGCTCCAGTACATCGGGGCTGTTTTGGACACGTCCTTGGGGAAAAGTGCTTGCCTCCCAAGGTGAGGGCTCATCACATTGTACAGATGGTAGACAAATTTCAACATGCCCAGTGGCTTCCGGCTTTCAAATTCTTAAGGTTGCTCAGCCTCATGGCATCCTGCGTTTTCCTGGTGCCAGAGGCCAGACTGAGGATGAGATCCCTGCAATGGGTTCTAAAAATGCAGTGGTCACAATTCTCAGGCAAGATGTCGGATCGCATTCAGATTCCACTCTCGGTCTCGCAGGATCTTCTGTGGTGGGCCAACGAGGGGAATCTGATGAAGGGGGAGCCATTTTGGCAACCGTGGCCGGAGGTGACAGTAGTGATGGACTCTTCCCTCACAGGATGGGGAGCCCATGCCGACGATCTGACTGCCAGCGGTCGTTGGTCTCCGTCAGAGCCCAAACTCCACATCAACCTGTTAGAGCTGAGGGCCATCAGGCTGGCCTTGAAGGCTTTTCTGCTGTCTGTGCAGGGAAAGGTTGTCCTGACCATGATGGACAACACAGTGGCCATGCATTACCTTAACAAAAAAGGGGTGGTGGGGGTCACTCCCTTTGTGCAGAGAGGCAATGCAGTTCTGGCCAATCCAGCAAGGAATATCACTCTCAGCAGTACATGTGGCCGGAGAGGAAAATGCGGCGGCGGACGCTCTGAGCAGGCAAAGCACGGTCTCTCATGAGTGGGAGTTGGCTCGGGAAGTCCTTCTGGAGATCTTCGCCCTTTGGTGAACCCTGCAAGTGGATCTGTTTGCGACCAGTGCCAATCGGAAGTGTGAGAGATTCTGCTCAAGGGAGTTTCCTCCGAGAGGAGCCTTAGGAGACGCATTTGTCGTGGATTGGTCATTCCCACTTCTGTACGTGTTTCCTACGGTCCCCGTCATTCCTCAGGTTCTAAGGAGGTTGCAGAGGTTCGGATCCCACATGATCCTCCTTGCTCCGGATTGGGCCACTGCCCTCCACACCATCTTCCCCACCGAGAGGATCGTCTCTCAGGCGATGGGGGAGGTACGGGGGGAGGGGTTCTCCATCCAGAGGTCAAGACTCTCAACCTTCATGCTTGGTTTCTGAAAGGTTGAGATATAAGGATTGGGACCTCCTGGATGACGTGATGGAGGTGTTGCTTTCGGCTAGGCAGCCAGCTATCAAATCCTTGTGCCGTTGCCGTAAGTTTTGCGACTCGTGCAGAGGACGCAATGTCGATCCTTTTTAGTGTTCCATTCCAATGGTTCTATCTTTCTTGCTTTCTTTAGCCTACAGGGGTCTACAAGTGGGTACCATTAAAGGTTACCTGGCGACGCTGTCTATTTTCAAGCGCTCGTCTGAAAAGTTCTTATTTTAAGATTCCTTTGATTTCCCAATTTCTAAAAGGGCTCAAAAATGTGTTCCCGCTGTCCCCGTTTCAGGTGCCGATTTGGGATCTGATTTTGGTCTTGAAATTCCTGATGGGTGCTCCGTTTGAACCTCTGCACTCTTGTCCTTTAAGACTGTTGTCTTTCAAGACGGTTTTCTCGGTTGCAGGTACATCTGCTCACAGAGTGAGTGAATTGCAGGCACTTTCATCTAAGCCATCCTTTACTGTATTCCACAAGGATGGGGTTGTTCTGAGGTTGCGTCCATTCTTTCTACCTAAGATAGTGTCTGAGTTTCATCTGAGCCAGAAAGTGGTACTTCCTGCTTTCTATCCTCCCCCGCACCCTGGTAAGGAAGAGGAGAGACTTCATAGGTTGGACCCTAGGAGAGCTTTGAGCTTTTATTTCTCTAGGATGTTCAGGGTCAGAGTGGACGACCAGCTCTTTGTGGGGTACGCTGGACACCGATTAAGCCAAGCTGTTACCAAACGGACCTTGTCCTCACCATTACTCAATGTTACAGACCCTTCTGAGGGGTTGCAAGTTCACTCCACTAGGGGTGTGGCTACTTCCACGGCCTTGCAGTGGGGGGGGGGGGTTCCTACTAGGAATATTTGTGATGCAGTGACGTGGGCTTCTATCCACACCTTTGTCAAACATTACTCCCTGGATACGCTCCATGGTCAGGATATGGCCTTTGGTAAAGTGGTACTTTATTCTGCCATCTGATTGGGGATTCTAAATTCTTCTCTCTCCTCCATTCTCTGGTACTGCTTTGGGAGACTGTCTAAGATGTGGAATACGTTGGAGGACACAATCCATTTAAAGAATAAGTTACTTACCAACTGGTAACATTCTTTCGACTGGATGTTCCTCCAACGTATTCCACATCGCCACTCCCAGCCTGCCCCTCTGGAGAATTTCCTATGCTATTGCAGCTTGCGTTCCCTCAAGGCTATGTGCAGTGAAGCAGGCATCATGTACAAGCATGTCACACGTTATGAAGGAAAAAACATAAACTGAGGCTAAGGTCGCCGTGCGTCCTATTTATAACATCCAGTGACGTCACCCTCGACGGAGGCCTTCGAGGGACATCGACTCGATGCAGGGCGCCCTCTGCCGAAAGATTTCCAAAGCAGCACAGCTGTGGACATTACATGTCAAGGTTGTGGAATACGTAGGAGGAACATCCAGTCAAAAGAACGTTACCAAGTTGGTAAGTAACTTGTTCTTCTTGTACATGCGAGCGTTACCTATCTGGTTATTTTATGTGAAGCCTGAAAACCAATATATTGGTACTGACAATCGTTGATCCAGAAACACCTATGTATGAAACTTCATATTAACACATACTTTAATGGCCAGCATGGCTTTTTCTAACAATATTTTATCAGCTTTGTTGCCTTATGCTCCGATTCACTCTAAATACACATCATACACATAATGAACATCTCAAAAAATACTCGCAAAATGACAACAAATTTGACAGTTAGAATCTGCTATATAATATGATTGTTACATTAACCATAAGTTAGCTTATCCTTTTTCTTTTTGAATAAATGTAGTCTCTCCTATTAAAGTAAGGGTTTTCTGTTGCTTCATGTTTCAACCCTACAGTGGCTGCAGGATCTTCTTCAGCGGGAGCTTTTTATTAATTGGAGGTGGTCATAAACTTCCTGCCGAAGACTAGATAATGTAAATTATTACTGTTCTGTTCAACAATATTGTACACAATCTCTCTTGTCATTGTGAGTGAGTTATACCTTTTTTTTTTTTTTTTTTTTTTGCTTCCAATTCATTCCACTGTGGTGCGAGAGGCTAAATTGCTACCATTTCCTTTTTTTAAGTCAAATTTGGTTTGTGGGACACATAAAGCAACAACCTTTCATTGGATGTTGGGACTAATGAACAGATGTTCAGGAGTACATAAACGTAATCTTAAACAATTTGTCACATACCTGTGCTTCCACCTTCATCTCCTCACAAAATGTTACTTATAAACTTTCGGCAGAGGTTTTTTAGTCTAAACCCTTTTGGACTCTTCTCCTGAGTATTGTATGCCATTCTATTGAAATTGTAAACACAAACCGCATTTCAATTCTCTCCTTAATTTGTATTCAATACTTGTCGAAATATCATATTTTGATTTCTCATTATTTTGATCCTCGATCAACCTAAAGAGACTTGATCTTCTACATGGGTGAGTAAACCTTCCCAGAGGGATAGCCCAGCCGTGTTCTGCCATGAGGCTCAAAAAGAGTGTTACATCGCTTACCTCTGAGACATGGACAAAAATGAATATCCAGAAGCCATAGTTATTGGACTCTTTTCAAATGTCGTACTGCATCTTCCTATGTATCTTAATTTGTTGTATTTCCTACCCAAGATCTGGTGCAGGGATTAAAACCAAATGCAAAAAGTATGATGGAACTTATCTGAGCTGAACATCTTTGCAGTTCTTTGGTGACTCTATGGAAGACCCTGCCTAAATATTCAAGAATCCTTTGTGCAACTATTGTTTTTAAAGGAAACCAAGAAAATTCTTACTTGATATCTCATGGATCTTGGCTGGAGGTTGGGCAAGCAATTAATGGATTGTATTTCATATCGGTTGTGTTTATTGTTTTTTTGTTTTTTTTGTTGAGATGTATATTTGTTAATATTGTGAGGTAAGGAGATGGGGTGGAGTTGGGTACACAATGCTAATGTTCTATATATGGTTAGCCTAAACAAGAGAAACATATTGTAGACTATGGTGGCTTCTCGATAAAGGGTACCTAGTCAGTCCATCCTTATCCCTCAGAGTTTAATTATAATACGTATGAGCACCACTGGTATATCCGTGCCAGAAGCATGTATTCTATTTTCTGATGCTTGTTAATCTGCTTAGAATCAAATGCTGTGCATATGTTCCGACATCCAATGGTAACCACGGAGTATTGCATCTTGTCTTTTGGGGACTGAAAGGGGATGTCGGTATAGGTGTGACGTGTAGTGTACCCAAAATCCCTCACGCGCCGAGGTCCAGATAACTGGTCGCCCTATAGCGGAGCTCTTACATAAGAGACATTGGACCTCATTCCAACCGACCCGCTATGGAAACAACGGTGGCGGTAAACCCGCCGCCACCGTTGTTTCCATGCCGGGTGATCACAACTCGTGCTGGCGGAGGCGTCAAACCCGCCAGGTCTGACCTGGCAGGTTTAACACCGCCCGCCTGCAGGCGGACGAGGAAACACCGGCCCATCACGAGATGGTGCTGGTGTTTCCATGGTCCCCGTTCCCATTGAGTCCTATTGGACTCAGTGGGAATGGGGATTAACACCATTCCGCCTCCAGAATTCCCGGGTCACCGGGGTTGTAATGCTCCGGGAATCACGGAGGTGGAATGGTAATACGAGTCCAGCGGTAACCAGGCAGTTTTACCACCTCGGTTACCGCTGGACTCGTAATGAGGCCCATTGTTTATCGTGGGATGACTTTGTCGGTTATTTCCCCCCTTAAGTCACTTCGACGGCAAAAAAGAACTTCGATGAAGACTGCGGGGAGTTTCTATGGCAGTGGATTTCGGCACCTAAGATCCGGCGGCTGAGGCATCCACGTCGCCAGGCCTTCTGGCCGGCCTACATAGTAGGGAGAGTGGGGTCACGGTGGCCATATCTTTCATTATGTCTTTCTTCTTTCCCCCTCTCTGCCCTCTAGGTCTGGTCATCTTTGTTTACACCTTTCGCTATGGAAAGGACTCCATTTAGGTTCTGCCCTAAGTGTAGGGTCAGATACCCGTGGAAAAACGAGCACAGAACGTGTAATTCTTGTCTCCCCTTAGATGACGACGAGTAGCGGTGTGCGGCTTGTAAGCTCTTTCGGCCTAAGACCCTTAAGGAGCGCCGTGTAAAGTGGTGGGCCGTGAATGGTATGTCGCGGGCAGAACCCTCTTCACCCACCGCCACACCCGGCGAATGTGACAGGGGCACCTCTGATGACCAAACATCCATAGCATATGTTATAGACTTTGAGGCAGACACTTCTAGGTCCGCCACGCCCGTCCCCGACCCTTTAAGGCCTGGCACAAGTCTCGATTTAGGGACAACACCCTGCGACAGGGGCGTACAAAGACCACATTACACTAAACGCACAACCCCACCACCGATTACGACGGGTATGTCGAAAAAGGTGAAAGCGCCAACAGGACCGTCAAACATTTCAGCAGATTCCTCTGATTGTGCACATCGGCAGCCTTCCCCGCATCCACAGCAGCGTCTTGCGACTTTGCATTCCAAAAACAAGGGTGCTACCCCTAAATCTGGTTTACACTCCGAAGCGCGGGCATTCGACGCTCCGGTGGTCCCTAAAGGCCCGGTAGGCCCAAAACCTACTACTAGGCCTCCAGGTGAAAAATCTACCGTTAGGCCCTCTAGCGCCACGGTAGATCTACCGATATACCCTAACCACTAGGAAACTGAGTTGGACCCGTAACTCCCGCCGAATCGGCAGAGATTGAAGACAGTATCGCAAGAATTACTGCAGCGGTTGGCCTGGTACCTATCGCGTCGAAACGCATGGGGCAGGCCGCGGACAAGTCTAAAGATGCGCCATGGTGCCCCGATTACTGCGAAACCGACAGTCGGTAGTCTCTTTCCAACACACTTGGAGACAAAATTTGATGCCAAGGTGCAGAAGAAGACTTTTTTCCAAACGTAGGCCCTCCTGGTTCCTCGAAGTGGACAAGGGAGAAATTTGAAGGGTGTATGGATCGTCCTGAAAAGATTATTTCTTTTACTGAACATCCTTCCCCTAAGAGATCTCGTGGAGAACCTATTTTTAAATCCGCTTCACGTATCCAAGAAAATGTGGACTCTCAGCCCTCGGTCCCTGTCCATCATGAGGACGTCGTCCAGATGGACACTTATCAGGGCATCTACAGCAAAGAAGACGACCCTTCCTTCCTGCAGGACTACAATGAGGACCAGGCGGATTTTTTCAGCCTGTGACAACACAGCAGATAAATGACTGTTTGGGTGACATTGTATATGTCGAAATTTTTTTTCAGCCAAAATCTGGCTTAACAACCAGCACTGTGCGACATTGTTTACATGGTTAGCCAAAATTAGGCTTAGCAAACAATATTCTGTGTGATATATAATTTTTTTTTGTTGTAGCCTTAATCGGGCTCTGGTTGGCGCATGTACTGTGCCATTTTCACGAAATTGTTTAATCTGAGCCTTTAGACAAGTAAGGGTCAACTAGGGATAGTTTAAGTTTTATTAGCTATCTCGGAAAACTCTTATGATTTAAAATGTATTCACTGTTTTGCTAACACCAAATCATTTTTTGTCAGTTCCCATATATTGGGTTCCTATGTGTATTTCATAGTGGGGTTGTACCCCTACTTCTGTGAACCTTTTCATAAATTCTGCTCGCATTGATTGTATGGACTAAATAGTCCTGTTTTTTTTCTCTTTGTAAATTGCATTGTTTTTGTATGTTTTTCATGTTGTATGTACTTATTAAATTGGCACATTGTCTAGTTACAAACTAACAATTAAAGCAAGTTTATAATTTTTTTTATGCCAATGTACTTTTTTCCCCTTTTTTTTCTCATAAAGGTTACTTTGACTGGTGAGAGACCAGTAAATTTAAATATTGAATTTGATTTAATCTATTGTTTAGGCTACCAGGAGAATAATACTGTTAGCTCCACAAATGATATTTTTTGACTTTGTATGTTCAGGCACACCCTTGTGTTTATAGATGGACAACTGGGAGGAAACCCAGCAAGTGGAAACAGAACCATGGACGCTCCCCACTCAAGATCAGGACACTGATGTTCTATGTCTGGATTCTCCTCCCTCCACCCGGCTCGCCAGGCCTCGCCTGTAGACGACCAAATGGCCTTCAATGCCATCTTAAGGAAGGCAGCAGATCATTTTCAGATCATTCCTCAAGAGGTGGGACCCAAGCAAGACTTTGTGGAGGACATTCTCAAGGAGAAACCCCCCTCAGGCCAAGCCATTCCTCTTCTCAATTCTGTTAAAAGAAGATTGGCCCCCTCCCTCGTGTTGCCAGCTCAAACCAGGGCAGTGAACCCAAGAGTGGAAAGGCAATTTCGGCCAGCTCCTTGGGACCCTCAATATATTAAAGGCCACGCCACCCCCGACTCCCTGGTAGTGACTGCCACCCGAAAACGGGCAGGAGTACCGCTTGCTACGGGGGAGATTAGGAATCCAAGAGGTTGTACGCCCTAGGTAAGTGTGTTACCTCGGCAGCTTTATACACCACATGCATGGCGAATAACACCACGCTGCTGGCGAGTTATGCAGACACTCAATGGAACCTGGTACAGGAAGGCCTCCAGGAGGTTCCCGAACCCGTTAGGTCCAGGCTTCTTACCATTGTGGCCGAAGGTAGGCAGGTAAACCAGAACACTTTGGACACTGCTGAGACAGCAGGCGGGTGTCTGGCCCAAGGCACTTCACTCAAGCGGCACGCTTGGCTTCGTAATTCGGGGTTCAAGCCTGAAACTCAAGCCACGCTTATCAACAAACCCATCGAAGAGATCCGTCTCTTCAGGAAAGCAGTCGATGATGCCCTGTAGACGGCCAAGAAAGAGCATGAGACTCTTAAGTCATTGCAACAGATAACGCAAACTCCCTTCCCCCCCAAAGGGGAGGTGCTTCTCATCTGTCCTTTCGAGGGCAGTCCTGTGCAAATCAGAACTACAGCACGGGAAACTATAACTCTGGACAAACATCAGGAAGCCCCGCCTACTATCCACCAAGCGGTCAGCGATGATGCAAAAGCAGGAGGTAGAGGCCCGAATCCCAGAGGAGCCGCAGTCTCTGGTCAGAAATGACCTTCAGATCCGGGTCCACTCCCATGTCAACCCGGTCAGGGGGCATTTAACATCTTTCCTCACGGCATTGGAGGGGATATCCTCAGACCAGTGGGTTATAAAGACGGTCTCCCACGGGTACTGCATGGAATTCGCCCGACCGCCACAGGTCAGACTACCACGCTCACAGCGCCTTTCACCGGACCATCTGCAGATCCTGAATCAAGAGGTGGAAGCTCTGATGGGAAAGGACGCCATAGAAGCTGTCTCTATTCTTCAGGTAAACAAGGGTATTTATTCAGTGTACTTCCTTGTACCCAAAAAGGACCTCGCCATGCGCCCTGTTCTAGACCTGCGCCCAGCGAACAAATTTATAAAACCTCAAAAGTTTCATATGGTAACGCTACAGGAGGTGATCCAACTGTTGAAACAGGGGGACCACATGGCAACATTGGACATGAAGGATGCATACTTCCATATTTCAATGTTGCCAGCGCACAGGAAATATCTAAGGTTCATGATAGAGGACAGGCATTACCAATTCAAAGTGCTCCCCTTTGGAATTGCCTTTGCGTCAAGGGTGTTTACAAAGTCCTGGCAGTAGCGACAGCACACCTGCGCAGACTGTCCACCCCGGTTTACCCTTATCTCGACGACTGGCTCATAACAGCGGACTCTTACGACACATGCTTTTTGAACACCCAGAAGACCGTAGACCTTCTGTTCAATCTGAGATTCTCCATCACCGAGAAAAAAATCCCATCTAGTCCCCAGTTAAGTAAAACAATTTCTGGGGGCTCTTATCCGGACAAAGGACGGCCTCATCTTCCCCTCCAACGAGAGGGTTCTGAACATGCTTTTTCAGATCACTCAATCTGAAGCCAGTCGGGAGGTGACTGTACGCAAAGCCATGCGTTTGCTAGGTATGATGGCATATACATATACAATGCAAGAGTGGCTCAACAGCCAGTGGTGTCAGGCCAGCGGACATTGGGAACATCTGGTAGTTGTCTCGCCAGCCCTCGTTCTCTCTCTGCAGTGGTGGTCAAGGGGAAACCTTCACCACCCCTGCAGTGGAAGCCACTCTCACGACAGACGCATCTCTCATGGGTGGGGGGCGGGAGGGCTCACCTGCTTCAGCAGACAGCGCATGGAGTGTGGTCCCCACAGGTAGCATCCAACCATATAAATCTACTGGAGCTATTAGCAGTGTTCAAGGCATTGAAAGCCTTTCAAACGCAACTACAAGGGAAGACAGTGCTGGTTCTAACAGACAGAACCACAGCCATGTATTACCTGAACAAACAAGTGGGCACACTCTCCAGGGCTATCCAAGCTGTCCAAGAACATTTGGATGTGGGCTCTCAAACACAAGATGTTCCTACTGTCAGAACACGTTCCAGGAGAACTCAATCTTCTAGCGGACGTGCTCAGTAGGGATTTACCACTGCCTGTAGAATACGAATGGCGTCTGCACAAAGACATTGTGTCCAACGTGTTTGCAGAATGGGTTTTCCCAGAGATAGTCCTTTTTGCTACTCAGGAGAACGCCCAATGCCAAGACTACGCCTCCAAGTACCACCAGAACCGCTCCAACGGTAACGGTCTCTGGATAACATGGTCCGGGAAATTTGTTTACGTCCACCCCTTTACCCCCCCGACTGCCCTACTCAATAAGATACCGCACAAGATGCACCAGGAACCAGTCACAATGATATTGGTAGCCCCCATGTGGGCCCGCCAACCCTTGTTCGCTCATCTAATGGAAATGTTTCTCTCCCCACCAGTGAAACTACCCTGCCCATACAACATGTTGTCTCAGGACAGGGTGGAGACCCTACACCCATGCCCACAAACTCTGAACTTAGCGGCCTGGCTCCTGAGGTCATAGAGTTTGGACACCTTCAGCTCCTCAGAGATGCACAAATATTCTCTGGGAAGCTAGAAAATCTAACACTCGCTATTGCTATGCCAGCAAATGGAAATGGTTTGTCATCTGGTTTAATACCAAGGGTGTCAATCCCATCGATTGCTCACCCACACACATTGTGCTGTACCTAACCCATTTGTTAGACACAGGATTGGTCTTCAATTCCCTAACAGTTCATCTGGCTGCTCTTTCAGCATACACCACATCACAACAAAAGGTGTCGTGGTGGAAAATACAGGTGAATAAAGCTTTTATGGAAGGGGTTAAGAGGTTGTATCCTCTAATTTCTCACCCAGTCCTAGATGTGATCTAAATGTGATTTTAACCAGACTCCTGGGATCTCCCTTTGAGCCAATGCATAAAGCAAGTCTAAAAGATCTTACTTACAAGACGGCCTTCCTAGTGGCTATCACTTCTATCAGAAGGGTTAGTGAACTGCAGGCCCTTTCGCTTCTAGACCCCTTTGTGACAGTCCACAGGGATAAGGTAATTCTGCGCACTCACCCCAGGTTTGTGCCTAAATTCATCCCGAAGTTCCATGTGAACGAATCGATCAAACTACCTACTTTATGCCAGAACCCCACTAGCATGGCCGAAAGGAGCCTACACACACTAGATGTGCGCAGGGCAGTCATGTTCTACCTGACAAGAACTAAACCACTGAGGAAAACAAACCAATTTTTCATTTCAGTGGCAGCTGTTAGAGAAGGGGATCATGTCTCTAAATCAGCTATCTCAAGGTGGATTGTCAAATGCATCACACTGTTACGCTCTTGCTAAGAGGTAACTGCCCTTCAAGCCTAGAGCACACTCTACTCGGAGCACTGGGGCTTCCATAGCATTTATTGCAAATGTTCCACTAGAGTCCATTTGCAAAGCGGCAACCTGGAGTTCTGTACACACCTTTACAAAACACTATTGCCTAGACACTCATTCTAGGTCTGATTCTCAGGTGGGACAAGCAGTACTAAGACATCTTTTCTCTACTGTTCCTTCTCACAACCCACCTCCAACTCGGGGTACTGCTCGCTAGTTTATGCACAGCATGTGATTCTAAGCAGATTAACAAGCATCAGAAGACATGCATTACTCACCGTAATAGCATTTCTGATGATTGTATCTGCTTAGATTCATATGCGCCCTCCCTACCTCCCCGCTCGGGGTGGAAGGAACATAGACGTTTTACTACTTTCTCTCTTCATGTACACACTCACAATAGCCTTGGGCTCCCTCATGGCAGAAGAAATACAATCGGAGGGACATCGGTGCATGAGGGATTTTGGGTACACTACACATCACGATAGTGATAGTGTTGCAGACGCCTATGCCGACATCCCCTTTCGGTCCCCGAAAGACCAGATGCAATACTCTGCGGTTACCACTGGATGTCGGACCATATGCACAGCATGTGAATCTAAGCAGGTACAATCAGAAATGCTATTACGGTCGGTAATGCATGTCATTTCAACCAATTATTCATTTAATATTTACAATGGTTTGCAATTATTCATATGTTTTTTGTCACAGTAACAATGTATCCCAATACTGAAATGTGGCTTTTTCACAAGAGATTCCCTCTAATTCATCATGCTAACAGTGTTTCAGCATCGATTGAAATATTAATCTTTCCAGGCACAAAATGCATTGTGAACAAATAGCATTTCCTCAGTGTTGGACTGTCTGTTTAATTCTCCTTTCTCCCTATGTGAGCATAATGAACACATTTTTAATGTGCTCTAGGCCTAAGGAAACCTTTTTTTTTTTTTTTTTGTTTAATGCTGGTGGGTGTTCCCTAAAGAGATTTATTTGTTAAAGTATTATAGTGGATATATATTAACTTATAAATCACTGGTTTATAGCAACTTTATTATCCCAATTGTTATGATGAAAAAACTTAAATTCACTAAACATCACATTTGTGACAACTGTGATCACCCAAATTATTATTGATGTATTATTGCGTCGGCCACACTAGCTTATATACCCTGACTATACCATCCAAATTCAGAGGAGTCAGTTCATCCTCACAAAGGAAAGACTTGGACAGCAGGGATTAAAATGCATGCCTCTATCTGGCCAAGCTAAGAGTACTGCATGACTGGAAAACACACTTTTTAGAACACCCATTTAAAGTGAACCAGTGGATGGATGAGAATAAAATGGCTCTGATGGCCGACGGGGGTTACAATAGTCATTGAAATAGGCTGGCATGATCAACGGAGGTGCTAACTGAACATTGCTACATGACCATGCTCATGAATATAAGGAAAGTGAGTTGTTAAGCAAAGCCGGGGATGTATTGACCGACTGATACTGGCAGGATGCAAAGCCAGCTAGGCCCACCTGACACCAGCAGGCAGTGCCCCTCAGGTTGGATGTATAAATAAGATGCCACATTTGACATCCGACTGCTATGTACCACACAAGGGTGAGTGGGACGAATTGCATTTAGGCCTGAGCAACAGGGTACTGCTGGGCTGAATAGTTGTAGTTTTAGTTTTAGTTCTAGTGTTATTTTGTGGAGAGACTTTGTTTGGATTTGTCTGTTGTACGACAGAACAGAGTCCCAAGTCGTCATGAGGGAACATGGAGAGGAATGTCACAGTAGGGGTGTAATTTCTACGCAGCTCCAGGAGATACGGTGGCAAAGACAACTTGAGTTCTTGGGTAGGATGAGCAGACAGGGGGTTGGAAGTGGGAGGGTATACCTGTGACTGGAACGGCGAGTGGGACACCCAAATGGCAAGGGAGGGATGGCAAAAAATGGGTTGAACTCAAACTTTAAGGGTGGTCACCCGGAAAGTGCGTGGAATTAAACGCTACTTGAAAAGAAACTGGGTGATCACATATTTAGGCAGAAATGGAGTCTAAATATGTTAAAGGAAACACAACTTATGTCTGAAAAGCATGCAAGCACATTAAAATGGTGGGGTGGACATGGGTATGCAGCAACCTACTCGAATTATGCTATAGGGGTAATAATTTGGGTGACTCCCATGGTACCTTTTTGTATGACGGAAGTTAGAACCGATGATGAGGGGAGAATGTTCCTAGTACAGGGCCATGTGGATAACCTAGAACTATGTATCATTAATACTTACGTTCCTAATCATGACACATTCTTCTTCTTCTGAGCCTTCTGTCTATCTAGCCCCATACAGAGGGATGAGGTGGATTTGGAGAGGAGACTTCAACTGTACGCTACACCCACAGTTAGATCAGGTAGCAGGTACATAAACCCAGTGCCGCCGGCCAAAATATTAGGAAAACTGTGAAGATGTGACCATGGTTGAGGTTTGGAGATAGCAACGTGGAACCTCAAGGGAATTTTACAAAACTCTTTCAAGTTAATAGATCCCAAGACTGTTGGAGACTTTCGAGGAGGCGTATGACGAGGGGAGGTTCCCCAGAGCACAAGGGAGACGGTGATTGTACCGATATTACAGCTAGGCAAAGTGCCCAAAAACTGCGAGCCGTATAGGCCGTTCTCAATGGTGAACTAAGATTTCAAGATTCGGGTGGCCGTACTCGTGGGCAGACTGAGGAAGGTGAAAGGTCAACTGATAATCCTAGACAAGACAGGCTATTTACCTGGGAGAAACGCCTCAATGAACCTGCAGAGACTACACACGGCTATTGACAGAAAAAGAAACTGGGATGGCGGGTGGGCAGTGATATTGCTGGACTCTATAAAGGCCTTTGACTCTGTTAAATGGGACTGGCTACATGCCACCCTAAAGCGCTTTGGTGTGGGTGTAGGATTCAGTAGGTGGATAAAGTTCTGCAATAGGTCGACCATGGCCAGAGTAAAGGCAGGTAGGTATGTTACAGATCAGTGGAGCCTGCAAAGGGGCACAAAACAGGGATGCCCGCTGTTCCCAATGCTATTCATATTAGCATCGGTACCCCTAGCTGCGTTCTTCAGGGCCAAATATGGAGATGCTGGGCTGATGGTCGACTGGGTTAACCACCTTGTTTCCTTATACGCCAATGACATGTTACTGTATGTTCAAAACCCGGAACAGAACTTAATGATTCTCTTCGAGGTGTTGGGACAATTCATTATCAGGCTTTACGGTTAGCAAGATTAACTCATGCATATTCCCGCTGGTGGAATGGAAAGGGCAAGAGGAAACTAATCTGCCAAAGTTAGGACTCCGCTGGCTGACCAGGACATTCTTACATCTTTGGGTAGATATATACCATGATGTCAAGTCCATGCACAAACACAACACAGTTAAAGCACGCAGAGGGATAGAGAAATCCATCACATTTTAGAGGAAGCTGCTGCTATTGGTGATTGGGAGGGTGGCACTAGTTAAATTGGTGGCATTTTCCCATCTAATGTATTATTTCACAGAAGGACCTTCCTCACAGAGCTGAAAACTATGTTGAGTGAACTCATCTGGAGGGCGGGAAGATGCAGAGTGGCTTGGAGCACACTGCGTAAGGATTATCCAGATGGTGGAGTGAAACTCCCTTATATGGAGGTGTATTATTTGGCAGGACAGCTACAGTGGCAGCACAATGGCCATCAGATGAGTAAACCTAGGAAACTCCGCTATTGCAGGAAGTAATAACACCATACTCTATGAAAGAGATACTGTGGCTTGGAACTAGAAGGCTAAAAGATACCCCACATATAGTGAGCTGAGGCAAAGAGATATGGTTGCGCACAATAACATTATTGAATCTGAGAGAACTGTATTCCTACAACATCCCTATAACAGCAAAGCAAGGGAAAGATGAAGGGGATCTTACGGTCATTAGGACCCAATGAGAAGACAAAGGAATGGTGACATGGGGAGACATGTTTGCAGAAGGGAAACTACTAGACTTCCACGAGGTGACCTGAAACGCGAAGTGCATGAAGGTCAGTTCCTGACTTCTGTAAGTCTGTGGAGAGACGCTGATGCGAAGTGGCAGAGCTTGGAAGAAGATAGCAGCCTGAGATTATTGTATGATTTATCAGAGAAGCGTGGGGAGGGCCATGAGGTATTGAGATTATACCAAGGGTTACTGTTGGCGCTGCCAACAGACACTCGCACGATAAGACACAAGTGGAAGGAGGACCTTGGAAGCGGCTTGTGGATCAAGAATGGGCAAACATGCCATTATATACTAAGATGGTATCCAGAAATGCCAGGTTGAAGCTCATACAATTATGCCAAATAGAATAGTTCCCGGGAGCACAGGACACAGGGTGCCATAGGTGCGCAGTGGGAATTATGCACATGTTTTGGGATTGTGTGGTGATCAGGAGGTTCTGGGGAACAGTGAAGGGAGGGTTGAAGAGAGACAGGATAACACATTACATATGGAAGGCACAGGACTGCCTGCTTGTGATATTTTCAAGAACAAAAGAGTCAAGGCCAACCACCAAGGTGATAGACTTGGCTTGTATATTAGCAAAACAACGGATCGCTGTGGCTTGGGAAGCTAGTGGCGGCACGCACGTTGATGACTGGTGGAGGGATCATAGAAGGTGGTCTGTGGCAGAAACTTTGGTATGGTGTAGGGCCTTCCAGAGAGGTATAAGGGAAAGGAACAAAGAGGTGGGGGGCCTGGAATGTGCTGGTACAGCTGATGTTCCGATCACAGAACCCCTGAGACACAAGGGAGGAAGAGGGACATGGTGATGGAAGGAGGAGGGGATGGCGGTGGCAGGTCCGGGGACACTGGGAGCTCTGAATGGAACTTTGCCACCACCGGACTAGGATGGGGGGCAGGGGTATGCTGATCATTCAACAGGTCATGGTATCTATATTTGTTTGGTTTTTTGAGATATGTAATTGACTAACATGATTGTATTGCGTAAGCTGTTACAGTGGATATAAAATAAAATGAAAACTAAAGTTTTAAAAACTCCTATTATTGTATCCTTACAAATGCCACAGTATGCCTACTGTACATCTACAATGAGCTTTAACAAAGGTAGTTGTATTTGCCAAAGTATTCTCAAACTCATATGATCTAATTCTACACTAAATGAAGACTGGTGTGGGTTCGAGAGCAGAATGGAACCAATCATTCTTGCTTAGTCTGCAATCGCAGTGATCACAATTTCAGCACTGAAGCGGAGCCACATATGTCCAATATTACAACAAACCAATCCCACCACAAAACCATCCAATGATATACATTCGTCAACTGTGTATTTAGAGGGAAATTAACAGCATCAGCTGGCAATGTAGTCCTGCTTCCCTCTGTGAGCTGTGTACCACATGTCTGTATTTCTCCTTGGAGGCAGAGCATTTAGATGAGATGCACACACTGTTTTTCTGATGACCCAGCTTTGCGGTCAGACACCCCAGCGAGGTATCTATTAGTCTTCTATCTGTGTGTCTTATTCGTCCCTTCTCCCCAGGGGGATCCCCCTGTGAAGCTAGGGCGGTGAGCCTGGTCCGCAACACCCTCCCTAGGGGTTGAGGTAAATGGCTCCTCACTGTGGACAGACTCCCCTTTTAGGGACAAGGACTCCCGCTCCTGTGAGGAACTCCCCAAGTCATACCCCATGGTGGCAGACATGGTAATATCAGATGCACAGAACAGTATACAATCCAGTGACTTGGTTGAAGAGAAAATTAAAATATACTGTTACCAACAAGAAAGCGGATCTATCCCTTTAAACAGAAATTTCAATTTAATTAGGATGAGGAGAGTGGAGGAGGAGGGCACGTCGAAATGAACTGAGGCAGAGAGACACATGCGCAAGCGGTGGAGGCCCTCTGGCAGCGTAACCACTGAAGGAGGATGAGTCACTGAGAGCCGCAGAGCCCGCAACTTCGGAAACTGCTCTTGGAGCGAGAGCAAAGCACCAGACACGCTGCGTCCACACAGAGGGAGCCGGTGGTGGCATGACCACAACGACTTTGTGGTGGGCGGGTTGCCCACATAACGCTGAGACAGAGACCGAGCACACAGAGTGGGACACCGGAGAAGACGGAGACGCTGGGACAACAAGCAACCAAAGAGACCCTGAGCAAATAGAGGCCCCAGAGATGTCCCCCCCCCACAGAATCCAAGGTAACTAAGAGAATGGGAGAACTGGGAGGCTGCTGGGGGATCATTATGGAATAGCAGGAACTCGTCTCAGTAGAATTGACAGGAGAGTCACATTGAAGTCGAGGAAGTGGAACTATAATAATGAGACAGTGAATCATGATAAATGCTGGAAGAGATATCAGTAAACCTGAGATACACATACCCTGGGTAGAGGGGGGAGTACTACATATGTTAAGAAGCAGAGATTGTAAACCAGAAGGAGAATCCTATTAAGGAAGGGCAAGAGAGTCCCACAAGAGCAAAGATGAGCCAAACTAACCACTCCAGGAGAGATGGAGCTTTAACTATCAAGAAAGAATATATCAGCTCAGGGAGTATATGCTACCAAAGTACAAAAGGGACTTCATTGTAGAGGAAAAAAATAGGGAGGCAAAAGGCATTCCTGGAAAACAATCCCTAAATAGGAAAGAAAACCCCAAGTAGCTTTTAAGAGTTACAAGAACCTATACAGAGAGTGACAAGAGCCTATTTAAAATTAACCCACTGATCAGAAGCTTGAAGCCAAGGAGAAACATTTGAGAGAAAAGACAATCCGGAGAAGAGGGACATTCTCGTGACCTCATTTTTGTTAGAATAGTGGTAGGCTCAGTTAGGATTCGTTTTTGGACAGCATACCTTTTTTGGGTTTTACGATTTCCTGGCGATGGATGAGCACCTTGGTGATCTAGGCTGGGAACCCCCACATAGCAATATGGGAAAGCTAGGCATTTTCTTATCATTTAATAAACATACAAATCGAAATGTCATCACTGTGGCTGTGTCCTCCTTCTGACCCTCCACATTGCCTATGTACCACTTCTGCCGCTTGTAGAGCACCCTTCTTACTGATTGCTGCATTGTGTTACCCTGTACAGTATATCTGATCAAAGCACGTATTCCCTGTTCAATAAATACAAAGTTATGGAGGAGAGGGGGTTTACCTCCTCATTGAAGAAGAGGTGGATGAGGTCGTTGTTTGGGGTGAAAGTGGCCATGCACTCTTTCATTCCTTAGAATTGGCTATGGGTCTTAGTACAGATGGTGATATTACGAATTTTGGTGATGTTCAATGCATGCTTGATGGATAACAATTTAAAAGATCATTTGGCAATGTGCTTTTAAAGTACGTTGTAGGGGTTAGTGATTTTGGCTGTGGCTTTAGGGGGAATCTTGGTACTTTAATCAGGGATTTTCTTTATATAATGTGTTAGTAAGTAGTTTTAATAAGTTTCAGATGATATGGGGAAGTTAGCTGTGTTGTATTTTTACAGACTTTCATTGGGTTCTTGAAGTTTTACTTTGTGGTATTGTTTGCTTCCTCACCGTGCCTGGCATAGGAGGATATGCTTCCCTCAATGAAAGTCTCTGATCCTTTACAAGCTAGCCTGAGCTTGTTAGAAGAGGTGGTGTGTTATTTCCTTCCTCTCGAAGTCAAATCCACTTGTAGGCTTAGGAGTAGCTCGCCTGGAGTACAGCAGGTCTTCGAGGTCAAGTTACAGTTGTAGAAGAAATAAATCGGATGATGTTAGTGAACCATTGGATTTGTCTCCCATGCAGAATAGAAAACTTTAACATTCGACTTGGCAGTCCACAACAGAGATCCTGGTCCCACCCCCACTTGTTTATAGGGGTATATCAAAACCCAAAACCGGAGCCAGGCGCAACAACGTTGTTTTTTCCTAAGAATTGATGTGCCATACAGAGTCATGGCATGATCACTCCCACATGGGCTGCCTTACACTTTAGCTGCACTTCCATGTATCAGTTGGGACTGCCTTCTTCCAGACTACATTCAACATGACCCATTGTCAACCTCCCCTCTCTTCTACCTACTGAATGTGGTCATTATTGTTTGTGACAATGTTATCATCCATGTGCTAGGGTTCCAAGTTCTCGGGGTCCTGCTATGGCACTCACCTGGGGTAGTGGCGGCGCTGAACGCCCTAGTGACGGCGCTGAACACCCTAGTGACAGCGGCAGCTTGTTGGCAGAGGCATGGGTGCAGGGCACAGGCTGGGCCATGATCAAAGTTGCAGGGGCAGAATGCACTGATGAGCACACTGGGTGCTGCAATGGCAGCTTTAATCCAAGCAGCATCTTAGATGTAGTCCAGTTACAGAATTGGGCCTTGAAGGCTGGTGCTTTTGCGGAGTAGCTGTGCTGCAGCAGCAGTTCAAGGTTCTTCAGCATTTAGGGCTATGCAGAGGTGGTGTCCTCGAGTCACCTTTTTCCCGGTGCCATAGTCTTGCCTGTTTTTTTTTTTTTTAGGTTCCATTCTTTTGCATTGGCCTTCGGTTCTCATTTTCAATGGTCCACATTGCACACGATCAGAAGTGATTGGCCTCATTTGTATCTGAAATCTCCCTTCAGTGCAGCTATGGTGTGCCTTTTTCCAAGACAATGAAAATAAATAACCCCCTTATTACTGTCTGGTATATTTCCATGTCTGCTGATTTGACATACACAGAAAGAATGTCCTTTTTGTGGAACTTCAAATTATCTTGGCATCGTGAGCAATAACAAGCTGCATGTCCGTGTCAAACAGTGACTGTAAACAGGTGAGCGTGTCAATTTTCTCTTGTGTATCTGTCTTAAAAAGTCAGACCCATAGACTTGCACTATGCTGTATCCATTCATTTTCTGCTTCGACTTCCCCCACATCCTTCGAGGGAATACAATACTACATCACTGTGGCAATAAAGGGGTTCAACAATAGATGTTTAGGTACTTTCAGAATAATGCACTTGCAGTGATTACTTTAAATGTATATCGCATGTGTCCCTAGCTGAATTATCTCGAGACCATAGGCACCAATCTGCCTTGCCCGTGCAGGCCAGAGTCTGAGAAATGTCCCCTTCTAAAATCTTAAGAACATACGCAGTTAGCAGAGTTCTCAAAAGACATGGTCATCGTGTTCCTGTTCTTAATGAGTGACTTCCCAGCAAAGCAACTCTTATTTTATTCATTAGTACAAGTTGAAATACAAGTTAACCCAGAGACTCGTGTATAATGCTTTTGGAAGATTCATTTCACGATGATTTGGATGCACTCAAAAATAATGGAGTATTCCGTTGCAGCGTACACATTTTTATTGTATGTTTTCGCAGGGCTGAAAAGGGGTCCTGTGGTAGAGCACAGAAAGCTATTTTGCACGAATGTATTGACGTTCAAGCTATGGGCCGTCTGTGTTGACTCCTATGGAGTCATCACAAAAAACGTACCTAAAGTCTGCTCCCAGGATGCGAGCGAAAGGCAGACTCTTCCTGATCCTGACCATGGTGGCGGTATTAGCTGGGAGGATCACGTGGGAGAAGAGTCCCAGGGGAACAGGAGGACTTTGTGGGATGAGACGCAGTATTTATCTTCCTCAAGGAAGTGAATAGCCTTGATGCCAGAATATGTAATGGCTTGCTGTTAGAGCTTTTTGTTACTCAAAATAATTGTCAGAATGGGCGTGAAGACAATTATAACCTGTCGCATATTAGGAATAAGAAAAATACTTTAAACGTTTCTGAGATTTATAGAATTGAAAACTGAGTCCCAGAGAAATCGGCAAGAGGAGTTTACGATATGGCTACCCCCATTCCTGTGTGGACTTCCCGCCCTGGATGGAGGGGTCTGTCTGGCTTTCTTGTCAGAGCAACTTGGGTGTATCCTTATGGGAAGGCTGAGGCACGATCTGGCGTGTATATATCAAATAAAGGTGATCCTTTCTCGGACTTTTAATGTTAACAGATTTCTATCCCTTATTTAACCCCATTGTTCTTCATAGCTTTAAACAACCCAATTGTAGATGATTCATAACCATCTCCTTGTCCCTTCTCCGTACCCTCTGGTTGAAGAGTCATCCTCTAATAATATGGAACTGCTACCCATTGGGTCTTCCAACCCAAGTTGTTAATTTGCCTCCACTACCAGCTGTACTTCCTCATCCCCTCCTGTAGGGTGGTTCACAAACAACTTTACATTGGAACTTTTTTGAGGATTTATTCATGTTATCATTATTTTTTTTTTGCGCTACTGTTCTTATGCTTCTGATACTCTTGCTTCTTTCCAGACCCGACTACTTGATCTAGGACTGTAGATTTGTTTCCCAATAGGCCCTGATTCAGGGTGGGACATCAAGCCGCTCAGAACATCCCCAACAACCCCAACCCCTGATACCTCATACGGAAGCATTCTACCTAATTCATTCAGATTGCAACCCTTATCCTGTCCCTCATTCCGACTGTGCCTCACAATCCTTCCCTAAAAGGACACTCCGCCTGATATAGTCTTTAAATAGCCTGGTTGATCTTTTAGCTCAGAACACATATTTTCACATGTATTCTGAATGGCCCAAATAATTGAATGAGAATCTGACCAAGAAGGGGGCTTAAAGCTGGTTTGCACCTGAGCTGAGGTTAAACTGCCATCATCCTCCTGTGCGTCATGTAGATGTACTGACAATGCTAATAGAGAAACTTCTCCCTCCAAGAAATGTGGGGTCTGTTCAGGAGAGAAGAATTAAAAACCTCCAAATTCACGTTGGATGGCAATAATGGCTCTGAGTTTGCAATGCCTACAGTTTGTTTTTGTATAGTTTGGGCAAGATTATCTAGGTTGTCGTTTTCAGGCTTTAAGGGTGCATTACATTTAATTTTTGCAATCAAATCAAAATGATCTTTTATTTTCCCTTCTCTTTTCTGCTTACCCTTATCCTTACCGGCAGATGAGTTACTCACATCTTCTACAGTGGAGGGGGCAGGGGTAAAGGCAGAGCCATTGCATGGTTCATGCTATCCCTGCTTTGTGAGAAAATCAATGGTGCCGATGTGATCTCAGTTCTAATAGGTAATCCAATATCCTTTTTCCTCATTTTCAAACTATCTGCTGCTATACACACCACTAAATGTACTTCAGTGCTGTATCAAATAATAGATATTGGTTCTTAGTTAAGCAAGGCTTCACGCTAATCATATAGTGATTCAGTGTCAAAACCTCAAAGAAAAAATGTAGTCTATCACATCTACAGAGAGAAAAGAGAAAAAAACACAGCCACTTCACAAAAAGTTGAAGAAGATTTTGTCATATCCTCAACTACCGGGGAAGAAAACATGGCAATGCCGCCAATAATTAGAGCAAATTGCACTCACGCCTTATGTAAAGCGTTCAATATAATGGAAAGGAGGCGTGATTGCAGCCGATCAGTAATGCGTTCCTTCGGTACAGTTTCTAACAGCAACAGATGTGATGATTCACAACCCAACTGCAAATAAATGTAAAGCGTCCAATGAAGTGGACAGGAAGAGTTATTGTGGCCAATCAGTAAGGCGCTACTTCGGAACAATTTCTGTCAACAGCGGAGGGAAGTGACCAGTGGATTGAATGAGTCTCGTGAGGGCATCCAATCAGAAAGCTGCTCCTTCAGAACAGCTGACGGAACTGAAAGAATCGTCCAATGGATTGCATGAGTTTCGTGTGGACAACCAATCGGGTGACCCCACCTTCAAAGAGGTGAATCCAGGGTCCCTCCCTGCCTTCCCCGCTACAGAATTTCTTATGCGATTGCAGCTTTCGTTTCCGCAAGGCTTTGTGTGGTCAGACTGGCAGAAGACTGGTGCCACACGTTCTGGGAAAAAACTACAACTGAGGCTACAGGCGTCGTGCGTCCTACTTATAACATCCAGTGACGTCGGCCATCGCAGGAGGTCCTCGAGGGCAGCGTATCGACATCGACGCAGGACGCAGACGCTGAAAGATTTTCCGAAACAGCACAGCTGTGGTGATTACTGTCATAGTTATGTAATACGTCGTCGGACCATCCCATCGAAAGAACGTTACCAGGTAAGAGAGTAACTTGTTCTTCAAATGAATACAATGGATTTGGATGTTATGCTTTCAGAAGCAAAAGAAAGTGCCAGTGAATGTTTATGATGAAATAGGCACCCCAATAGTCCTCGCAATTAAAGATTTCTCCTGAGTTTATGGTTTTCAGTTGCATTGTTGCACGAGATACTACTGTAAAATGAATGACGCTGCCTTGTCTCAGTACTAGAAACAGAAGTGTGTCCATAACCATTTGCGCATATACCACAATTCTTTCTACAAGTTTGTAATGTGTTGTAGGCGGTAAACATGTTATCAACACAATTAGAGTTATCAGTTGGTCATTTTAATGGTAGTATGCCGATAGTGTGCCGACACGTGTTTCAACCTTCCCATGAGGTGGTCTTCAGGGTGTTTCTTGATCCGAAACGTATTCACGCTCTGCGTGATTTCTTTATTTTTAACCTCCCTTACTAGTTCCAGCCGATTGTGCATCTCCCTTCTGTTTTCCATGCACTTGTGAGCTCATGGTTCTGAATTTGCTGTCCAATACTATTCCATGTGAGTGGTTGCACTCCAAGAAGCCCAATGGCTTGACCTGCGGTGGTCCGCACAGCTTTTGCTCCATTTACCAATGCTTGCACTGGGCTACTTGGAGCGCGACCGCTCACATGGAATAGTATTGGAGAGCAATTTCAGAACCATGAGCACACAAGTGCATGGAAAACAGAAGGGAGATGCATAATCGGCTGGAACTTATAAGGGAGGTTCAAAAAATCGCATAGAGCGTGAATATGGTTAGGATCAAGAAACACCCTAAAGAAGACCTCATGGGAAGGTTGAAACCCGCGTTGGCAAACTACCGGCCTACTACTATTAAAAATGACCAACTGACAACTTATAGGTGTCTTGATAAATAACGCCTAAAGGACATTACAAACTTGTTGAGAGAATTGTGGTGTACGTGCCAATGGTCAAGGACACACTTATGTTTCTTGTATCTCTGTTTAGTGGCTGGGAGCTCTAGTCACGTTTGGTGACCAACGCGGCTCTACGCCACCCAAGGTAAAACATTTTAATTAGAAATAGGTACCAGCTCGGTGGGGGAGAGCCTAATACTTAGCAACATATATTTTCTCTGTACTGTCACATTATCTGTCTCTCACATTTGGCATCTTCCACATTTCAAAGGTGTGTACGTTGTTTCAATTGTACTATTGTTCTCATTATTCATAAAGGACTCATCTATCCTCGCTACTTTATCTTGCCTACCAACAATGGATCTCCATTAATGCCGTTTGAGTTCTATTGTTGACCATCTTAAAAAGTAGCTCAGATAAGAAATAAAGTGCCCTGTGGCTCTCTCACTCTTTGCTGCCTGCCCTTTGTTTCTCATTGACACTACAAACCACGTAATGAAATTGAAAAGCTTTATTAGCTGTTCGCCGAGATTGCATTTGCCAAATTGTGTTATCTCATTTTCTGTGCGGTAACAATACGTCAAAGAGAGCCATTTCTTTTCGGGCGGTTTAATCGTTTACATGTAATTCCAATTATGTCAGTTTCTGGCTCGCAAATTTAAAAGCCGATCAACTTTGAAATTAAATTATATGGGGGGGTGGGTTAATGGACTGCTTGTCGTGTGTTTGAGACACGTGAAACAGCGCAACGTCTTCTTTACATTTGTACGAGACTGGTACTTTTGTTTTTAGGAGGGAGTTATTTTCTCGGCCAAATGTTTGGATTAAATGCCTGTTTTATAAGTGCGCCTCACTCTCAAGCTACTCAAGGGGGTGTATTATAAATGGAGGATGGTCTAGAGTTGGAAAGTGCTCTTGGTAGTATGGATCCATTACCCCACTAGAGGAAAACGCAAAGTAACCAGACTGCTAAAAATACTTATCTTCACAAGAAAAGAAAAACATTTCTACACTCCATAGTTCAGTTGTGAGAGAGGAGTTTACATGGTTTCCATGTTTTTCTAAAATCTTGTATGCCTGTCTGCAAATTTAAGGTTGGACTACAGGATTAAACGTAAAGTTGGACAATAGGATTACTTAACAAGGGTGACCCTGTTGGTTATCCACTTCTTTGTTTTAAATGTTATATCATAAAGAGACAACCGAGTTGCTAATGTTACAAATACATCTCAACGTAATATTTTAATTTGTCAAATATCCCCAGTGCTGCAGACAATTTCAAATGCGTTACACTTATGTTGTGCACTGTGACCGTTATCTAAATGGTGCATCGCTTGCCTATTGTGCCAGAACATATACTCCATGCCATCCGCTGTGTCGCTTAGTTTCTGTACGGTTTTATTCTATAGTAATCGAGCCACTTTAACAACCCAGAACTAGAACTCCATGGTCCAAATTCTGTAAAGGGATGTTAAAGAACTCTAACCGTAAGCCGTTACCTCCCCAAACGGTGGTATTTAGAAATTATTGCTTTAGTATCAATGCATCAAACAGTGCAGCAATACCCTTGCTTTGTTTTTTATACTGTGCCATTCTCCACCATAGTGCTTGAACAATGTCAAGGCTTGTCTGGGGAGTTGTGCATTGTGTCCCTGAAAAGGATCCAGATCTTTGTCAGTGATTGAATAGTAAAGGTCACCAGAGGAAGGTACAGAGTAAACTGGGGAGAAGGGCTTAATAGGCCAGAGTGGACTGTGCGCAAGGTAAATGAGGTGCACTCACAGAAAAAGAGATCTCACTGGAATTTAGTTCTCTGGTAGATTATGCAATATTCAGTAATTCTCATGTGGATGGTGTTATTCCTCTAGATTAGTTGTGGGCTCCTACTAGTTTGTGTGGTGCCGAGCATGCTCCTGCCAACTCTGGGGGAGTTTTACAACCCGTGTTGGAGTAGATTAGGTCCTAATCTGACATTTTAGTTTTGGCTGCCAACAACCTATCCCTGGGACTTGATGCTGGGATGAAAAAGGGGTCCCTCCCGGCCCACCTATCCCATTGGCAAATTCAATTGACACTAGTGTATTGGTATCATGGGTATTGCCAGCAATTATGCTATCCCTGATCAAAGCAGTGAAAAAGTCTGCAATGGACTGTTGGTTTGTTGTATGTATACCCCTACTTCCTGCTTGTGACAGTATGTTCATCACTCTGCTGCTTTGATAGATTGCTCTTTTAATGTAATGTGATGTTTTATGTGTAATGGTTTCTCTCCGTTTGCCAGTTGTAAGAGTACCATCCAGACCTCGTTTCTCAGTGCCTCTTATATCGCAGCATTTCGAGGTAATAGTTTTGTTTCTTGATGGTGAAATCAAGCTTAGAGCGGTTTTTCCTTTTGATTTCTTCATACTTTCTTCCTTCGGAGTTCTTATTTTCTGTTACCTTGCCTCTCTGAGTCCACTAAGGCTATTCATTAAACCGTAACTTGTCCTATAATCATCTTTCTGATATTCTACCTTCCCGGCTCTTTATGGGACTCTGAAATCCTGTCCTGCTTGTCATTAATTTCACTCTAGTGTTGACCTCTTGCTCTGACTTGATCTTCATTGGGTTTGTCTTACTGATGCTTGGATTACTCCTCTCTTCCTCCTGTACAAACCTTTCACACCCCCCACTTTACTTGTAAGGCGGCAGAGTGGGCATCCTCTACCAATCCTCCTGGCCCCCCTTCTCCATCCTTTTCTAGTCCCCCACTTTACTCTTCTTTGGAATATCATTTTTCCTTCGTTGTAAAATCTCTCGTATTTCTTTTTGTTTATCGACCTCCTGGACCACTTCTCTCTACTCTCATCTCTTCTTCTTAATATTCCTTTTTGTCCTCATTGGCAAGTTCATCTAAACTCCACCCACTCATCTGCTCCCTTTCTCTCACTACTTCACTCATATTTTCTCTCTCAACTTTCCTTTCTTCCTCCTCACGTATCCAGTTCCCCTCTTGACGTCATCTTTGTTTCTGACTAAATTGCTGCTGCTTCTCCTATCCAATCCTCTGACCATTTTCTCCTTTCTTTTATCCACATCGTCTCTTTCCCTGCCTAAGATCTTATCCCACTTCTATGCTTATCAAGCTGCATTGCCTCTTTATTCTGTTTCTCCTTTTTACTCTTGACTACCTCTTCCCTTCTCGACAGTGTATCCCCTATTGGAACATTTCCACTCCCCAACCATGCCCATCTCCTTCCCTTCTTGCCCTTCGGACTTGCCTTCTCAGTGCAGCAAGGCAGTGTAAGAAATCTTCTTCTGCTTCTGATGAGATTTTCCTGAAATCAGAATCATGATGTTCAATAACCCTGTATAAAATCTGGAAGCTGGTAGTTATGCCTTTTTCACCACGCTCATAGACGATACAGCAATATAATTGCTTATATAAAATAACACGAGTTGTGTTCGGGGAAGAGGTGTAGTGGGCTGGGAAGGATCTGTCCCATAAGAGACGAAGGAAGGCCTTTGTTGAACGAAGCTTAATTAGCAGTTCTTGCCTCATTACCCAGCCGTTTTCATTTTGACTTCTGGTGCATGGTGAAATTGTTCTGAAGTGCACCCCCAGTAGTGGTGAAATGCTGGTATCTTTTTGTTTTTCCTTGGTATTGCACATAAGCACTTCAGAAGCAGCACCTCAGAAGCTATCCTTATGTAGTGGGTTTTTATAAATGAATAGGCAGTGTTAGCAAAGACTACCCACCTGTAGCGTCGAGATCATCTGTCATGCACCCTGGCAAATCTGCACGCTTAATTTGTACATCAATTAATGGCTCCTTTGAAAAGGAAAGGATGGATCAAAACACATTAGGAAAGAGACAGCTAATTCAGTTTTCTACCTAAATTGGTTTAAGGAAACAAATGTGCCCAAAACAGGCTTGAATGTCATCCGATAGCGTTTTTATTTAAATCGAATTAAGTAACTTCTCCATTAGTTGACTGTCGGTGAGACAAAGCACCTAGCTCTTGATTGCACGCAGAAAACGCCTGGCCTTGTTTCAAATTAATTATGTTATTTAAGACTTTCGCCAGAGGAGCTCTTCTTTTTCGTTGACGTAAGGTCCTCCCATTCGTCCTCCCTCACGCCCCCTGCAGCCCCCCCTTCTTAGCTGTCTTGTTGGGCTGCCCGGGGTGGGACTAAAGGAGGCAACTTGTATTTCTTGCATTCTTGCTTTGAAAACTTGGCACAGGGCGTGTGTCCATCACACCATACTCCTGGGACTGCAGTCTCTCAAGTGTGAGTGTGGGAACCATCGAGCAGTTTCCTCAAGCGCTTGTCCGAGCTGTCTGCGTTTGGCGTTTGCCCTGAGGTTCGTCGACATATTTTATTGAACATAGAACTCGTTCTGCCACGATATAAAATAAGGCTGGCGATTTTCTTACAGCCTTTCATTCTATATGCTTTTTTTAAATTTATATTGCTGTACTCTGCTGCGGTTTGTTTACAAGGTACATTTGTTATGTGACATGTTCTTCAGGTGCTCGGGCGGATCATAAGAGGGGGTGAGGTTAGTGGAGCTAGAGAGTGCAAGACAGCTTTGCTGTTGTGTTGATGCATGCATTTGGAAGGACTCGGGTATGCAGATTTCCTTTTTTTATGTGAATGAAAAAATCACCTTTATCTTAAAATTGGGGGACTTTTCTACCTCTTATAACAAAAATTGCGCTTTTGCCAAAGTGAGGTGAACGTGTGCATCTAAGCTTCTTTTACCAATTCATTATGCTTATAAATGCATCGGACTCCTATAAACTACTTTGCAAAGTACCTGCCAAATGCTACACTTCATGGACAAACACAGTATTTTCGAGGGGGTTCCATCTGCCTCTTCAAATGGTGAGTCCGTGCAACTTTTTTCAGTTATGCGATTGAGTAGCTCCACCCAAAATTAGGGAGCCTCTTTGTGTTAGCGGATTAGTTTGATGGTTTAAGGAATACCCTGGAAGTCGTTAATATGTGAACATGGGCAGGATAAGAAACTACGAACATACCTGGGTTCCTTGAACGTGGCTTTAAAGTCGGCATACTCTTTCAGATTGCAGTAGAAAGGAGATCCAATGCCTGACGGAGGCTTCAGCCTCTCTGGCTTGCATATTATTTGAGTTGCATACACTGAAACACACAAGTGATTTCATTGTGTTGCTGTAACTCCTATTACAGGATTTTGTTGGTCTCCCTGAGGTTCAAATGATCCCATTCTGGTTTTCTTTCAGCACTGCCTTTGTTCATTTGAAATGTGGGGGCGTGCCCTGTTATTAATGGCAACATCCCTGCCTCTCCACTCCCCCCCATCCCTTTTCCCGACATTGCTCTCGATATTGCCTGCCACAAATTAATGGGTTCATTAGAAGATGGCCTGGCTGCATGCCACCGGAGTATTGAAAATTCAACAACACATTAGAACGGAACACACTTTTTTGCTTGAAAAAGAGGTAAGTAGCATTTTAACCATTAGTGATTACGATTGGTTATTTATAACGCTTTTAATACCCATAAGCACGGACCCGGGGATAGAACCTGTGTTGCTCCGCATAGTCTTGCTTCCAAGGCGAGCGCGTTGCCCCAGAGCTATCCTCCCAAGACTGGGAAGAATGTTTCATTTCAGACGAGTGCTTTAAATATTTGCTCTTTTCTATTTGGAACATTCAAGAAGAGGCTTTCTGTATTTAGCCTTATTGTGTATATTGGCTCCAAATATTTCACAAATGACTAGGTGGAGTATTAGTTCTAGCTGTGCTGTACAGGAACGTGCCACCTCCTAGCTTGAATACATATGTTCCTTCAAGAAAATGGCATCATAGCAGCGCAAATGGTTACATTCTGGCCACTTTTACACGTGAGGACAAGTATCCATGCTCATTGAGTGGATTGGAATGTTCAAAAGCACCTTTCTTCGATGATCTCACTCCAACATTGTACAGCTCCTTAAAAAATAGAAACGTGGTCTTTATTTTTGACGCTCGATTACTAGGTGATTGAAGCGGAATTCAGTCCAACAGCAAAACTTGGTAACGTGGTTATTTCGAGATTTGCATTTCACAGTCCGATTTTCAGACTCATTTGCATAACAGCTCATTGAAAATTGTACTTAAACAGATAATGGATTTTCTGCCCCATAACATTGATACTGCGATTCTTTATTTGCCTCGCATGTAGGGGCATATGGCCGAGGTAGACCAAAAATGTGCTCGTTTTTCATTTGTGTTTAGTTTCACTGGCAAACGTACCATTCTCCCTAACAAATCTGACCCATCTTCCCAACAACCTCTAGGTATCCCCACCACCGTTCAGGTTATGATTGTGCGCTGCCCAGGTCTTGCTTGTAGACTCAGGACTACATCCTCCCCCTGGCTACTCTTAGTTGCCCAGAAGGACATGGATAATCACAACTGCTCTTTTCTCCAGGTACATTTCTTGGATTCTGCTGTTAGTGTGACACACTTACACAAACAATATTGTATCTTTACTTGGGGCAACACAAGCAGGCATTTTGGAAGTTTTGGTAGTTTACCAGAAGTGTAATCAACAATGCATGTTAATTGTAATGGTAAAGGGTAAGACATAAAACGTAAACTACACCAAATACAATAGGCATTTGAGCAATGGCCTAACAGAACATATGTGCACTTAATCAAATATTTTTAACAGCAGAAAAATCTAAAGTGCGTTCATCAGATGGAGACAACATTGAGGGTAATATATCATAAGCCGACTTAGTGCATGCTCTTTCTCGCCTTTTTATCTTCTTGTTCTCTGCTCAGGTTCTTTCTTTCTCTCTCTATTCTTGCACTCTCTTTGGTGAGTGTTAGGTGTGCATATGCTAGAACTACATGAATCGCTGCTTACAGCAGTGTGACCAGCGAACAAACAGATATCTTGGAAGGACTGGGGTGCTGTGTACACTTAGAATGCAAGCCAGAGCAACAGAGGCTTTTCCGAGGTGGGACGGCCCGATATTTGGAGACTCATATTGTCATTGCGTTTTTCTCGCAGGAATGTCATTACCGCTCTGAGGGTGCTATGTTTGTACAGGGGGGGGGGGGCGTGAGGAGGGTGCAGATAGGCTCAGCAGGGTGCTGCTGGGGTTCTCACAGACCTTGTCTATAGACCAGATGATAAGGCTGTGGGGTCTACAATTGCATTTATTTTCATTTTTTTTTGGTAATTGGTATTTGTGCATATAGTAACAAATGCATGGGTTAAGCAGCCCTAGAATTAATAAGTGGCCCGCATGCAAAATTACCCTTTGCCTTGGTGCTCACAGAAGGCACAGATCGTTGGTTTTCAACTGAGCACAACTCTTTCCAAGAAGGAATTCATTTTGAGAGATTAAATGGTGTGTGTTCTCAGCAAAAGAAGACATTCCAAAAGAAATGTATTTCATTTTTACTAACATTGTAAACTGGCACTTTTTAAAGTTGGACAATGTTAACTTCTAATGATAGCTTCCAGTATGTATTGTAGTCCTAATGAGAATGTCGCACTTGCCTACTGAGCTAATCACTTTATTGAAACCTAGAATGGCCATAGACATTATTTTATAATTCCAAGACTGACAATATGGTAAACTCTATTTGCACTCTTTTGAAATACCCATCTGAGAAAGGGTTGGGAGAGAAATGGCACCAATTAGGTTTTCTGGCTGCTTTTCATAAAATCAAAACGCATTTTGGGAACATAACAATGACAACAGATCTTTATATTTGAGAAACATGCTTGTGATAAAAAAGACTGAAAGCTTGAATCACTAAGTACAATAATGCACACTGGTCTTTGTGCGTTTTAGTTTTCACAACACTCACCTTGACATTAAACTTTATACAGCCATGAACCATGCATCCTCATTTGGAAAGCTGCGGATATGGATGGATATGTGGAGAAAATGGCTGTGACGGCTGTCTCTATTGGGGTCTGTGCATCATAATGTTTAGTTTCCCCAAAACCTGCAGTCATCCACATGTTAGATGAGGGGAGTTTGAATGTCTGTGCACCAGGCTTCGCATTTTATAGAGAAATATGATATAACCATTTGCAAATCAAACAAAACATCAAATTTATTCAAAGAAATATACTGTTTTTTGAAAAATCTGAAAGGCAAAATAGATATTTGGCTAAAGGATAGATTTGTTTTCACGTTTTTGGTGTGACATGAACAAAGATTTTTAAATTTAAAAAAAGAAAGCAACAAATCCAACAGCAAAATACCTAACAATAAAACAATTGAAAAAATATGACAAGTCTCAATGGCGGCTAACCTAGCGCAAACAAAGTCAGACAATACTGGAACAAAAAAATCACCACTGCACACTTTACCTAACTAGGAGTAGAACAAACACCACAATACTTTTGCAACAAAACAATGGAAGCCGGCATCACAACTGTGGGAAGCAGAAGGCCAGTTGTTGAGGAGAAGATGCAATGAATGGCAACTGGAGGGGAAATCGATGCTCAAAATTTGTGTAAGAAACCTGAAAAAAGTAGGTTGGGAGCAAAATATGGCACAGCTTTGAGATGGAAACTTTTGATTAGGAATGGGTTAAGCAAATGAAACGAGGAGAACAATGACTTCAATTGTTTATACGAATACAATGGAAAAAGAGGCAGATGATACATATAACAGGGGCTCCTATTCAAAAACTATCGGAGGAATACAGTACAATAATCCTACTAAAAGAGCAAATCCTCGTAAAACTGGGGCTAACATACCGCTGAAAAACCATGGAACAGGAGAGCAGCATGTTAAAAATACATGTGGAGTGTTAGCTAGCAATACATGGCACCATACAATTCCACACAAAGCCATTTAAACAAAGTAATAACCAGTCATGCTGTGCCAAACAGATGTTCGGAGCTCTTCAAGGTAACAAAAACCGGTTACAGTATTTCTAGGAAATGGACAACAACAGTAGGTGGGAGGTAGTCCTGTAACTGAAAGGAGGATCTTTGCTCTTCTTAGTGGCACAGTCATTTTGACAAGTGTTCAACATGGGGTAGTTGCTCCTTACGTTCAGTCATTCGCACACTGTGCGTGGTGGTGACGTTGCTTTGTGTATTGCTTTCAGAAATGTTTCATTTCCGAGAATATTGACTGCTTTTTGTGAATTGTGGTTTAATAATGCAACCAATGCAAGATATAGAATGTGGTATGTTTGCCTATGCAGTCCTTCAACTGTTAGTCTGTTGTTGATAAACCACCAGATCGCTATGTAAGGAAGTCACTGCTAAAGTCATGGAAAACAACTAAAAATAGTAACAAGTAACAGAATGTTTTGCCAAATAAAGCTGAAACTGAAAACCTAGCCAATGTGCGATTTTACAGTGATTTATTCTATGAGAGAGAGTGGTCTTCATTCTTTTTTTTTTGTATTCACATTTTTTATTAGTTTAACAAGCATATACAAGGTGTATTATGGTAGTGAAACCGTATACAATTTAGCACGCATATGCTGCAGAGGTGTTGGACAGTTTATACGTGTTGTCTCCGTTCTGTAAAAGTGCTAACTTGGCGATTGCGCAATTTATTTAGCTAATCGCTTTGCTATGTGATGTGATGTGCTGCAGTGTGAAATGATTTTAGTAAGTGGAAGGGTAAGGATTATTTTGCTTGCAACATTGTGTTATTTAATTAGTATGTATATTTCTTTGGATGTTTTAATCCTGTTTGTTTAGTCCTGTCCCTTTTTCTGTGCTCCCAACCTCATTTCACTTTTCAAAACTGTGCATTTATTTTAAAGGTTATACACTTTTTTTCTTGAGTAAGTATATTTCCAACTGCGCACATTTTAATCTTCATGCATCTCTGGTGTTAACATATTTGTATAGAATATTGCATTTGTTGAGGTTTCCAGAACGACTATGTGGTTTTAGTTGTGCCGCTTTTACTAAAATATGAATGGGTTCCTCAGATCTGCTCTCCATTTCAGTAGGCCATGGTATATGTGGTTGTATAGAGAGGTTGTGGGGTGTGATCATGTTTTCAGTGTTGTCCAGGTTGTGTTTAAAGCTGTTGTTGCTCATCCATGCATTGATATTTGAGAGGCAGTTGACGAGGCCCATGTCATAGCTGGTATCGATTGTGTAGATTATTTCAGTATCCTCTTCATAGTTTGTAGCATGCAAGTCAGTGTCCCTTCAAGAGTGGGGTCATGTAAATGTTGAGTATTGCGAGAGGGATGAGCCTTGTGGAATTCCACAGGCGAGTTTGTGTGATGTTGAGCTGAAGGGTGGCAGCCAGGTGCTTTCCGTGCTTTCTGTCAGGAAGGATGCCATCCAATCCAGTGCAGTGTTGCTTATCCCTGCTTCTTTTATCCTTTTTATTACAGTTGTATGTTGGCTGTCAAAGGCTGCTGAACAATCTAATGGTAGTCCGATTTCATTCTTAGGTTGTCCCAGACTTGTGCTTGGTCTAGTAGGTTGTTGGTTTCCACATGTCAGGATTTGTCCATGTACGTAGGTTTCTAGCAGTTTGGCTGGGTAAGGGATCTTTGATATAGGCCGGTAGTTGGTGGGGTTGTCTGTGTTTCCTGAGGTATCTTTGAGAAGTGGTTTAACGTAGGCAGCTTTAAAACTCCTAGGTACTGGTCTTGTTTCCAGCAAATGGTTTGAGGTTGCAGTAGATTTTGTAGATGTATTTGCAGAGGATGTTCTTGTAGATGCTTGGTGGGCAATGGTCTACTCTTGAGCCCGCTTTGTTGCTTTCTGTCACTAGTTTAGTTAAGTCTTCTATTGTGATCTATGCAATGTAGTTCAGTATTGTGGCGGTCTCTGGGATTGGTTGTGGGTGGGATTGCTGCTCACGTTGTTAGGCCTAGTTTTTTCATTTTAAAAAAAAAATTAAAGTGCATTTGGTTACATAGTAGCCTTTTATATTATACATTTTTTTAAAAACACAATTTACTAAATGATTTACAACAAGGGTTAAACATTCGTAGCCATGTCTTAAAATAGGTCATTATGTTTTAGGTTTTATGTGGTCTAAATACACAATCTTCACATTAAATACTTATAGATCCTAGCTTACAAATCCTTAAATCTTGCCGAGAAGTATTGGTAGTCTATCGGCTGCTATTTTCCAAACCTAGTAAGCCGATGCTGTTATAAACCTGCGACTCCGCCCCAAAACTACTACTCCACAGTTGGTCAGACGTACGGAGCATACATTTGCTGTATGCTTTCTCATAAGCGCTTATCAGCATTTCACATTGTGTCAGGACATGTTCGGAGGATTCTACCTGTTTATTACATAATCTGCAGGTTCAACTTTGTGTGAAATTCCCTCCCAAGCCCCTGTAATTTCCAGGACTGGGAGGGTCTGCTTTTGCAGTGTGAGCGTGCATCTAATGAGGGCTTCTACACAACGTTTTAATAAATAAGACTTTGGGACTCCCAATACAAAAGCTTGATAAGAGATTTGAGTACATTTCCGGCATCTTGTTAAATGTGTCGATGCCCGGTCCACATCTACGGGCCGTGATTTCTCCCGTATCTTTGCAAGGTTAAAATAAATCCAAGATTCGGGGACTGGGGACACCCTAGATTTCGGTACCAAATACTCTTAGAGATTCTTAGGGAATGCTGTCCCGTGAGGCCCAAAAGGACATTTCTACCCACCAGGTCCAACTGTATCTTGCCCATAAAGTACAGGCAGCCAAAGCCAATAAAGAATTTAATGATGGCAGGCCTAGTTCTAACCTAATTGCCTCTACTGGCACACAGGGAGGTAGATTTAACAATGATGGAAGTATCTTCCCTTCGAGTTTAGATAAAAACGTACTGCTTCCTGGGGGAAGACCTCTAAAGCATACAGTGTTGCAGGTACAATTGCAGTCTTATATGCTATTTTGCTTAGATGCATCTGCATCACTGGGCATCTCTCCTCTTCCTGAGCGCAAGCCACCTATATCAAACCTTACCAGATATATCGTATGCCAAATGGGTGAAGGACATATTCGGCCTAATGAGAATGCCCAAATATTTGCATTCCACCACTCGCTCCAGCTTAACCCCTCCCACCCACCAACTGCACAGGCCTTTAGTATATGCCCCCTACCACAAACCATGACCTTTGTCTTGGTGGTGTTTGGATTAAGGTCTAGGTCATTCGAAAATTCATGAAGAGTATAAAGAGAGCGCTCCAACGTTTAGTACAGGATGACCACGTCATCTGCATAAGATAGACAAGGCAAGATGCTTTCCACTGTATAACGGGGGGAAGTTTTGGACCTGGCTCGTGATCTGGGAAAGTTGGGAAATGTAAAGATTAAACAACAGTGGGGGGGGGGCTAAAGAGCACCCCTGTTTCAGCCCTCGTTTGGTAGGAATAGGCTCGGTCAGTTCACCCTCCTGATATAGTCTTGACTCTGACCTCCGTCTCACTATATACGCCATGATAAAATCAAGGAGGGAAGTGTCAATATGCCAGGATTTGAGCAAAGGGCAGAATTTACTCTGTTCACACTATCGAAGGAGGCCATGTAGCCTACAAAACATAAGTACAAAGATGGGCCAGGGTGTCAGAAATAAGCGTCCAGATTGAATGAGAGTAGAGCATCCCTTCCTAAATTCTGTTTACTAGATCTTTTAAAGGCCCCTTTCTTCCACCCAGGCTGAGAGCAGCTCCAATACCAGATTAGAGAAAAGCTTCGAACTGCTGTTGAGCATTGTTAACAGTCTGTAGTTGGACGGCATATCACAGCGTCCTTTCTTCAAAACGGGAATTAGGGCCAATGCTTTCCATGATCTTGGAATACTTCCCATTTCACAGATCTGCTGATATAATTGTAATAGAATGTGTGCCAACATTTGCAGATCCGCCTTCATCAGCAAGTTGGACAAATCATCTGGACCAACTGCACTTGAAGCCTTGGCTTTAATTATATGGGCCTCTAAGTCTGCCTCGTTTATATGGACACTTACCAGAGAGTTAGGCATGGGTTTACGTTCACTCCCCAATCCCATCATTAAAAGCACTGCCAATGAATGCCACCCATTGGTCCTGCGCTACACCCACAATTTCCTGAGCTGAGAAATGTGGGTCTTGGCTACGGAGCCAGTACCAGAACTTCCTTGAGTCTTTAATGATTATAAGCATATGCAGATATTTCCACCCCATATCGTTCATAGAGAACCTGTGTCCCCGCAGCCAGTTCTTATACCTGATCCTAAATCCTGCTTATCATTTCTTTTTAACAGTCTTTAAGGAGATGATTTCTCCTTATCTTTCGGGAGGCCATAATTAACTCTCTTTTCTTCTTAGCAATCACACTGTCAAAACTACGGAGCCTATTTGTAGGGCCATGCCGTCCAGAAAAGAACCTATGATCTGGAAGATGAAACGGAACATAAAGATATCCCGATCTAAAGTACCATATGAGAAGCTTTCAGGATCAATAAGCCCACTATTTCTTAACGGTTTCACTTAGTTCCAGCGCAGCCTGTTTCCCTGCAGATTAACCACTGGGTTACAGACCGGGGTGAATGGTTACTATCTCTAGAGCCGAACTGACTCAATTGACAACACAAAATGAGCATCACATGGTCACTTACCCTGGATGAGTTTAACTTTACCTGAGGGTTATACACTGCCAAGCGATTATTCATGAAAATAAAATCAGTTCGACTCCTAAACGGACCGTAAAACCAAGTAATTTTATCCATCCCCCTTGCACACTTAGCGCGGGCAGAGGTCAAACTCGGACAATACTCCCAGCCACTCCTTTGCCCTAGTACTCAAGTCTCCTTTATTCCCCTACTCTGCCCCACACCTCCTGTGAGATTGCCACCACAATCAACATTAAAATCCCCAGTCAGGATAATAATTCCCCCCGGGAAATGTAGCAGCCGGGCTCTGAATGCGTCTACAGCAAGTAGATGTGGTTGGTTGGAGTTTGAAGGACAGTGGTGCCCCTGCGCTCACTGGTGATAAGTAAGGTTCGTAACTATGATAGGACCTGCAGCCTAATACATGGTTTGTTAGGAAATCAAAACTCAAGTTTCCCAATCGATGAGTTTGGGGAAGGGTTGTTTGGAAAACCTTGACATTTAGCGGCGCTGGTGGGGGGTGGTAGCCAATGGTTGTAGTCATGGATTACTCGATTCCTGTTTGTTGAAATAATGGAGCAACTCCTGACTGGTTTTCATAGATGAAGGTTTTATTGTTACACAATTAAAACAAGTAGCATAGCAGGAGATGCTAGGTGCATGTCAAAGGGGAGCCAACACATGTTTCGACCGTAGTCTTTGTCAAAGAGGTGCAATGGTTGTAGGTCCTGTATAAGGGATGATTGAGCCAGGTGAGTAGTTCCCAATTTCAGTGGGCTGTGGGCTGGTTAGCCAATCTGATGGCGCACTCATAGTGTGCCGTAGTTCGGTGTTCCGACGGCAACCTTAATTATTTCCAATGTTTGGGCCCCTCCTCCCCCAGGGATCATAGAGGGTTGCCAACAGCATTTGGAGCAGTTCTTAAACCCCAACTCTTTAGATGGGCAGCCAGAAAATGAGGATGGACCTTACCAGCACTATAATCGCTTAGATTGATCATAACTTTGGCTCCAATAAATAAGCCCCCCTTTGGCTGTCCCCTAGTGGGTTTTCCCGACAAACGGAAAATTAGGTAGTAGCCGTCTAGAACAAAGGGAGCACACAACCAGAGACAGACGCACGTCATGTGCATCAGAGTTTCCATAGTTTGGGGATTGTCAGGAAAAGTACTGTGGCCCCTTGAGTTCCAGGAAAGCAATGAAGTAGTTTCAGCTTCAACCAAAGCAGATTGTCACTGCCAGGCCTGGGAGGACCCTGGACCAATGCCCACTCTGTCTTGGCCCCTCTGAGGGTTTGTGATTTCCCCTACGTCCCTTCTGTACTGCCGGCCAATGCATCTCCTGGTTAGGTGATATCTCAGGCGAACACGGAGCAAAAAATGCAATTTCAAATCCCAACAAGTTTAGTGCTCTGGCATTTTTACTTATGCGCTCCACCACTAGCAGAGATGCAAACGTTGCCACCACCCAGTGTCACTACTGTTTTTGGAGCTCCAACTTGACCAAGTCCTTAGTAGAAATTAGGCCCAGATCTGGGATCATATGTAGTAGCTCGAGGAGCCAAAACCAGTTACGGAAAGGGCTCTGCGCTGTAGGATTTATTTCTACAAACTTGATACGTAGCAAGTCTGCACACCATGTTACCTCAGTTCTCCATCCCCTTGCTCACCGATTTGGGCCTCAGTTGGTCTACCCGGTCTAGCCAAGACACTTGCTTGGCCACCATCCAGGTTAGGGGACTTTGTTGAGGTACAGTGCTTGCGGTGGTCAGGTTGGTTATCGCTACTGAAAAGGCAGATCCTGGAAGAGACGTTTTGGTAGCACCATCTGGGTTAAATGTATGTGTTAGAATGGATTTGGCTCCTTTTGTCGAGTCAGTACTTGCCTGTCTATCAGAGAGAAAATAACTTGTCTGCCATTATTCTAGGTGGGAATGACCGGTCATTAATTTCCAAGGCTACAGAAGAAGATCCCACCGAAATTGCATGTGGCATTGCAGACTTGGAAGACGAACCTACCACCCACTCATCAATCGGCCCATTAAGGTGTACCTGCCTTGTTATCCCATCCTTGGGGGTTTTCAGGACCAGGAAGCCCACCTTGTGCGCCCCTTGACGTTTGGCAAGCCCTTGGCATGCTTGGACGTTCTTACACCACTTGCCTTTCTGATTGCCCTGAAGGCCAGCCCCTATCTTCTGTATCTTTTTTTGATTATTCTCAGTTTACAAATGGGAGAGTTAGGTGCTTTTAAGAATGATGATTCCGCACAGATGGCCTCTAAGGCCCACTGTTCGAATCCGCCACAACATATGCCCTATCCTGATGGGTGATCATTTGTCCAGGAGATGAGGTGGCCCTGGCACTATTAGGAGGGCTCAACTGCTCAATTTCCTGTCCAGGCAAGCACCTTGATCCTTTTAAGTGGGTGGATGGAGCAAGCACTCCCTCCTTTAGGGACCGATCTTCCTCAGCCATATTTGAACACAGTATGAACAATGCTTCAATCTTTGCCTCCAAGGCCTCCGTGGGCCTCTTCCCCACGGGGCCACTAAGAGGACTGGCTTCAGTGAATACCTCATTACCCACCTCCAGGCTTTCCTAAACATCACTTTCCCCCAGAGCCGATTAGGAGGACGTCATGAAGTTTTCGAGATCCGGAGACCGGGAAAGATTGCAAGACATTATGCTATTCTGTTCAAAATCTTGAGTTCCTCCATGACAAAGTTTCTAGAGGGATCCTTTATTATTATCAATGGAGGTGGCAAAGTCTGTGTCGGAGTCCTCCAGGCCTTGTACATTTGTGGCCATATTCGAATGCTCCATGGAGTCTACAATAGAGGTCACTGCTGGCATAAAAAAAACAATGTTATCTTTGGTTGCGCCGGGAGGGGAGCAGAGGGAATTATTAGCGTTGAGACCACCTTCTTATGGGGAATAGATCTCAACTCAGATTTATTCATAGATGGGCTTCATGCCCGTTTCCCTCTTGTCTGCATCTCGCTCCCTGCAATATGTTTAGGACCAGTTTTCCTTGGTTTTCCTGGTTGACGGAGGCTAACGGGCTACTCAAGGGTATATCCTTACAGATGTGCTGTGAATAATGTTATGCCAGTTGGTTGAGTTGGCCCCGAATGGCAAGCTCAATCCCCCCCCAGCAGCTAGTCATATAATCGCACCCCAATTCGACCAATCGCAATAAGCTGCTGCATTAAGCCAATAACGCTGGGATCTACAATACTGTTGTCAATATGTTGCACCACGTTATTAGGTAGATCGAGGACCAAAGGGAGTTAAGGTCTGCCTACTGGCTTTCTGCAAACGTCTGGACCGGACTGCTGCCTCCAAATTCGCTGCCCTCTGTCCCACGGACCACAGACCACTTTCACCCACTTCCGCGCACGCTGCGTGCATAAAGTAGGCGTTTGAAGTAGAGGGAAGAGCTCCTTCGTGCATGTCACGCTGGTCCCACTTGTAGTTGTTAAAGGGACAGCACATGCTGGCAAAACCCCAAGTATAGCAGCCCACACTTTGGATTCTTTTTCCTCACAGATGAAGTTCAGTGCACATCACAGACCACTTTCACCCACTTCCGAAGACTTATTGGATGTTTATGACATTGTTTTTAATTTGGTTTGCAAGGTCATCAGAGTTTCTGCAAAGTATTATCGACTTTATTGCAGGATGTCTAGTTTTGTATCTCATTTATGATATGGAACATAGATTTCAGTGATTCAGCTTGCTTTTGAGGTGTGTTCGGCATAGTGCCATTTTTTTTTTTTTTAGCTTTTAGGATTTCTGCTTTACAGAGCCGTTGTTTTTTGGTGGTGACTTGAGTCTTGCTGGTTATAATGTTTCCTCCAAGCTTGTTCAAGTTTCCTGTTTATTTTCTTCAGGGCTCTGTGGTGGGGTGCAATCCACCTGGCAGCCATTTTCTTTTGGGGTGGGGAGTGAAGAGTTTCTTTTCGGTGCTACAGTATCTCGAGCTTCTGTGATCCATTTTTGGGTGTCTTATTTCTTCCTGGTGTAAGTGTGTACAGGAGAGTGTTTGGTGGTTCTATGATGATGATGGCTTTCTAGTCTCTTTTCTCAATTGGTGTTCGATTCATGTGGGTAACATTTACTCACCTTGGAATGTGAATCACAAAAGGTATCATAGGGTGGTCCCTCTAAAGAATGTGAATTGGGGTGCAAATGTTTTAGACATTTTTTGCAGCAGATTGCATCCATAGTATGTGCAGTTGCGTGGGCTGAACTAAGGCCACGCCATTTGTTGTAGGCACATGGTGGATAGTTCTGGTCAGTGATTTTCCAGACTAGCTATTCTCCTCTTCAGACCAGATGTTAGTCTCCGAATATGAACAGGTGGTCGTGTTCTATTGCGATGCTAGTAACTTCTCTGCGAAGGTTGGGTTCTTTGTGGGCAGTCTGTAGATGTGTTGGAAGTATAGGTTGGTTGGGTGGTCCAGAGCTAGGTGGTGGTAGAGTGATTATCAGTCTGGGATATTTAATGATGGTGCTGTTGTGATTCTTAGGTAATCATTGTATGCGATGACTAGGCCACCTCCTTTTTCCTTCACGGCTGGCCTGCTTGAGTTTTAAGTCATTCGGGAGAGATTTGTGTGCAGCTACAATAAAGTAATCTGTTAGGCATATTTCTTTGAGGAAAAGTATGTCCATTCCCCCTTAGCTGAGGAGGTTGTATATATCTGTGCTATGCTTTGACATTGATCTGGCTCCCAGTGGCTGTTCTCACTGTTGGGAAATATCACAGCTACGAGTGATCAGAAATCACAGAGTATCCCAGTGGCATATTATCAAAATGGCAAGAGATCGAGATATCAAAGTGAGGAGTTATCAAAAAGTGTCAAAGTTGCCTACTATCAGAGTGGCAACTATATTAAAATGGCAAGCTATCAAATGGCAAATCATAGCAGTGTTGGGTTGCCTCTTTCATCAAAATGTGTTATCGGTTGCCAGATGATTGTCTTGCTGTTGGGCTTGAGGTTGCCTCAACAAGAGACAAGGCCACTTCACTTGCAGATAAGGAGACATACAGTATGTAAGCACAACCAAAGATGAGAGAAAAGTATAAAACACTAGAACCTCATTCATGGCTAGCTTGAAATTGTGAAACATGGAATGCATCACAGGCTCGTTCATTGATAGCTGGGCCATACCTACAACCCAGTCCTCAAATCCTGGGTGCCTACCCGTCTTCAACAATTTCAGAATGTTCTTTTTGGCGCAAGTGAGAGCCCTGTGTGAACGGTGCCAGGCATGGACAGATACCACTGCAGATTTCCCAATGAACTTAAAATCCCTGTTGGTTTCTTCACTGACAAACTAGCCCCTAGCACTCGCTCAATTCAGTTAAATATGCTTCTCCAGAATCGCCAAAAACAATTATTTGAATGGCCAATCCGCCTTTAAAAAGGTTAAAAAGTCTATGAATTAATTTCGTGCTAGTCTCGATAGCCTTCCTGAATTGTCGGAATCGGATTATTTCATGTATTGTTTTGAAGCCCCTGAATTGTTTATAATTCCTTCTTATGAACTTTATAAAGTATTATTTTAGCAGGTATATGCACTATTATTTTGAATACAATTCAGACTACAGTATGCATTTGAGACAAAATCCTGCTGCACATTTTCTTTTTTGGTAGCTTTTGCTAGAGGGCAGAACTTGATGCCTCAGAACGAACGCTGGCAATTGTAGAACGAGTGCAGATTTTTTTTACTGGGTTATGGTCAGGTAAGTTATTTCATTTTGTACTTTTGGAATACCTTACCAACTGATGGAGGATCTCGCTTAAAGTCCAAAAACGAATATTTCTTCTGAATGCACGTGTAGTCCCCAGTACATCCCAGTTAATATGAAAGTGTCTTATTTTGAAATGTTCACCTTGTCGCGGGTAGTATAGCTCAGACGGCTAAGCGCCCACCTAGAGATCTGCACTAGACCTGGACTGCCTGGTTCGAAGCCCGGCACTGCCGACTCAGCCCTTCATTGTTCCTTGGTCCTTAAGTAAAGTAGCATTACATGGCTAATAAGAACATCACCCATTTTACTGCACTCAGATTCGTGAAGAATCTGGCACCTGGCATGGAATGCTGTACAAAACATGATGTAAAATTAACTCGGCAATTAATTTCCAGATCAATGTTATACCTTTAAAAATAATAATTTAACAATGAACATACGTGTTCTGACACATTTTTCTGATGTTTCTGCTCCATTCCCCATTGGGCCAAATAAAAGAAGCCCTTACCGGAAACTATGTGTTAAATTGTGTGTGCATATGCAAGGGATGTTTCGTAATTCCCGGTTAGCAGCGCAGTGCTCATTGATTCCCAGTAAATGAAGTTCAGCCATTCAAGGAATCTGGTGGGGTTTCATGTGCTTAGAAGCCAAATCTGGTCCTACCTCTCTTGCAAAACAGGGGCTGCTCCTCAAGAGGCCAGGACAAAAGATAGTCAAGTCATGGTATGATGCTGTCACTGTGGCATGAAAAGTTGCTCATCCATACAAATGCTGTCTGTCAGGGGTGGACTGGCCTATAGGGTACTCTGTAGATTTCCCGGTGGGCCTCATTTGTGTGGTATTTCCAAATTTTCTCATAGGTAAAGCATTGGGCTTGCTGAAAATGTGTCATATGGGGCCACTTTGAACATTATTTCCAGGGCCTGTTTTGGTGCCCTGTAATTATTTCCAGGGCCTCCTTTAGTTCTCAGTCCACCCCTGCTGCCTGTAAATAGGCGAGGACCAGAATTCGGCCAAAAAGTTGAGTCTTGCCTCTTTGCGTGCCGTACACCAAATAATTGACTCTTAAAAGAAGAGGCCACATTTTAGCACAAGGCAAAAACCTGTGTGTGCCCATTTACGCTTGCGTTGTATACCGTGGCACTTGTCCATAATGGACGACAACTGCATTGGCCTGTCAACTTTCCCACCCATTATGGAGGTGGCAATCGGCCAAAGCAGCAGGCCCAGTGAAAGCCTGAGTGCCACCTGTACTGCAGCGAGCAATTGAAGAGCTTTTGGGCCGTTCTTATTGTGAGGAAAATCAAGTTTCCTTGCTGCAGGAACCGCTGCTTTTACTGCTTGCTAAGTCTACGGGTGTGGGCCACCCAGAAGGAAAACATCGGGCATGGAAAAGGCTGACTCTGGAGCTGAGGCAGTAGACGAAGGAAGTGTACGTAGGTTTAAAAAAAAAATGTATGTGTGCCTGTGTGGGGTTGTATGTGTCTGTATTTGTGTGTTTGTGAATGTGTCTCTCTGTGTGCATACAAATGCAGTGTGTGGCGTTGGGTGTGGTGGGGTAAGTGGGCCTGGGGAAAAAGTGTCTTTGAGTGGCGGCCTGGGCAAAGAGGTTTATTTCATCTGATGGAAATCTTGGACCTAGAATGTATTGTAACAGCCAGCATAACCATTTCTTACGGTTGCAATACTGACCTCAATGGGCAAATGCCAATACGTTTGTGTACTTGGAGTAGCAGTACTGATATTTTTGGGCAAAGCCATAAACGCAGAGTGCATGCTTAAATTGGCTGCACCGAGATTATTGGGTAAAGTCATCATTAATTAGTACTTGCAGTGATGATGCTTGCATATATTGTGGACATGGGCATCATGAAAATGGTTTGAAAAATGCCTCTGTGTACGTTTAGTGACCTGTTATCTATTGAACATTTTCATGTCTTACCCTACAGAACTGCCTGTTTTTGTATGGTATTGTATACAATTATTCACGTAAATCATACTTCAAAATTGATTATTTTAACTCTTTAATGAATGTCACACGAGGGGGATCCTCTCCACAGCCCACTTTGGTTTTTGTGTGTGATCCGCTGCTATGGGTGGTGGTTCGTGCTCATTACTGTGGAAGATTTATTTCCCTTCATTGAAAAATATCTGTAGCTGCAAAAAGCCTTGAAATCAATTTACATTTGAAACTCTTACCCATGTCCTGTGTAAATGGATCATGCACTAAATTCTGTTTGTCTGCTAGCAAGCTGGGCCTCTCCCACTGGGCTAGATTTGGGTTTGGCTCGCATTTACCCAGTATTTAGTAGGGATTTTCTTCTTCAAGGTAATGGTTTCTTGTCGTTCTCTATAAAAGGCTGTGTTCAATGTCCTTTCTGCATGCAATGAATGGAGTTGGCTGAATTTGGTGGAGCAGCACAGAATAGCCACTGTAGGGAAATAGCGGAGTTTTTGCTGTAGGGAAAAAAAGCTGTTGAATATTGTTCCCATCTGAATTTCTGATTAGGAATTAGAAACAGGTTTTCTGGATGGAAGAGTTGCGCTAAGGCCTTTGCTTCTTCCAGCATTGATTCTAAGGTATACATGGCAGTGGTTTAAGATATTACGACTCAATACATGGAAGAATCCTACCTACTCCTGTTCTTTGCCTGATTGTTGTGTTCCAGTTGCGAGATCTGGTGACCAATGTGGTTGTTTTTGTTATCCTCCACTAAGGGTGGAAATGTCGCACAATAATCCTCTTGACTATGGTTCTGGCTGCAGCTGGATTCCGATGCAGCATCTCCGGTTCCACTACGTAAAGGTAATGGGTCCATGTCTGCCGTTTCTGCCTGCAAGTGCTCCTTGTTCTCATGCTATGTGCTTCTTTTAATCCTTCTCATTGTCATATGTGGGGTTCCAGTTTCATACTTCGGGCCGGTCGAGGTACTGCATACCTTAGCCAGTTGTGTTGACATGGTTTTCAAATGATCTCTTTTGCATATAACTTGGGTTTTGGGAGCATAGGTTGTTGGCAGTCCAGTTGAAGGCGCATCTGCATATCTATGCCTGGTCCCAACCATTGCTCGTCCTTCATGTTGCAATGATTTTCTATTCCTGGTAGGCTTAATTTCTAGTTACGATGGTATGTTTGTTATTGCTTTGCTGCATTCTGGGTGATCTAAAGATAAAGAGTGATTATTTTCTGTTTATGGTACTCCCTATTCTGATTCATGATTTGAATTGCTTGTAAGATCGAAGTTCCTCTTCCTCCATAACCACCTTGTTAGTGTTAGTTATTTGTTTCGTTCTGATTTGATTAGATAGAAAGGGATACTTCTACTTTTATCCAATGGTGCCCTATCTTTTCCAGGTGCATGTCTTAAATAGTTGTGTGCCCCTCATCTTGTGCCTTACTGATGCCCTGATCAAAGTGCTTTGTTTTTTGATAGGGGACTGCCGCCTAAGTTTGTGATCCCGGGCCGAAACTAATGGCCACTAACATGAGCAAAGGCCACCAATGCACGCAATAAAGTCTGATGGAAAGGACTGTAACTTTGATCCCAAAGGGATGCTTTGAATGCAGCCTTTTGCAGGTTGTTACGCTCCTTTCCAAGCATGCAGATTGGGTAAACAAGAACAGATGGTGTCTGAAGAGTATCAGAAACTCCCTTCCCCTAGACACCTCTTTGATGAAAATCGGCTAACCTTTTTAACAAATGCTAGTAAACAATCATTCTAAAAATATTGTTCATTGTAATATTCACATATGTGGTAGAAGACAATTATTTGTAAAGGGTTTATAAATGACACTAATAAACAAAAAATAGATTTCTGTGTCCACATTCGTCTGTTTATGTTTGTAAACCAGCAGCACAACGCGTTTTGCGAAATGAAGTTTCCTTCATCAGGTGCAATCCAACACAATCTATATGAAGTAGAATGTAAACACACAAAAACTGTAAGTTAATATCAAATATATAGCAAAAGTCAATAATAATTTCATTAGGTGCCATTGCAACCGCATGGTTGGCCCAAGTATTCATGAAGTCCAATGGTGAGTGAAAGAATAGATTCAAGATGAAGTAAAGAACAAAACCTCGTGAGTAGTCAATTAGCAGAGGAAGAACCCTCTGCTGAGGGTTTGTGCACATGTGTGGAAACTATGAACTTAAAGGAGTAAAGCCGGAAATGCCAAATGCACCCTGTGCATACGTGTCTGAATTTGTCAAAGGTGATGCATGAGGGCAAGTACCTGTAACATAATCTGTGAGAATCACAGGTAATATCAGGAAAGTCACTAGCGTCCCTTCTGGATAGAACCTAGAGGATCAAAGCAGGAAGAGAAAAGTCACTCTACGTGTATTGAATTATTTGGTCAGAAGAGTGGGAGAACAGTGTAAGGGAATCCTCAAAGAAAGGTAACACTCGAATTACCTTAATAGGGTAAGTAAATCCAATATCGAGATTGAAGAGAAATCCGCTATGAGATGATCGTGGGATACTGGGGTCAGGTCTCCCCTACTCGATCCGTGTATTCTAAGGCAACTTGATTTCAGCGCGGGCTGAACCACTGCCTGCAGGCTGTCTTGCCTTCCAAGATTAGCAGCATTGACCGTCACGATCTGCAAGCCTGCACGAGTGAGAAGTGTAATTCTCACATTACAGCAAGGCTCCCTTATCCGCTCCAACATGGCCGCCACACATCTTGCGACGACTCCTGCGACGCTGACCGCCTAGCAGCCATCCCGCCGAACAGCTGATTGGCTGTACACCCCTACTTCCCGAAACCCTCCCGACCGGAGGCGGAAGCCGGTCGTTACACCAAAAGGGCCGTGAACATAAGGGCCCTGTCTGCAGCTGTCCGCAGATGGCCGCCATCCATCCGGCAGTTCATGCTCGCCCTTGTCATAGTAAGTACCATAATGTGCTCGGGTGCATCTTCGCATCTGCCTTTATCAGGGCCTAATACCGAATCCACATCGACGCAGGCCGCCTCCCTCTATGTCCTATGACCAGTCACCTGCACTGAAACATAGACTCCTGGAACTCTGTACGCCAGTATATGTGGGGGCATCACTTACCACAGCCCTACCCTTGCTCAAACATCCCAAGTTCTTGAACACAGACACACATTCTCCCTATACCTCGGAAATATCTCCTGCACGACCAATTCTAAGTATGTCTGAAATGTGCATTAAAGTTCTGTGTTAGTAATGCCAACTTTAAAGTTGAATTTAGTTGGGCTTTGATTTGCATTTTGCAACTGCCTATTTTCAGATTAACTGTTAAAATGGAACTTAGCTGTGTTTTTAGTCGCATTCTGCAACTACATACTTTTAGGTTAAAGTTGAATTTAGCTGTGCCTTGATTCGCATTTTGCAACTGCCTATTCTCAGATTAACTGCTAAAGTTGAATCTAATTGTGCCTGTATCCGCGCTCCTGATTTTCTGTTACCTAGGCCCCATTGCCATACCCCAACCGTAGTGCGCTATTGACATTTGAACCTGGCTGCATAGAGCTGGTGATATTTGAACTGAGATGAGACAAAATTATACCTAGTCATGTCCGACGCTCCCAGCCTGCCCGCACCAGCTACTAAGCGCACCCTGTATCTAAACTGGTCTGCTAGGCGTAGCCAGCCTGCTTGGACTCAGTCAGCTAGCATGTACTCTCTAAAACTAAACAAACTAAGTATCGCTGCACTAGATAGGACAGCTAAGCTACCTCTCTACGCCGCCTCCCTCATCATATTAGTGGCATTATCTCTCCCCTACCTTACCATGCCTATCTCTCAACAAACCATAGGACCTATAGCAAACCAGTATCAAGAAGATACCACTACATATAGGCCCTGTAGTACCGCAGACAGAAACCTCAAACTTCGTGCACGTCTATCGAAATTGTACGAACTACCAGCAAAGCAAATTGAACAATTTAACCTCCTAAAAAAGAACATACAGCCGAAAATAACTGCAGAACACACTAGGAAAGTTCATATCCCCAAAAGACACACGCAAAAATGCCCCAAACCTACCATTATAGCAAGTACCACGCTCACCAAACATCATCTCAAAGGTGCGCTCATAAATGCTAGGTCCCTAGTCGCTCATGCAACAGAAATTTCAGATATTATTCTTGCAGACCATCTAGACTTCCTGGCCATATCATAATCATAGCTTCACGATACAGCGGGTCCTGCCCTCTCATTAGCAGTTCCCGATAATTATACCATCATACGAGCAGACACACACCTCCCGAGGTGGGGGTCTAGCCATTATAGCCAAGATCAGTCTTGACATGAGAATTTCCACATCCCCTATTACGAAATCTTGTGAATGCCTCTCGGTCAAAATTGCCATCGCTAGCTCCCAAACATTAAACATCGTCCTGGTCTACAGACCTCCAGGTCCTATTGGAACCTTTGCTGAGGACCTCTCCACCACCCTGTCCAACAATTTGAAAAGCACCTCCCAAACAATAGTGCTAGGTGATTTCAACCTAGGCTACAATGACACTAGGGACACCCAGTCCACAGCTACTGCGTTGATCCTAAAAGAATTGGGTTTCACCCAAAGAGTGAACCTTCCCACTCATAACAAAGGTCGCATCCTTGACTGGATAGCTGAACACAACTGTGAAGTAACCATTACAGATACTGTTCCCCAGATCTGGACAGACCACTATCTACTACTATTTACAGTAGCAACAAACTCAGCCACAGCCAAGTCCACACCTGCCCCTCCTATACCCATGAGGAACAAAAAACTGATGACCACGGAAAAATTGTTGCCCATCATACTACCACAACTAAACTCGCTTCCAGCCAACACGGATCCTAATGTGCTAGTTGATCACTTCAATGAAACTATGAACACAGCCCTAGATCACATAGCACCGCTCAAATTACGAACTAGCAAACCGAAAAAACATCTCAACTCATGGTTCACCCCTCAACTAAAAAATCTCAGGTTAACCAAAAGAAAACTAGAATCCATATGGAGACTCACTCCTACAGCAGAAAACAAACTGAACCTTGCAAAAGTATCCTCCCAATACAAAAAAGATATCCTACTAGCCAAACAGGAAACATACAATACCAGAATATCCCAATCCAAATCAAGTGTCAGAGAACTGTTCAGAATCTTGAAAGAGCTGGAAACCCCTATCATTCCCCAAGAAAACTGCACCAACGACAAAAAATGGTGCTCAGACATACAGTTTGCCCTTACCAACAAAGTAGTCAACCTACAAACTAAAATCGCCCTTAAAAAAGCATCTCTCACACCACATGGCGCTCTCACCTCAGCACCCTTACCTAAACCTAAACAAGTAACACGATTCTGTTTCTCCAAGGTATCTACCATTGAAGTCGAAAAAGTTATCCTGGGACTCAAACCGTCCAACTGTAAAGGCGATCAATGCCCTGCCCAATTAATTAAGGATGTTGCGAGAGAATTATCGCAATTCATAACTAAACTCATCAACTCATCCTTCACCACCGGCACTGTACCGAATAATCTAAAAGAGTCATGGGTCCTGCCACTCCTAAAGAAGCAAACCCTCGACCCGGCCATTCCCACCAATTTTAGGCCTATCACGACTGTGCCCTTTCTTCTAAAAATTTTAGACAAAGTGGCATACATGCAAATACAAAACTTCCTTGAATCCAACCACCTGCTCGGAACCCGCCAATCTGGATTCCGCCCACAGCATGGAACTGAGACTGCCCTGATCGATCTCAAGGCCCAAATGGATCAATGCAGGGACAATGGCCAAGCAGCCTTACTCCTCTTGCTAGACCTCTCAGCAGCGTTCGATTTAGTCGACCATACAGTCTTATGCAGCCACCTAGACTCTGCTGCTCACTTCTCCAAAGAGGCCATAATATGGATCAAATCCTTCTTGAGTAACCGCACCATGAGAGTCTTCTCTCCATCAGCCTCAGCTGACCCGATCCCTATAACGTGCGGCGTACCCCAGGGATCTTGTGTGTCACCAACCCTCTATAAAATATTCACAAAGCCACTCTTTGATGAAATGGATCATCTGGGTATCGCCTACACCAACTACGCAGACGATACCCAGATCCTCCTTCCGCTTTCAGGAGATTACGTTGTGGATCTGGCCTTAGTGAATAAAATCTACAGCATTGTTCAGGCATGGATGGCCACACATGGCTTATGCCTGAACGACGACAAAACTGAGCTCATAATCCTAGGCACCCCGACATACATAACTAAACTTAACCCCGACTATGCAAGCTTCATTATCGACGGCAATAATATCAAAGTGGCAAAGGAAGTCAAGACCCTAGGTTTTTACCTCGACGCCACGTTAAACTTTGTCAAACAAGTCAATTCCCTAGCCTCAACTACAGCATATACTTGCAAACTCATTAGAGCCAGCAAACAATTCCTCTCCTCAGACAGCTGCATCACGCTTGCCAAAGCCCTCATACTGTCCAAACTCTACTATTGTAATGGTCTCTACATTGGGGCTAACAAACAGACTATCCACAAAATCCAGGTCCTCCAGAATAATGCCCTGAGAGCTGCTCTCAAGATCAACAGAAAAGAGCATATCTCCTCTATAAGAAGAGAATATAAGTGGCTATCCACTCAGGATAAAATCCAACTCAAAATTGCCTCCCTTACTCACAAGTGTCTTAATAACATGGCTCCACCCTACCTCATGGACAGGCTACACTTAAGAACCTCATCTAGACCCACAAGAATGACCAATGCGAATTGCCTTCATGTCCCTCGCTTTAAACGTGCCACTATTGGAGGACACAGCTTCGCAGTCAAAGCAGCACAGCTGTGGAACTCATTACCACATGACATAAGAGAACCCCAGCCCTTTGTGAAATTCAGGCAGAATTTGACCAAGTGGCTGAGAGCCAATGACATCTAATTTCTCTGACCTGCTTGACCTGACTGTCCCCACTGGCGATCCACCTGCATGCCCCCAGCACCGATACTTAGGTCTGTATTTACACCAATGTATATTACTGTATTTATTCCAATGTATATTACCTCACATTTTTAAGTATACCTACACCTATATCACCTGTTTTCTGGGCCTAGTTCCAGCCCTGGACATATTTTGCTTATTGTATACTGTATTATGACCATGCACATGTACCTGTACATATTTTGTCTATTGTATACTGTACTATGACCATGTAGATGTACCTGCAACGAAGTTGAGCATATTCTTGTCTTGTGCGCCCTGATGCTCCAGGGCATGGCACGCCTTACAAATAATAAACTAAGCTAAGGAGTATTATTTGTATCCCAATCACAGAGCGTAATGTAACTTAAGGATAAAGTATAAAGTGCGTTGCTAGTAGATCGCATATGTATGCCGGTTGTGATGACAATGTAAATATAAACGAGCCTTAAAAGTGGCATAATGGTGAAAGCAGCTTTCTTACCTCTGCCTGACTTCCAGAATTGTAGTGCAGTGCGGGCGGACCGCCTTAACACAAAGTAGTAGCATCGCGTGAAAGGTCAAGCACAATTGTTCGGCCGAGTGAGTCTCACATCTCAATACCAAAATGAAGTCTGACCTATAAATAAAATACAAGAAGCTATTCTAGTAGATCACGTATGTACAAAAAGACCTAATGTGAAATGTTCAAGTGCCCTCAAGGTGGCATGGAGATATAACACAACGTTCTTACCTCCGGAAAGGTTCCAAGAGTTTAATGCATGCGATCCGCTGTAACAGTGAACACGGTTGAATTGTGTCGAACGCAGTCATGCATAAAACACTGAAGAAGGACTCACCAGTGAAGAAACCGGCAGTCATGGTAACCAGTAGAGTGCATAGAAAGGATACGACGGGTGATCAGAGTAAAGTAAAAAACATAGAGGAGAGATTAATGAACAAGTCAAGCACCAACATATGACGAAATATATCAGAGTGTAAAGTAATAGATGTGAGGAATAAAGAAAATCTATGTAAAGGAGAGAAGAAAGGGTAATACATTATTAGAGTGTACTCTAAATAAATGGAGACCAAGGAAAAGAAAACAGCAATGTTCTTCCAAAGTCAGTCAGAAAATGTGGTCAAAATGCATTTGCAGATCGTTCTCTGCCACTAAGTACATTGATTCATGCAGTTAGCAATGTGATCATCTTTCAATAACATAAGTGATGATAAGGAGTCTCAATATGTAGTATACAATTTCATGAAATGTGGTCAACGTGTAATTCAAAAGCATATATCGATGGATACAAACAGAATCAGAAGACATGGTCCAAGAAGAAGCCATGGCATGCGTACGAAGTTGGTACTACTGTACATAAAATCCTATCTCAACCTGTGTGTCATGTAAAAACAGTAAACCAGTCCATATTATAATCTGAATTAGGAACTGGGTCACGTGGCATGTATATCTGTGTCCAAGGTCATACATTGAGTATAGATAAAGTATACTATGTTCATAAGAAGCAATGTAGATTAAACTCATTCCTCTAGTGTGTACTGTAATCAATAAGTGGATCCAGTACATTTCTCTTTGTACATGCCTCTTGGCTTTGTTCCCTCCTCCTGGATGATGGCCGAACCACTTCCAGAATCATAAACCTGATCCGTGGCAGATTATGTCGATGTTCTTTGAAATGCCTCACAACAGGTGATTTTGGGTACAGGTGATGGATTTGTGCTCTAATCATCTTTCTCGTGCTGATCTCATGGTTTGTCCCACATACAGAAGGACACAAGGGCATTTTATAGCATAGATCACTCCTGTGCTATTGCACATAGCAAAATCCTTGCGAGCAATCTTTTGTGCAGTGTGTGGGTGCTGGATAGTATTGCCCTTTATGACATTACTACACCTACTGCACTGTAGGCAGGAATATGTACCCTTCCTACGAGTTGCCAATGTCATCTGTCTATCGGGGGGGATTTTTCTAGGCTTTCACTAGTCTATCCCTGAGATTTCTGCCTCTTATAGGCCATCATCGGTGGTTTGGGGATTCGTTTCTGGAGCAGTTGATCACGATGTAGGTATTTCCAATTACTAGTAATGATTCTTCAGAGATGGAAACTGTCTGGAAAATGCTGATGTATAGAGCAATGGGATTCCCTTATCTTTGGGAATAGGGTGAAGTAGAGTCACTCTATAGTCTTCAGCTGGTTTTACTTTCTCAGATGGATAGCCTCTCTTGATGAATTTAGACTTCTGGTCAGATTATTCTTGTTCAAGTGCCAAAGTGTTCATTGTGATTCTTTTAATGCTTAAAAACCGGCTGCATGGTAAACTTTGCATCGTTTCTTAGGTGGAAGCTAGCATAATGTAGGACATTATGGACATCTGTGGGTTTGTGATACACATTGGTCTCTAGTCCAGTGTCAGATATTCTAAGTTCCACATCCAAAAAATGTAAATCTGGTTCCCGTATCTCCAGGGTAAATTTAACCCTGGGGTGTATTCCATTGAGATATTCATGGAATTGAATAAGTTGCGTTCTATTGCCTGACCATATTCCAAATATATCATCTATATATCTTCTCCAGATAACTAGATTGGGTAAAGGGCCAGAAAGAATGAGAAGAACAAAGAAGCATAGCATTCCAGCTTCTGTTGGTGGCTTGAGGCTGCGTTCTATGCTTTGAGTATATAAAGAAAAAAACACACCAATTCTAATAAAAGTGGTACCTGAACAACTTGGTTGGATATTTTTTTTTTGCCCCATCAATATCTTTTTGCTCCTCCTTTTTCAATGATCCCTCCTTGCTTTGCCCAGTACTCTTACTTTGGTAGTTGATTGCCTTCCTTGGCTTGTCAACACCAACTTTTTGGTCTTTGGATTTTTTTTCTTGCCACTTCCAACTTCATCATTATGGGGGTGCAAAAAAGTATTTCCTAGACCTTCGGACTATTTTTGTTCATCGTTTCTTCATTTACTCCATGCATGGTTGGTGCAAGATGCTGCTCTGGTGTTTCTTCAGTTATACAAAGATTGAGGCAAGTAAGTTAAACATTGTAATCCATCCTTACTCCTGCATCCCAACCCACTTCCTCCATACTTGTGGGAGTCCCTGCTCGAAGGGATAGGGCTGGAGCATTTTGGTGAACTGCAAATATTCCCTCAATTTTGATTGGTTGCGTATATGTTCACATCTGTGCATGCTGCCATGCCCCTCGAGGCACAACCCCCAACTTCTCCCTTCCAGTAGTTTTCTCTGAGCCGGACGGGAAGGAGCTTCGGTGCTATTCTACTTGTGTTCCTCTTTACCCCCTTATTTTATTGTTTGTATTTAAGCTACCCTTTCCTCTGGCTTCCTTGCCTATGTCAGTGAAAGTTAGTTTTGCTGTCTGCAAGACTGCCATAAACAGGTACCCGCCACAAATAATTATTCACTGTGCCTGGAGTGTTTGGGCCCAGAACATCGGTGGGACCGATGCTGGTGCCGCAATGCCTTGTCTGTCAGTGCACTCACTCAGTGGTTTCAATGCTGGAAGGAGACCTTCTCAAGCCCACCACCTCAGCCTGGAGGTGAAAAGCCATCAAGGGGTAAACTATCTCTATTTTCTTTCCTTTAGGGCACCATGGCCTAGAGTCTGCTTGCCTGGGGTTTCCACAGCTGGGAGGGGTCGTAGAGGATATCATCCACCTACTCAGAGACTTTTCCGCAGTTCCACAGTCAAGGGCAGAGAACAGGTGGATGTCCAAGGTTTCCTATCCTGCGGCTAAATCCAGGTGAACCCCTGAGGATTTCGGTGAAGACCAAGTCATACGGCTCCTTCAAGGGGTCGTGGCAGATGAGCATACTAAAGGGGCTAAGTCATCTGGTTTCTTAAAGGGGGGTTGCAGCAGACACATGTTCTGGCAAGGCTGAGTTTCCGAGAAGGCCAAAACATTGGCTAATTCTCCTGGTTCCTCAAAGAGGGTTGCTGCGGACAAGGCAGAAGTTCCCCACAGGATGCAGGATTACTCAAATGCTCACAAACGATAGTGGAAGGCATTAACAATCATGAAAAGGCAGTCACTACCGCTGAAACCACTGTTGAAGCCGGGGGGCCTGTGGGCCTTCGGATTGATCGACAATGGCCATCTCGCATAAAAGATAGCACCCTTTTGCCTTTAGAGTTCAGCGGTTGGCCTCTGAGTATGTCCCTTACTCCAGTGATTGACCGCCCCTTCTCATCACCACTGGTTTTCATGGACCAGTGGCTTTCAGGGAGCAGAGGACTCTCTTGTTTTCTAGCCTACCAATGTTCTTGGTTCCGGACGATTCAGCCTCTTCAATCTCCGTCAGCGGACAGGTTTCCTGCCATTTTCAATCTTGTTTTTCCCAGCCGTGCTGGGTTGCTTCAAGGATATTATCTGGAAGATGTTGCAAGCTCAACCAGCACCTCCAGTGGTTCTGCAGGCTTCTTTGGCCACCACACCTTTGAGTGATGTTTCACCGATTATGGTGGGGGGAGGTTACCGACCCCACGGGTCTGCTGCCACTGTCGCTCTTCCTTTTTCCTCTGCTGCCACAGCCTCTATGCCACCATGGCCATGGCCATGGCATGTATCCCCCACCTGCCCCGTGCCCTCCTCTGGCACCCCCCTCAGAATCAGGAGATTTGGGCGACAGGCGACAATCTGGAGGAGGAATTGCCCCCTTCAACAGGGTGTTTCATGAGCAAATTTTGGGGATCATTGAATTTTCAGACATCTCCAAACCAGAAGGATTTCTAGAAGGGATGTTCTCTATAGGTACAAGTGATAAATCAAGTGTGCCGCTGCAAAATCTTCACCAAGATGATGTCCGCTATGGCAACCTTCCTCTGACATGTGGCAACCACATCTACTCTTACCTTGACAACTGGATAGTTTGGGCATCAGTACGTTGGAAGTCAAGAAGTTCAAAAGTTTTTCATCCTGGTAACGCATCTATGGCCAGCCATTTTCTGTTTTTGGGTCCTGAAGCTCCTGGTTTGGCCACTCGGTACGGTTTTCCCGGAGACTAGACCTTCTGTCTGGATGTGTGGATTTGGTATTCATCCCTCCACTCTCTTCATTTATCCAGTTATCACCCTGGTTCCTGAAAACCTAACTCTGTGACATTTAGACTTATTTTAAGGAGAACATAGAGGTCTGTGTCAAATGACTACTGCTCTGCTGGTTGAGAGGGATGATTAGTGGCTAAACCGCCTATTCAGTCCTCTTCTCCACTTCTTCTCTTCCTCTTCATCCTCCTGCTCTTTCTCTTCTCCTTTCCCTCCCCCTCTTTACCCTGCCTATTTCCCCTCCCTCTTTTCCTCCCTCCTTTTCCCCTCCTTTTCCCCTCTTCTCCCCGAAAGGAATAACTCCTTCCCCTTATGTGGTAATGCAGGCTATAACTTCAGGTAGGGTGTGACGTGCTAGAAGTACCAACCCAAACATCCTAAGTTCAATAGTCCAAAATAAAAGAATGTTAACAAGGTTCTATAAAAATATAGACTTTTAATCAAACAAAATGCAAACAACTAATCGGATTTTTTAAATGTATTTTTTTAAACCTGTATGAGAACCCAGACTTTTGTGAAGGGGCACCCTAGGAAGATGAGCAGATGTGTTCGGGCACAATGCTGTAACTGCTCCAAGGATATTTCTTTAAGAACAAGTTGAAGATAAGGTGACTTAAAAGTCACTTTTGTCCCAAATGTGGACCAGGGGGATGGGGCCTCTTCATAGTAGCTTTTATGCTCTTGCTTTTGGGGTGCTTAACAGCGTCGAGCCAGGCTTTTCGCCATTGAACCAGGAGTCTGTTTGCTTCTGGCATCAGGCCTTTGTCAAGTTATAGAGCGGTGGCACCGTGTCCAGTGATATAGTGCTGTTCAGCAGCAGCAATGGCTTGCGGGTCAAAGATGCTGGGGGACAGCAGGTGATGTCTGGTCCATAGTGCTGGAAGACTTGGTGGTCTCGGGAAAGCAGAATCTCCCCTTCTGCAGCGAGTGGGCTTAGCTGTTTCAACACGGCATCGAAACATCAGTTTGGAGCTCGAAGAAGCGGGTGACAAGGTGGCAGTATGGAGTTGGGACTCTAGAAAACTCTGCAGGTCATCAACAGGGCACTGGTTACATCCAGCACTATCACAGAATCAGATTGATCCACAATGCACATGACGCAGCTGCATTTGAAGGTCGTTGCTGGTGAATTGCCAGATGACACTTGTGTTGGCCTGTATTTTATTATGCTTCTGAGTTTGGGAGGAAGAAGCGCGTTTTTTCTTCTCTACTACTTTGAGCACTAGCTCTCACGTTTTATTTGTTTCTTTTAATTTGGGGGAGGAAGACTAAACTACTTGTGATGCCTTTGGTGTTCTTGAAGAATTGCCTGCCTACTGTAATGCAGGGAAAACTGATTGCATTACTTGGATAGTAGGTTGTTAGTGATGCTGTAGAATATTGGCAAGGGTCACAAGAGGTCAGGTGTTTGTGGGTTTATGATTGGCTAGGAGTGAGACAAAATACTGAGGGCTGGTCAGGATGTAGAACACCATATCTTTTTTCCTCATGTTGGCTACGGTTCCTGCCAGACTCTCCACTTTACACCAAGCACTGCTGGTCTATACGTACAACTCAAAAGATAGTAAGAGGCACATGGGTGGGTAGAGAGGCACATATAAATGTAGCCACCAACAAGGAGTTGCTTTCAGCATTGGGTTTCTAGACAACCTCATCGACTGTCCTAGCTTTGCTCCCTTTATCCGTGATGTCACTCGGGAAGGTTTGGTGGAAAATATTTCTGTTATTAACTACGTGTCTGCTATTATTTTTGTATGTCAAGGTACCAGAGTGGCTTCTAATGACTGAAGTGTGCTTCCCACGTTCTAATGCACGTCTGTTTTTTTTTTTTATTGTCACCTTTTTGAACAAAAAAGCGACAGAATTCCACATGTGGAAGTGAGATGCAAAACATATTTTACAGTTAGAAAAAGCATTATAAATTCGGATTTTTTATATGCTGAAAGGATTTTGTTTGACCCCGTAAAAAGACGAGTCTGTTCTGCTGCAACGAGCACATGTAGTTTCCACCAAGAAAAGCTTGCACAGAAGCAATTATATCCTGTCAAACCAGCTTGTTAAAGTAACCTCTCATCCGACACCTGGTTATTTTCACTCCGAAGAACCTCGCAGGAACCAGTAATTATGTTTCTCAATTCCTACCTCCAGAGGCATACATTTCCCACTGTAAAGCGATGGGCAGAAGGACTTGTGACCCAGGGAGAACCTTTATATCCTTATATGGCTATATTTAGTATCCTGACATTTATTTCTGCTATTTTACTTATATGTTTAGTAATTTTACCATCAAACGTTCTAAGTTTTGCTCTACGGCTTAAGTGTGTTTTTAAGATAAAAGATTCTATGCTTGATATGCATTGCAAACTATGAAAATTATATTTAAAACTTTGCGAGGTGAAAAGTGTAAAAATGTTTGTAATTATATTAAAATAACCAGAAACGCTTATTTATTCCTGGACACATCAATTCATATATACATATTTAAAGTGTTTAAGTATAAGATTAATTGTGATAATCTGATATTTCATTATTGTAAATCACGTGATTTCAAATCATTAGGATGGTTTTCCTACACAGTAAGTAGGCTTTCTGCAGTGGTGAAAAGATACATCTGAAAGCGCTGTCAAACGAGAAGTTTACTTCTGTGTCTGCGGAGGATATGAAAGCAGTAGGCCACCGATCCGGATGATCGAGTTCGCCGGTCATGGGGAGAAAGGGGGGAAAAATCACATTCATCCTTTTCCACTTAAGATCCACCAGTCTGGCTCGTTGATGAATTATGGATGAGGAGAAGAAGCATTGGCTGTGATGTTTGTGCTCGAATCTAAACCCCTTAAGTGCTAAGGAAGAGAGTATGTTTCTTCAATATGCATAGGAATGCATCATAATCTAGCATAGAAGAGGGTCCAGACAGTTTAGATTTGAAATCTCTCAGTAATATTTCCTCTTTTGTCCTTCTGTTTCCTCTAAAGGTAATTCATTTTCCTAAATGGCTGCTTCTCCCTCGTCCCCTTATTAGAGATACCACTTTCTCAGATGCTTCAATTGGAGAAACTGAAAGAGACCAGTTGGTCACTCTCTTGCCACCTGTCCGACAAGACAAGTGTAACATCTTGAAAGCTTCCACTGCAGTATTGATCCTTTGTGTACTGGGCCCCGAATTCTGCCTCCTGTAAAGGGGCATATGCCCCTTAAATTAGAAAATGGAGGAGAAGGTCACATACCCCTAAGGGCAACAAAAAGAACAGGTGCACCACACCTGCAACAAGGAAGACAAGCAAGAACACAGTGAAGAGGCAAACACGGTAGTGAATCTCTATTTTTTGAGAAATTCCATCTTGGTATGGTTGATTATTAATTTTAAGAGCAACAAGTGTCTCAGAGTTATTCTCAACTGTCCCACTTTAGAGCTGAAGGGTCGAATTTCTTAGCTTACTGAAATGTTAAATGAGAAGGTCCTGTGCTTGATATTTCTTTTTGTTCAGAAGAAGGAAACTCTTAAGTGCAGAATGTTTCTAATAAATAAAGAACATACCCTTGGTTGCAATTGACAACCTAATTTAAGAGATTTCGTTCCCACTCTGCTTGTATTTATGCAGACGTATGCAGGATACATTCTGCAAAAAAAGTCTGACGCTGTGTTAGTCCAGTTTTCAAAAGAATCACAAAAGTTAAAATTTTGATACCTTGCCTGGGACTAAACCACAATTTTATGCTGGAATAATGCATGTTCAAAATGTATTTATTTAAAAAAAAGAAGTCACCCAACATGGAAAAAAAGGCTTGGGGACAATTTTATCTGGAATATTTTATTTTTTAAATTGAACAGCTGGAACGTCTTCTCCTCTGACAGTGGCATGTGGTGATTTTTTTTTTATTGGAGAGGTGAAAGCTTTTCCCATGAATATGAGAGCGACCAAGCATAGCGAGGAGCCCGTACCAACTCAGGGACATTCGAGGGATAAATGGGTGGGGTTTCTCCGCTGAGAAGGTTTTTTAAATAATGGGTTAAAATGATGCATTTTACTGAACACTTTCTGTGAACAATGGAGTAAAAAGCTGCAAAGTTTGCTATCCTTTTTGTAAAGCAATACATGAAAAAATCCTTTAGATATAGTCATCAAGAGTGGAGAGGAGCATTTCCGAATGCGTTTTCATGATGACTTTGCCTACTATATGCCAGTATTGTGCCAGTGTCAAAGGAAATTCATGATGACTATGCACATTCATACCCTGGTTGGCTGTACCAATATATGCAAGTATTCCTACTTAAGAACATACTTTTGTTTGCTTTGCCCATAATGCCAGTAATACTATAAGAAACCACGTCCAAACAGGCTCTGCCAATATATGCCATAGTCTACATGTAAGAACATATGCCTGTTGGCTTTGCCAGTTAATGTCAGTTAAAAAAATGCCATGTCACAGTACAATATTTTCTTATGTGGCAATACTGTCCTGCATTGGTACAGTCAGTCTGGACATATTGAGAACATGTCCAGACAATGTGCTACACACTTACCCGTCGCAAAAGGTTTCAAGACACTCCATCATGATTACACACCACTGAACCAGTTAGGGCACAGCTCACGCCACTCAAAAGCACAGATTCAAATGTATCAATTTATATAGCATGAGGGGTGCACCTCCCTCATTTGCAACGGTGGCCTGGTGACCACTAACTTTAAGGAAATAATGTAAACCAAGTTCAGAATGCTGTCTCTGCTTAAGTACCATTTTTTTAAAATTTAATTTATTCTACAAGTAAGAATAGTTGGGATTCGTTTAAATGTGCTATTAGGAAATAATTGGTCCCGTTGAATGAATTGATATTTTTTCCTAATGAAGAAGTATTGATTTTTTCCTAAGTAGAGCTACTCAGACTTCAATGGATCGTGCTGTTCGCCTTCTTCAACAAAGTCTGTGCAACTTCGAAAGCTTATGCATTTATTCCATCTGAGCTTACTGCTGTTCTGTTTGTCCAATACGAGGTATCACTACTTGTATCTAATTACATTCTGATAAAATAAAGATAAAGAAAAAAAACATGTTTGTCCAATACCACTGGTGATTCCCATGAAACTGTCCCCTAATCATCCGAGCAGAAAACTGCTCCTAAACCAGGACAACTACTTCCACTATAATGTCTGCACGATCCCGGAAGTTATTTGAGACATGTAAATGATACATTTTGTGAGCACTGTTTTATCAAGTGTCCAACATCAAGAAAGCATTGCGATTTCGGAGTTGACAACTGGCACCATGTCCTCAGTGACGTGTCCGTTCCGGGCTTTCTATAGCCAGTAGCACTTTGGCTGCCACTGAAAGGAGACTATGAAGCGACAGAGCAGCTCACAGTTTATTCCAGAAAAAATTGTGAAAGCACACGAGGCGCTTGTACATGGTCTACCCTATGATTAAGGGATTTTCTTTTGAATGGCTGGCCACTGTGCAAGAATAAGTAACCTGGGTTTTGCATCTATCAACCAACTAAACGGTGCTCACGGGTGACCTGGAAGCATGCCGAGTTTTATGCAGCTGGCATGTTAGCACAGAGAGTCATGCAAGTATCTTTACCAATGAAGTGCGGAAGTGGGCGACGCCTACAATGATTCCTTATTGATATTCAGGGCGAACATACTCGCCCATGTCTCTGGTGTATGCCTTGGAAGCAGGACGACACTGAGCGACACAGGTTCGATCCCCGGGTCCGTGCTTTGAAACCTCTGGGTAGTAACCTATGGCACTTATGATGTACGGCTGAGTGATCAGTTTTGTTTTTATCAGGGAGAGGGAAACTGGTGGCTTTTCTTCTAAAGCAGACACTGTCTGACTTTGTTCTGTAGCCCAGTTAATGGTGCTTTCTATGCTTCTGCTCTTTTATCAGGGATTGTATATAGAGGAAGCTAGGGTAAAGGTCTGGCCCACAATATCAAATGTAGGACTTTACAAATTAGCTTAATCCGCATGGACTAGGAATCTGTACACCAGTTATGCTGTGCACACAACATATCACCCACAAAGGTCAAGTTCACATGGTTCATTAGCTGCAGGGCATGTGTGATGACCACTCGAATTGGCAAGAACAGGCCAGAACTACTGACGCATGCCCGGAATCAAAGTAAATTGGCAGTCTTTGAAACTGTGCTACTGCCAATCACAGTAACAGTTCCCGTCTCCTCCTTTCCTTCCGACCATACATGTTATTTTGTGTCTACTTACCTGACGCAAATAATTCCTGTGCCCATTGGCTGCACCTTTTCCTCCGTTGGAAGGGGCCCACCTTGGAAATTAAAAGGCAGCTCCGTTTAGACCTCCATTGAATTGTTCACCATGGTGGACATCTTGGATTGGTCTGTTTTCTTTAATGAAAAGACGGTTGCCGTATGAGCACCAAAGATCTTTTGCTTGGGTGCTAATCGGAATACTCGCCACAGGGGAGGGCTGTACTGTAACAGCACCATACCACTCTTCAATGGACAGAGAGCTGGGTGGGCAGGATTATCTCCAAAATATGGTACAGCGCATGAAGGTAATGTTCTGTTAAACGACAACATCAATGGTATGCATACACCTGCTGGCTTTTGTGCTCGTATTTTTCAATCTACAGACATCATAGTTTCATCTGCACGTAAGCTCGGAGAACTGAATTTAGTATAACAGCCTGGGCATTTGACTTCAGTTAAGGGAAAGATCAGCCACTAAAAATAATTCCACCCACTCCAAATGCCAAAATATCATTCTCGTCTCTTTCCACCTGACGGGAGTGTTCTCCTCGCCCCCCTGTGTTTGTTTTTATCCTTCAGGCCACCAAAGGAAGCATCAGTTAACATTCCAATAATCTCAATTAACAGGAACAAGAACCTCAAATGATGTATTACAGACTTGTAAGCAAAGCCTGAATCGAGCAAGACCAAAGCTTGCAATGCTACTGAAGACACTGGAGACATGTGAAAATACTACAGGGCTTTTTTAACAATGGTGTGACCGCCCAGCATTCAGTAGAGAATCTGAGAGGGACAGCGAAGGTTTTCCCTGATGGAGCTCAGTTGGAGATATCTACAACCTGCAGGGCTGGTCAATGAATTTTAAGAGATTTCCTCCAGACCTTTGTATGGCAACACAGCTTTCTTCAATTGGTTATCAAACCCTTGATTATCCTGTGCAAACTGTGGAGAACTATGGGCAATGGGAACGACTAACTCTTTTTTGCATTCAAGCAGCTGTGTTCTGAAACCTCTTCATTGATCCAAGGGAAATCTTTCCATGAGGAACGTCCTTGTCTGTTAATGTTTGATGTGCATGTATGGACAAACTATTCAAAGTACAGTTTGATAACCCCATTCTGTCACCAACACCCAATTCTGCCCTTCTATTTTAAGACTCCTGTTAAGTAGTCGTGGTAGGGTGTCCGAGTTACAAGAGTTCCTGCTGCATCATCACCCACTTCAGCATCATTTTGTTTTTCCCTGTTGGCAGAGCAATGCGTCTGTGAGACTTAGCAGAAGGATTAAAACACATGCTGATGTGTCTACAAACAATATGTCAAAATTGTCATTTTAAACCATTTTTGTGATGAGCCTTCAATATGTCAGAGAGCTGTATGTGCAAGCCAAGCATAGCCCATTGGTCATGCACCAGAATGATCTCCATGATTCCTGCAGGGAGAAGCTGTGATCCTGTGAGCCATTCTCTGCGATACTGCCTTCTTCATGAAGGGCAAACCCTCGTCGCTCCTAGCTACAACCATGCTTGTTGCTCAAAATGTTGATATAACAATTTATATATTGTCTGGTTGGATTGTTATAGGATTTGTGCACGTTTCTAGTCATTGCTATGAAACGGAATGTTATTTTAGCCATTTCTATCTTGTGAATTATTTTTACTTAACACTTTAAAAGGTAGTGAAAAAGTAGGCTTTTGCTTACTGGCATGTGAGCAATTTGCATGAATTGGGGATATGCCAAATTGGCAGTGGATTTTTTTTTTTTTTTTACCAAACAGACCATGGTATATATTGAATGAAATACTCCTCAGATTGCGTTGCACATGCAGCCCCAAAAGAAACTAACATTGACTAAATCCTGTATGCAGATGCAGACGCATCATCCAACAAAAGGCAAAAGTTGAACCAAACCAGAGTGGGAAAGCAATTTTCTTTTCTTCCAGCATAAAAAGAAAATGTGCATCTTTAATCTACGCTGCCCTAGCTACAGTGGGGAAAAAAGAGTAACGTTGAGAGGTATTTTGCAATAATATACACAAATAATGAAAATTATGTTCCCAAGGATTTCAGTATGCGATCCAAAAAAAGTAGATAAACTAAACACTGCAATGCAAATGCTTTTACGCAAATGCTATTAGAGAAGCAACTAACAAAGTTGCTAATTATGTGATGAAAAATAAATGAACTTTTTACAGATGGAGCAATTGAGAAGGGTTTAAGGAAGCCATTGTATCAACAGTAAGACCACAGTTCAAGGTGTTTATTGACACATGGTTTGAAAAAGCGCCTATCTAATCCTAAAACTACAGATGGGAGCAAGCTACGACATTCAAATAATAACACAGTCCTAATGGTGTCTTGTCAAAATTAAAGGGACCAATAAACCTATTGCCAATGCTTATCTCTAAATACAAATGGTGTGGGAGAAAAGAAAAGTGTTCACAAAATGATATGTCAGGATGTTCAGATCGTTGGCCTCCCTTCCCCACATTTTCAGTACGGGATAAGGCGGAGCACTCTAGCTTAGCAGAGTCTCTGGCTTTTCTACCAAGAGGATACAGTTAAAACATTAGCTTCAGTGCCTTCCATGCCCAAGTCTTTGCCTCTCAAAGTCTCTTGATTCAGAGGGTCTGATGCAACCAATAAACAAGAAGTTCCTTTCTTCTTTCAGATTTTCACAAGTACTCAATTTCTCAGGCGATTCACTATTCACCTCGGATACCCCTCAGCCGGGCTCAGGTCCTTTTTACACAATGTCCTTCACCTTGGACCCCCCACATCCGGGCCCAGATCCACTTTATACAATGTTTGCAGAATAGAATATTCTTTCTTGGGTGACTCAAGGTTTGCCCCGAATCCCCCTCAGCCGGGCTCGGATCCCTTTCAACACAATTGGTCTCCCTCCACCAGGTTTGGACCAATTTCAATTGTAATTCTTAACATAAACTTCCTTTAACCAAAAGCTTTTAGCTGATCTCCCTCTGCCGGGCTCGGACCAACTTCAAATACTTACTTTTTCATCAAATATCGAAGACTTTCGAATGTGCACAGGGTTTCATTTGAGCCGTTGGAGGACCACTTAGATTTCACAATTTCTTGATCACTTTCACAATTGCCATCCTTCAGCTTGATACCTAACGGACTTTCGAATGAGTACCCACGTGATACCGGACCACTCTGTCTACGGTATCGTATCTTGGCTTTAAGGTTCAATCACTCCTCTTCTGTTTAATTTGCGTCGCTCGCCACATACACTTCATACACTGTTCTCTTCAGCTTTCATTATACAATGTTGCAGCTTGCAAGCTTGGCTTCAACACAGACCAGTCTGGTATCCGTCACCCCAACTCGCCGCCTGTGCTGACTTCACGGGTGCTGCTTTGTTGTAGGAGCCAAGGACAGTACCACGGCAGCAAACTATTCTCCCCGCCTTGACTATCGACGCGGGAGAGCCCCAGGTATCTCCCACACACAATGCATGATTCTTCAGCTTTGATTCCTGGTCTTACTTTTCCTATTCTTGAAGGCTCATGAAAGTAATGGTCTTTTGTCAAGGACACTTCCCTCCTTTCAATCCTCTTCGGTCTTGCCGTCTTTTGCCTTGTATTAAACTACCATCTTGGAACTGCTGCTTCCTCGTGTGCTTTTCCTCGCTCAGTGTGTGCTTTCTTGCTCCGCCTTTTATCCGTGTGGGGAAGTGTGATGGAAGTCAGGTGTGTAATGATCAGTAATTGCCTGTCCATTGTATTGGGACATGTTGGTTATACGGGTTTTGTGTTAGTCCATTTTCTCTCACAGTGAGCTGTTCATGTTGGGAAAGAGAGCAGGGTCTGACTTCCTAAGTATCCTACCTGGTAAGATGGGGTAAAGGTGTTACAGGGAAGGGATACTGTATCTTGCCATCTGGTGTCCCACCTCCACTCCCTGAAGACCCCTCACCCAGGTGATCCTCATGCACTGGTCCACCCCCAGGAACTGGATCCAAAAGCAATGGCTGTGTCCTGGCCACCTGGATGACAGATCCCCGAGGATTAGCGGGTGAGACACCTTCAGGTTTCTCACAAGGGGCAGTGACTCCCGTGGCTGTTGCTGTTGTAAGCGATTTTTTAAAACTGTCCATATCATGTGTGCAGTTAGAGGCAAACACTATGGCGAGGAGGGTATCTGCACTATCAGCCAATGTTATAGCCTGCAAATCTGCCCATTTCAGACATGAACTTCCTGAAATCAAAACGTTGATCCTGTCTGACAGCATATGAGTGCTGTTGCTCTTTCAAGCTGCACACCGGATTACTGAACACTGGTGGATAGCATGCCGCGTGAGCCTTCACACTGAAAGTCTCGATTGCTTTCCTACATTCTGATATGCTTGACAATTTTTAGGAGACGGCTACTAATAAGAAATAATCAAAGATGTTTTTGAAGTTATTAATAGCCTGGTAAATGCATAGGTTATTCCTTTACTCATGGACATCTGATGGACCTCACGAACTCGGACCCCTGATCTAAAGCAATACAAGCCCCTCTTCCTTATTCCTTTTGTTGGATTTAGAATTGTGTAATATGCACTCCCTGAATTCCCCTCTACATAAACAAATTCCTATGACCCTGCAGAATCCGAGGCGAACATGATCTCTAAACCTATGACCCAAGTCTTCGTACAGTTCTATGTGTGTTTGTACTCATTTTGCTGGAACCTTTCTCCAAGTGGCCTGAGGGTGGCTGATGAGAATCATCAGCTGCCAGATCTTGTTCGAGTGACGGACTGAAAGGATGCTTCTATTCAAATACTGGCGCTGCTGTAGAACGGCTCATTTGTTTACTAACGGGAATGCAAAATGTTTGGGAAAAGCGCAAAGCCATGCATTGGATGGAAAACATTTTTATTAAGAGCAGAAGAAATAAAGGTAGTTAAAAAGTACATGTGGATTCCCCCTTTAAACGCAAAGGCCGCCATCTTGAGTAGAATCTTTGTCAGATTTCTTCCTCAATTTTATTTTAGTAAATGTTTTCTTCCTTTTATGAGGTGGTTGTGAAACTCTGTGTTGATCTTGACAACAATGGTAAAACTTTATAAATTGGGTGATCGGGTGTTCTGTTTCTGGAGTTTGCAGAAGCCATTTCATTTTTCAGGGGAATGCAGTAATTCCAAAGTTACGGTTTGGAAGTAAACCTTAAATATTAAATTAAAGTGGTCCTCCAGCCGGTTCGTTGTCCACAAGGAGAAAAGTGGTATTTTGAGGACAGATGTTGAAGGCATAACTCCTTTGTTCTCTACAGAGAATGAGAGTCCTCGCCCCTTAAGGAACTGCCCATGGCTACATTTAGGTTTTTGAAATTGGATCTTGGTAATAATAACGTTATCCGACATTGCGAGGAGAAAAGCATTTGGAAAAAGAATTTGAAAGCCCGTGATTCTGCAGAAGGATTTAGTTTATGTAACACAGCTGCCACACAAAATATGGAATTACCCCAATCAATGTTTTCAGAGCACTATTGGGTGTAAAAAATATAAAGATTTTAGTGTACAAAGGAAAAACCCACATAATAGAGATTTTCTAGAGTGCTGCTGCACAAAAATTGACATTTTTGTTACAGCTTATTATTGGCATCAAATAATGTTTTAATGTGAAATTAGATGTGTTCTTTTTTATGAGGGAACGCAAAATTAACTAAGATTAGTGCTGATCAACTCGAATACAAGTGAATGAATATTGAATTAATTTAGTTTTTTTGTTTTCTTTTAGGTAGGTTCTGGCTCTATTATCGTGTTTTTAATCGCAGCAATTTTCACTGCAGCTATTTTAACTGTGGTGTTTTCACTCCAGCCGTTTTGGGAGATTTAAAACGATATATATATGTTGTGATTTTGTGTAGGGGTTTTGGGGGCGGTGGGGGTGGCAGGGTGAGGTGGGGGCGGATCAGGTGCGGGTTTGGGGGGCGGTAAACTCCCCCATTCAAAAATACATTTGCCAAAAACGGGCTGGGATGAGAAAACCATGGTTAAAATTGCCCCAGCAAAAATGTATGCGATTAAAACACATGAAACCATTCTGGCTGCTGTGGCTGGAGTAGTATAAGGGTCCCCCTTTCAAATCAATGTTAATTTTGACAGGTGGATAAGCCCCTTTTATGACCTTAGTTGCACCCCCTTTTGATATCAAGTGGATTGCCCCCCAAAATGTTATATCAATTTGATAAGAACCCCAATATTTTTGTAAGATCCCCGATAATTTTGGTATACATTTAAAAAATAAAATGTACATTTTGTATCAATTGGATATAAAGTTTATTAGAATCCCAAGAATGCAATTCTGGAGCAGCCTCTGGCCGTAGAGCCTGGGCAAGCATCCATGAGCGAAGTGAGCTCTGAAGACGAGGACTGTGGGCCTCATTACATGTAGTGCGGTAAGGGTTTACCGGTACCGGTAAGGGTACCGGTAAACCCTTACCGCCTTACTATGAGGTCCCTTTGCGGGTTGGTACTTTAACGCCTGCTTTTTAGCAGGCGTTAAAAACCAACCCGCAAAGGGACCAGGGTGCTAATTACGGTACTGCAATTTGCGGTACCGTACTTGGATCCTTCCCCATTCCCATAGAGCCCTATGGGGCAAAAATGGGAATGGGGAAGGGCAATGGAGGAAGGCGGAATTACCGCCTTCCCAACCTTGGAATAGGGCGGTAATTCCCCTTTCCTCCAAGGCGGTACCGGTAAATTACCGGCATGAACCATGGTGCAAATAGCACCATGGTTTACCGCACTACGTGTAATGAGGCCCTATGAGTCTATGGCCGTGCAGAGTGACACGGTTATGATGCCAGAGATCTAAAGGGGTGGTTCTAAGGCTATGATGGCGCTGGGCGGAGCGTCTTATAACCCGGATAGATAGCTTTTGTGATAGGCCTGGAAAATACGTGCGCTCTTTGGACTTTTCCGGTGGTGTTCAGGGTGGAGGAAACGGCGATTATGAACTGCTTTATTTACGTCGAGTGGAAAACAAGCCCCGTTAGTTCCGGCGATTCCGACGATAGTTCTACCCCTGACTGTCATACAGTGTATGATAGAATGGAAGGTGCTCAGAATTTTGATGGCTGGTTATGATGCCAAAGAATTCTGGGATGAGGAGGATGTGGTTCTGGAGCAGTCACTGGTTGTGATGCCCGGGCGACCATCCGCGGCAGATGTGAACTCTGAAGAAAAGGACAATGAATTTATGGTTTTGCAGGAGGATGCGGCTATGATGTCAGAGAGTGACCCGCCCCTCTGGGCCTTTGGCAAAAACAGGGACCAATGTGCGGGAGTGAGTAGAGCAAAGCTGAGGCAGAGCCAATCAATATTTACTGCGTTTGATATTCAAATCAACTTGAAAAACCGGGGAATCGCGCTAATAGCCTATGCAAGGACTGTATTTCGCTAATGGAGACCGCTAGCATTAAAGACAATGTCATTATTTATTGTGTTTGCTGTTCAAACCAAAATGAAAACCCGGTGAATCATGATAACAGCCTGTGCAAGTAATGTGTCTCGCTAATGGAGACCGATCTAGCCAGATTCTACAGGGTTTTACAGCCATAGTTGCAGGATCGTGTATAAAGCATCACTTTTACATATGGTGCTATGGACATAAAATTGACGAGTGTTTGGAAATATCTTACACTGATGAATCGCTACGTACAATGTGTTACGTGTTGAGCCCTAAACGCCTTGTAGGAATGATGCAGCTGATGCAGCCATGAACTCAGCTAAGGGTTGGGAAACGGACTGAACAATGCATGTCTAAATCATTATGGGCTACAGAATTGGCGAATAACCCCCTTTTGAAAATACAGTTTCTACCCCTGTGTCCAATGGATGTTAGAAACATGGTTGAGAAAACAGTTGGCGAGTATGAAGTGATAAAGTATGTCTAATTCAATATAGAGCATATTTGACATGTATTTACGCTTGCTTACAGGAAATTTAAAAAATGAACGCCTATTGGAATGTCTACATGTTTGCTTATCGACGCAGTGGAAGGCAGTGTGTCTATGAAGTAATCGCACGTACTATGGAATGTGTAGCCCAATTGATCTTCGTGCAGTGGCTGATACCCCAAACTATTTAACGTGAATAAAATGTGATGTTTTAAATGTTAATAAAAATCTGTTTATAAAACCTAGTTGTCTTTATATCCAGCGGTTATGGGGAGGACATGTCTGCTGTAAGGCTGTGGAAAATATATTACGATGAAGGGGAGTTGGTAGTTACAGTGGGGTTGAAAGCCTGTGTCGTAAACTGTGAAACGATGACGAGAATGTCTCAAGGGGCGATGAAAGATGCGACTTTCGGAGCTGGAGGCCTACTTGCTACACAAGCCAGCCCGAAAACATTTTAAACGACGAATGACAGTGGTGTCTGATATCGATGAGCAATGGCAGGCAGATATATGGATTTGAGCCAGTTCCACGTAGACAACGATGGTACCCACTATATCCTACGCCGTCATCGAAGTCCTATCAAAACACGCCTATGTAGAGGTTTTAAAAAACAAGACCGGTTACAGCTTGGCTATGGCTTTTAAATGCATATTGAACAAAGGATGCCCATTTAAGCCTCTATCCAGGTGTCCCAAATCTAGATGCTACTGCATTTTACTGTCTACTGTTGTCAGCCCATATAAGACCCTCTCCCTCTATTCAGGTGTCCCATTGTAGGTGTCCCAAATCCAGGTGCTACTATATTTTAATGTCTACTGTTGTATCCCCATTTAGGCGTTTCTCCCGCTATCCAGTTGTCCCAAATCGAGATGCTACTGTATTTCACTTTCTATGGGTTTATGCCCATTTAAGCACTATCCAGGTGCCCCAAAACTAGGCGCTAATGTATTTTACGGTCTACTGTTGTATGCCCATTTTGGCCTCCCTCCCTCTATCCAGGTGTCCCAAATCCAGGTGCTACTGTACTTTACTGTCTAATTTGGTCCCCTCTTTTTAGGCGCACCTCCTTGCCCCCGTATCCTGGTGCCCCAAAACCCGCTTCCAATACCCTGAGCAGTTGGCCAAGGTCAGGTAAATCCTCCCTCGCCCGGTCATCCGTCCGGGCCCTCTCCTTCTGCTCAGACTTTCGTTCCAGGGAGACCAGGAATAGCGAGACCTCGCCAATCACACTGGACCAAGAAAAAGAATACTGCAGTCGAACTCCTGCCAAGCCTACGGTACATATACCTTACACCACTTCTGTGGACACATGCACGGCCACCCATCCATGCAACCTAGAATGCAGCTATGGCTATGCTATTCCAGTCTAGCAGCATACATAGCCGTCCACACTAGAACCCCTGATGTACTGCAACACCTCTGCCATTAGTATACAATGACGATCAATGAAATCAATCCGGTCTATCTGGGAACACATTGAATCTCCAGCACTAGAACTCTATCCTAAACGAACAACAGCACCCACCCATGTACCTGACCTCCGGGCTGCTTACTGGAGCGTAGCCAGCCCACCTAAGTCCTAACCCGGCAAAAATGCACACAATCTTTAATTTAAACTCTTACAACCTCTTACACATGGCCTGCAGTCACCAAGGGCATTCCAACCACAAAGCACATTGAGGCCATACAAATGGGGAAAGGACCCTATATAAATGATGAATACAATATTATAGAGACTGATGCTGGTAAGGAGTTCTTAAATAAACCACTACATAGTCTTCCAATACAACACAGGGTGCAGCACTTCGTTACAAATGAAGGTGCTCAATCCCCACATTGCAATTAGTGCTCAGAATAATGGACACATCCCAGTAGGGAATGGGACCAAGAGATTGGTTGTGAGAGGCAACAAAGTCTTTATGTAAAAATCAGCATCCAGAGAACTCTGCTGCCTTGAGAGCGCTCTGGCAAACAATACTGTTACAATACAATATAAAGGGTTACAGTGTCATAGATGACGTTTTCCATACAGTCTACAAGTTGCATTCGGATTGGTGAGGAAATAGGTCCTCGTATAGCGCTCTAGGGGCAGGCCTCTCTGATTGGCTGGCAGCTTGGCGGGTTGGTTGGCATCACGTGGTTCAGTTGGGCCGGTCCGTGCAGGGTGAAGGTCGGGTTGGGTCTGTGAGAGTTGGCTGGTACTGTCTAACTGATCTACATGCTATCACAAGACATGCAGTAAATAACCCATAAACTGAACCTTTGGTATTAAGAGAGGCCTATAAATTGTACCCCCTTATTTACATTATCCTGCTTTAGATCATTGGCGGGGTAAAAGGTGTGGGGGTCCCGCCCCGCCAAGTGACTTGTTGGGGGGGGGTGAGATTAACAGTTGTCGGGTCTGTCACTTCAGAGCTAGAGGGGATAGATTGACACATGTTAGTTTAGGACAAGGCATATAGTGACAGGAGCTTGAATTTTATTGGGGGCACTCTAGGATGGTCCGCAAGGAAGGGTCACACTTCTGCTACATCAAAGGTAGGCTTAGAGTGGCACAGGATTGGCAGGCAGCTGTAACATTCAAACAGTGGGGGTGAGAGGTGCAGGAGCGAGTTTGTTGAGATAGATGGGCCACAAGTCACGATTCGGCCCGATCACACGCAGGGCAGTGATCTCAGAGGTAGGATGAAAAGAATACACTGTTTGCTTGCAACAATTCTCGCCCGAGTATCCGTGAGAAATGGGCTTGGGTGGCACAGGCGCTGGAGAAAAAAGGTGGGGGCTGTCAGTGTCCACACTGGACCAAGAAAAAGAATACTGCAGTCGAACTCCTGCCAAGCCTACGGTACATATACCTTACACCACTTCTGTGGACACATGCACGGCCACCCATCCATGCAACCTAGAATGCAGCTATGGCTATGCTATTCCAGTCTAGCAGCATACATAGCCGTCCACACTAGAACCCCTGATGTACTGCAACACCTCTGCCATTAGTATAGAATGACGATCAATGAAATCAATCCGGTCTATCTGGGAACACATTGAATCTTCAGCACTAGAACGCTATCCTAAACGACCAACAGCACCCACCCATGTACCTGACCTCCGGGCTGCTTACTGGAGCGTAGCCAGCCCACCTAAGTCCTAACCCGGCAAAAATGCACACAATCTTTAATTTAAACTCTTACAACCTCTTACACATGGCCTGCAGTCACCGAGGACATTCCAACCACAAAGCACATTGAGGCCATACAAATGGGGAAAGGACCCTATATAAATGATGAATACAATACAATAGAGACTGATGCTGGTAAGGAGTTCTTAAATAAACCACTACATAGTCTTCCAATACAACACAGGGTGCAGCACTTCGTTACACATGAAGGTGCTCAATCCCCACATTGCAATTAGTGCTCAGAATAATGGACACATCCCAGTAGGGAATGGGACCAAGAGATTGGTTGTGAGAGGCAACAAAGTCTTTATGTAAAAATCAGCATCCAGAGAACTCTGCTGCCTTGAGAGCGCTCTGGCAAACAATACTGTTACAATACAATATAAAGGGTTACAGTGTCATAGATGACGTTTTCTATACAGTCTACAAGTTGCATTCGGATTGGTGAGGAAATAGGTCCTCGTATAGCGCTCTAGGGGCAGGCCTCTCTCAGATTGGCTGGCAGCTTGGCGGGTTGGTTGGCATCACGTGGTTCAGCTGGGCCGGTCCGTGCAGGGTGAAGGTCGGGTTGGGTCTGAGAGAGTTGGCTGGTACTGTCTAACTGATCTACATGCTATCACAAGACATGCAGTAAATAACCCATAAACTGAACCTTTGGTATTAAGAGAGGCCTATAAATTGTACCCCCTTATTTACATTATCCTGCTTTAGATCATTGGCGGGGTAAAAGGTGTGGGGGTCCCGCCCCGCCAAGTGACTTGTTGGGGGGGGTGAGATTAACAGTTGTCGGGTCTGTCACTTCAGAGCTAGAGGGGATAGATTGACACGTTAGTTTAGGACAAGGCATATAGTGACAGGAGCTTGAATTTTATTGGGGGCACTCTAGGATGGTCAGCAAGGAAGGGTCACACTTCTGCTACATCAAAGGTAGGCTTAGAGTGGCACAGGGTTGGCAGGCAGCTGTAACATTCCAACAGTGGGGGTGAGAGGTGCAGGAGCGAGTTTGTTGAGATAGATGGGCCACAAGTCACGATTCGGCCCGATCACACGCAGGGCAGTGATCTCAGAGGAAGGATGAAAAGAATACACTGTTTGCTTGCAACAATTCTCGCCCGAGTATCCGTGAGAAATGGGCTTGGGTGGCACAGGCGCTGGAGAAAAAAGGTGGGGGCTGTCAGTGTTCGCTGTGTGCGACGCTGCTGAGGAGAGCGAAGGCTTCACAGATACCAGAATGCGGCCTAGTCCAAAGATGGAGTCTGGGCTACACAAAATGGAGTCCAAATGTATCTTGCAGTAGCCCCACCTCTGTGCGTGCCAGGGACTAGTCAACTGAGGCCACAGAAGGGCAAGGAAAGTGTCCCTCCACCAGTGCAAGAGCAGGTGGTCCCTTTTGTGTCAAATGTACTGGGCGGGGGTGCAAACCAACCACCTCCTTCCTTACACACACTCCAAAGTTAAAGCTTCTATTGTCGAACATTTTATGCAAACTTTTAAAACACATCCCTGGCGATTCTTCACGGCTAAAAACACCCATAGATATGTGGAGGCGTTACCCGCATTTATAAATGTATATAACAACATGCATCATAGATCTATTAAAACCACCCTTGCGAGTGTAATGCTGCAGAATTCCTTGGAGGTCTGGAAAAAACTGCGGCAAAAGACTATTTTAAATGGAGACATGAACACAAAAAGGGGGATGATGTGCGGATCTCGAAACGCAAGGCCGTCTTTACAATGGGGTATGAGCAGAACTACAGCGACAAGATCTTTATTATAGATTGTGTGGCTCAGGGTGAGGGTCTTTATATATACAGACTAATCGATTATTCGGGGGAAGGCTTTTCAATGTGTTTTTTTTACAGTGAAGAGCTCCAGAAAATCAGTAAAGACCGGCAACAAGTTTATAGAATAGAAAAAGTCCTAGAGGAAATGTCTTGGAGTCCGGAAGCAATGTCTAATCAAATGGCTGGGGTGGCCTGAAAAATTCAACAGTTGGGTGGCCTCTGGACCCCTAGAGTCCAAAGGTGTGTAACGGGCGCAACATGCAGCCTACACCTTTTTACATTTTGCTCCCCACCAATGCGTCAGCTGAGACCTTCCCAGGGAACAAAATATCCAACTTCACTGTGATGTGGGCCAAACCTGTAAATTTGGAGGGGCAATGGACTTTGGCGCTCACCGAAGTTCAGTACGTCCGCTCATGGGATACTTTAGGCCAAGGAGAAGCTACGTTTATCATAAACCAAACAAACCCTCTGAGGTTCTGGCCGGCCTGGTTCACTGAGGGGTATTACCCGAACATACATGAACGTGTCAGAGCCGTTAGCAAAGCCATATCAATCATACCGGAGTACAGTGATATGACGTTACAGTTCAACCTGCAACAATGGAAAGTTTTTCTGCATGGTCTGGACGCGTCTGTCCGATTTTCAACATTGGGGAGACTGCGTAACATATTGGGAACTGTGCAACACGTTCCAGCCGAAGAACGGCGGGACAATACCTGCACCGACATTAACAGGGGTTTTTACAGATTACTGTTTTACAGCGATATTGTGGAGTTTCAAAGAGTTGGGGATAGCTACGCCCTGCTATTTAGAGCCACAGAGATGAAAGGGAATGACAACAATATTTTGAACATTCAATACAACAAACCCGATTATGTTCCTGTGTGTAAAAATCATTTCGCCACCATCATGCAGATAAGAGACGACCAGGGGGAGTTTGTATCACTTAAATACAGAAACATCTGGCTACAGTTGCACTTCAGACAGCTCCGGCTGAAAGACTAATAAAGCGGTGTTACAATGGCTGTTGTATAATATTCCAAGTACCAGGCTGGTTACGGCAATCAGCCATATTTTAGCGGAAGCCCCGTAATGTATGGAGCAGGACTCTTCAGAAGTATCTTCAGACACATGATGCCCTTCCTACACCGTAGCTTTGAATCTGCTAAACCACACATTGAAACAGCAGCCACCAATATTGCTAAAGACATCATGGGAAGTGTGACAACGGTGGTTGCCGAGCGTCTCGCCAAAACAAAAAGGGAGGGCCAGGACAGATCAGTATTCATTTATATACTGCAGAGGAGCGTAAATAGGAAGTCACCGCCCCATCTGCGTGGCCGCCAAAACTGACATAGAAAAGCAGACCAAGGGCTTGACACAGACAGCAGAGTAAGAAGTGGGTAACCCCTAAAAGAGACAAGGGCTGTGATATTTTTTAAAGAACAATGGCCGCCTTACACAGTGCCTCTGGGCAGTTTGTGAAATCGGATATCTATCTCTTTACCGTACCCCTGGCCCAGACTAGCATTGATCTGTTTTTTCATGGAAGTCTCACCTCTGGTGGCTCTACCGCTGCCAGCACCTATAGAATTCTTTGTATAGGGATCGACCGACATGTATCTGCATTTGAAAGATATACTGCTGCATCTAACCTGTAAAATAACAAAGGCGGACTGAATAGACCTCGCAGCTTCCGCCTACATGCCCACAATCGCCTATCCCATAGCCAACATGTTCAACCAGATAGACGTGATGTTGGGCGACTGAATAACGCAGAGCTATATGTATGCCTACTGGGCGTATATAGAGCGCCTATTAAATTATGGCCACTATACCATGGATGGGCAGCATGCGGCAGGCCTCTTTTACCGCGACAACCTGCAGAGCATTTCAACAACGCTGATCTGGATGGCGACAACAAGGGGTTCACAAAGAGATCCCTTGATGCCAAGACCAGTAAAGTATTCGATTTACAAGGTCGTCTACGCACACACACACACCTTTTCTTCCAGGATAAACTATTGATCAGTGGCGTCAAACTTAAAATTAAACTATTCAGAAACACGGATGCTTTTTGGCTAATGAGCGGGGATGCCGAGCAATACAAGCTAGTCATCGTATTGGGGAGTTTATTCGTTAAATGTGTGAGCATCTCCTTGACCATTAAACTGGTGCATGCAGAGGCTAGCACAAATCTAGCATAAGTACCCGGTGGAGAGGGTCGTCCTTAAAGTCTTCAGCCTTCATGCCGGCAGCCGTGGAACCAATCAAGACAACCTGTTTCTGGGGCAACCTGTTTTCTCCCAGGAGCCAGTGGAGAGATTTTAGTGCTGGAGAGATGCGGCTCCTGGGCTTGAGGCTAAGGATAAGTCTTGCAGTTCTATTCTGGATTAGTTGAAGGGGGCGAAGGAAGAAAAGAGGAAGGTTGAGGAAGAGGCTGTTGCAGTAATCTAGCCTAGAGAGAACCAGGGCTCTGGAGACGTTGAGCATCTCAGGGAAGTTGAGGGGAGGTAGAATGCCTCTGAGGAGATGCAACTGAAAATTGGCCTTCTTGGCAATGTCCATGATGTGTGGAGAGAAAGACGGAGAGGAGTCAAAGATGATCCCAAGGTTTTTTACCTCACAAGTGGGTAAGGGGAGAGGAACCAGGGAGTCTGGCCAGAGAGTGTGCTGGGGGGGCGCAGAGCAGGCATCCCAATGAGAAGGATATATGTCTTACTGGCATTAAGGCAGAGATCATTGGCAGAGTACCATGCCTGAATAGCAGTCAAGCAGTCGGGTGTGAGGGAGAAGGGAGAGGAAGGCATCTTGAAAGAGCTGTGTGTTGTCTGCGTAACACTGGAAATGAGGGGAGAAAGTGGAGATCAGGTGGGTCAAAGGGACCAGCTAGGTGTTGAAGAGCCATGGCGAAGGGATAGAGCCCTGAGGTACGCCACAGGTAGAGAGTGAGGTGGAGGAGAGAAAAGGACCCATTTGCTCTTGGGAAGGTCTGTTTGAGAGGAAGGAGGTCAGCCACTCCAGTTCCCTGTTTGTGATGCCTACAGTGTCATGGAGACAGTTTGCGGATGGAGTGGTTGATGGAGTCAAAAGCAGAGGAGAGATTGAGGAGGATCAGAACAGAGGGAGTGTTTGAGTCCATGTTAGAGAGTAGGTCTTCGCGGGTGTTCAGGAAAGCAGTTTCCGTGCCTCTTTCGGTATGGAAGGTCAGTTGGTGGATGACCAGCTTCTCCATGAATTTGCCCAAAAAAGGGGTGATGGGGATAGGGCGATAGTTAGCCAGGCAAGAAAGGTCAGCAGATTTCTTTTTTAGAAGGGGATGCACAAGAGTGTTTAAGGGGTTGAGGGAAGGAGCCAGTGGCAAAAGAGTGGTTGCAGAGGTCAGCCAAGTCTCGAGCGAGAAAGGCGATGTTGTCCTTGATGGTTCTGGAGGAACAGGGAGCACCTGTTTAGAGGAGACTCTAGAGATCTCATCTGGTGCAATGGGAGAGAAAGAGGAGATAATGGGGGGCAGGGGAGCCACGGGAGGCGAGAGAAGGGGAGGATTGGGGTCAGAGCAGATGACAGGACAGGCTGTCCAGAGTTTTGGAGGAAAAGTGGGAGGCCAGTGCAGAGCAGACGGCCTGGGAGTGAGGGAAGTAGGGAGGAGAGGAGGAGTCTGCGGCGGGATTGGCAAGTTCCTTGCAGATTTAGAGTCCAGCCATGTTATTGGTGGCATCAGAGATACAGGCATGGACATGAGCCATCTACTTAGAGCAGCAGGAGGGTCGGTATTGCCTTTGAAGTAGGCGGCAGGACGATTTGTCAGAGGATGTGCTAGATGTCTGCCATTTCCGCTCTGCAGCTTTGCACTTGCGTTTCAAAGAGGTCAAGTTGGAGTCATACCAAGAGTTGCATTTGGAGGCAAGCTTTATGTGGATCCTCATGATAGGGGCAAGGATGTCGAGGGTGCTAGGGATGGAGAGCTGGAGGTTAGCTAGAACAGAGTCAGAAGAAGGGGGTCCAGTGAAGGGTGGTGGGGAGAGGGATAAAGGAATAGGCAAATGCAGCGATTGAGACACGCTTCAAAGGTCGAATGACAGAGACGGAGACTGGCAGTGCCGGCGGAGGCATCAGGGGGCAGAGGAGGTCAAGGTGGGAAGAGATGAGAGAGTGGTCAGACCAGGAGAGAGTGGTAGTGAGAGGGTTGGAGAGAGGGGATGTCTGTTGAGATGAGAGCATCCAGGGTGTGTCCAGCAGAGCGGGTTGAACCAGAGGTAAGGATGGTGAGGAAAAGAGGTTGCGGAAGAGAGCAGTGGCCACATCAGGAGAGTCGAGATGGATATTAAAGTCCCCAAAGAAGATAAGTTTGGGGGAGGAGGCAAGAAGAGAGGATGACAGGTCGGCCCTTACAGAGAGAAAGAGGGAGGCGGTCTGGGGGGCCTTTGGATGGTAGCGAGGGTAAGAAGAAAGTGAGCGAGACAGACAGCTTGCAGACTAGGCTTTCAAAGGATGAGTATGTTTGAGTGGGGATGATTGAGGCAGGAACCCACTCAGGGAAGGTCAGAGCTACTCCACCACCAGGCCGGGAGGGCCTGGGATTGGACAGGATCTTGTAGCCCTCAGGGAGGAGAGTGTCAAAAGCACTGAAGGAGCTGGCTTTGAACCATGTCTCAATGAGAGCAAGGACATCAAGGTCTTCAAGGAGGTGACCGATGTCAGAGGAGTGTTTGATGGCAGAGTGAGAGTTGAGGGTAGCTGGTTTCCCCCTTTAAAAGCTTTGCAAGGAGGAACACAGGGGTGGGGTGCCACTACAGGGTAGAGAGGTGGGGAAAGGCGAGATGAGGGAAGTAGGGGGTGGAAGGAGAAGGGGGGGGTTTAAGAGACAAGGAAGACGCCTGTCAAGAAGGAGGCGATTGGGCTGAGAGCCCTGGGCCATGATAGTGCCATTATGATGTACATTAATGGTGTATTTGGAAGATGCGAAGTGAGCCAAGAGCACTTTTCATTTACTGCCACCAGTAATGGGCGAGGAGGAGAAAAGGGAGAGGACAGAGACCATATGGGGGGGTCCATAGGTTAGAAGAAGGAACAGCAAAGAGAATGTCAATGATGGTCTGTCTGGAAGAAGCATTGATGCAGGTGTCTCGATGGCCAGACCAGGGTTTGAACTCAGGAGTGCCTTTTTTAGTTTCTTCCTACCAGACTTTTTAAGTAAGGGGGATAGGAGATGGAGAAGCAGTTAGAAGCAGTTAGCAAAGATTGGGGAGACGGAGATCACCATGGGGGCAGATGCAAGTCTGGGCAGGAGGGTGTTGGAGGGTCAGAAACACTGTGCAACATCAGGATCACACTAGGCGGCCAAGCAGACAGAAATCGTTGAGCAAATTGTTATGCACACCTAAATTGGTTTTAGCCAGAAGGCACTCAAAAGCAGAACAAAAAGGTAGATGCACAGTTGGAAGCCCACCTAAATTTGCATTTTTACCAGAACCCGCTCAAAAGCAGTACACAATGCTAGATACACAGTTGGAAGAACACCTACATTCGTTTTTTAGCCAGAAAGCACTCAAAAGCAGTACACAATGGTAGATGCATCACAGAGAATAGAAAAGAGTTATAAAGTTATAACGTTAAGAGAGCAGTAGGGAAACAAAGTATGGGGAACATCACAATGCGTAGTAAAATGTTGGTGCACAGATTTAGAGGTTACAGTTTAGGCAGGTAGGAAAGGAGGAGGCAGCAAAAACATCAATGTCAAAAATGTAAATGTGTGTTGTCTTTCTAGTGTTGCGTCTATCAATAAAATAACTTTCTTTTAAAAATCAACAAGCATGTCTTATTACACATAATAAATAGGGTAATATAATAAACAAGCCGTTTTATGAATTGAAAACATTTTTATTTATAAAAAAAGGCATATTTAATACCAAAAGGAAGAAGGGTTATATGTGCACAAACAATTGAGTACAGAAAGGAAAAAGGTAATATGTGTAAAATTATGGCGATACAGAAAGCAAACATATACACACAGACAACGGGCTGTGCCCATTAATCAGACACCCAGGACTCGGACAACAATCTTGGAGGGACGCATCTCCTGCACGGACAAGACGCCTGGGTATAGGTGACGGGGGCGTAGTAGAGTTTTGAGGGGTTGGGTAAAGATTCCTTAAACCATTGGGTACTCCACCCCTGTTCCACCCCTGTTCGGGACTGGGGGGGGGGGAACTGTATCGGCTGATAGTTGTATCTAGAAGGCTGTGTTGTTGTGGGTAGCTGGATACCAGTTCTTGGAGGATCCAGAAGGTGTTGTTGGGAGAAATTACCTACAATGGATGTTGGGATATTTAAATCCTTGACCGCTTGCATGCACTTGTTCCAGCTGATGGGTGCTTTTATTATGAAAGTGAGTTGTCGACTCGTAATACCCTGTACTAGATTGTGCAGGTTTGAGCCCCTTACAACCCTTCCTCTGTAGATTAACTCCACCCCCACCCCCCATCAGTCCCCGATAAAAACATCAATTACAAGTAACATGTTATGTAGTAATAGTTCTGGGTTAGGTTCATAAAGTTGGCTAAGTATATTCACCACATCTGCCATAACCGGTTCTACCCCCGCTGTAGCCTTCACACTGTTAGATTCCTCTGGCGGCATTTATAAGGTTAGTTTATTTTCTATGTCACTTTGCTTGACGTGATTTAAGTGTTTATGCAGAATATCCGCATACAAGGCGGAATTATCATGTGCCACTAAGTGCTTTCTGTTTAAAACATCCTCACCCCCCCCCCGCGCCCTCCCGAGTCCAGACGCATGGCTGCAACCTTGGGTGTATCCCAATCCACCGGGATTTTGGGGGCCACCAGTCTTTCTAATTGGCGGTTGTCAACCAAATACATTTTATGAGCAAGCACAGTCCACGAGTGAAGGCAGAAGCTGACCGGGACGCCGAGAACGGAGAGTCAGACGCCAGTCCAGGATGTGAGGACCACACAGTCAGAAGGCAGGCTGAAACGCCAGGCATCCCTGAGACTCGGGGAGTGCACAGGGAAGAAACTGCACTGCTGTGTATGCCAAAAAGACTACATAGCCACCGCACAGTGAGAACCAGAGTGAGCACAGTGAAGAAAAGGTGCTGCCCGGAAGCGGAAGAAGACTGAGGAGCTGCTGTAGAGCAAGAGAGGCTCCAGAATGCCACTGGAGCCCTGTGACCGAGTCCAGCTGCCCCGGGGAAGTTAACACCCGCACATACCAAGCATTAGGGTATGCAGGTGACCGGAGAGGCACTGGAGGCTTAAGGAGCTGGTGGCATGAGCTGAGAGAGTCTGGGACCCGGAAACCGTGGAGGAAACGGTTGACTGGACATGGGCTTATACTAAGGTTTGGCAAGGAAAGAGAACCGAGTCTACAAAGTGGGAAACGTAAGTCAGAAGCGCAAGTCTGAGACCTGCACCCATATAAAGACAATTATGAAACTGATAGAGTACACATAGTACTTGGCAGACGAGTAAACCAAATCTGTACGTGTTGTGTCTTTCTATGTTTGTTAAGAGTCGCGTTTTCTGGTACGTGTTGGCTAAAGCCATACCATCATTGGTGGCAGCTGCGCGAACAGAGGTAAGATGATCTCTTGAGATGGGATAAAATTAGCTATTAAACAAAAACAGAAATTGTTATAACTTTCGAAACTGGCTCTTTTACAAATTTGACATTATTCATTTCTAATTATTACTTCTAGTTTATATTTGTTACCATAAAAATGTAACACTTGGCTTAATTAGCACAGTACATTGGCTGACTTGGCACAATACAATATCAAACCTAATATAACCATATACATTTTCTGTTAAATTATTATTCCTAGATGGGCAGTCTGACGATCTCCTAATGTACTCTATCAAAATACCCCTGTAAAAAAAACTGTGAGGGCACAAGCAACACCCGTGAGAGTTTTCAGCTTGCTTTGCATAAGATCAAAGGGAATTTTGGGAATAGAAGTATGACCACAGATCTTGATATCCGACAACTATGCTTGTTGTAAAAGGGTTCTATGCTTGAAATACTAAGAACTTCTACAGTTAGCCTCCGGAATACACCACCTCTCGAAGACCGTTCAAGTTGTTGTTTTTTCAGTAATTGAGAAGGGGCATCCCTCACGTTTCCCCTGGGTGGATCCCACCCTCCCCCCAACCACAGACGTCTCTAACCCACTGGATGGTCACTAGAGGTCGTTATCCCTTACTATCTTAACAACTGACGACTGGTCATGATGGTTTTAGGGAGACGCCCTTTCCCACCCTCTGAGAACAATCCTGATGAATCCTAACCCAGGTCCCTCAATAATATGGTATAAGACGAGGTACTGGCCATACAACCAGGTCTCACTTGGTGCTTGCCTTGCACACACGTGTACTCCGTGTGCTGATTTTGCATCCTTCCTCTCTCTTCCTTCCACTTTGCCCCTTTTTTTGCCTATTACTTCTACGTCCCTCCCTGTCGAATGCTTCCCTCTGTCCATCCAATGTTCTCTTTTTTTTACTCCTATTCCCCTCCCCTCTTTACTCTCCTTCTCTCTGCCTTCCTTCTCTCCACTCTCTCCCCTCCTTCTCTGCCCTCCTTCTCGCCCCTCTGCCCTCCTTCTCGCCCCTCTATGCCCTACCTCATGCCCCTCTCTCCCCTACCCCATGCCCCTCTCTGCTCTACACTCACCCCACACTTTCTCCCACAGTCACCCTCCTTTTACTCTCCCTGGCATATTTGGGGAAATATTTACACCACTCCAATTAAGAATTCACTAGCTGCCGCTGAAGAAAACAACGCTCGCGTTGGCTTTACCCATAATGGCAGCGAAATATTCCATGCTACTGTAAGAAAACATCCATACTGGCTACTCCCTGCACTCGATCCCCTTCGCTCCCAGAATCACTAACCCAGGCTCCCAGCCTCACTCCTCGGCCCACATACACAAACATTCATACCCATACACACATTCAGTCACACATGCATACCACATTTACAAAAGTATCCCTCATTCACACACTCCCCCATACAAAAAATTTACCCGGCACTCTCATTCACATGCACAAATTAACCCCCATACACAACATTCACACTGCATTCTTAAGCACGCACACACGCTTATCCACACACATACACGCACACACACACTTACACCCTCAACACTCGCATGCACATATACAAAAATGCTTTTTCTTTCATGCGCTCTCTACTGCAACTTGTGACTCGACGCTGCCTCCTCAGCTAATCCAGGCCCTCCTGCTCCCACGCACCATGCAGGAAGGGGGAAGGCCCTTCTTGGTTCCTGACTTGTGTGATGGAGTTGGAGTGCAAGGAACTGCTGTTGCAGTCTTCATGGAGGCCATCCCAGGACATTTCAATTCGGGTAGGTCCCCAACATGATTGCCCAGTTGGCCATGCAAGGCTTGGAAACAAAACGCTCCTGGCCTAGCAAGACCCGTTGGGCATGCGTTCTTGGGAACAGCACAATGGTAAACGAAACAATGTTTCCATGATTTTGCTGTGTCTGTGGCTCCTCCATAATTGGTATTGTGTCAGCACCCCATCGCCCATTATGGACAAGCCACCACTGCGTATGCCTTTCTCCATTTTCCAGTATCTGAAGTAGTCTGTTCCTGCCAGCCTGTATCTCGGTAGCTTTGTTAGTCCCAGCGGCAGTGGTCGAAGTGAGTGGGAGCGGTGCTCCTCTACTTTTTAAAATTAAGTTTTACAGCTCCTATACTTTTATTTTAAAAAGAAACCGTTCCGTTTTCAAATAACAGTCTAGGAAGAGGTTGAAGCTTGCACTTTCAGTGCAATGCACTGGACGTTCCCTTAAACAGCAGGCAAATGTGGTTGGGGGTTTGTATTGTTTGTGGGAGGGGGCAGGGCGATGGGGTTTGTGAGGAGTGGGGCAGGCTAGCAGGGAACATAGTTCCTCTACTACTTTTCTTACGATTTGACCACTGCCCAGCGGTAGGGCACCTAAATTGCAGTAGCAAAATGTATAAACTTATTTTATTTTTAGTTTTTTATGATCATTCTTAAATGTGTCATTCTTCTTTCTAAAGACTGTAGATTTGTCTCAATGTCCTTATCGCATTATTTGACCCGTAACTCTTGCAATATGAAAACAATTATAAAAATGTCCATCATTAGATCTTGCAGCCATACTTATTTGACACCATTTAAATGGATATTATATTGCTAAATGCTGTGTTTTCTGTTTAACAGTACCACTAACATTCTGGCTCTTGTGTAAAGTATATGCATAGTATTCCTGAAATAACAGTTCAGTTGTAATGAACATTGTAGTTATGCCGTCATGTGAACAATTTGACATCCAGTACATCTCCCTCCGTATGCAAAGTAGTGCATTGCATAGCTGTCCATGTGACCGGGAATGCTGGCGAATGCATACTCCCTGGGGCAGATGGGGTGCAGGGTGAGCCATTGCTGAATGATGATTGCACATGCGGCTATGAAAGCATTTCTTTCTTTCTTAGCATGGCTTCTCATCGCTGGACCAAAACCGGCGATGGATTAGGGTATATGATGCCCATACAATGCTTATACAAAGGCCACAATTATTAGTTTTGTCAGTGCTTCTGTCTCCTGGAACATTTTACTATTAATGTTTTGATGGGTGATGGTTAATTTTGTTGACATAGCATTTATTTAGAAATGTATTCTTAGCGCAAGACTTTCAGATCGCTTGTTTACGTTTCTGTTTGCCCAGTGCCCATCGAGCTATATGATAATCCTGCATGCGGTTAAGCACACATACATTCTGCCCAGCGGAGAGAGGGCGAGGCAGCAGAGTACTCTCTAGATACTACGAAACGGTGCACATGCTCACTGAGTACGGGGTGTGTGCTTTTATCTGGACTCCTGGATTGGCACATAGGTTACAGAAGGTGTGGGGCATAACCGAAATCCTCGTGTTCTAGTTTCTCTGACTTGTTTTATCTGGTAAGGAATTATTTTTTCAATGTTGCATTTGGTGGAGGCATTTTATTCACTCACCTGTTGTTGGTCATTGTATTAACACACGCTTTAAAATGATTTGATCGCATTTTATTCGTAGACTTATTTCATTAACTTATGCACTAAGGCCACAAATATATAATCATGGATTGTGCACGACGAGAGATAATCTAGACCTGCGTGATTGATGTAAATAATATGCAGAGATGTGAATGTTGCAAGTTCAGCCAAGCCAAAACGCAGTAAAGGAACGTGCAAAAGGAAATATTGGGTGAACATTGTACATGGAACAATGTCCATCCGTGTAGGATTCTTTGCCCTTAATTTCAAATATTACTTGTGAGCTTCCCCTGGTAGGCTCTTGAGCCTTCAATTTGGTAAATTACCAATTCACTACAAATCCACAAAACCCACATTTGTCTGGCTACTGCACGATACCTAACAGAATTTTAAGGGCTTTGTTGCAGCGAAGACATTGGCAAGCTTGAGAATACTTTATTAAGGTACGGCATATAAACCCCACCAGTATCCAGATTCTTAGCTGGCTAGAGCAACTGACATTGCAACTTCCAGAGGTTGGAACGCCCAGAGGTTCTAGAACCTCACACTTGTATGCCGCACCTCTCCTTTTTTACACTTGACAAGTGCAGTTTCTCCGATGGAGGTAAAGAGTAGTAGTACCTGGCAGTTTACTCACATAGATCTTTAAATAGCTGGCCTCCAGCCCCTCTGCTACCCTTCAGGTTATTTAGGGGTTGCTGTAGAGATATCTAATGTTCAATGAAAGAGAGTGCAATCCTGCATCACTGCGCAAGTGACATTTAAAAAACCATACCGTACAATACATTGAGTTACATAATGTGATTATGAAAAATAAACTGTAAAAAAAACGTGTTGTGCCGCCAGATTGTAATCGACCCTGGTGGAGGGTGACTGAGGGCAGGGAGAGGTCTGGAGGACCGTCAAGGCAAGAAAAGGAAAGACAAAGGAGGAGCATGATGGGCGAAAAAGTGAGAGGACCATCAAAGTTCAGGAAGGTCTCATTGTAAAGGGGTGAATCATAGAGAGGTGTTGCTGGGCATGCTGGGAGCTACGGACAGCGATGGATTTGTCCCAGACGTTGCTAGGGCTTCACCCAGAGGCAGATCTTATCAGCCTTCTTTGGGATTTACATCCGGGTTGACAGAGGTGAGGAGGTGGGCATGGATTTCAGGTGGGTGGGTGTAAGGCGTGACCGAGTACACACAATGGTAACTGTGCGAAAGAGATCAGTCACGATTATGGAAGACTGGCACGGAGGCGGAGGAGTGGCTCAACTCTCAAGCAGCCACACGGGTATTAAACCACCAGCTTCACCATGCACACTGGCACCACCTGTGTTGTCACAGCTGCATACAGCAATGGATTTGGGTGGGACCTCACCAGGGCTTTGCCCTGAGGCGGATCCTATCAGTCCCCTCCTGGATGTTGTTCTGGGATGACGGAGATAAAAGGAGGTGGGCATGGCACTGCAGGTGGGTGGTGGGAGGCGTGTAAGAGTGCCCACAATGGTCTGTGTGAGAAAGAGAATGCAGTCACTTACTGCATGTGTGCGACTATGGCAAACAGGGAGAGGAATGGCTCAACTCCCAAGCAGCTACACAGGTATTACACCCCCAACTTGACCATGTGCAGAACAGCCTCCAGAGCTTTCACAGCTGCAGAAAGTGATGGCCCTGGCCCAAACTAGGTGCTTGTTTCATAAATATCCAGTGCAATTGATGCTACTTGTTGCTTGGTTTAGGCCATTTCCCCAACACTGACGGCCTTCAATCTCAAGGTACACCGAGCATGTCCCCCACCTCTCTCTCTATTGACTTGTCACCTTCCTGCCCTACCTTACATTCACTTTGTTTGGAATTGTGTTGTACCCTCTTATGGGATAGAAGCCCTGTTGCAGTGAATCTGGAAGCTTGATCCCAACACAGCTCCCTGTCTCGGGTGCACCTGACCTAACCGATGGAGTCCTATTAAATGCCACTTTATTGGATGCTTGCCTGGAGTCTTTGCTGTACGTTCTCGTGATCCAAATTTAACACATCATGCCACATATATCATTGACTCGGGCCATCATCTTTATTGTTTTTCTTGTATATCTAAACAACGTCACATAAATGATTATTTTCAAATTGGTTCAAATATGTAACTCTGCAGGATTCCAATGTCAATGTTCCTGCAATGCTGGTTTTGATTAACCAGAATTTGGAAGATCGAGCTGCTGCTCTTCAGAGCTGTTAGCAATCACAGATCTACATCTCCATGCCTGTGTGGTACAAATCATTTCTGATCTCTTTGAATGGCCTATACCTACCGCACATGGTGTGAAATCTTAAGTTACCCACCTCGATCTATGAAAATAAAGTAACCAAAATGAACCAAACTCCCGCTTAATGAGACTGAGTGAGCAAAATTCATGAATTATTATTCGTATTATTGGGCTTACTAATAAAGCGCAGCACGCCCACAGGCCTCAGTGCGCATATGGTCCAGTGAACAAGAAAACGGTCAGCCACAGATCAGAGACGGGTGACACGAGAATGATCTAATCGTTGGAGATAAACAGAAATGTTTTAATAGCTTTTTTGAACTGCGCTAAAGCTGGGATATTAGGAAGATGAGGAGGAACAGAATTCCAGAGAAAGGGGGCATAAAAGTCAAAGCTAGTGCGCGTAAGGGCAGTGTTTGAGTTGCAGGTAAAGGGGCCTATGAGGGAGACCCCACATCAACAGAAGGATGGTTAAGCAAAGAAACAAATAAAATACCCGGATATGGTAAAACAGGGTCTGAAAGTGTGAGAAATGTGATAGTACACAATTATTTTCCAGAGTACGGAGCAGAATCAATGCCACATATGTTTTCGATTCATAATGAAAGGCCATGTGTGTTTGATATATTTATTTTTCCAAGTAGAGATCCAAACAACTTGGTAATGGATCTTTCATAGATTCACATGCTTGGCTTACTTCCCATCGCCTGGCTGGCAATCCTTGGTTACACTTACTACTTAAGTCTTCAAACCTAGGCATTTTCTGGCTGGATGAGGCTTTTTCTCTAGAGCCTATGGTGGTCACATTTCAAGAACTCTGACTCCGAAGGGAGCAGGGGTGGGGGGCTTAACTTCCCTTCATTGAGCCAGTATACCAGGCAGCTGTGCCTAATCTCTAAGCATTTTGGCGCTGAATCCCTGGCTTATGTCACAACTTTCAATAGTATGATTGGGGCAAAAGCAATAGATGCACTCTTCATGCTTATCCACTTCAGGCACGTTTTTCAGGCCTCAAGAAGAGCAAGCTCTGAATAAGGACTTTTTTGACGTTGCCTCTGTGTGTGACATGGTAAGGTATACAGAAAACGCCCATCTGTCAAGAATGAGGATTCCTTTTGTAGAAGATCCTTTATTCTGAAATGCCGTCTAGAGTAATTCTGCTTGGTTATGATATGGCATTTATAACGCGCCTATACACAAGTGTTTCAAGGCGCGACCAGGTATGGGAGGGGGAACAGAGGGCAGACGGAGACAATGGTCTTACTAGGCCAGGTGACATTGAGATCACGCAAAGTGCAGGGGAAAGGGAAAGTGCTGGGGGCGATGGGGGAGGGGGCAGTGCAGTACATGGGAACGACAGTAAAAGAAATAGACTAAATAAAGCAATAAGTGAAAGTGTGGCCAGCTGGTGGCAAGTGCAAGGGTAAGTGCAGATATCAGGTGTCAAGTGCTGGTAGGGGGCTGTAGGGATACAGAAAACAGTCCCCAAGTGCGGGGGCTGCCAGGGAGGCAGTGCAGGGGTGCAATTGGCAGGGGAGGGGACCTGGGTCCGAGATCAGAGGTTATCCAGTTGACCAGTGCAGTTTCAGCCAGTTGTTCGGCAGGGGAGAAGAGGAGAGAACGCAGAAGCAAAGTGGAAGGCTTTCAGGTGCTTCCGGAACCAGAGATGCTTCTCCTCACATTTCAGGGAGGCTGTTCCAACAGGAGTCTTCAGCCGAAGAAAGAGATCTACCACCAACTCGTTGCTTGGAGAAGCAACTGACCCTGAGGGAGTTGGAGGCGGATGAGCGAAGAGCTCGAGAAGGAAGATATTTAGGAAGAGAGAGTTGAAGGTATTGAGGCCCCAGAAGGCCTTGTGGCCAATGCAGAGAGTTTTCAACTTAATCCTCACAGCCACTGGGAGCCAGTGCAGATATTTCCGTCCTGGAGTGATATGATCCCTGGGCTTGAGGCCAAGGACAAGCATCGCAGTCCTGTTCTGGATGAGTTGCAGAGGGCAGAGAGTAGAAGCCGGCAGATTTAGAAAGAGGCTGTTGCAGTAGTCCAGCCTAGAGAGAACCAGAGCTCTGGAGACAGTGAGCTTCTGGCGGAATGGGAGGAAAGGAAGAATACCTCTGAGGAGGTGCAGCTTGTAGTGGGACTTCTTGGAGATGTCAGAGATGTGAGGAGAGAAGGAGAGTGTGGAGTCAAAGATGACCCCAAGATTTTTAGCCTCACAGGTGGGAGCAGGAAGAGGGCCAAGAGAGGCCGGCCAGAGAGTGACAGGAAAGAGGGGAGCAGATGTGCTGACGAGGAGAATCCCAGTCTAACTGGCATTAAAGCAGAGATCATTGGTGACACACCACTCCTGGATAGCAGACAGACAGTCAGAGATGAGAAAAGGAGAAGAAGTGGTGGAAGGGAGCATGAAAATGAGTTGTCATCTGCACAGCACTGAAAGTTGGGGCAGAGATTGTCAATTCAGTGGGCAGGAAGTGTCAGGTATTGGTTGAACAGCCAGGGAGAGAGGTTAGACCCCTGGGGATCACCACAGGTAGAGATAGAGGCGAGGAAGGACCCAAGTTGGACCTGGGAGGGTCTATCGGAGAGGAAAGAGGTCAGCCAAGCGAGAGCCAGGTTATGACGGTTGAGCAGGATGGCATGGTTGACCGTGACAAAGGCAGAAGAGAGATCAAGTAAGATGAGGACACGGGGGGTGTTGGAATCGAGGTTGGAGAGCAGATCTTCACGGATGTTCAGGAGAGCGGTTTCTGTGCTTCTGGCAGCTCTGAAGCCAGACTTATGGTCAAGGAGACAACAAACAGATTCACTGTGACGGTTAAGCTGGGTGATGGACAGCTTTTCCAGGAGTTTGCCCAGGAAAGGAGTGAAGCAGATTGGGCGATCGTTAGCTGGGCAGGAGGGGTTGGCTGTGGGTTTCCTAAGAGGGTGCACAAGGGAGTGCTTCAGGGGGGAGAGCAGGGGCCAAGGTGTCAGTGTGGTCCTTGATGGTTTTGGAGGGACAGAGGTGAACCTGTTTTGATGAGACTTTTATAGATCAGACTTGTCTAGAAACCTCATCTGGGGAGAACAAGGGAAAGGCAGAGAAGGAGGGAGGAGAGGTGGCCGAAGGGCCAGAGGAAGAGCAGGGAGTAGAGGGGCCAGGGGGAGAGGAAGAGAGAGAGGACAGGATGTCCTGAGGTTTAGAGATGAAATGAGAAGCCAGGGCCGTGCAGAGGGCCTGAGACTGGGCAGGAGAGGTAGAGACTGCAGCAGGATTGGCCAGCTCCTTGCAGATTTTAAAGAGTTTGGCTGAGTTGTTAGATGCCGCAGAGACGCTGACTTGGATGTGGGTTCTCTTCTTGGTGCGGACAGAGAGCTGGTATTGCCTTTGGAGCAGGCGGCAGGCCAGTTTGTCAGGATGTACCAGAAGCACACCATTTCCTCTCAGCCACCCTGCACTTGCGCTTAAGGGTTGCGAGGTCTGAGTCGTACCAGGAGTTGCACTTGGCTTTGGGCTTCAAGCAAATCATCATGACATGGGCAAGAACATCGAGCATATCAGATATAGAAGAGTGGAGAATGGAGAGGGCTGTGTCAGGGTGTGAGTCAGCCAAAGGGGAAGGGGAAGGGGGTGGTGAGAAAGTGGCGGCAAAAGCCTCAACTGACACACTCTTCATGGGTCGGATAACCGAGAAGTTAGGTGGCAGTGTTGGAATTGGCTTGGCCTGAGGGGTAGAGAGAGTGATCCGGGAGGAAAGGAGAAAATGATCACTCCAGTGATCAGTTGGCGAAGGTCTGTTCACACCCAGGAAAGAGCCATTGACCATTCGGGTGGATAAAACAGCGGGCGAGACTACACATTCTCCGCCTGCTGTTCAAGCCACCTGGCACCCTTCCCAGATGGCACCTTTATTAAATATTTTATTTATTTATGATGTGGGGGAGGCAACAGGGAGCATCCCCCTGTTGTCTCCCCACCCCCATAACCCCCAACCAAACAAAACATCACCCACCCCGCCCTCCTTCTCCACTTACCAGAGGGATCGGAGCTTTGAGCTCCTATTGTTCGCACTCAGACCTATTTGAAAAACACTCGGATTACTTTGCAAGCACCCTGGTTTAAGGTGGCAGCACCCTCACGTATGATATGTTAAATGTTAAAGGTATTTGTACCGCGCACCGTCACCAACGGAGTTAGTCCTCAGGCGCCCTGGCGGATCTGCAAATGAGAAGGTGGGATGGGTTAGTAGGTGAAGGGGGAGTAGGATAGTGAGAGGAGTGGTGTTCTGTTGTCAGCTTCAACTCTGTATACACTGGGTGCTGAGCTTTCGTGTGAGTATCGGATCGATGTCAGTCCTCGTGTGCTGTTGGTGTTGCTTATGTGTTGTTGCGGTGTTGTGAAGTGCGTGCAGGTTGTGCGAGAGATGGTTGTGTGAGATGTTTGAGTGAGATAAGTCTGCAGAAATGCTGTTTTTTGTTAGTCGGTTGTATGAAGTTTAACAGAAGTTCAGAAATCTGTCTGAGTGTGGTGCTCGCCAATCATCCCAATCTCATCAGGGTGGGCAAAGGGGTTACGCCTGGCAGGGTTTGGTTTGTGTGAGGTGCTCCCTGTACTGTTCTAACGCGCTCTGTAAGTGTTCCGATTGCTCCTCGCGTTTTATTCTAGCGAGCTCTGTAGGTGTTCTAATGCTGATGGATTGATTAATGTGGGTTGGGTGTCTATTCTCCTCCTTTATTTCTGGGGCTGGTGTAGTGGACTCCTCTCACAAACTTTCTATCTAAATGCTTCTGCCGGTTTGGATATGGTACGTCTGGGAGGAGTGGATGAGTCATTTAAGGGCTTTCGTCTGGGTCCGAGTATGTGATCAGTCTCTGGAGACCTTCTTTTGTGGCTATTTCCCATGATATCTTATGGTCTGTTGTATGGTCGGTTCTTTGGGTTCAGTATTTGTCCATTTTGAGAGTGACCGAGGTTGGTGTTATTTTTGTCGTCGTTTTAATGGGGTGGACATTCTAGTGCGTCGCTGTTGTGATTACACTGTGAAGAGCCATGATTTGAGGAGTTTCCTGAATGCTAGGTGGTTTGTTGTGTTCCGTATATTCTTAGGTAGGTCATTCCAGGTTTTCGGTGCCTGGTGAGAGAAAGAGGATCCTCCGAGTTTTCTTCTGTTATAGGGTTTTGGTTCCAGTCGGATGTCGGTGCTTGATCTCAATGTTCTTGTCGGTTGATGTAGGCGTAATTTATCGCTTAGGAATTCTGCGCCTTGTTTGTGTATTGCTCTGTGTGCATGATGCACATGGACTTGAACTTTATTCGCTGTTTTAATGGTAGTCGGTGTAGTATTTTTAGTGCAGGTGTGATGTGTTCTCTTCTGGGTACCTTGGGGAGGAGACTGGCTGCTGCATTTTGTATGCGTTGTAGTTTTCTGTGATATATTTTCTTCAGGGTGCGTACGAAGAAGCAGGGGAGTGGGGGAGGGAAAGGAAGTGAAATGATAGGGCGAACAAGCATATAGTCTCGTCCAATCTGCAACCAATATCTCAACATGAGGAGCGATAAACTGATTTGGCTTCTTCCAGCCTGGATTTACATCAGGATTTTGGACAGATGAGCAATGCGTGCATTGCAACCTAGAAGAGAACACGGCAGGCTTGAAAGGGCTACAATTGTTCTGGAAAGGCCTTTCTGAACAGTAGATCTAATAGAACATGCTTGCACAGATTTCAACGAGTGTGCCGACTCCGGGGAAATAAAAGGCTCACTTTTGCAGCGCTATCCAGGGCATCTTTGACTTCCGCGTTCGACCCTGGAGCTGCCAAGTTTGTAGATGCACTTGGTGGCAAGAACTAAATGATAGCTTCTTGCTGCAGGTCAGGTTAACAGTGCAGCGAATCAAAGCAACTCGAATATAACAATTTGATTTTATTGCTTAATAAATTAGCATTAACTGCGCTCCCCGTATAGGTTAATGACACAATGAAGACAAATTTTATAATGCACTAACGGCAGTCACTTGACCCCACTTTCACTTAGTACTCAACAGTATTAAACCCATAATTCACCGTTCTGCAAATAGGCCTATAAAAGAAACGGTTTACTTAGAAAACGGGGCAAGTGATTAAAATCGATTTTTTTCGACTCGTTTCAACATACAGCTGCGTTTAAACAGAGCTTGAATCATTAAATGACTATTTTAAGTTAGAATTCATAGCTGCGGTGGCAACATTTGGGCTTTTGCACTTTAAGGCATTTCTATATCCTGTAACATTGTTTTTGTGCTCCTGATTTTACAGAGGTTTAAACTTTGCATGGCGTTGCCAAATTGTATCTTTACTTCAGGAGTACCTTTTAGGAAGGTCCCCTGCAGTGGGCTTTGGCATATGTATAGGCTATGCTTCTATGCCCCTAGTTGGTGCTGAGAACATATTTTTGGTTACATTCGACATTCACTGGGTTCTTTATCGCTCTCACTACTAAGATTTGTTATTCTTCACCTATACTTGGCTTTGAATTGCTCCTGAATAATTATTATATTGCTAGATTGTTACATTACCAGACTGACTGATTTTTAGCATTGCTAGATTAATTCTGCACAATTATATTAGTTATTGACCAATTATATTTGGCTCCTGATTGCCTAAGATTTATTATAATTGTCGAATGGTTGATTTTACAACCTTGTTACCATGCTAGATGGATGTTCTGCTATATTTATCAGCACCCTACGACATGAACTGTTGCCCAACTGCACTTCGCTCCTTGGGTGCCTGTATTAATCCATTGCACTACTAGACTTCATTTTGCATTGCTAGATTCACAGTTACCCAGCCTTATTTCACTCCTTGTTTACCCCAGATTACTCAACACATTGCTAAATTAGCTGATTGTAGTGCTAGATTGTTTAGGCACTGCAACCAGTCCTAATATTGTTCTGAAAAAATATTGTTGGGGGAACGATATTTTCTTTTTCTCCCATTTATGCAGGATTTGCTCAGCACGTTCTAGGACTGGAGCTTGTTTGTATGATTATACCAGTCCTAGAAAGTGTTTTAGTAGGAGAAAAAAAAATATTGTTGGTCCCAACAATGGTCTTAAAAACAACACATGGAACCTTTTGACACTGCTAGAGTAACTGCTGCCCAACAGTACTCAACTTCTTGGCTGCCCATCTATACCTTGCTCCTTTGTTGGGCCTCATACATTTTTTCACCACTACATTATTTTTGTCCCAATACAAACTGTTGGCCCAAAAGAGCAACCTTTATGACACTCGACTAGCTATAACTAACACCCCCCCACACTCCCCACACACACCCACACCCCTCTAACCCCCCTAAACCCCCCCCACACACACACACCCAACACACCCCCTCTTACCCTTCAATTGTTACATTCCTAGATTAATCCATGTTGGTTTCCCCAGAGTAGCTCTTTTTCTCTTTTCGTATGACATGCAAGGAGCTCATGCCTCTCAACTACAGTGGTCCCTCAAAGGTAAGTGCTGAACTGTATAACCATTTGCCTAACAGAACATGTGTATCCTTACCGGTTCACCACATAGCAAGAATTCCCTATGTCCATAAGATGCAAAGAAAGCAGGATTCGAGGGGGAAGAAAGATTTAGGACAGTTAAAGAGGAGGCCTTCATAATGCCAACAAACAAATCATCAGGAGACATTAGAGATAATCCTAACAAGTCCCATAAAAGTCAGCTTATGACTTTCATCTGAAGATACCATGTCAAACAAATACCTCCAACAGAGGGCCAAGTATCACTGAAAGCAACCAGCTTAACGTACATAGGACTACTACAAAACAAAAGAAGCGACACCCACTTTCAAATAACCTCATCCTTAGCCAACGCTCCTATGTACCCGAACCATCTAACTCTGGGAGTCCACGCTGATTATTCCTTTGATTACAAAACTGCGCCTTACCTTCAATCCACATTGGACTCAGGAACACAAACCAGACCTCACAACAGACCCCACCCCATCAGCCTCTTTGAAGATCAATGTAGCAGCCCCTAGTTTTTTTCCGAATTGCAAGCCCCTTCACCTCCAAGAAACGGAGGTACCAGGGGTACATCTTGGTACACAAAGGATTCTAAAAGAAAATGATGGAACCTGGTGCCTCTTAAATCAAGGGTCGCACGGAGGATCCATTCTTCTGGCGTCTATTATCTGTCTAAGGATAAAATAAACCTACTTTCATCACAGAAACATGGGTCTTGGAGGATTACTCGGCTGTTACACATGAAGCCATCAACACACGTTACAAGATCAAGTTTGTCAACAGAACAGCCATGATAGAAGGCAGATCTGCTGGTGCATTTGCAGACATAGTTGAAACCTCTGCCAAACCTGCTATTTTCGGTTTGGGTGTTTGTTGTCGCTGACCTGCTGCTCCAAGTATTGTCTTCCCAATGCTTAAGTATTAGAAATTGTAAGAGAAGAGCAGCTGTGATTGTGCCAAACTGAGTTTGTATTCAAGATAGTCACTTGTTTAAAATATATATATTTTTTTTACGTTTATTTGGAAATAATTCGAATACAGTGATTCGAATTTAGCATGCCCACACACCGATCAGCTCGCTTCATTTGCCTCGTATGGTAGGTATCGGGAAGTGATTTTGTCAGACAAATCCGACCAAAGGGTGTCCACACCTATAGGCGGGACTGACACCATCCATTGATGTTGAGCCCATATATGTAGCCCTCCAATTTAATAAACACCTAAAACTCGTATACATGGATTAAGAAGATATATTCTTGAACTATTAGAGACTCATTGGAACCCGCTAATAAGTCTAATTATTAGCATCACAACTAAAACCTATCCATCCATTTCCTTCTGATGACCCAGCACTCTATTTGCTGGTGAAACGCGTGTAGAGGACCAGGAAATCATGGAGAAAAGTTTTTTTAACCCAAATATGTATTAAGAATCCCTGTATTCGAATTATTTCCGAATAAACTTAATTCTTTTTTAAAAACCAGTGACTCTATCTTGAATACAAACTCAGTTTGTATTCTCTCACAATTTCTTTAGAAGGCAGATCTGCACTCGTACATAGACATTCCATCCAATCCAAAACCCCACACACTAACATCATCTCGGACTGCAAAACGCCCCTCCATTTCTGCTCACTCTCACATACATCCACACCAAGCTTCCTTCTCATCTGCAGTCCACCATTTTACAACCCTTCTTTCACACGAAACTTGACTGATGCAGTCACTAATCCTTCGGCAGACCACCGATGGCCCTTCAGGCTTGAACATTTGCCTAGAGCAGGAGGATAACACAACTACAGTCACGCTCCACAAACCTCTGCACCCACACCTCAAATAGCTAGTTAAGGGCCCACAAATGAAGCTGACAAACCATGGATGGCACCCTCTAAAAGGAGAACTTCACCAGAGTCTCCTCCCCATTCTGCCTAATTTGAGGAGACCATCACTCTATCCTGTTCATCACATTCACCAAATCACAACTGCTTGCAAAATGAACCAGAGGCTCCCCCACCTTTAACCAGACTATGGAAAGGGATCCACTGGACAGCCTCATGGAAAAACCTGAAGCTTCCAAACCCCAGCACACACCCAAAAACCGTACAGAAACACTGTATGACCACCCATACAGAAACACTGTATGACCAACATAGTGACATCCATAACCGGATAATCCAACACCTTGACTGCAGAGCACCCAGAAAGCCCTTCAAACTGTTACCAAAGAAGAAAAGTCACCAAAATGTTTGCTCCTAAACTGGATCTCATCAAAAAAGAAAAAAAGGAAGGCTTGATAAAATATGGAGAAGTGACTTTCCTACAAACAGATTGGCCTACCATTGACTCCTTTGGTTTTAAACCGCACAAACTATCAAAGCAGAAACATTGAATTGATTCACCACAATGTGGTTGGAAGCTTGTCTTCAAAATCATCCATGAAGTAAAGAAAAACAATCAGCCTGCTACAGTGCATCAACACTATTGAAAATCCAATACCACCTGGACAGAAAAGGACCAACTCCTCCATACCAAACTACAGTAACTCACCAGCAAAAGCACCTACCCTGACGCAGCCATTTATCTCTTCACTGCCCAAGTCTTCCCTCATAGGCATGCCACAAGTCATCTACTCACCCATGTCTTCAAATAAGTAATTCAACCAATGCCAAATAGCCCCAGCCTTCCTAGCCCTTCCCGAAGCCTCATTTGAGTAATTGGTCATCCTTTCAAAAGCGTGTTTGTTAAACGTCTCCTTAAAAAACTGACAGCTGACCCAAATGACCCTGCAAACTATCAACCAATCGCCAAAAACACCTTAAAATTGGGCAACAGCTACATGAATGGGTTGAAAGCTTCTGACTTCAATAATTGCAACAAGAAAAGAATCCACACTGTCCTCGTTATGGGACACCCAAATAAATCCTATGGGCACCAATTCACCCAGTGCCCCATCCTGCGGTCAATTTCAACACTATCTGCCCCCGAAATCATACAAAAAAAATACTTGAGGATATTAGAGTAAAAGGAATCCACCTATGCTGGATCATCTTTTCTTAACCGACAGGACTAACACAGTGCACATGTCCCCTTTTCGGTCATGTCCTTGCAAGATGACATGTGGCGTTCAAGGATCCATTCTCTCACCTATGCTCTTCAACACTTACATGACTCCACTACTGGAGCTTCGTTACTACTCGAGTCACACTTTCTTCAACTATGCAGATGACACCCTCAAATCATTTAGAAGCTCACAAAGGGCTACAGTGAACACAAAGGACCGCAGCACTTGCTTTGCACGCACCTATTTTATGACTACAAAGAGATTTAAACTCAACCAAACATAGCTCAACACCAAACCTGGCACTAATACCCTGGCCAAATGAAATTAGCACTGTTGAAAACCTCAGAATTGGGATGGACTGTAATATGTCACTGTAACCAGTGATTAGAGCCATCATAATGAGCTGCTTCTTCCATCTCCATAATGTCTGACTCCTCATGCGCTGCCTGACCTTCATGCACAGGATTATGGCAGCTATCCCATTTGTACTCTCGTTACTAGGTTCCATCTTGGACTGAATATCTACTCAAAAGATTTCAAATTGTCCAAAATGCGGTTGCCAGACTGCTCCTGAGGCTGAAAAAATACAAACAAATCACCCCGAACATATCAACTTTGTCCTACATACACTACACTTGCTCACAATTAAATGGTAGATTCTTTTGAAAATGTTATGCGTCACTCACTGCACCTTCTGAAGCAGGGGCCTAGAATACATCATAAGGCAATTCACCTACTACCCACCGCCTCTTCTAGCAATGTTGCCAAGCTTTAACCAGAAATAGCACTGCAGATCTTATTTCTCCTTCCTTTATCATAGATGGCTCAGAAAACACTCCAGAGTCTCATGGATGAATCAAGAGTTTTTATTAAATTCTTAGTGGGGGTCTATGGCTGCCACTCTCTCACCATCCCTTGAACCTCCTCCCAAACCCAGGTGTCTGTAGCCCATGTTTAGTTCTACCATTCATTGACCCCTACTGCCTATTGGGTGCCTTATACTAAAAGTGTTCTCCCTGAAAGCTGGATCACTAACTCCCTCAGAGACTTTCCGAACTTTCACTATTCTCACCACAGGTTAGTGGTCTAATGGGTAGTTAGGATTTGTGCCTTTGCAGCTACTCATTAAGATTTACCTAGTTCCACTCAAGCCCACCTACACGCTCCCCTTCTATTCGACCTGCTTCTCTCCACCAACCTCCTGTCCCACTGATGTTTCACTCCTCCACTGTCCTTACTCCGCCCTTTGATGTACGCCTTCCTCACTCCTCTTACTCCTCCCACACTACTACTACTCCCATACTACTATTCCCATACTGCTGCTCCACCTCTCACACTACTATTCCTCCTTCCATGCTAGTCCTCCTGCTTGCACACTCCTGCTCACACACCACTACTCCTCTCCACCTGCAGAGCCACTCGTTGTCCCTCCAGACTACTACTCCTCTTCTCAGGCCACTACTCCACGACCTTCTTTCACTCTATCAGCCTTCTCGCATTCACACCTTACAGTACCCTTTCTACACGTTTGTCTCGCACACACACATGCACACTACTGAACCACTATCTCTCCTAAACCAATGCCTCCCCTGCTCCAAAACTTTTTCCACAAACCACCACTCCCTCCTGCCTTCTGCTGGTCTCTTGGTCATTGTCCACCTCCTCCTCCGACCTCACCAGTTTAACCCACATTTCCTGTTTCCCACCCCTGGCTTATATATCCCTCCCCTGATGAGGGTTGTTCCACTGTCTGGGACTAATCTCTTGGCTTCCTCTCCCCCTCCGTGTATGCGTAAAACAATATTTCTTTTTAATAAAATGCTTAAAAGCGGATCTTGACTCTAACTTTTCTCTACATGGTGTGCCGTCTGGAATATTTGGATGGCTAGGGACCTCAATGGGTCAAGTTTTGGTCAGGGTCGCATAAGCAGGGACCCCTAGGGTAAGTCTGGGGGGGAACTTTCCCTAGAAAATCAGTTCTGTGCTAGCGGGTGATATACGGTTGCGAGACTACTGGTTTGATGCACAGCTGCAGTGGACGGTGACGCGGCTGCTCTGTGCTGCTGCGCAGCTGGAGTCAGCATTTGTCTCCCTGCAACCACTCCACTGATCAGGTCCAGCGTTGCTGGAGCAATATTCAGGCAGGCAATGGTTTCTGCCCTCTTTCATCTTCTCTCCTCGCTTCTGGTGTTTTCTTTCTCTTCCATGCCAGCATTGGGACCTGCTCTGTTGCCACAGCCCACCTCTGGGGTAGGACAGGTTCTGGCAATAATCCTGGTATGCCTTCCACCCTGGCTGAGGTACCTGCCTACCTTTTGACAAGGCCTATTTCTTGGCCTTGTCACACCTCTCAACCAAGCTGGAACTCTCTACCCTAACACCTTTGCACAGAAGACCCCTTGACCTTCAGAAAACAGTTCAACATGAGACCAGCGCCACAATCTAACACCAACACAGGACCAGCACCGAAACCTTAACCAACTATACACCTACTTGTGGCAATTTTAACCCAATAGAAGGCACCCCCTAAACCTATCAGGAACCGACATGCAACTTGCCGACATATGACTTTGGAGTATAGTCATTTGGGTCCCTCCAATTGAAATTAAATCAATCGATTGCTACGAACATCTAAAAGACTAACAATTTCCTGGGATGGTGCCAGTTATTTTGCTTCCAGAGGGTGCCCAATGGTCCCCCGTCCCCATTCCACGCATAACCCTCATTTGTCCACTCCGCTCTTTAACTCAATTGAAACTGCACTAAAATCTCCTACAACCTTACACTACAAAAGAAAGTGTCTAGTATCGACCGCAGGGTACCCTAATGCTATCAGTTCTTGGGGTCTCATTGTCCAGATTAAAAAAAATCTAAGTCTCCTTGCCAAACCCATATGACCAGAGTGGCACTCAAGACTACTTCCGACACCTTTTCCCATCCCCCCACGTAGGACATTCAGAAACACTATACCCCCAACACCTTTTCCAGACAAACATTTCTGCACACTTTGATAGACAACAGACTAACTCTGGAGCTGTTTAGCTGACATGTCCCGACACAAGGGTCAGGCAATTGACCAGAATCGCACACACCCGATGGCCCCTTCTCTTCCCCACAAGGATAAAAGGTGGAGCACAAGAGCACAAGATGAACAAGGCAGACCACACGACAAGAGAGCTATCCTAGCTCGGCAGTTCAAGAGGAGGAGAAAGGCGGCGAGTATCGAAGGGGCGACAAGGAGAGAAGCGACCTTGCCCTTTCTGACCTAGACCCGCAGAACCTCAGCAGAAGGAAACATAAGACTGCGAACAATAGCCCAAGTGTGTTGCAGCAGATGTCAATGGTACACGCAGCGTGCCTACGCTGATGTGCATAACAGTGGGAGACGCCTGCTAACGTGGTACTGGCCTTGACTCCAGACAGAGTGAAAAGCCAAGCGGTTCATTACAGCTGCTGAGTCGAAGGGCAACCGATAAAGAAAGCGAACTGAGTTGAATGAAAGTCACAAAGTGGCATGCTCAGGAAAAGTTCAAAGAACTGTAAGTTGTTAAGGGAAGACCAGCTGCAAATGGGTTCGTCACCATATGGGTGCTCACTCGAGAGACTCTGGTTGATCCTGTGTTTGAAAGAAACTACTGATACCAGAAGGCCCTAGGGGAGTCGCAAATATAGGTTAAAGTGGTCATACAGGGGTCTTGCAAAATCCCCGTACAGTCGAAAGTCTTTGACCAACAATTGAAAATGCAAGGGAAGTGAATACCGCATCAGAAGAAAGTAAAGGGAATTGTGAAATGGCAAGAGTGAACCCGGGGGAGGGATGTCAATAAAGAGGGGCAGAGTCTAAAGTCCCAAGAAACAGTGTGTTGACAAAAGCGAACCCGGCAGAGGGATGTCCACAGAGAACTGTTTGAAAAGGCAGGAGAAGGCCAAGGAGAAAATATCTTTACACATGCCATAGTGAACCCAACGGAGGAAGTTTGAGATTTGTGAGGGGTCAGCGCCCGGGAGAGGGGGACCCAGGGGTGAAGTTATCACCCAATGTAAATGTGGAAGAGAACTATGAAAGCAAAAGAGGAAAGCCTGCGAATGAGAGCCAGAGTGAACCCGTCGGAGGGAGGCCAATATTCGAGAATGGTCCCAGCAGAGGAGGATCCAGGGGGTGGAAAACCAACACCCCATCGACACATGAAGGCAAGAATAAGAAAATAAGCCAGATTGAACCCAGCCGGAGGGAGGCTGATATTCGAAAGGGGTCTGCGCCCGGAAGAGGGGGTCCAGGGGTGAAGAATCACCTCAAGTGCAATCCGAAAGAACTTTTTGTTGAATATTTAAACTATTAGATCCTCAGAAGCAGGAGAGATAACCTCAAAAGATCCTGATTTTGATAAAAACCGTTTGACAGGTCTGCGCCCGAAGAGGGGGACCCAGGGCTGAAGCCATCACCCAACGTACATTTGGAACAGAACTTCTTTTGTTTGTTATTTTTGAAAGCCATCAGGTCCTTGGGGGGGGGAGGGAGGGTGGGGGGGTGTGATGGGGTGAGGGGGCGTTTAGACATTTTGTAGAAAAGAGACTTAACCACCGAAGGTCCTGATAGGTGAAGCAGAACTGTTGTCTCGTGCTGGGAAGCTTGAGAGTGTGTTGTGCTCAGAATTCCTGCATTGTCCCGTGCTCAAAATGTGGGGAAGGGAGACCCCGGTTTATTTGTGACCACTTCTTCTTTTTTTCTTATGAATCCTATCCCACACTCTTTTTGTATTTAGTGTAAGGCTTGACAATAGGTTTTCCTTAGCATAGCGCCCTTTTATTTGTAACAACGCCACTAGGACTGCCATATTATTTGATGTTCGTAGCTTGCTCCCATCTTAGATTTAGGTTTATATTGGGGCTTTTTCCAACATACCTATACAGTTTAATACACACCATTGAACTGTGATCACTTGTGTCTGTCTATTCTTGATACCATGCCTTCCTCACAGTTCCCATAGGCCCACTACTCTCAGAAATGATCTTCCTCAATCCTAGAACACTGGAACAGTGAAGCATTGGGTGAAGTACAAGTGTCCGAATGCAAGGGGCTCTGTGTGAATAACATCAGAACTGAGAATCTTAAAATAATCTAGATGCCTGGGCACCCCAATGAAGCAATGGCAATGGGAGGCTGGGACAAGTTCTCCCCTTTACAACAGCCCATGAACTTGCAGTGTTCTCTGGTGTGAGACCGGAGGTTTCCGATGGGAGAAATCAAAGCAGTGGAATCATGGTCGCCATGTAATATCCACAGCATACCATGGTATTTTATTTGAAAGGGAACCAGGGAGTTAAAAGGTCTGGCTGCACCATCCCAGGCCTCCCGATGTATCCAGGAAGCCACCTGAATGTGGATCCATGTAGCTGCGTTCTATGTACAAAAGAAATCCAAGAGGCCACTGAAAGCTACATCAGCCTTTAACTTCTCGATGGGTCTATTACTGTTAATCTGCTTGAACACACAATCTACCAAGCACAGAACAAAGATATAGCAAGCCAATAACAGAGAGTTGATTGAATCTGAGGAACAGCAAATCCCCTAGTTTAACTATCCAGGGAGAATAACCCATGGTCTGACAAAAAGAGTGGGAGTCCATCCTCTCTCAGGGTATTATTAAACTGTCTGGGAATATCCAGAGAGTGAGAGGATCCAGAGAGAGGAGAATGTGCCTGTCCTACTTTCCATGATGTAAGAGGAGACCATACCTGAATGGATAGCCAGATGGAGGAGCTCCCTTGATAAAAGGCAGACCCTACAGACTGAGCTACAGAGCAGGAGGAGAGCCTGTTGGTACCGTGGGAAACTCTGGGGGCGGGGGGTGATTCAGGGCTGAAAGCTCTGTTTCAGCGGAACCATGGAAGTGAAGCATAATACTGGGGTATGACCCTGACTTTGTCACCTTGAGGGAACTGGAGAACCACAAGCATGTTGCTTCCACCAGCACCCTCATGGAAAGGGTAAAGAAGTGTTGAAGAAGGGCCTAAAAAATACCTGCTGCCTGATGAGGACCATGATGAGGGTGGGAGAAATGTGTATCCTAACCAGTGAAACGCAAATGAGGTCTTGACGCTACATAGTTAGCTTTAGGAGAGTCCTGATTAAGAGCCTACAGAGTAAGGTCTGGAGGAACACAGATCTGAATGCTGAAGAGTGCTGTCTGGTGGAGGAGCAGTTATGAAGCTGGAGAAACAAAACTCCAAAAGACTCTTGATAGGAATTCCTGAAGCTGGAGAGAGAGAGACAAACTGGGGAACCTAGTGAAGCAACCAAATGGTACCAGATTTAGGGAGACACCTGCACGTACATCAAAACCGAGGCCTGAAGAATGATCTATAACAAGACACTACAAGCTAGTCTGAAGTTATAGGATCCTGGTTTAGGCCGAGGCCTGCCTCATACATCAAAGCTGAGGAACGAAGAGACCTGTAACACACTGCAAGCATGATCAGAGGAAGATCAGCACCATGCTAGAAATATAGAGTAAAAGCCTGTTCACAAAATGCAAACTAAGACAAGGCCCAAAAGAACTTGATGGGGAACATAGAGCCCTTAGGTCTGAAAGGAGGGCCAATTGAGAGACTGCAAAACTTGGTACCCTAGGTCTGGGAAGAAGGTTCAGCCAGCACTTTTAGTGAAGGCCTAGAGAGACCTAGTGAGGAGACTAACACTCGGATGCCAGAGTTGGATGCTAACTAGGAAGGAAAGATGACCAGTAGGAAATCCTAAGACCTGAAAGAAAACCTTTAACACCTGTGGGGAATGCTTGGTCAGAAAACAGGGCTTCTTGTACTCTTAGAGCTATAGACTAGTGAAAGAGCGCTGTAAGATATACCCAGCCTAAACTGTAAAGGTCCAGAAGGGACCAACGGAGCAGCTGAGCAGTGATTGAATACCAGTCTCTGGGAGAAGCCTCATCTGGGGGCCCGGGAAACAAAGGAAGAGACCGGACCCAAGCCCTCAGCAAATCCCTGAAGATTCGGAACACCTGAACTGGAAGCTAGGAAAAGGGCTAAGAAGCCACCATTCTTCATCATCGTTCATCGCTCTACTCCTATTAGTTATTTGTCTTCACTTGATATGTCTGGTCTAGTTCTGTCGTGGATTACATCTTATTTCCAAAGTATATCTTTTACAGGATGTTAGAACGGCTGTATTTCACAGACTCTACATTTTGGTGTTCCTCAGGGCTCTGTACTTGGTCCTATTTTCTTTTCCCTTTATACTGTTCCTCCATCTTCATTTCCTCCTTTGGCTTTCATGCTCCCTTCTATTCATCTAATACACAATTCTTTGTCTTTTTCAGATTTCTCTGATATTTTTCACCAATGACTTATAAAATGTCTATCATCTATTGAGTAATGAATGGTTTTATACATGCAGCTAAATCCTAAGAAAAGAGGTTTCATTTTTTCCCAGCATTTTCCTTACTTGCTGACTCTAATTCCAGCTATTTTCCACTGCTCAGAATAACTATTAGAACTTTTACTTGCGCCTGTCGTTGTCAATCGTCTAACATCTGACAATCCGGTATTTGCTAACCT